>NC_081825.1:82640000-83274166 GCF_030867095.1 Alligator mississippiensis
ACGTGTTCTTTGGTTTTTTGCTGCCTGATTTAAGATCCTAAGGTCTGATCTGCAAGTACTGGGCAATAAAAACTACAAATTAAATCAAAAGCCAGTTTACTTTGAACTAATAGGGCATGTTCACACATGCAGGCATGTGTGCTTGCAGCAGCTCAAATAGGGCGTGTCCACACGAGCCTGCACATGCCTCAAATTTGCATCGCGGGGGCAAAATTAGACCCCTGGATATCCAGGGGTCAAAAAAACCCACAGAGAAAAAAAGCGGGATATGGCAGAGTCCCAGACCGTACCCTGAGACAGCTGGAGGCTGGGTCCTCAACAGAAACGCTCTGGCTGCCACAGTATCACATCCTCAACAGAAACGTTATGGCAGCGTACCAGGCACAGGGAGCTGGACCCAGGCTCCACTGCAGGTAAGTAAGGGGTAGGGGAGACTGGAGGATGGGGGAGGGGACCATGGGGGGACCTCTGCTGGCCCAGCCCACTCTCCTAGCCTCCCAGATCCATGCCCCACCCAGCCCCACCCCACCTGCCCCGATCCCTTCCCCGCCCAACCCCATCCCCCACCTGCCCCCCGAGCCTCCTGATCCCTGCCCCACCTGACCCCAGCCCACCCCAGCCCCCAAGCCCCTCCCATAGATACCTGCACAGCCCCAGCCCCCCTCAGCCCCTGGAGCCTCCCCAGTCCCTGCCCCGCCTGGCCCCAGCATCCCGGCCATAAAGAAACAAGAAAGAAAACGGCATTCACTACAATTCCAGCTGCCGTCAAAGTCACTGCCCCCCCCCCAACACAGCACAGGGCCCCACAGGGGTTAGCCCCCACAACAGGGCTTACAGCCCCGCCCCCCAAGGGGCTACAGCCCCAACAGGGGCAGCTTTTTGTACTGCTGGGGCCAGGACAGGGCAGCTTTTTGTACTGCTGGGGCCAGGACAGGGCAGCTTTTTATACTGCTGGGGACAGCACAGTTGCTGGCCCCAGGCTCTAGTTCCCCCTGGTTGCTGATCTAGGAGGAGCCAGGCAGGGTTACTTTGCCCCAAGTAGCACCAAAGTGCATGTCTGGGCACGTGCTCTGAGGCAAAAAGCCCCAGCTCAAATTTGCACTGCTTCTATGGGCATGTCCACACATGCAAGCTTGCGTGCTTGCAGCAGCTCAAATAGGTATTCCCTATTTAAACACTGAAAAATCCCTGATAAAAAGAATCCCAAGGTAACTTTGTAAAATACCCCAAAATCCATGTTCCTCCACAATTAAGACAAAAGACCACTACATATATATATATAGAGAGAGAGAGAGAGAGAGAGAGAGGGAGAGAGAGAGATCAGTTGGGCAATGATTTATTGATATATCTAGTGTTAAAGCAATTTGGAAGCCTACCAGTGTCTCTACCGTCATAATAAAGTGAATTCTAAATACCTATATGTTCTGCTGCTCCCCACAGGGGCCACAGCCCCCCCCCCCCCCCACAGGGGCCAAATGACCCCCACAGCAGCTACCACCCCCCTCCACTTGCTCCCCCAGCTCCCCAGATTACAGTCCCACCTGGCCTCATTCTCTGTCAGCTCCTGCAGCCCCACTGATCGCTGCCCCCCTGTAGCCCCACTCCCCCAGACCCCCAAATGGCTGCCCTGCCCAGCCCCATCCACTGCTTGCACCCCCAGCCCCCCCAGTGGCTGCCCCCCACCACCCCAGCCTCCAGCACTTTAAAAATAATAATAAAAAAGCCTCTACTCATGGCAGGAGCTGGGGCTGTGGGGGGCTCTGGGGCCTCCTGGCAGAGCCCCGCATACAGCACGGGGGAATGGGGCCTAGGCTGGGACTGCTAGGGCTGTCACCAGGCCCTGTGCTGTGCAGGGGAGCCTCAGTGACCCCAACAGGCAGCTGATAGTGCCAGTGAGTGCCAAGGTGGGGTTTGTGGGGATTTTTTAATTGTGGGGATGCTAGGGTGGGGGAGCAGTGATGGAGGGGCTTGGGGGGTTGGGGCTGGGTGGGACAGTGATGGGGGGTTCAGAGGGCAGGCAGGGGGTGGGGCAGTGATCAGGGGGCAGGTGGGGGTGGGGCTGGAGGAGGCAGCAATCCAGGGGGCTGGGGGAGTGGGTGGAGCCAGCAGAAGTCCCCCCCCATGGTCCCCTCCCCCCTCCTCCAGCCCCCCCAGCCCCCTACTTAGCAGCACTGGAGCCTGGGTCCAGCTCCCTGAGAGTGGCACACTGCCTCCCCTGCATGTCAGTGTGCTTCAGTACCAGAGCGAGGGCCAGCCATAGAGACCCAGCCTCTGGTTGCCCCGCTTTTTTTCACTCCAGGTTTTTTTTTTTTACCCCGGGATATCCAGGGGTCCAATTTTGCCCCTGCACTGGCTACAAATTTGTAGCATGGGGAACCTTTTCCCATTCCTGCACGTGCCTCTTTCATTGTCTCAAAGGGCTTTGAGACATTGCAAGACACACGTGTGTGCTCGTCTGGACGCGCCCGTAAAGTGCTTTATAATGCTAAGTATCAAAAGCATTAACTGGTAATGTTTGCAGTCAGGGCCAGCATTTTTCAAAAGTGTCCTACTATTGGGAATAGCTGTGCCATGGGGAGGTGGTGTTAACCCAGGGGTTAATGCAAGTTCCACCAGATGTAAGGACTAGGGTGGCTATCATAGAGGGCGTCTGGTTGTCCTCTGTCCTCTATTGATACGAAACCCAACACCTTTATGGACTTAAAGGTGTCCATTTTCATATCAATAATAGAGGACAGAATAGCAGAAAACCGGAATGTCCTCTATGATGGCCACCCTAGTAGGAACCCTCTCACACCTCCCTACTTCAGCTAGTAGCAATGGCAATTGGCAAGGGTAAATTCAGCAATGAGAGAGGAGGTGGATGCACTGGAGGGTGTTCCTGCTGCATTAACTCCCTAGCTGCTGGTGAATCCAACACAGCAGCTATTTCCAGTACCAGAACACTACTGAAACCACTGCCCCTGTCCCAGGTGCCACCAATTAGTAACCTGTGGAAATGGGCAATGGTGTATTCAGTAGCAAGAAAGGCACAGACTCCCCCGGAGTGGGGGGGGCTTCCTTTTGGTCCACCTATCCTTCTTAAGTCAGCACCCAGGGCTTGTGTACTGCTTATCCACCTGTACTTATGGCACTGCTAAGTACTCCAAAATTACTTGTGGGTCCCAAACTAAACACCAAAATTTCTCTGTGCAATTAGATATCCCAAGGATGAAAATTGTTAGATAAAGACATGGGCAAGTGGATAATCAGTCTTCCAACTGGTTTTGAACAGTGTTCAGTAAATGGAACAGTAAGTCACACACTGTACAGGGCAGATAAAGCAAAACATTTGATATTTATTGAGCAAGCACTGGAAAAATATTATGAGATTGTTTAATCAGTGACTGCCATGAAATCAATCTTAAATTGTCATTTCCTAACTTTTGACTGCTTAATGGAATGTTGACTGAATGTTCTTTAAACAGGATTTTTTTTTTATTTATTTACATCTAGTTTACATCTAAAACAATGAAACACCCTTATCTAAGTCTCTGCTTGGCTTAACAGACTAGTAATTCAATAAAGTTTCCCTCAGTATTGAATGCTAATGTAACAGGAACTAAACCAACCAGATGCCTAAATAAAACCATCTTCCTTTCTCTTAATCATTGTGAAAGGAAATCTTCAGGAACCCTCTGAAAAAAAACCCAAACAAACCCAAAACCCCCCACTCAAATCAAGGTCCTTTTGCAGCATATCAGAAAACTCACTAATTCTGAGCCATCTTGCACCTACAGAGGCACGTTCCAAAATCCTAGAGCTCCCGCAGACCATGCTCTGCCAGTCACCCTCTCCTTTACACCTAGAACAGGGGTTTTCAGCCTCTTTTGTTTGGGGTACTCCTGGTGGCCAGTCAAAAAGTGAGGAGTCCCCCAGCAGCTGGTGGCTTCTCTGCGCCACTGCCGTGTACCCCCTGGGGCCTTGCAAAGTACCCCCAGGGGTACGCATACCCCTGGTTGAAAACCCCTGACCTAGAAGATCTGACATGAGGACTTCTGCTGCTTACAGCTGCAGCAGAATATTGCAGGGGGAAAGGCCTTCAAAAGTCATTCTGCTCAGACTACTGAAAGTGGCAACTCCATATTTTATAGCACCTACATAATGCTTGGGGTGATCGCTACAGTCTGCAAGAAGGAAGAGTGTAGTAGAAACATCAGGAAAGTGTCTACATATTGTTTGGACCCTGGCTGCACTTTCCACATCTCTATAAATAGCATCTCTATAAATATGCTATAAATAGCACATCTTTAATAAAGAGCTGGTTTAGTTTTAGTAGCAGGGAGTCCTCTCATGGTGTTACCCAACACATAGTACATGTAGTGAAACAGCTACAGCTAAAAAGACATAGAATAGACCCTCTGTTTCAAGAAATAGTTTTCTGAGCTCCCAGCTGGAGATGGTGTAAGGATTGTTTCCTAATGCCAGATGTGCAACGATGCTCCAAACAGTGGTGATACACTAGTAATGATGTAGCAGCATGCCCAGATGGCTACTGCATCCTTTTTCAATAGCACTTCAACTTCACTAGCATCTCAAACTTCACTTGACTCATAGCTCTGAGCCAGAATAAGCTATGTGAAAAGCAAGGACTACATGAACAGTAGAAAGTTGTTGGTGAAACAAATATGCCTTCTCCCTAACTATGCACCCTTCGTACCTGTTTTCCAAGTATTCTAGGTCAGATACAGACAGCAAACTTGATTTTTCAGAGTACTTAGCATTATATAGCCTTTCATACATTCAAAGCAAAACTACTATTGACTTCAGTTGTGGTTGTCAGTGCTCACCCTGTCTATTCAGTGCCCATCCATAGTATTCCAAGGCATTCACTACTTTCCCAAGTTTGTTTTATTTGCCTCTAAAACTCTAGATACTAAGGGAGAAAATATATTGTCCACCAGAGTGAAAGTTACAATCAATGGGACTGTCTGAATATCACGAAGTGCCACCTAGAGACAGCTGTCAAATTTCTAAATAGTGCAAAAGAATTTTGTTGTCAATTAAAAATGAATGCCAACTACCCAGTTCACTGTGCACCTAACAGTGACAGGTGAAAAACAGCGCAGAAAGAGAAGCAAGTGCTATAAAACTGATTTGTTTCAAAACTGTTACAGCATCTATAAATCTAGCCTGGAGTTCTTCAATCACTCAGAATACCAAGGTTAAAAGGACAAATGATCAACTGCGAAACCCATAGCAGGCAAACTGACAATGCGTTTTAAAAAATAAATAATTATTTATTTTTACTGAAATGTTATTTAAACCTGGAATAACTACTTCTCAGATTTATATCTGTCTTCCAAAGAAAGGTCTGATATAGAGGACAATTGTACAAGCAGTCATACACAGTAACTACAGTCTGATTCACAGATTGGGAGAGACTAGAGAACCTGGACCTTTTCAGCCTCCGCAAGAGAAGGTTGAGAGGCGACCTTGTGGCTGCCTATAAGTTCATCACGGGGGCACAGAAGGGAATTGGTGAGTGTTTATTCACCAAGGCGCCCCCGGGGGTTACAAGAAATAATGGCCACAAGCTAGCAGAGAGCAGATTTAGACTGGACATTAGGAAGAACTTCTTCACAGTTCGAGTGGCCAAGGTCTGGAACAGGCTCCCAAAGGAGGTGGTGCTCTCCCCTACCCTGGGGGTCTTCAAGAGGAGGTTAGATAAGCATCTAGCTGGGGTCATCTAGACCCAGCACTCTTTCCTGCTTATGCAAGGGGTCGGACTTGGTGATCTATTGAGGTCCCTTCCGACCCTAACATCTATGAATCTATGAAAGACTGAACACCTGGAATACCAAATATTTAGGCTGCTAAAATTACTATGTAAGATAATGTAAATTATCATCAAAACAAGTATCAGTGAGCAGCTATAGATAAAAAGAAATCCTAGATTATAATAAGAATGGACATATTTATAACAGAATAGGAGCCTGTGGGCCATTTGAAACTTCAGAGAGCGAGTAGAATGATTTGTCCATTCACTGTGGCAAGCAGATACACATCAAACATACATGGGTAGATGATGCACCTAGCACTCTTGTGGCTTATTTGCAAAGTCACAAGTGTGAATTGCTTAACACCAACACCAAGATATGATATAGTACAGTACTTCCCATTTACAGATCTCAAAATACTTACAGGAAAGCTGAAACCAACAGCAGCTTCTTTTTGAGCTAGTCACTAGAGGATATCATTTACTTGCTCACAGAAAGCCAAGACATTAAATGGCAACGAAAATAACTGAATATTGGAGTGTTCATCAAATGGCCTCTCAGAAGATTCCAAGATTAAGAAAAGGTCAATACTGCAAAGTCTGAGCCTAAGGCTCCTCCAGTGTCATTGTTTGAAGCTGCTGCCTAGCTCCTGTTTTTCTTTCTAGCATCCTACCTCAGGAATTTTGCCGCAGTGGTTCTTTGTATATCCCCTTTAGCAGCATAGCTGGAGGTATGGAATAAATATAAAAACTGTTAGAGGTAGCATTGACTTCTATGTTGCTATCTGCCTGGTCCTCATCCCATGTCTAAGAAGACTAAGCCATTTGGAATAATACTCTCCCGATACCCTCCAATACGTAAGGGTGAGATTCCACATTACAATTCAACCATGTGAAGAGCACTTAAAACTTGAATAATCAAACATTAGGGCTTGTTAACAAGTGCTAAGTGCCCTCTAGGTGTCTTAAAGGTATGTCACTTCAGGCAAGGATTATCTTTGAGCTGTGCTACCTGACTCAAGTTAAGTTAACTTCTGGGTGTTCATCTGAGATTAAACCATCAATTTGCAGTCTTCCAGGTAGACTAGCTCATCCAGCACTCTATGGCCCTAGACTGACAGCTGGGAATAGCTGGACAATAGGTGGGTGAGGATGGGGTGAGTGGGGAAGGAAGGAAAAGGGGTGAAGGGGGGGCAGGATTGAAGGGTGGAAGGGGAAGGTGATAGAAAGAAAGGGAGAAAATAAGTGGGTGGGGAATTGCTGGGCTTCTGTCCCATCTGCTTCTCAAATTCCCCCTCAAATCACACCCCCTAGCTCACTCCCCTGCCACCCCAATCACTTCACATGTCCCACATTGGCCCTCCATACTCAGATCACTGCCCTGACATCCTAATCAGACTAATAAGAGTGGTGGAGGCACTAATGAGGGGTTCCCTCTTCCCGCCTGCTCCTGGAGTCCCTTCAGGCCACACCAACCCTGCATGCCCACATCTAGCCACCACTGGGTCCCATTGGGGAGTCAGTAGAAGGTGCAAGGAGCTGCCGGGCATCTAGAGGGGCTGTATCCCTGTGCATGGGGGTGATGCAGGCTGTAGGGAGGCTGGGAGCAGGCAGAAAGAGGGAACTCTCCCTTTCCCCCATTGCTGCAGTTTTCTGCTACTCTGTCCTCTATTTATATGAAACCCAATGCCTTTATGTCCTCTATTTTTTTCTTGAAGAGAAAAACAGAGGACATAAAGATATCAGGTTTCATATCAATAGATGACAGAGGACACCTGGACTGTACCCTATGATGGCCACCCTAGTTGCTGCTCTTGGGCTGACTGGGGGGGCAAAGCAGTGCTCAGGGGGTGGAGGAGTTGATTGGGTGTGGGAGGGGGGAGAAGGGGGATCTGGGGGGTGAAGGGGGTGATCCAAGCAGTGCAGGAGAGGTTCTGTCTTGCCCCTCCCCTCCCTAACCTATACTGTGGCTAGAGAGATGGCAACCAGGGAAGGCATGGAGCCAATTTTCATCCCCTAGCCACACCCCGGCTTGCCAGCCATCTAGCAGTAGATCTGAGCAGTGCACATTAGAGAAGGTATTAATCCCAAACATGTGACTGATCACTAGCCTTTGTTAATCTTAACACAGACTAACATTTCTTAGAATTAGCACCTGCTAACGCCAATATATAATCTCACCCTAATATGCAATGGTCTGGGTTTACCATTAAGGGGCTATTATTTCTTCTATTATTTCGCCATCCACTTTAATTTTTGTTTGCTTCATGGCATCCATCATAGAAACCCTTTGATTTTGAGAATAAATTCTAATGAAGTTAAAATAAAAGAAGTGACCAATTAAAAATCTTGACAGAAAGAAATGTAGGACACCATGATAGGATATGAAGTCACTGGCAGCAACAAAATGCTGTAGCCCTGATGCATGATCTGGAAGGTAATAATCCCTCCCTCTAAGGCTTTAGCATGAGCTCACTTGGAATAAGTGCAGCTCATTACCAGAAATATGCTGTTAAACTTCAGAGAGTTCAGAGAAGAGCAGAAAGAATGAGCATAGGTCTGGAGAAACTGATTTATGAAATATTAAGAATCAAGTGTGTGAAGCTGGGCTTGATGTGAGCGAAGACGGGATATGAGAATTTGTGAATGTTTGATAGGTATAAGTACCAAGCAGGAAGAACATTTATAAAATGTGATACTCAAAGATAATAAAAAATATATACTACAATGAAATCCAGAAAAAGAAAATTTAGACTAAGAAACTTCCTGATTGAAGTGTCTTAGCCTGCAAAATAATCTTACTTGTGAAACAGCTTCTCTTAGCACATTTCAAACAAGAGTGAATAAAATTCTTGTAAATGGACAATAGGGAGCAATTCTACTCTGGCATGGAGACAGACAAGCTGACCTAATAGTTCTTTTCCAAATCTAATTCCAAGGAGAGACAATAAATCATTACCATCTGTTATTATTTTCTTCATGGTTGCAAAAAATGTTAAATGTGCTTGGTAAAGCAAGGTCAGCCAGGGAAGAAGCATTTATTCACAGGTCTGAGCATTCAGATAGTAGAGCGATAGCTGATATCCTACATGCCCACATGGGAGAGTAAGAACCTCCAGTACAGATACAATCTGAACCTTGGCACACAGGAAGAAACACACAGCTCCTACTTACTCACACTCTGTAGGTGAATAGGGAATGGGGATTCCACCTCACATCAGTCCCAATGTGCTACCTGAACTAGCACAAAGATTATCATTTTCGACTGACTTATGATATTACATGAAGGAATGAGAAAGCCAAGACAGACTTATCATAGAATCATATAGAATCATATAAAATGAGGGTTGGAAGGGACCTCAGGAGGTCATCTAGTCCAACACCCTGCTCAAAGCAGGACCATCCCCACTTAAATCATCCCAGCCAAAGCTTTGTCTAGCTGGGTCTTAAAAACCTCCAAGAATAGAGACTCCACAGCCTATCTGGGTAATCTGTTCCAGTATTTTCCTACCCTCCTAGTAAGAAAATTCTTCCTAATATCTAACCTAAACTTCCCTTGCTGCAAATTGAGACCGTTGTTCCTTGTTCTGTCATCTGCCACCACTAAGAACAGTCTAGCTCAGTGGTCACCAACCAGTGGATCTTGATCCACCAGTAAACCTCGGAGCCTCTTGGAGTTGATCCGAGTCTGGGGTGGACGTGTTGAGTGCCCGCGTGCATGCACGTGTGCGCCCCAGCCCAGCAGGTCAGTCTGTGGGGGAAGGAAGGGGTGGGGGCTAGATCGAGGCCCCCACTGTAAGGGACAGTGCTGCAGAGACAGGGGTAATGTGAGTGGGGCCCCAGCCAGGTGGAACTTACCTGCTGGGGAGGCGTGCCCCCAAATAGTTTTTCTCCCTCTGCCTCAGTCTGCCCCGCTCCTTCCCTTCCCACAGACTTACCTGCTGGGTAGAGGGTGCGGGGGGGAAGGCAGCAGTGCACGGTAGATCTTGGGCTGCTTTTAAATGCCAAAGGTGATCTTGTACTTAAAAAGGTTGGAGCCCACTGGTCTAGCTCCATCCTCTTTCAAACCCCCCTTCAGGTAGGTGAAGGCTGCTATTAAATCCCCTCTCAGTCTTCTCTTCTCTAGACTAAATAAGCCCAGTTTCCTCAGCTTCTCCTCATAAATCATGTGCTCCAGGCCCCTCAACATTTTCGTTGCCCTCTGCTGGACTCTCTCCAATAAGTCCACATCCTTTCTGTAGTGGGCGGGCCAAAAACTGAACACAATACTCCAGATGTGGCCAGTGCTGAATAGAGGGGAAGAATCATTTCCCTTGACTTGCTGGCAACACTCCGACCAATGCAGCCCAGTATGCCATTAGCCTTCTTGGCAACCAGGGCACACTGTTGGTTCATATTCAGCTTATTGTCCGCTGTAACCCACAGATACTTTTCTGCAGAGTTGCTGCCCAGACGGTCAGCCCCCAGCCTGTAGTGGTGCATGGGATTGTTTCATCTTAAGTGCAGGACTTTGCACTTGTCTTTGTTGAACCTTATGAGATTCCTTTTGACCCAATCATCCAATAGGTCTAGGTCATTCTGAATCCTAGCCCTACCCTCCGGCACATATACTACTCCCCTCAGCTTGGGGTCATCAACAAACTTGCTGAGGGTGCACTCTATGCCATCTTCCAGGTCGTTGATGAAGATATTGAACAAAACCAGACCCAGAACCAACCCCTGAGGCACTCCACTTGATACCAGCTGCCAACTAGACATCAAGCCACTGGTTATTACCCCTTATTACCCAACGCTCCAGCCAGTTTTCTATCCACCTTGCATCCGGTCCATACTTTCTTAGCTTGCCTGCGAGAATGTTGTGGGAGACCATCGAAAGCCTTGCTGAAGTCAAGGTATACCACATCCACTGGTCTCTCCGCATCTACAAAGCCAGTCATCTCATCATAGAACACAATCAGGTTGGTCAGGCATGACTTTCCCTTGCTGAATCCATGCTGACTGTTCCTAATCATCATCTTCTCCTCCAAGTGCATAGAAATGGATTCCTTGAGGATCTGCTGCATCATTTGTCCAGGGACTGAAGTGAAGCTGACAGGGGGATCCAAGGAACTACAGACCATTCTCCCTTTCTAAAATATGGGCACTATGTTTGCCCTTTTCCATACATCCAGGATCTCTCCTGATAGCCATGAATTTTCAAAGATGATGGCCAGTTGCTCTGCAATGACATCAGCCAACTCCCACAGCACCCTCAGGTGAATCACATTCGACCCCATGGACTTGTACACATCTATCTTTTCTAAATTGTCTCATCTCTTCTTTCACCACTGCTGGATGCTCATTTCCCCCCAAACTGTGCTGCCAGGAGCAGTAGTCAGGAAGCTAACCTTGCCTTTGAAGACTTAGGTGAAAAAGGCATCAAGTACTTCACACTTTTCTGCATCCTCTGTCACTAGGTTGCCTCCCCACTCAGTAAGGGACCCACACTTCCCCTGTTTTCCTCTTGTTACTGACAGACTTATAGAAACACTTTATGTGCCTTGCTAGCTGCAACTCCAATTGTGCTTCGGCCTTCCTGACTTCATCCCTGCATGCCTGGGCATACTCTTATATCCTCCCTAGTTGTTTTGTCCAAGTTTCCACTTCTTATAGGTTTCCTTTTTGTGATTTAGTTTACTGAAGAATTCCCTGCTAAGCCAAGCTGGTCTTCTGCCATACTTGCTAGTCTTCCTGCACATCAGGATAGTTTGTTCCTGTACTCTCAGTAAGGCTTCTTTAAAGTACAGCCAGCTCTCCTGGACTCCTCTCCAAGTCAGACTGGCTTCCCAGGGGATCCTACCCATGAGTTGCCTGAGTGAGTGAAAGTCTGCGTTTCTGAAGTCCATGGTGCTTACTCTGCTGCTCTCCATCCTTCCTTTCCTCAGGATCCTGAGCTCAAATCATCCTGTGGTCGCTAATGTCCAAGTTGCCATCCATTTAGACATTCTCCACCAATTCTTCCTTGTTTGTGAGCAGCAAGTCAAGAAGAGCACAACCCTTAGTTGGCCGCTATAGCACTTGCACCAGGAAATTGTCCGCAACACTTCCAAAAACTTCCTGGATTTCCCTCCCAGCAGATGTCAGGGTGATTGAAGTTCCCCATGAGAACCAGGGCCTGTGATCAGGAAACTTCTACTAGCTATTTGAAAAAATCTCATCCACCACTTCCTCCTGGTCTGGTGGTCTACAGCAGACTCCCACCACATCATCACCCTTGTTGCTCTCCCCTCTGATCTTAACCCAGAGACTTTCGACAGGCCTATCTCCAGCTTCATACTGGAGCTCTAAGCAATCATATGGCTTTTTACATAAAGTATAACTCCTCCTCCTCTTCTCCCCTACCTGTCCTTCCTGAACAGTTTATACCCATCTATGACAGTGCCCGAGTCATGCAAGCTATCACACCAAATCTATGTTATTCCAATCATGTTATAGTTCTGTGACTGTGCAAAGACTTCCAGTTCTTCCTGCTCATTTCCCAGGCTCTGTGCATTCATGTACAGGCAGCTAAGGTAACTCGTTGATTGCCCTGATTTCCCAGGAAGGATGAGAATACCTCCCCTGCTACAACCTCCTACTTGCTTTTCTTCCAGGTCACCCACTTCCCCACTTACCTCAGAGCTTTGGTCTCCATCCCCCGGCAGACCTAATTTAAAGCCCTCCTCACTGGGTTAATGAGCCTGTCTACAAAGATGGTCTTCCCTCTGTTAGGTGGATTCCATCTCTTCCCAGCAATCCTTCTTCTTGGAACTTCATCCCCTGGTCAAAGAAGCTTGCCAAAAATGCCTGTGGCTTCTAATGTCTCTTAAGACTTCTCCTGGCTTGTTCACTACACTTTGCATAAGCACAACCTAGCCAACAAATAGATAGATAAGAGGGAAGAGCTATCTATTGACTATACAGAGGTCATTACAATAGATTTTATTTTACAGTGTTTGGGAATTCTACCAAAAGTGACTGCACCATATGCATAGCTTGGTGCTGCATTTTGGGGGAATAAGGACATTGCAGTATCAAATTAGTGCACTTTTACCTACTGTCCACTAGGTGGACAGTACGTAAAATTAGTGTGTGCGCATTACCCCTTAAATTTGGCTTTAAATGTCAACAAAACATGCAGTACACCTGAGACTAGTACCCTTTCTGCGGTAATTTATTACAGCAAGTAGATTGAGATGGGGATAGTAGCTGGTATCTAACCCAGTCCTCATGGGTCTGTACATATAATCACCAAATACCTAATTATTTTAAGAATTACATTACTCCAAGCATTCCAACTGCACCTATCTCAGAGATATCACAACTAGGAAGTTTGGAGGATTCTCCCTCCCCTCCCCCACCTCAGAAAGCTACAGAAGTTTAAAACAGTTTTAGGTCAATAATCTCACCCTAAATTGTACTCTTTCATGAACACAATGTCCAATTCATTTATATTGCCAGTCTCGTGTGTGCCCCTGTAGCTTATTGTAGGTTTGCAAATATGTAATCTCTTGAAAAAAGGAACTATTGGTACCCTGTATAATGCATATCAATTTCTGTCAATTAATGAAGAAAGTTGTACTCAGTATTAGATAGCAAAATACATCTTCTCAAGATAAAAAGCATTTTGTTCAAAACTGTAGCTTTTAAGGTTTTTAAAATTCATTTTTCCAGAGTGGTTTCCTTAATCAAACTTGACATTTATTGGAATCTAATTTAGATGGTTGGTTCCTATTCCTTCCCTAATTTACATTGAAATGCTATTCTCTTATTAACGTGCCATAAGGTTATCCTATATAAGTGGTCAAATGGGAAAGAATGGAATAATCTGAGAGAGCAATTACTGCCACTGCAGTCTGTACAACTAATTTTCTTTGTTCTGAGACCCTTAACAGAAGAAGCACACAAATTTCAGTGCACGCGTTTATGGGAATCTTGCTTTGCTGAACAGAGCATGACAAACTTGCTAAAGTGCTCACAAATTTATAATTACCTTGAAAGCAAGAGTTAGGGTAAGGGTTTCCAGTATAATTTTCTCCATTCCAGGTACATCTCACACAGATATTACAGTGAAGTGAATTATAGTGCTGCCTGAATACAAGTCAAGTCAGTCCCAAGGCCACTGTCATCATTGGGGCACCTTAGATGCTGGAACAACTCTCCTCCATTCCAGTGAGGTTAGTTGAGTTGCTTTTTATCACTGGCAATTCTTCAGGCAGAGAGACCTGGTGGCACCCATTTCCTCTCCAGGTATGGATGGCCATTGGCTCATTCACCCTTTAACACATATTGTTTTCAGTCCTGCTGGGTGTCTACACATCCTTCTCACCCAAGCTAGCTGAGGTGGGAGCACTGGTTTAGTTGACAATAACCCAACCATGAAACCTGCTATACTGCTTTACATGGTACTGGATAACAGACCAAGAGAGGCCTGGCCTGACAAGTGCCTGAATACAGCAGAATGGAAATTGAATCAGGACAATCTTTTCTTATATAAATGGGTGAACAGAATTATTTAACTAATGTGCATTAAATATGCTGACATATTTTTACACTCATTGTAGAAAAGTCATACAAATTTTCTATAAAATTATAGAAAAATTATACCGTACACATAGACCAAATGTTTAGCTGTCTTTAATGACTATAGCAGTATTATGGAACTGGTGTGATTTTAGAAGAATACTTTTCCTTATACAGAAAATATGTGAAAACTCCAATATGATTATTCGCCACTAGAGATTTATGAAAAAGCATTTATCAGATTTGTTTTTCAAGAAAATGTTATGAGCACACAGAATCTAAAACCATTGAAAATATATTCCTTTAAAGTTATGCAATTCCAAAGTATCTGAAGATAAACTTATTCTGTGGAAAAAGAAAATGTTCGTATGCTAAATAAGGTTTTTAAATTTTACCATCTTTTAGATAGCTGATAGAGTCTTTAGTTGAATTGCTTGTTTTTCCAGATCAACTACTGTTACCTATCAGCTCTGTCTTCCTGAGGGAGCCTGGCACCCAGCTTGCTGGACTTACAAAGGACTTTTCTATTCCCCCCCCCTCCCCCGGTTCCCCTACTCTCCCCACACACACCTCATCTAACCAGAACTAAGCAGAAGTAAAGTTTAATAGGCATCTCAGGCCATACATTTCCCACTCCCACTATGAGAGGCCTATTTGAACTTGATTGACTAAAACTCAGTCGCCGGGTTAGAGAATGCTGAGGCAAGAGACTGAGTCAGAGGGGGTATGGGCAACATTTGAACAATAGTAAAGGGTTCATCACAGTGTCCAGCCGATTGCAGCCCTGACCACAAATGCTGTCATACTTTTCCCGGGATGACTGGTGGAAGTCTTCCCCACAAAGTTTATGAACACTCCAATAATCCAATAGTGTTAAAAGACTACAGTAAGATCTGGAAAAGTCATGCTAAGCTGAGGCTTATTCACAACAGGTAAAAATACAAAACCCTGACGCTGCAAGCTATCTGAGAAGAAACAATGAGGTATCCCATCCAGTATATGTGCTATCCATAAGAATTTCAAGCTGGTTCCTAAGTGTCTGGTTACTCCTTAAAACCTTGTTTTTCCTGGTTGTTAATCAGTTTCTTGAGATGTTCCAAACCAGATAATCCCTTGTCAATAGAAAAGACAATTATTTACACAATTAAAAGAATGCTTTGAAGAATCTGAACTGAGGGTTTAAAAAGCTGTAAAATCAGCAAACAAGTGTGCTTCAAGAGAGAAATCTCTCTGACACCATCCGTTGTTGTTCTCGAGAAGCTGGATGAAACAGATCATCTCCCTTCAAGGACCTAAGAACGTGCTAAGAACTTTACCTCTCAGAATTGGAACCTGAGTGCCTGGTGAGACCCCATCTCGCTCTTTCTCTCTGTCTCTTCTTCGCTGTAGGCATAGATTTCTGAACCTGAATTGTATTAGTTAAGCTTGAGCTAAGTTTCCCCAAATACTTAGTGAACCCAGGGTAGTATTGTAATTGTTTTGATTGTTTTCCTTTGCATGTCTATTATTACTAGTACCATTATATATTTCATATACTCAGCAATAAACAATTTTTATAGTCAAACTGGTAGTAACCGGGTGTATGTTTCCTTCTCTACTTTCCTTCCTCACTTGCTCTGCAGCAACGCTTCTTCTACCTAAGCCAAATATCCCTGTGAAGCCCAGAAATACTATGGGGTCTGCTCATCAAGAGGCTACCACTACTAGGACAAATAGGGCAAAAGATTGGGACATGCTGAGTTTAAGACACATAAGGGGATCAGCTTGTATGGGCTGGTTGACCCAGTTTGGCACAGGCGTGCCCTTATGAACTGAATGCTGGCCCATGAGGGTGTCAGCTGGACACCCAGCTGGATTCAGAGGTATTTTGTTTACTTGTCTGCTTGTGTCTGACTGCATTTTATTGTTACCTTAATTAACTGATTCCTGGCATATGAAAGTGTCAGCCTGTCCATGTTGATCAACTCAGCCAGGTCAGGTGTGTCATGTTAATCTGTGTGTGTTTGTGTGTATGACTGATTTGGTGGCTGGAAGGAACCCAGCCCCATTGAAACTGTGTCCTACAAGATCGTTCCATTGGGGGTGAGGACTTGCAGAAGGGAGAGATACAGCTCTGTACAGAAACACAAGTAACACAAGCAGCACATTGACAGAATTACAAAGACTCTAGAAATGTATCCCTAATAAATGAGCACACCCCAAAGTGATGGGCAAATCTGGTAACACTAGCACTAACTGTCAGAATCAAGTAAACATTGGATCTAAAAAGACAACATACATAGGCCTTGATTCTGCAATAGGCTGCAAATTGGTGTGCAGTATTAATTCACTTGCTGAAATTAAATGTCAGTATATGTAAAAGGACTACATTTTAGAGTATTGTACAATTACTCTGGAAACACATTGCTAAAGAACATCAATGAAGCAAGTAAAAGTTAAGAAAGAATTGGATCCATATATGAATGAGTGGTTCCACCTTCAGCTCAGTCTTCAGCTCATTTTCTATTCAGGCCTTGCCTTCTGTAAGAGATTCACATGATTTCACAGAAAAACTGCAGGATTTGGCTCAAGAATAAAACTAACATTTGCTGACCAATGAAATAAAATTATAAGAACTTATGAACCTGAGTGGTTTTTTGTGGGGGGACATGAATTGATGACCAACTTAGATAAAGAAGCATACCTGTTCAGCCCACTCGCATGCACCATGGTCTGTATTGCACAATTGTGTAAATTATTTGTTTGATGCTCCTACTATTGAACAAAATAGATGTTCCAGATGGGTACTGATGGCTCTGTTGTTAACTTAATTTTTTTAAGATGGCTGAAGACAAGTCTTTTTTTCCCAATCATATAGAACAGAGAAAGAGATAACAGTGTTTTCCTAATGCAGTGTTTCCAAACATAAGGAAAAAGGTAGAATTTTAGAAAGGTTGTTGTGATCAAGTTCTCATGTCTAAATTGTCATGCTCGTGGCATGTTCTCTTTATGCAATTTGCCTAGAGATATAGAAAAGTCATTGAGAACATTCTTTTGGAAAACTGGATGTTGGAAAGAAAGAAGCAATGCTCTTTTGTTTTTGCATGGCTGGGATTATTCACACAGTATGCAATTTCTTCAGACATGAAAAACTGAAGATGAGCAATAGCTGTGGTACCCCCTGGGCAAATCTAATGGCTTTGGAGAGCACTAGGTCAGGTGGTTTATTGTAGTAAAAAAGACAAGCTTTAAAACATATCTTGAATGTCAGATATCTGAAGACCAATTAAGGCCTACATATTATCCCATATTAGGCATAAATAATCATATAGTGTCATACTAAACTGAATACAGTCTTTCAAGGTTATACTCCTGTCTTTCAGTGTACCTGCCAACCAAGCACAACACTCCCAAGAACACAGACACTGATATATGAGATACAAGCTTTAATTCTTAGAAGTCTGCACCTATATGCTCCCATTAAACTGTCAAAATGTCCTTCAAGAAGCAAAGGTTCTGGATGACACATTTTGATTTGGAGGGTGAGATTGGGTAGAGTTGTAGACCATCTGAAGGGAAGAATTAGGATTCAGAATTGAGCATGATAAACTAGGAAAATGGCCTAAAATCAATTGAATGATTTTATCCAGCAAGGACAAGTACAAGGTTCTGCACTTGAGACAGAACAATCACATGCACAAATGAAGACGAGGAAGGACTGGCTAGACTGAGGTACTACAGAAAAGGACCTAAGAGTCACAATGAATCAGAAAGTGAATATAAACTGAATATAAGCCAAAAACATACTCTTGTTGCAAAAAAAAAAAAAAGGTCAATAGCATACTGGATTGTATTAATAAAAACATCACTTACTAGTCAAAGGAAGTGATCTTCCTGCTCTATTTGGCACCGGTGAGCTGTCATCAGCAGTACTGTGTCCAGTTTTGGGCCCTCATTTCAATATGTGGACAAATTAAAAACAGTCCAGCAGATGGCAACAAAAATATTAGAGGCCTAGAAAACTTGTCTTATGTGAAAAGGCTGAAAAAACTATGATTTAATCTGAAGAAGAGAAGACTGAGGATAGATTTGGGAACAGTCTTCAAATACCTGAACAGCACTTATATGGAGGATGAAGGTAGACTACTCTTTGTGGCTGCAGAGAACAGGACAAGGAGCAAGGTTTTAAATTGCAACCAGGGAAATTTAGGTTTGATATAAAGAATTCTCTCACTATAAGTAAACTTACTAAATAACACAGAGAAATTATTTTGCATCACATGGGTCTCATATTGTTTATATTTTGTTAGAATTTATTTATGATTACCTAGGACAACAGATAGCAAAAAATGTGAATAATTTGGTGTATATCGTGAAAAAAGAAACAAGGAATTTAAAATATTCTGCAAAACCAATAACTCTCAATCTTCCAAGACACAAAAAAATGTTGGTTAAGTCAAGTTAAAAGAGTATTATCAAATATGTTTCCTGTTCATACAGGAGCCCTCCTTACTCCTAGTGAATGCATTGTGTTTGCCATTTGGATATTTCTATCCATTAACATCTCAAAACTCATATCTGTAATTGAGAGTCATTTACAGATGTAGCCAATTATTAATCTTTGAAACTGCTTAATGCCAAGAATCAAAATGAAAACACCTAAACATTTTTGCTAAAGTCCTTTTATTAATCAAAGCAAAAATGCATTTCTGATACATCAGACATGAACAGGTATGCTGAGCAATTTTGGAAAGGTCACACAAATAAATGAATAAATGAAACAGTGCCAGTGCCGTGTGCCACCACCCTTCCTCCTCCCCCACTGCTCTGAGGAGCAGCAGCAGCGTGGGGTGGCTGCAGCAGTTATATTATCTGTTGGGGGCAGGAAGAGGGGGCAGCGCGCCACAATTTTTTCTTATTTATTTAAGTGTACCATGGGATGGAAAAGATTGGGAAATGCTGAGTTAGATGATCTCTAACAAAAGTTGATCAAAATTGTACTGGAAGTCATGGGGATACTTTAGATACTTGAAACAAAGGATTGTGTACTGAGGTGCTCGTTAGCAGAGAGCGCACACAGTCACTGTATTTCCTTAAGTATAGGCTCAATGACAGATTTTTTTGAAGATGTTTATGTGACTAAAGATGCAGGGAAGCACTTATTAGGATTTTCAGAAGTATTTAGGCAACTATGGCAATCAAGACACCTTTCTGATATAACAAATACCTTTAAAATACCTTTAAAACTGTCTCTCTGAATTCTTAAGTACCCTATAGCTATTTTTAGAAGTTTTCTGTAATATACCTGTTTAAAGTTTACCTGCCATTAACACGGACTGACAAGAATGGCAAGAAACTGTGTTGAGAGAATCTGTATCCTATGATCATCTTATGAGCCATTTGTTCCTTCATGTTCCACATCCAGATGTTGTTGCCCTGGGGGGTCAGGCCAATTCTCAGGATCTCAATATTGCGCTGTTAGACAGGAGGGTGTGACACAATTGCACATATACAAAACACACAAATCAATTAGGTGCATGCACACACACACACACTACCAGGTCAGGCACATATACATTCAAACCAGCCTAGGCACATGCATACTTATCACCAGTTCAAGCACATACACTATACACCCCAAAAGTTAGACACAAATCACTAATTTATATATCATGCACACAATGCCACACACACACACACACACACACATATATATGTGTATGTATGTATGTATGTATGTATCTACACACACACACTCACACTAGCAACTCAGACACACACACACATTCAAAATAACCAGTCTAGGTTCATGCACACCTATCACCAGTTTAAGCCCATACACCACATTTAGACAGAATCAGTTACCAATTACCAGCACCTGCACATCCAATACACATACGTGGATTACTAATTCATATACCACACACACACAATGATATCTATATATGTGTATATATATGTGTATTTACTTATTCACACACATACCACCCACCTACACATACACACAGGTGAGTTCCTTAGTTGGGTGTTGTGATTGATATGTGTGCATGTGCTTGGTGTACTTGGGATACCTGGGGAAAGGTGAAGGTAAGAAAGTAGAAGTGTAAGGGGTTAAAGTTATCAGGACCAGGATTAGAACCAAGAGACTGCAGGGGCCTAGGCTGAAGAACTGAGGCTTGGGGGTAACTTTAGGTTAACTGATCTTAATTGACTAAAAGACAATTCCCAAAGCCTGCAGAACAGGGAAGCATGCTGGCGCAGAGTCTGGGACTGGAGCCAGAGCTACATGGGAGCTGAAAAGGTAGGTGCTGGAGAGGGAAAGTGGAACTAAGGGAAAGTGTGGGTGTTAAAGAGGGGCTCTGGGTGTGGGGAGCCAGGGGATGGCTCTGGGGCAGCTAGAAAAGTCTGGGAAGCTGTGGGGGGGGAGCCTGAAAACAGAGAGACGGATAGCAGAAAAGAACAGAAAAAGCAGCAGGAGAGACTGAAAGGTGGCAGGGGCAGCAGGAAAGCAGAGAAAGCCAGCAGAAAGTCACAGGGAAAAGACAATAGGAGGGTGGGAAGCAGGGAGACAGCAGAAAATCACAGGAAAAGTGGAAGAAGAGACTGAGAGGCAGCAGGGGCAGCGGGAAAGCAGAGAAAGGCAGCAGAAAGTCACAGGGAAAAGGCAGTAGGAATTGAGAGGAGATCAGGCAACTAGTGGAGAGGGGTGGGGGCTGGAATTGAGAGAGAGAGAGAGAATGAGGCTGGAATTTAAGATAAGGAAGGGACTGGGATTTAGTAAAACATGAGCCAACTCGGGGTTGCAAATGACAGTGGTTTTATTGAACAGGGGAGATGGTGATACAATGCCAAATTGGTTCCCTTGCACACACGCATGCGCACACACACACACACACACACACACACACAATGGCAGCAGGGGTTAAAGAGGCTTGGTGCAGGGGCTGAAGTCCACTGAAGTTCAGGAGGAGAGACAGAGAGACAGAAAGCCCAAATTGTAGGAGGAAGTGTGCAGGTAATATATACCTATCCAGGCTGGAAGGGGTCCTTGTCCAGTAGGTGTTGTCCAGAGGGGGGTCACCAGCAGGGCCTCTGGGTGAATAGGTGGTGTGGCATGGTGCTGGTCCAGATGATGAGTACCCCTGAAACTTTTATAGGTTTTTTTTATACTTTGGGAACAGCTGTATGTTTTGAAAAAGTATTTTATCTAACCAAGGGCATAGAGTAGGTTGTTTAGGCTGGGGAGATCGCTTGTTGCCTAGTTGCTTAATTGCTGGCCTTGCTAGAGGGAAAGCCATATCAGCAAGGTCCCTAAGGGGTTGGAAAGGGGGGTTACTGGCTGAGCTTGCTGAATAACAGGTGCCACATCAGCAAATTACACTGTCACGAAGGCAAGTTCAAACTGACTAGAGAGGGGTCTGTAGCTAGGGTGAAGTGCGCATGGACCAAAAGGGGCAACCTATAGTAACTGCATAGCGTGTAAGGCTAGAAGAGGCTATATAAAGCTAATGCCCACTCGGGTGGGTGTGCTTGCTTTGCGAACGATTGCCAAGCACCGCTTTCTGCGCAGAAATAAAGATTAAGTTGGATCCTTCACCCCTGTGTGTTTATTGGCACAAGCGCACCGGGCACGAACTCACTGTCCTTTGGGGACAACAGAGATGGAAATGGCGTTCCCCCTGGGTCTGTCTTCACTGCCCCTTTTTATAGGGGCAGACCTTGTGTGACCTTAGTGACAGGAGGCATGCCCAGGCAAGGGTCAGCCCCTGGTGTACTGAGCATGTGTGCTCCATGCAGGGATGTGCAGTTTCAGGTGTCTGTAATGGTGAGAGTTGCTGGTTTTGCAGGGTCTTTTGTCTTTCAAATGCTGGGTTCTTGTCTCTGTTCCTGGGTGAGGTCTGTGGTTCCTGGGTGAATCAATGCGAGGTGATGGCCCAGTCATTACAGGCCACTCAGTAGAGGCCTGCTACCATTGTATTTCAATCATTTCCAATCACACTCATTCATCAGGGAACCAATTTACATGGGAGGGGTACGTGACTCATACAGTTGCAACATGGGATGCCCAGGCAGAGGACACAAGATAGAGGCCTGACATATAAAATGGAAACTTGACATGACTTTAGTTCACTTAAAAACAAAGGTCTAAACCATACAATATCCATATGAAACAATAAAAATCAATATGAAAATGATAATAAGACAATATACAACAGTAAAAATCAATACAAACCTAATAATAATACAATATACAACATAGGATATCCAAAACCAAAAACTTGCTACCAAAATAAAAATGTTTAAAGCTTATCCTACATCTTAGCTTACTTATACTTATCTACAGGGAAAAGAGATGGAGAGAAAAAGTCAGAAATGATTGGGGAAGGGGAGGGAATACATTTTAAAATAAAAAAATTTAAAAAAAGAAAGAAACTGGGGGTTTTGCTACAATGTTATTGTTCAAGGAAAATGAAGTGTTAAGCTTGCCACCTTTTCATCTTACTAGAGAAGATTTGTATGTGTTCTATCCCCATTATGTAGCATTTGCTTTCCTTTTTTTTTTTCTTTTTAGGCCCCATGATAAATCAGCATCTGCAGAGAACCCTGGAAAAGCCAATAGGATTTACCCCAGGGCTACAAAGGGACATAACCCTGATACCATTGATTGTCATTTGGCACCCAACTTCTAGAACAAAAATTCACAAACTCATGTTATAAATCTAAATTCCCTCTACAATGCATGGGAAGAGCTAAGCACCTCAGCATGGGAAGTCCCAAGGAGGAAAGCATGTCTGAAATCCAGCCTCTCTTCCAGATTTGGGTGTCTACCTATAAGTTTGTTAGGCATGTACATGAAATTGGGTTCAGAGTCTAAAACTGCCTCCCAAACTTCAATGCCTAAACTGCCTGGTGGTTCTGGACAATTTGTTTGACTCTCCCTTTGAAACATGGCTAGAGGAGATGGTTATAGTGTCACCAACCTTTTATATAAAAGAGCAGAGTGGTTAAAGCCAGGATGTGAAAGACCTGGCTTTCAGGCCCTCCTCAGTTTGAGAAGGCTCATACCCAAATCTCAAAAAAAGTACTCTAACCACAGATATCAGCCCTGATACAGTGTTGCACTAGGGCAGCCACACATCTCTTTTGCGTAGTATAGATTCCAGCATGTGAGATCTTGGGAATGCGTTGCACAGCATTGCTTTGCAAACATACCCAAAGATCTATGAGCCCTCTCTTTCTAGCTGTCTGCAACGTGTTGTGTACACTGTGAACACTACACAAATAAATACTAATTCAAATCTTATGTATGCAGTAGTACCCAAAGCCAATGCAAAAAGTTTCTTGACAACAGAACTTTTTCCTACACATCTCCATTTTAAAAAACAAAATCAAACAAGAACAGAAGAATTCACTGAAAAATCTGAAGTTTCCTTGCTTAAACATCATTTCTCTAAAAGCTAAACTGAAATGAGAATACAGTCTTGTATCATGACAATTTATCTATCTGAATAAGTGCTATTCCATGATAGTTATTGAAAGCATCCACATTTGCTCAATATATATCCATTTGTGATTAAGAGTTCTTGAAAAGTACTTTAGTGACCAGTAATCCTACTCCCATTGCAATAAACATCAAAACTCATTAACTTTAACAGTGTGGTATACAGCTCACCATTTTTAATTATTTTCATTTCTTATACCTCAATTAATGAGGAGCATATATGATTCCTATATACTTTTAAATACATCTTTAAAGTATAAATCATGAATAAGCTGTCATAACAGGTACAATGCTGGCAAGCTGGTCAATTGGTCATATACTGTCAACTAACAGGTCAATCGACTGCATATTTTTGACTGGCCAAAGATTATAGCAATTTTATGGAGAGTGAGTTTTTTGGAAGTTTTCTTGATGGAAATACGATTTATTTTTAATTGTTTTTTACACATTTAGTGGAAAAAATTGTGCTTTTTCTATGAACTATTGGACAGTATTGGTGATTTTTTACAATTTTTGAACAATATTTGACTGGTCAAATACCCAACCCTAATCAGGTATAATAAATACATCTTGCAAATTCTTATTTGCAAAATTCTTAGTTTTAGAGTGTTCTAATCATGATAAATACACTACATCAGTACAAAAGACCGTGAAATCTATCTGGCAAGAACCTGAGCCAAAAGCAGCAGCTAAGAACATGCAAACTCTTGAGCAGATAAGTAGACCAATTAAGATGAGTAGAAATATTTACATGTTTACAGTTATGCTGGATTAGACCTTAGAATTTATTCCAGTATTTTTTCATTATATTATTTTATGCAATGAAAAATGAAGTTATTTTGCCCTGGCAAAACAAACCACAACCAATCCTGCAGACCCTTATCTGTGGAAAATATGTCTTGATGCCATTGAGAATTTCCAGGATATTCCTGGTATCTGGTTTGTAATGAAATTAAATGAAATGATAACTTTATAATTTTACAAGAAGAAAGCAAAATTTGCTACCTGAGACTGTGCTCCTGCCTTTGCATTCTAACAGAGCACAGAAATACCTCTCCAGAAAAGAGATTCCCGCCCAGAAGAGCACTTCTGTGAAATATGAAACATCATAATCAGAAGGAAATATGATTCTACATCCTGCTTGCCAACAGACAACTTTGAGGTAAAAAGACTTTTCCAACTTTTCTCTGAGCCTAATCTGCACAATATGAGCTTTTTCAAACCATACCTTCAGCTCTCCTGTGAAATATGAATTTTCATTTCTACCTAGGAGAACTTTTACAATCTTTGCAATCTCCTATGCCTGATGAAGGGTGCCTGTGCCTAAACGCTTGCAAATAAATATTTTTTTTTTTTTTTTGCAAATATCTAGGTGGTCTAACAAAAGATATCTCTTCTGCAATGAGTTTTGATTCCAGGATATTCCTGGAAAATCTGGAATTTCTACAGCAGGATAGTATACGGGCAATTTTAAATTATTTTGTAAGGATAAAAGACATAGAATTCTATATTATGATTCAACCTGTAAAAATAAGGTTTAACTATGCTATATAATTCTATGAAAAGAAGTTGAGGGGGGAAAAGTTCAGTATTATAACACTTTGATCTCAGCAGCACTAAAAGCAGTTCCCTTGTTAGTAGTTTTCTTTCTTATCAGCTGCAACGACCATTGTGTGAATGCAAAGAGTCTAGCCTTGTTATTAAGAGAGTGCAACAGGACTTAAGAGGCTTAAGTCAAAGCCTCAGCTCTACCACAAATGTCATATGCTGTTTGTTTTACAGATGGCCAAGCTAGATGATCCCAATGATACCTTTGGCCATAAAAAAAAATCTATCAAAGAATGAAGGAAAAAAGTAGCTGTTAGAGGTTGCCTACATAATGAAAATTAAGACATATATAAGGGGGAAATACATGTTGATATTGCAAGGAGAAATACTTTTGATTATTTTTATTTTAAGGCTAAAATTCATACTAAGTACTGTTCAGTTAGTGGCCCATCATCAAAACATGCTTTATCAGGCTCTTTCTTAAATAATGACATATAGAAGACTATATCTGTCTCTCTATACTCATATGCATACCTAATTTGACTGTACTCCTAAAGTACATTATTGGAAAATATACCATATATTTAAAGTAACCTGTCCACCATCTATCAACCTAATTATGTTCATAGATTCATAGGCATTTGGGCTGGAAAGGACCCTAGAAGATCAGAGTCTAGTCCCCTGCCCCAGGGGTAGGAAGTCAGCAGGGGTCATAGGATCCCAGCAAGATAAACATCCAAATGTGTCTTGAAGGCTTTCAAAGTGGGTGTTTGAACCACCTCCGGTGGCAGTCTATTCCAAACCTTGGGGGCTTGAACAGTAAAGAAGTTCTTCCTTATGTTCAGCCTGAATCAGTCACGGAGGAATTTGTGACCATTCGATCTTTTCATCCCGTGGGGAGTTCTGGTGAACAGACATTCCCCCAGATCCTGGTGAGCACCCCGATAAACTTGGCCACGAGATCGCCCCTGAGCCTGCACTTTTCCAGGCTGAAGAGTCCCATGGCCATCAGCCTCTCATCATAAGGTCTGTTTTCCTGACCTCTGATCATGTGCGCGGCACTCCTCTGCACTCTCTCAAGCTTCTCCACATCCTTTTTGAATTGTGGAGCCCAAAACTGGACACAGTACTCTAGCTGCGGCCTCACCAAGGCCGAGTACAATGGGAGAATGACGTCCTGGGATTTGCTTGAGAAGCATCTGTGGATGCAAGCCAGCATTTTGCTCGCTTTACTAGCCGCAGCATCACATTGAAGACTCATGTTCATCTTGTGGTCAATCATGACCCCCAAGTCCCTTTCATCTGTAGTGCTAACCAGTGTAGCACTGCCAAACCTATAAGCATGCTGCAGGTTTTTCCTCCCAAGGTGGAGATCCTTGCATTTTTTGGTGTTAAACACCATCAGGTTCTCATCTGCCCATTTCATAAGTCTGTCAAGATCTGCCTGGATCACCCTTCTGTCCTCAGATGTGGATGCTTTACCCCAGTTTGGCGTCATCAGCGAACTTGGCCAGTCTGCTTCTGACACCAATGTCTACATTATTGATGAAGATGTTAAAAAGTATAGGCACTAGGACAGAGCCTTGAAGGACCCCACTGGTCACAGCAAACCACAATGATTGACTTCCGTCAACCACCACCCTCTGGGTCCTGCTGCAGAGCCAATTCCCCAGCCAGTGGATCGTGGTGAGGTTGAGGCCGCAGTTAGCGAGTTTTGCCAAGAGATGATCATAGGATACCAGATCGAAGGCTTTTTTGAAGTCAAGATATATGATATCAATCTCTTCCTCCTTGTCCAGGTGATAGGTCACCTGGTCATAAAAGGAAATGATATTGGTCATGCAAGACCTACCCACAACAAACCCATGCTGGGTATCCCTCAGGATATTTCCATCAGCTAGTCTGTTAAGGATGGCTCTTTGATGTTGAATATGTATTTTAACAAAACAAGAGTTCCCATGTCCCTAAAACCACCGCTTACTCATTTCTGTGTTCCAATTTATGCACCAACCAGACTTGAAGTCACGTGCAGGTGCCTTTCACAACCTGCTCTAAAACAAAGCCCACACCCTAGAGCAGGAATGGCCAACTTGCAGCCACAAGTGGCACAGGCAGCCTGTGTGTGTGGCACACAGAAGGTCAGAGAGGGGACAGGAAGTCCAGTGGCAGATTAGGCAGGAAGCAGAGAATAGCAGCACATTGGGCAGGGGAAGAGGATTAAGGTGGCACTCCAGGAGAGCACAGGGCTAGTTTGTGACACTTCTGCCAAAATGATAGTCTCCACTGCCCTAGACAGTTTTAATGGGATTTGACTTTGTTAACAAAATAAAACAAAAGGATAACAAATTTCTGCTCAAGCCATCTTCACAGAGTTGGATGCTCCTAGGTTTGTTCTTTGTAGGCTGCTCAGTCTCCAGCCTAGATCTCTAAGCTTCAGGCAGTCACTCGTATCTGCATTAGTAAGTAAACAAAATCCACTAAATCCCTTCCCAAATGGATCAACACCTGCTAAAAGTGTGGGGGGTTTCAGCCAAATACTGCCAGCCTGTTACCTATTGAAAATGTTAAAAATTATGCAATTGCAATTTCATGCACAGTTACTTTTGCAATTGCCACTCATTTTAGATGTGCATCTTTTTTGAGATAGTTGCCAACTGAAGAGACTGCCTGGTTTATTAGTCAATGTTTGAAGATCCCAGCCTTTCTGAAACAGTTGTTCTCCATTCTGTCTTCCATGATTTATGTTGGATGTCGATATAAAGCTAGTTAATGCAGAATACAGTAGCTATATTAATATTGAGCTAATTTGTTGCTTTACTGTCCTTCCTAAAAACCATGCAAGATACTTCTCTTGGTCAGTTTTGGAATGAAAGTATGTGTGCAGAAAGAAAACATTACCAAAGAGCTTCAGCTCAAATCATAAGGTCTGCCCCATAGACCTGGTCTGCATAACATAGGTCTTCCATAAGAACCCAAGTTCTGTTGGCCATTATGTAAGTGTGTCCACACTCAAAGATCCTTCTTTTTACTGGCTGAGCTCTTACACATAAGACGACTTGTGCTGGCACTTAGAAGCTAACCAAAGGTACATGTAGACATGCCCACACTGCCTGCCAGCCACCAGGCCCCCTTTAACAGCCAGTGCCTCCCCAAGTACGCAGAAGGGCCCTGCCAACACTTCTGCTGGAGAAGGGCTGTACAGTTCTAGCAGAAACTGCATAAACCAGCCAAAAGCCATGCACTCTGGTGGCACCAGTCTTACAAGCTAGGAAGGCCCTTAGTTCTAAGCAATGTAATTGGAAAGTCCAGTCTTACAGACTTTTTTTCTCCTAAAATACACTACAAAGTTGTCATTGTTATATAGTCAAGAATTTGAACAAAGAAAATAAACTAAAATGGGAATGGGATGGAAGGGAATCATCTTTGCGAAACAAGTCTCTCTCTTTCTCTCCCTTCATGTATAAAGGTTTTTAGGGCAGACATAAAGTGATAAGACAAATTGCCCAAAATCACAGAGCAGCTCAGTGACTGCATAACAAGAGCAAAGTCATTTTTATAACCAGTTTTTTTTGGCAAGAACTGCAATTTGGTGGAACTGAAACACATATATTTCACTAAACTTCTCAAACCAGAGGGGCTGTAATTTTAATATCTTGAAAACACTGTGTTCTAAGCATAAGAAACTTCAAAAAGAAAAAAGTAGCACCAAAGTTTAAATGATACATTTCATTAGTTATGTAGAATAAAAAAAGTAATACGCTGGCTAAATCATTAGTCTCCTCGTAAACCAGAGTGGTAAGCTTGTGGCTGAGAGCAGGCCATATGTCATTTTTGTGAAATTATTATTATTTGTTTGTGATCCTCATAATAGTTTATTGACTTGTCCCTGGGTTCTCTTTATTTTCATTATCTGAGGAAACAATTTTCTTATAATTTACCAGTAAATGAGTTTTTGAATAATGAGGACTTGGGGAGAGGTGAGGGAGGAAGTTAGATGAAGCCAGGGGAGTAATTGAAGAGGCTCATAATACATGCAGTTTTTTCCAGAAATAGCACCTGCTGAATATCCTGTCTTCTTCCTGCACTGGAAAAAATAAACAAAGCCCCTCTGTGTAGTGTTAAGATATTATCACTCCTATAAGAAGGAGCAGAGCAGCTGCTACCCTCATTAAATTAAAGACAGTAGCAAAATTTAATGGATCCTAATTTGTGCAATGATGAGGTCTGAATAAATTGTTAATTGTCCCTCTCTGTGTCGGTTTTATGTTTTAACTGTGGTTCTTCATTCCTTCCTTAATCTTGTGGCAGACATGCTAGACAAGGGAGCCCAGGTAATTGCCACCCCAGGAAAAGAGGATATAGATCTGATTAAATTCAGACTGTTTTATTTCATATTTTATGAGAAGCACACTCTGAAGGAGGATTTTTAACTCCCAAATGCATTTCATGTTTTCATACCTATATAGCACTTCTTGTTTTAGAACAAAAAAAAATATTTTTTTCCTGCAGTATTTGTATTTTACTTTGTAATATAGTTTGAATGTAGGGTGCATGCATTCCTTATTGTACATTACAATTTAGCAAGAAAAGTTGTTGGTTTACTCATTTAAATACCAGGAGTCTGACACCCTGTTCTCAAAGTTTAGTTGTAGAAGATAGCTGTATAGAAAATACACACGCAAAAGATCACCCTACATTATATTTATTTCTCAACAAAGAGTTCGGGACATTGTACCACTGGGTGAAACCATGACTCAGTAAAAGTCAATAGCAAAATCTAACAGACTTCAACAGGGTCATGTTTTCCCTCAGGGCCCCTATTCCAAAAAAGCAAAATATGAGGAAATGGAAAAAGCAGACAAAATACTGCACTATCACAGTGTTACTCTCTATACTTGTCCTCATCTTCTCTGAGTGCAAGACAGAAGTAGTAGAGTCACCTGCACCTCAGTATAAGAAGCGCATAGGACTGCTGACAGAAAATCTGTCCTAAAAAACCTGTCTCATCAGCAGGGATCCAGGTTTTCCATTTCCCATGGGAAAATGGAGAAAAATGTGGATTTTCCTCTTTACCTGAGGAAAACACGGATTTCTCATTCAATAGAGAAACCCGCAGATTTTGCAGTTTCACAAAGAGCTCCCTGCAGGGCAGAGATCCAGCCTGCAAGAGGGTGGGAGGGAGTGGGAGGAGGGTGCACCATGTGCACATATATGCACATGGTCACCAGGCAGCCTGGAAAGCAGCTCCCATAGGTAAGTGGGGAGGGGGTTAAGGCTACCATAGGGAGGGAGGTGGACAGTGCTGGGCCTGGGGCTACTGCCCAGCTGAGTAGTGCATGGGGCTTGGGGCCCAGGGCCACAATGTGCAGCCACAGGACCCTGGCGGGGAGCAGGACAAGGCCACACTGGTGGATCATCTGGAGGGGTGGGGAGTGGGGCTGGCTCCCCACCACTGCGTGCACTCCTGGGGGGCAGGGGCAGGCTGCCCACTGCAGGCTTGGGCTCCCGCCCTGCTGCCCTCCTCCAGGGCCTCTGCAGTCCAGTGAGTGTGATGTGGTACTGCAAGGCACAACAGGGATGCACAGGGAAGTTGCTTGCCACTGCAAGCTCCGTGCTACCCTGGTGAGGCATCCCCTCCATGCATGGCAACAGGAGGAGCAGCAGCGCAGGGTTGTGCCCCTCACTGCTGCCACACGGGCAGGGCACGTGTCACCAGGGCAGCATGGACCTCACAGCAGCAACAAGTTTCCCTGCACAGCCCCGCTGTTCCTTGCAGTGCCAGGTCACACCCACTGGGCTGTGGAGGCCCTCGGGGAGGGCAGCAGGGCAGGAGCTGGAGCCTGCGTGACAAACCCGCACCTGCCCCCACCCTGTGCAGAGATCTGGGAGTGAGGGGTACCAGCAGGTCTAGGGTGGGGGACCTGTGGAGAAGGAGTGAGGGGCCTTTCATTTTAATCACTGGTTTGGGGGGGGTTATCAGAGGATTTGCGATTTTTTAAATCAGAAAAAAAATAGAATCCATGGTCATCAGACAGCTTTTTGACAATAGACAGCCACAAAGTTCTGCATCCAACTGGTGCATACAAGACAACACAGCAGCAAATAGGAATGAGATAAAAGCTTAACTGCTTCACTATGGGAGATAATTCTTCAGGTTTATGTTCCATCACCAACAAGCAGGCAGTTTGTTATCTGACAGCTACATCCATAAAAGGACCTTAGGTGCCTTAGGGCTAAATCAACTAAAGGGCTTAGGCAAAGCAACATTCAGCTCTATAGATTCTTGCTAGTGTAGAAGAATCCGCAGTTCTGAGTTAGGTACCAAAGCTCTCCTCTCTATACGGTAACGAAGAGTTAGGCTTATCAGGGAAGGATCCACAAAACCCAGCGTTCCAAGCTTAGATCTGAAGCTGGCCAATAGGAAATACTGAAGATGGTTGCCTTAAACTCCTTTCCCTTCTGGGACTTAGCCACCTTACTCTGGTCTGCAAGGACGTATCCTTTCTCCACTTGGGATTCACAGCTTTGAACAGTGTCCTGGAGTTAGGTCAAGCAAGAATCAATTGTTTCATCAAGAAATGAATATAGAAGAAAATGCCTTCATAGAAGTGAGGGAATTCAAATGCACATATCCCACCCACCCCCCAAACTAATGATGTGACCTCCAGGCTATAAGGTGTAGTAAGATAGTGGCTAGGGACAGAAGCTACACATAAACGATTTAAGTGCACAGAAACTGGTTTAAACCTGTAAGAGAACAGAAGCTCAGTACACATAAACCAGTTTCAAAATGGCAGAAACTGGTTTAAGATAAACCTGGTCGAATGTAGTATCAGACTTAACTGATTTGGGTCAAACTGGTCTATGAAACTTCCATCCCAGACCCCTTCCTGGTTCAAGATAAATCGCAGTCCCCAGCATCCCAACATGCTTTGCAGCCCCGGGCTGGGCTGGACTGGGCTGTCTGCTCCAGCAGAGCAGGACTGGCCTCGCCCCTTTGCTCCCTGGCTGCAGCAGTGAGGGCTGGCTGACAAGGGGGTGGGACAGCAAGCCCAGATGGGGCTGCAACCCAGTCTGTGGGGCTGCCCCCTCCCATGCCCCAGGCAAAACCTAGCTGGGATCTGGGGCCAGGGAGGGGGGTTAAACACCCCTTCCCCTGCTCAAACTTACTGCTGGTTGTGACTGTGAACTACAAATCCCAGAGGTACCTGGAAACAGGAAGAGGGAGTGATGAGCAACCCTACAGAGTCCTACTGATGTGGACTGCAAATCCCACAGACCTCAGGGGCAACAGGAAGAGGAAATAAACATACAGCCCATGCTGGCTACATGCCAGAAAGCCATGCTCCAGCACCCCCAACCTTCTGGCTTGAGCCATTGCAGGCATATGCCTGCATTTCCTGAATCAAAGGTAAATGTGTGTCCAGTTTTTTCTCAGTTTAATCTCTACAGTTTAGACTAACCTGCAAAGACTGAATCAATTCAGCCTCAGGCTTTTTGACTCTTTTTATAGCCAGTGATTTTCACTCCCTCCTACTGAAGGTCCTCCACTTGGTGTGGAATAAATATGGTTCACTGAACTGATGACATTACAGTCTAGCAATTAGGACCCTGGCCTTCTTTTCATATTCCTGGTTCAATGAATGTTTAAGTGCTTAACTGCAAGTTTTCCACAGTACAGATTACCCTCACTTTATGTGGCTTCTGTATGTGCAAATTTGCTCTTATACAATGGCCCTTTTTATACCAAAAATTTGTTATATGCGAGGTAAATTCACTCTTATGCAATTAGTGTGGTGGAAGCCCACAATCAGCTGCTTTGTGCAGTGCATTGTGGGAGTGATGTGCACCAAAATATAGTCTCCTGTGTGGATCTGTGCTCCTCACTCATCTGTAACACATGTTTCTGTAGTTGCCATCCCCATTATGGTAACGTTCACCACCACCCTGTGCTTGTGTATACAGTCTGCTGTTGGTGAGTACCAAAATTATCTTGTAAAAGTGGTAGAAATGGATCTGGGGGTCAGTACAGTTGAGGTCTTGGAACATATCCCTATTTAATTTGTTACATTGTAAAGTGGGGTCCCTTTATGAAAATTTGAATTATGCGCCATTTTCCAGGAACACGTAAACAGCATAAAATAAGGGAAACCTGTATTAGAGGGAGTTAAGCCAATTTTGCTAAGTAAAACTAAAAGACTAGGTACCCTGGACTGCATATTCTGAGGGAGGGTAAAGTAATATGCTAAACTAATAAAGGAAGCAGGTAGGTTTTTCTTATGTTGCAACCTACTCATATAATCAGTAAACAAATAAGGACTTATAAATACAATACATTACATGCTCCAACATCACAATTTATAATGGGTCATTCATTTAGATTTCTGGTTTAGGGATTTCAGATCTTAAATTCATTGTCAGGCTACAGGAAAATAACCATATGGGACTGACTGAAACCAGAAAAAAAGATTCTTGCCAACAAATACATTGCACCTCTCTTTCACAAATGATTAAGACTCTCTCTCAATATGAACAAACCATTGTTTGCGAAGCTTTTATAGATATGCTGGGAAGCATGTTTAGAAAACAAAGGACATTTTAATTGTGGATGACATGAATGAACTCTTTGAAATAGCAGCTGTGTCTTGAGATTACATTAAGAGGAGTGTGTGCTGGATCATAAATCATCCCCATAAATAATGTTACTTCATTATTCATTATTTCATTTTCCATTTGCTGTCACTACATAACTTGCCCAATGTGGGAAGTTTAATTTTAACTGGTATAAAATACAAGTACATCTGGAAAGAGATATGGTAGGGAGGGATATAAAGTTGCACTATGTTAATGAGACTATTTCTAAATCTTTCTAGAAAAATGAGAAGAAACTTGACCTAACCTAAAATGTCTATTGCCAGCCACGCGGATGTTAATACCAGAAAACAGACTCTGTCAGACCAGTAGTTTTTCAGGTAAACTATCGTAAGCCTGAGAGCTTAATAGGAAAGTTTCCTGACTTGAAAGACACTCTACTAAGTGGGACAGAGATGAAAAACAGTAACATGGATTGAAAAAACTTTAAAAGAACAATTTTTCTTCAGAAGTTGCAGTTATGTCAAAAATCAGTATTGTCATTTTGACGGAGTTTCATTTTGGTGAAAAAAACCCAAAAAGTCAAGATAATATACACAATTCTGTTAACAATTTCTGAATGAAATATTTTGATAGTTTTTTTATTTAAAAAAAATAAAAATTAAAGTGTTTCTTCCTGACAATATGAGAGGGGTTTATTTTTCTTTAGTAAAGTTCAGTATGTTCGGGTTTGAACTGCAATTTGAAAAGAAACTAACATTTCAAAATCTTTCACACAACACGATTTCGATCTTGTGCACAGTTCAAAGAAAAGAGCAAATGTTTAGCAGACAATTAATCTAGGCACAAAATAAACTGCACATTTATTTACTTATTTTGTAGAACAATGTGAAACTGCTCACAAGTTGTACCCAAGTGCAGAGCAGTCACTTCAGTATCTCACAGAGGACACATCTACACACAATGTTTATTGAGTAGATTAATTAGCTCTGCAGTAAACTTCTTGGCATCTACATGTGCAGGGCTATTAGGCTGGAATAAACCAATAAACTCCACAGCAGGACAGTACTTGTAAATGCAAGTCTTTTACTCCCCAGCAGTGCATGCATAGACACTAATGCAGCTGGCTAGGGCACGAGAGTACTTCAGCGCGGAGGCTGCCTGCCAGCTAGCCCCACACTGGAGAACCCTCATGCCCCAGCCAGCCCCTGAGCTGGGTCAGAGCAGCCCCAGGCTGCCAGGCTGACCCTCCCTGGTCCTCTGCCAGCTGGGGCTTCTCCAACCCAGCTCAACATGCTGCAGTCCTGAGCATATGTGTAAACACGGTGCCCAGGAGCAATAAACTCTGGTGCAATATGTGCCAGAGTTTATTGCTTCACATTACTAGGCACATGTAGACACACCCAGAGAGAATTATCTTCCTGTTGCACTACAGAAACAGAGAACCTGCAAACCTGCTGCACATGGTTACATCCATTTCTATTTCCAGTGGCAGATATAGTGGGGTATGACAGCACAGTCTCACTCCCACCCCCTTCACTGGTGTGACATGTGCAGTGAGCTCCCTAAGCTCACCAGCATGTCAGTGCAGCTCCTAATGGAGTTTGGTAATTGCCAGGATCTCTGAGCTCAGGAGCTGATCAGTGCAAGGTCTGGCTGGAGACGCTGTTTTCACACAGCTCTGGATCCCTTCATCCCCTCTTTTCCTTTGCTCCTGAATTCAGCAGGTTTTCAGGGGTTGTTGTTTTTGGTTTTGGTTTTGGGATATTCTTTGGGGGAGGGGGATGCAAGCTGTGCCACTTGCCCCCTTGGCTCTGGAGCTGTGTGAAAGCAACTGCTCCAACTAGAACCTGCACTGATCAGCTGGTGAGCTGAGAGCTCACAGCATATAGGAGCTCCAGCAGGACCTGTGGTGACATACCAATGAGTTCAGAAAGTTTTCCGCACGTGCACCACACAACCAAAGAGGAGATAGCCACACACCCGTTTGCTGCAATCCTGGATCTGCCCCTACCTCTTTTCATAGGATACATGAAGAATAGAGAAGATATAATAAATGTGAGTCATGGGAAAAGAATGGGAGCTCACTTTCCACTCTAACATGGAAGGGTCTTGTCTACACCCCAAAGTTTAGTTGAAAACAGTGTTTTAACTGATTTAAAAGTTTGCAGATTCCTATCTAGAATTTCATCAGTTTATACCGGATGTATACCTAAACAAATAATTTACTCTTGCCAGAAGGGATCCTAGCTGTATAGCTTTTAGTGGATATACAGATTTTAAAAGAGCAGTCTGTCTTTGTGACAGCAAAATTCTTACACACAGTTCAGTTGTAAAACTGATTTGACATCTATCACTAACCCATTTGGGACACTTAAGAAGCTCAAGAGTTTGGATTTGCAACTGCAGTTTATTTTTGCACATGCTAGTCTTGTGATCACAAACTAAATGTGTTAGAAGGGCTTGGGACCTCAGCTCCCTAAATATTTGCCACATACTATTTTCTGTAAGGAATCCATTATCTTGCTGTTTATGAAGCAACTCCTGACACTTTATACAGGAAGACTCCTTGAAGGAAGAGTTATTAGAATACTAAAATAACTGATTCCAACAAGGCTATTTACCAATATTCCCTAGAGGATGGGGAAAAAAATCCAATTAGTTGGATCTCACCTTTTGAAACTTCAAAAGGTATCCTTTGAAGTTCAAGAAAGACCTTTGAAGTGACCAGATATGCTAAAGGAAATTTAAAGAGCACATAGCACAGGATACTGTAAATTGAATGATATACCTGCAAGCGTGTAAAATTAGGACTTTACATAAGAGTAAGTAAAATAGAGACAATAAAGGCTTCTGACTAGATTGGCCCTGTCATGAACGAGGCACCTATACTGCACTCTGCTTTTAAGAGCTAAATAGACATACAGGGTGCCTACAGATGTTCAGGGCCCCCCTCTAACTCATGGCACTTTACACAAAGCACCATGAGTTAAAGACCCCCTACCCAAGAACATCTGATGGGTTGGGGGTTTTTAACTCATGATGCTCTGTGTAAAGTGCCATGAGTTAGAGGGTGGCTCTGAACATCTATAGGCACTCTTTGTGTCCACTTAGCTCTTAAAAGCAGAGTGCAGTGTAGCTGCCTCATTCATGAGTTGGTGGGGGGGGGACACGCTGAAGCCTGCCTGTGCTGTCCCTAGGCAGAATGCACAGGCACTCCAGCAGCCTCCAAGGAAGCTGCTGACCCACTCCTCTCCCCAGCCCCTCCCCCACCCCCAGCTCCAGGGCTGTCAGCAGAGGGGGTGGAAAAAAAGGAGAGGGAGCAGCACAGAGCTTCTGGCTGCTTTGCTGAAGAGGGAGGGTGGGTAGAACAGAGCCCCCTCACCTCACAGCCCTCCCTCCCAGCTATCTCAGCTGGGGTATCACGGGGAACTGGACCCACAAGGCGAGGGGAGGCTCCTTTCCCCACATCCTACCTGGGCCTCTTGACAGCAGAAGTACAGAGCTGCTGCCTGCTTTGTCTGGCAGGACCTGAGAGGGCAAGGGGGAAGAGTGGAACAGAGCCCCTTGCCTTGTGGGTCATGTCTGGCTTCCCACAATAACCCTCTCTTGGGTAGGTGGGAGGGGCCCACTGGGCAAGGGGGCTCCATTCCACCCCAACCCTCTCTAGCTCCAGCCAGGCAAAGCAGCCAGCAGCTCCATGCTGCTCCCTTCCCCCCCCCCCCCCCCCCCCCCCCCCCCGTCTCTCTCCCACTGACAGTCTCAGGGACAGCATGAAAGTTAACCCTGGAATGAGTCCAAGTTCCCTAAGGTGGTCTGCTTTAGAGCACCTTTGTTTAATACCTGATTTGACCAGGGTTAATTTTTCACATGATTGGCCATTTTAAAAGTGGTCTACAGCCACGCAAATGTGTTAAATCATGGCTTTACGGCACTTTCAGGAGCCCAATCACACAAAAAATGTAACTTGGGTAGGTACAGTCAACCTGAACTGTGCAGTGCTTGTGATAGGAGACACTGACTACTCTCTAAACTCTTTCATTAAGGGCCCTAGTAGACATTGCATTCATGACACAATTAACATGTAATTGTAACATAAATTGAAACATGCTACATGTTCGCTCCAATTTGAAGCACAATAAAATGACAAACCAGCCACAAAGGCATTTCTACTGGGAAAAACCCTTTTCTTCATGGATCCTATAAATGTTACACCCATCTTCTTGCTTCAAGTACCTGTAAAGTGGATGAAATGTACTAAAACATGTGCTAATCATGCAATGCTGTGTGCATCTGTAAGCTAACTGTGGCTCAGTTAACTTAATTGCATTTATTCCAAGTACAAGCCTGTCAGGCTCTGTGCTCTTTCCAGTCACCTCCTGGCAGAAAAACAGCAATACAACTTGGAAGGGAAACATGTGTAAACAGATGTTTTGATCCAAGTCAAAACCCAAGACAAACCAGTCCCGGGTTAAGTTAGACATCCGTTTAAACACAGCCAATGAAGTTCCATGTAGGATATGAAACATTTTGTGGCTGATTTCCATAACACCTTAACTTTAACATGTGGTATAAAACCTGGTGCTGCCCTATGCCTATCTCAGCTGAGTGTCAAGATCAGCCTTGGACAGCCCTAGGTCTAAAACCCTAGGGCATGGGAAAGATGGAAAGAGCCACTTCAAATTATTGTGCATGCAGTCCAGCTGGGCTGTATGCATGGCATTTAAAACTCTGAGTCACCAGGAACCACATTAAGAGAAAGTCCCTCCACCTTGGGCTTTGGCACCCAAGGCTTTTAAATCAGCATGCGCATTTTTTTTTCTTAAATCACCTATCTGGGTTGCACAGTAAGTTTTTAGAGCTGGGGCTGCTCTGTGCTGGATCCTGATATTCTGCTGAGTGTTAGGATCAGCCTGGGCAGGCCTGGCATCCAAGACCAAGGCACTCCTAGTCTAATCACCTAGATCAAGCAAGAGACAATCCCAGCCTTTGCACAATCTGAGGAATTTTATGACCTGCCTCAAACTTTTCACATCCTGCCATGCACATGTGTTATGGCAGGATGCATGATTTTCAGGATAGGGCATAGAATTCTTCCAGTCCCAATCATCCTATTATTTCAATGTCTGCTAAGAACTTAAGTCTCAGAGACAATACTATTGAGTTTACACATAGCTCAAGTCTAAAGGGTACATTTGAATGACCTTCTATGGATTTATGGCTTTTTTCACCTTACGTCTTATATAGATATAATCTTATTTAAATACAACTACAAGGCTGTACTGGATCCAAGATTCTTATGGAAGGGCCAAAGGCTAATTAGGGAAACTGACCCAGCTCTTCAGTTGACTGGCTTATATCCAGCTAAACACTTAAGGGTTCTACACCCACTTTGTTTATTGAAGGAAACATAACTTGGTATCTTTTCATTAACTGTATTAAGGACAAAAATAAAATCAAGGGATATCACAAAAACCAAGGTGCTGGGATTTATGTTAAACTACCTGGAAGTAGAGGAGTACAACTATTAAAACAAAAATAAGTTAAGATCAGAACAGTAAAACAAGATATTGATATTAGATAGGAATTAACCCAGTTAAAATCTGTCTCAATACAATAATTCATATCAATACCCAAGGAGGTAGCTCTTCATTTGGGAGCAGTAAGTAAAGAATTTACCAAAGTTAATCAAATCTAACATCTAAATCACAAGCTTACAACCTATAAACCTTCTTCAGTTTTTGTGTGGTAGTTAACCCTTTTCTTTTTCCCTTATCTTAACAGAGATGTTTAACAAAGCATTCTTATCTTTGACAACTTGTATGTACCAAGATGTACATGCAACAGAGTGAATTTTAGGATTTATAAATGCAGGGAACATTTTAATATGCTGCTATGAGGGAATATTAGAGCTGTTTAAGTTTAGATAATTTTTCTTTCTGGAGCCTTCCCTTTGCAAATATTGTGCTACTTACATAAACACACACACACCCATGCTCTCCTGAAATTAGTTAAATGAAAAAGCAAAGGTATCTCCAAGTTAATAAACACAAAAGACAACAATTGAAACAAAATATAACTAACATAAGTACAATTCAAGAATGGACAGCAATATGCTATTGGCACAGCACTTCTTTCTAGCAGTTTCATTAAAAGGAGGGAAAGAAGTTCTTGGGAGATCAAAGACTAGGGGACCCTTTTTTTTAGGCTTGGCAAAATTAAATTGTATTGGTAAACATCTGTTTCACCTCACACTCAAGCAGATGAAAAAATATTTCCATTATTAGTAACTGAAATTTATAGAAAGGGGATGTAAAAATTAGGCTGCTGCCGCAGTGCCCAGACCAGCTCCAGCTCCAGCTGGAGGTGGGGAGGTGGGCTGGGCACTGTGCATGTGCCAGTATGTCTCTCCAGCCCCACCTCCCAGCTCAGTGCCTGCAGGGTGCTAGCCAGCCAGGCCTTCCCTTGCAAATTTGGGTGGGAGCCAGTGACTAGAGAGAGCCACTGGCTGCAGGGGGCAGATGCCACTGCAGCAGCCAGAGGTTTCCTTGCTAGGGTTAAGGGCATGTCAGGGGGTAGCAACCACTGTGGGACAAAGAAAAGTGGGAGCTGAGCTTGGCAGTACTGTGCATGGGGCTGAACAGCGGGCTGACAGCCCGACAGCACAGCAACTTCCCATGTGCCTACTACGTGCTGGGCTGTAGCAGTCACCGGGCACGTTAGTGTGTGCATGTCTGTGTGTGTCTGTGTGCATGCATGCACGTGCCCCCATACAGATAATTTAATGCAATTCTGAAAATTTTAAAAATCAAAGGAAATGCTTTAAAATAAACTTTGATTTTAGCCCTCGAAATTATTTAAAAAATAAAAACCGAATTCTGCCAAGCCTACTTATTTTGGTTTTTTGTTTTCTTCTCCCCAAAGTGACTAGACTTTGGATGCTCTGGAGTTTCACTCTTATCCCTATCGGCTTGATGATCTAGAATGGGAAGCCTCTTTTGCCTGTGAATTTATCTCACTTCGTCTTACATTGCTCCAGGGTCTTCAGAAAAATCAGCTACAAGAATTCTGTGGTCCAATCAGGTTACCTAGTATTCATTTTGCAAAAAGCCCTGCTGAAGCCAACAGTTTAAAACATTTAGTATTTGTTTTATACCACAGATCCTGTAAAGTGGGAAGCCACAATAAGACCAGTTTTGAAGAAGCTGAAATTACCTTAAACTGGATGAAAAAAATTCTTGATAGTAGACCACCATCTCTTGAAAAATTTGCATAAAACCTGTTGAGATAACTGATTTAAAATATGCTGGCAGCAGCAAAATTGAGTAGCAAAAATAAGTTTGTTTTACGGCCAGAAATAAAGTAATCTGCAGGGGTGTGTGAAGTGGGCCTTGTTCAATTCAACCCAAATTAGGGACGGTGATTCGATTCGTTGATTTGGATCAGTGTCCTTGATTTGATTTGTCTGAAGCAAAATCTGAAGATTTGATGCTGATTTGGAGAATCAGCGATTCGAACATAGACACAGCTTTAAATGTTTTTTCTACATACCTCGAGGTACCAGCACGGCTTGTGAACGCTGCAATGCTAGGGCAGATTAAGAGTCCTACAGGAGTATGGGCAGACCCTCCACGTGCTAAGTGGAGAACCTGGAAGTAGACTGGAAGAACTTCTAGCCCACTTCTGGGTCTGCTGAGGAGTGCACGGGGCCCCCCCATGCCTCCCCTTGCTTGGTGATCGGCGGTGGGAGGACCCTTGGTGTGCCCCCAGACCTCGGAGGCACCAGTCACCAAATCTCCAAATCTTTCCAAATCAATTTGGAGAGATTAAAGGGTCCTCTGATTAGGTTTGGATTCAGAGATTCAGCCACTGAATCAAGCCGAATCTCTGCTGAATCGAATCAGGGACCAAAGCTTTGCACAGCCCTAGTAATCTACAGTAATCTTTCGAATTTTTAGAATTTTGAAATTAGGCTACCTTTAGACAAAAATTACTTGAAAACCTCTCACTAAAGAAACTTCCTTGAGAAATAAACATTTAGAGATTTTTAGACATTTAGACACACACACACACACTCAGTAACAAATTGTCCCTGTGCCAACTTGAATTTGTTTCCAATGGACCCTTAGTGCTAAGTTCTTGTATTCCAACATGATCCCTGAGGACTATGCAGATTTTTGTCTTTATGGCATACTAGTTTCTTTATTTTCTGCTATAAAGACTTGTTTTAATATATCCAGCCTTCAGGAACACTTCACTCAAAATCCATGGGGCCTCTCCAAAGTGATGCACGTACCCAGAACTATCCCAGGTCCAGAATATTTCTGAACCTCTGAATACACTGAGGTCTGATGTACAGACATTACACTTTTTCAGTAGAAACGCTTGTAAACCAGTATAAACCCGTAACAGTACAGAAGTTTGGTGCACAGACTGGTTTAAAAATGGCAGAACCCCGTCTAAGATAGTCCTGGATTGATGTGACATCAGACTTAATCAATTTAGGTTAGACTGGGAATCAGACTTCAGTACTAGATCCTCTATCAATTCATATTAAGTTGCTGTCCACCAACATCCCAGGTGCCTTTGTAGCCCCTTCGCTACCCTCCTCCCCACCCCAAGGAGGTACCCTACCACTTGCCCCATGCTCAGCTGCTCCAACTGAGTGCCCAGCTGGCCCCACCTTCGAGCTCTCACAGAGCAGAGTCAACACAGTGGCTGATGCTGCCAGGGTGGTGGGGTGATTGCCTGTTCCCTGCAGCCTGTGTGTGCTTCCTGGGTCTGTGCCTGCTTGTCGGGGCAGGGGGGACAAGGGGTCCCTGGGTGTGTGTGCAGGAGCCCACCCAGGGACCCCCATGCCCTTTGAAAGTTGGTGCAGACCCAGAGAGCATGACATGCCTGTGCAGCTGACATGCCTGTGCCTGACAGAGGACCAGCAGAGGGAGGGGATGTGTGCCTGGAAGCCAATCAGGGGTGGTCTGGCGACTGGGTTGTGCTTAGCAGTGCAGGAGCACCCGTAACTTGCTGGCCTTGGCCAATGTAGGCAGCCTGCATGCCCCCCCACCCTGCTCCCAAAGGGCAAACTATGTTCTGTTCGCTACTGAACTAATCTAGTCTGCTTAGAGAAACCTGCATAAGGTAGTTCTAATCCACCTCGGGCTTTTTGAATGTCCGTACTTAGCTTGAGTTACCAAACTCAGATGAGTGTTCAGTCAGGTCATAACTTTCAAGGAGACTGACAACACGAGAAGGTCACAAGACTTTTTTTTTCCCAGTAAGATACCCTTTAGCTGGCTCCAATATTCCTTTTCTTATCAGAGCAAAGCCTATGAAGATAAAGTATGACTGAGGGACATCCCTCACAAAGTCATCAAAATTAACATGATATCCTGGCCCGTGCCTGACATAGACAAAGCATTGTTAGAAGTGTAATTTTGTGGCCAATGTACCACATTTGGATAGTATATCCCACAGTTGAAATTATTTGGGATCAAGTTGCTAAATATTGCTCTTAACTGGTAAGCTAACAGTTGGTATTATTTCTTTTATGTGTTCTTCCAGGCATGAATGAGTGTAATAAGATGAAACTTCATCAATTACTACAGCCTTTACTTCCCACAGCCAAAACTGTTATAGCAGCAAAATAGCAATGCCCAGAGTTGTTCCTGTTGAACAGATGGATCACAAAAACCTAGAAGGTCCTTGCAGTTGAAAGGCTAATGAATTCCAGAAGCAAATCACATGCCTATTATTTTAACTGCATTTACCTAGTTCAACAGCTACTTAGGCCAACAACCTTAACATAAAAAAGTGTAAGTATGACAAACTTCAATATATCATTTATACAATCCTTTTAAGAACTTTTGTGGTCTGGCATTTACATATGGCTAAAATGTTGTATAGTGTTTGCAACATTAATTGTTAAAATAGATTTTCTGTTTTTCCTGCCATTGTCGCAATCTTCTATTTGTTTCTGTGCTACAGCCTACGTTTCTTTCAGTTGACAATAGCAAGCATGATATCAAATAATCTGCTCTAGGACATGCAGGACAGCAATTCAGTTCTCAATGATGTAAACCATTTTTTTTTAAATAACATTTTCTGTATACAAAATCAGAAAGACAGTGTAATAACTACAAACACTTCTGTGCTGAGGGCAGAAAGATGATTGTATCTTTCAGTACCTAATGATGGCATTCTTCTTTCAACTATCAAGGGAGGAACCAATTTTCACAAAACTATTTTAGTTTAAGTCAAATAGGTGCAAGCTTTATGCTAAACATACTCAACCACAGGCGCAGGTTTGTACTCCTGGCTGATTTTGTATTGCTGTCAAAGTGCTTTTATTTTGGAAAATACTAAAAAATGGACTATTAAGCTTCACTGCATAAGTTAAGCAGCTAATGGAAAACTTGAGATGGGCAAATTACACATATGAAATAAATTAAAAATTTAAACTGTGCATGGCAAAAGGGAATTTCAAGATAAGTAGATCGACTAGTAGTTTGCTCAATGCTTTATTTGCAATGTTAATGTGTTTACAACCCAGTATCTCATTTCAGCCTGAAAGTTGAGTAATACTATTAGAGAGAGGTTTTCTATTTTCCTTCACAAATGATATCTTAGAAAGGACTATATAAAATATCACCAACATTTAATTTTACTTCAACTTAAATCCAAGGGGGAAAAACAATAGATGTCTCAGTAATGCAGCTCTTTAAAAATAAGTGTTAATCTTGATTTTCAAATAAATTTTAATGGATAGAGTTTCAGCTTCTAATATCAGGAAAGGTTTTTACACTTAGCTTTGATACCTTTTTCAAGCCACAGAAAATATATGCATATATCCAGTATATATATATTTTAGGTCCAATATTACCCTATATACACTAACTCCAAAACACAATTTTACGCTAGTCTCTACATCCGTCAGGCTGCTCAGATTGTGCACTGCTGGTTTCCTTAAAGAAACAGTTTAGGCCTTTCTTCAAAATTCTGTGGCATCCAAGTTACCTGACAGTAGAGATAATTATATTTATTTTACAAAAGCATATGTGAGATTCAGAGAGGTAAAGGTAAAATGTACAGAGCAACTTAGTCCCATTTTCTAAAGTGACTAATATGAGTGTTGGGCCCCCGGCACACATTATACTTAAGACATGATTAACCAGTTAATCACGTCTTAAGTTGTTACCTGGCCACATGTTAATGCAATTAATTGCATCATAAAACAAGGAATAAGACACAAAGTTATTCCACAAAAAACAGAATAACTTCATGGCTAGTTTCTATCATGCCATTAATTGAACATGGGGCCAGGCTGGGGATCCCAGCCACTGGGGGCACAAGTTGCAATCCTGTAGCCAGGGACCTCTATACCACCAGCTGACAGTGTTCCCAGCCATGGGAGCTTGCTACTTGCCAGTGCAGGAGGACCCCATGATCACAATCAGACAAATTTGTGGCACAACTGGACTCAATTAAATGTTTACTGTAAAAAGTATTTCTCAGTCTAATGAAGCATGAGGCTTTTTCTGGTTACTAGACAAGTAATTTTCTGTTCCATTAAAATCCAAATATGAATTCTTATATGATCCTACAGATCTCTAACAAGTCCCCTGTTCATTCAAATATAGGGTACAATTTCTAGCATTAAAAAGTGTAGAATCTTCAAAGAGTTTTGTTGTGGGGAGAGATTTAAATACATGCACACATACAGCCAAACATAGAAGCTAAAAGGTAACACATTTATAACAATCCCATCGATTTAGCCCTAATTTCCCTAGGATAAGAGAAACTAAAACACTGAATCATATTCACTCAATGGAGTGGAGCAGAACTCAGTGGAAAGTGTTCCAGTTCCCTATACTAGCAGATGAGAAACTTCAGCTAAAGGATTGTTCCAAAATCTCTGTTTTGCTCAGATTGTAACTATGAATAACAGCCCTCTAGTGAAAGGAGTTCACAGTCTGGCCTTTAGAAAGGATTTTTCTTGGTCTAGCTGCTTTTGAACACTGCACTTTTTAACTGGCTTAAGAAAACCTAAGCAGCAGCAAAGAAACCTTTACAAATATCTGAAAACAGTCACACACAAAAACATAGGAACATATTCACATCAAGTACTACCTTATGCCACTACAATCAATTAGGAATAATTTTAAATAAATCATTGAAAATGTGGTCATGTTTATACACATCATTACTACTTGTGATTTTTATAAATGCCAATGAAATTAAAATATTCTTATAACAAGTTTTATTAACTTGGAAAATGTCTGTTTTGTGATTCATTTTGGTGAAAGGACAGTTTTAAAAGTGTTGAAAAAGTAACTGGTTCTTTCAGGGTCTTCTTTGGAGCACTTGTCTTTCTCTTCTCCTATCCTCTTGTATGAATATATGCACAGTGCTTACATTAATTCATTTGTATGAGTTGTCTATTCTGTCAGGAGCACACAAACTGCCATGCCATAACAATGCCATAACAGACCAATGGCCCACCTGTTCCGGTACTCTGGCTTCAACAGCAGAAGAAGTGAAAAACTCCACACCAAACTATGCACACAGGGTAGATTGCTTCACCCTCCTATTGTATCACCCTGACCTAAAAATATTCTTATTCTATAAAGATGTGCCCTGATTTGTATCAACATATAGCCTTTTTAATCTTACCAATTTAAATTGGTAAGATTAAAAAGAAGAAGAATTGGTAAGATTAACCAGTAGAATCCTAAAGAAATAAGTTCCACAAGTTAACCACCAGTAGATTTAAAACATCCTTTTGTATTCATTTTAAATTTATTGCTTGAATATGAGTGAACACAGAATGAAACAAAAAGCAACCACAGAGCTAGAGCAGCTGATGAATGCTGAAATGCCATTAAAATGCTGTTCATAGTCTATATGATACAGTCAATTTCATCATTCTTTTGTGGATGCAATTGCTTCCTCTAAATACGTTGACAGAGTGATGCAAGTCCATAGATTGTTATGCTCGCAGAACTGTTTATCATGTTTTAAATTTAGAGATGGATGGGAAAAAAATATAGAAATCCACTGTGTTTTACAAAACAAGATCATAAAAATGAACTTGGCTGAAGCAGTCTCTTTGACTGAGGATTTTGAATCATGTCCCAGACAAATCAGAAAAAAAAGATGAGGAATTCTAGTGCTGAAATCCAAAATACAGCATGCAATGACAGTGAAACCAAAAGTTACCTGACATGGAGTTAAAGCCATTCTCCAAAACAAAACAAAAAGGCAATCAGACCTTGGAAAAGAAGAGTTTCCAAGGCAATATAAAGAAATGATGAACCCACACTTCCAAGAAGTTTCTCTCTATAGTCTAATGGCTAATAAATATGGTCCAAATGATAATGGATGTTGTAGCATTTCCTTTCTGTGTCTTTCTGGACTATCCCAGACATAAAATTCATTATTTTTTTGCAACAGACTTGTGATTTTAGTAGATACTATGCCAACTATGATAGTTGTATAAAAAATGCACATACACAGCAGCAGCAGCTGTATTATAGGTACCAGCAGGTGAAGTAGGTAAAACCAGAGAGAAAGTCATTGACTCATGAAGTCTGCCACATAAAAATTAAATTTGGTACAATACAGCATGCTGCATAATAGCAAGACAAATCCCGTGATGGCTATAGCCAAAAATAGTTTAATGTTTTGGGAGTTTTGTGAAAGAAAAGAGAGTAGGAGCTTAGTGTACTTTATTCAGAAAGCCATTCCAAGCATATGGGCTGATATGAAAAAGTCAGAATGTGTAGAAAACAAAGGAATGGATGGGAGAGATAAGTGGGTAATAAGTATCAACATGGGAAAGGACACAGGAGAAGATCAGAGTAGAGATACAGGAAGGGACAGAGAAATGGAGATGGGGGGGAGGAATAATCATGAAGGAAGGAAGTCAGTACAATCTAAGTAGGTTGTACTGGTCTCAGATCACAGGTAAGCAAAAGATAGTCTTGGCATCTGTTTTCTATGGACTTCAGGAAAGGAATGGCTAGGGTCTGAATCTACTAGCTAGCTGATGACCATCTTTCATATCCAAAACTTCAGCAGCAGTTATTCATCACCAGGAGGCTAGAGTGCAGATTATTGTAACTAAGAAAAGCATAACCACAGCACAAACTATAATGTTAACAATGGCAACTGACAAGAAGGAATGAACACTAGAAAGGCTGTAAAGAAAGCTGCAGCAATATGTATAGATTGCCTAAAAAGTAGAGGAGAATACTAGGATTGTGAGCATGAAGGACTGAGAAAAAGGTGATGTTCTCAAGTGCAACAGAGAAAAGAAGACGAGGAAGAGATGGTTCAGGAGGAAGATGAAGGATAACACACTTGGGTTTAGACAAGCTCTCTAGTACTTCTGAAAATGGACACTACATGTTATTCCCAACACTACCTACTTTCAAGTAGTTTCTCCTCACTTTTGATTAAAATTATCTACCACCAAAAAAACAAGAAAAATGAAGCCAAATTCAAGGAACAGTATTATTTTTCCACATCTGTTAAAGCAATATAACATTTCTCTGGTGCCTGAGACTTGCATTCCTAGAAATGCCCCTTTTAGGGTATAAACAACGGAAAGCAGTGTGCTCACTTTTCAGTGACCTTAATTGTACTGGGATTTACAGCTTCTCTTAGAGCTTTCTTGGTTCAAACCTTAACATATCATCCATATGTGTCCTCTAAAAATAAGAACAGATAAAAGCCAGTGGGGTGGGGAGAAAAAAATATTTTTCCATCCTGCCTCAAAATGAGCTCTGCAAGGGTTAAGCCCTGGGAGGGCACCTGCTGAAATCAAATTAGTAAGTACCTACATCTGGGAAGATTTACACATGGGAGTTAACATGGTATCACCTGTTCTAGTATATAAATCCAAATTGACAGGGCTGAGGCTTTATGAAACAGCATTTATCAAAATTGTCAGGAGAAGTCATTTCATTTCTTATGATTCATTTCATTTATATTTTAGTGTATTAACTGGATACATTATTGATCCCTGTTCCATCAAATTTTGGCTTCAACAGCATAGACAAAATGATCTGAAAAATGTCTGTTCTGGTTTATTCTTATCACAATTGTACTGCTGATAAACAAGAGTTTAGCAAAGTTTATATAAAAGTATATAGTTTTGGTAGACCACAATACTAAATGATATACCATATTTGCTCAAATATAAGATAACACCCCAATAATTAGATTCTATATATGGAAAAAATATAAATGTCTTATAACTTTCCAGGTAGAGAATCTAATTATTGAAAGTTTGCCTTGAATTTGTCCCCCTCCTACTGCTATGGCAGGGAAAATAGATATGGTGGGGGTCAGATGGCTACCTTACCCACTGCTATGCCATCCCATTCACCCTGTTACTGTCACTGCCATATTTACTCAAATATATTTTTTTTCCTCCAATCAGTATGGGTAAAAAGCTCCTTGTCTTACACTCACATAAAAGGAAACCTCATTAAATACATTGTCTGGCATTAAACTGCTGTCAAAAGCAAACATGTTCAGTAATGGAAACTAGCTATAAAGTTGGTTAAATGTAGCCAACACTGAGCTCAACTATAAAACAGATAGCCCAATATTGAGCAAACATACTGATGCAAACCTTTGTTTTTTCTCAGTGGCCCTTACAAAAATGGGCAGTTGCTCCCCCAGGAGGGAGCAAGTACTGGGCTGGGAGGTACTGCAATACCAGGCTGGCACTTGGAGAGGCTAGATCAAGCTCTAATACCTTCCCCGATAATTGTTCCTTAAATGGTTTTCTACCTTATTCACCCCATAAACTAAATTCTTGACACCTATGTAAAGATTTCATAAAAATGTTTTGCACAGAGAGTTACCTAATGGGATGAATGGATGGATTAAATATTTCATTATTAATTTGTTCATGAAATAGTATTGGCACTGCAGTAGCAACTATTGCCTGCAATCAAAATCAGAGTAGTGGAGTTGGAGTGTTGCTGTAGTTGTGATGATCCAGCAAATGTATGAGGCAAGGGTTTTCGTGATATCTTTTCCTGGGCAAACTATATAGTTGGGAGACTGATTAGACAAACTTTCAGGAACAAACTACCCTTCCTCAGTCTTCTGAGACCTCCTTTCTGAAGAGAGCTAAGGAAGCCCAAAAGCTGTCTATCCTCTCTCCCAACTATACAATTGATCCAATAAAAGATAATACAAAAAAACTTCACCTCACTAACATCATTGTATGGGCTGCACTATATGGGCAGTATAAAAAGACTAAGAGATAGTTCCTTCCCTGAAAGGCAGGGATAGGAAAAAAGAACATAACCTGTAAGTAGAAATAACCATATGGTGATTTCAGGTGCCATTCCTGACCTATGAATTAACTATGAACAGTGGGAGCATTTTCTTAGCACCACTAGTACCTTGACAAGGGATGGGAAAGGTTATAAGAGACCTACTGGATTTATCTCCACACCTACTATGGACCCAAACATTATTCAACATGTCTGAATAAAGCTTACCCCTTTTTAAAGTCTGTATGAAACTATTTCATGCTGCTGCACATCTCTAACAGTCTGCTGAATTTAGGGCCTTCCATAAAGATGGAAGAATGAGTGGGTGAGGTCAGCATTTTGCCCTATGGAATCAAAGTCCTTAGTAATAACCATCTGTGCATGACAACTAAATTGCAGGATTTTATTCCTACCCATTTCTACATTTATATCCTTTTCTTATTAGCATCTGTTCAAAACTGTCCACTCTCATATGCAACATTGCTTCAGCGACATTGCTTTCAGATTCCAATGGGCTCCAACAATTCCAGCAAAATAGTGCCTGGAATTAACCGTTAAAATGAAATACAGACAGAAAAACATAGGTCAGGAATCACACCAGGTGGAATCGCAAAGTTCCAGTTTCATAAACTGCCAGCGGTGAAGCAATTATAGTCAAATGGAATAAATGGACATGCTTTTGTCAGGATTTTTTTAGTTCAATACTCTCTCAAAATGAAGTGTGCATGCACCATCTAGTGGTTAACAAGGGTTAACATTAGTAAAGGACACAGATTTATTTAACTTCACTGCTTTTCATAGGCAACATCCTTATTGCTTAGCCAACATACATTAATTTTGGGTGAATATTATCCTTTCCTATAGCACATTAGAATACATACTCAGACATGGTCCTTCAATGCTGGCCTACTGTCTTCTATCTTCTGTTTTACTTGAGAAAACATTCACTGGACCCGGTTAGCCTGATCTGACAACTCTTAGGACCAGTGTCTCCTAAAGCATGCAGGCAACGCTGACAGAGGTAACAATGCTATTACAATGCTGTAAGTTTGTTCCAGCATTTATCAGAAAGTCTTTATTTTTGTAAAAAAAATAAATAAAAAAAGACCTCTAGATTAAATCCTATGGCAATGGCAATTTTATTTTTGACTGTGTTAGAAGGAAAATCGGTTTCATAGTTTTAAATCCTACCAGTATAAAAAGAAATACAGGAAGCACTGCTTTATACTATCCTCACCCCACTAAATCAATATTTATTTCTTTAAAAAAAAGAAAGCTATGAGATCAGACCTATAACATTGTCTAACTTCTTTGGGATTTAAGGGTAGGACATATTTTTCCAGGAAGATATTGTCCCTTAAAACTGTGTTCTTATGCTATATACAAAGCAGATCGCTCCATGAAATATGTAAGACTTTAATAAAATAGCATACACACTAAATGGTTACGCAACCCACCAAAATAACTGGGATGTGAATCTGTTTATGTAGTATGAGAACAGCATTCATTTAGATAGGTCTCTCAGGTATGTACATGACAATGAATAAACTGCAGAAAGGTTTAGTGTATGACTTTGGAACTTAGCTTAGAACTTACAGTGTATTTTGTTTCAATAACACAGCACCAAAATTTACTAAGGGCCAAAGAAATCCCACAGATATCAATGGGAGCCTTTCCACTGACTTCATGGGGCTTGGGCACAACACAAAAGAGCTGGAAATAGACAAGGAACACGGAGAATGGCTTTGATTCAAATCACTGCTTTGACATCTGGCTAACATTTCCTGAGTGCAAGGAGCTATAGAAGCATGTACTCATGAATTTTGCAGTTCTAAACATCCTATAAATCTCTAGATTCATTTTAATTTTAGGCTCTACCATCTTTATAACTCTTAGCCATTATTCCCCCAAATATGAAATGTGAAATTCTGACCCCACAGAAGCCAATAGTGAAACCTCACATTCATTACATTGCTAATGCTCCATTCAAACAAATTGCATTTTAACACTTACATTACAAAAGATATCGGAGAAAAGGCCTTTTCAGTTCTGCATACAGAGACAGATGTGGCAGATATGACACACTGTTAAACTGCATTTATTTTTGCTCCTAAGTAGTCATCAAAAAGACATCCTCCTTATAGCCCCTTCCCTTCCTCCCTACAGCCCCAGTTCTACTGTCTCTGTCTCCCTGATGCATTCAAACTTGCCTTCAGATCCTATGTAGGCCAGGATTTGGAAGGGGTTAGTGAGCAAGCTTTAAAAGTATCAAGTAAAGAAGGCATTGTGTCTTTAATGCATTGTAAACTGGTCAAGTTGAGGGAGGCCTGGGGATTTCCCACCCTGCTATCCCTTCTTTTCTAGGGCCAACACAATGAATAATATCCTCTATGCCCAACTGCCCATGTTCCATACATCCTGTCTTGCATATTCCACACTTTCGCACCATCTACTGCTGGAGCTGCCTCCTCCCATACACACTTAGGTCAAATTGAGCCTGTGTTCAAATCCAACAACACTCTGTTTAGACATCACTAACTCCAAAGGCACCCAAATTTTAGGCAGCTCAGTCCTTTCCTGGATCCTTTTGCCTTGATTCATCATGTAAACATCCTCATTTCCCTTCACCATGTCCACCCTCCAAACTTCCCTGCTCTTGTCTTGTGCTGGCACATGCACACTAAGAACTAATTTAAAAAAACACCCATAGCATTTAGTATAAGGGACAGCTGAAATGGTTTTACCCTCAGCCTGTAAAAAATAAAAAGATACTCAAAAAAAAGCTCTAACCTCTTCCAGTTTTCCTTTCCCTGCCACCTCCTCCCTGTACCCTCCCAGACAAAATGAGCTGACACATTGGATTGTGGTATCTGCTTGAGGACCTCCTCTTCCCCGGCGCTGCGAGACATGGACTCGGGAACTCGGCTGCTCAGTGTGTCACGTAGGAATGAATGTGCAAGGAAGTGCTGAGAACGTGACTGTTTTTATTGCCTCAGAGCTGAACGTTGGGTGAATCAGAGGGAACCAAAATTAGTCTGCGAGAGCAGAACCAGGCCTAGAGCTGGAGAACTGCCGACCCTCCCTCCACAGCCCTGACCCCAAGTGACCTCCTTCAAGCAGCGCCTCGCATCCACCTGCCCACCAAGGGGCTCCCCTCTTGGGGTGGCATTTCTGCTACTCCTTGCCCTGCTCCTCCAGCCACCCCCCGCCCAACATGCCTTTTGGGAAAGGAGGAACTAAAATTAAACCAAGGAAACAATTCTATCAGGGTGCTCTCAGATTCCTGAAAGCCTTCGTTTTTGTGAGGGGGGAAAATGACCTCTAGTTTGAATCAGGGCACACCAGTTCCCATGGCAACAGCAACGAGATTTGTGACCCACACGCAGGGTGTGGACAGTGTCAGAAGGGAAATGGGTTGGCAGGGGTCTTTTGTAGTTCTAAATATCCTATAAATCTCTAGATTCATTTTCAATGTCAGGCTCTACCATCTTTATGAGTCATTATTCCCCCAAATACAAAATGTGAAATACTAGCCCCATAGAAGTCAATGGTAAAACCTGACATTCAAATCTACATACACACCTCCAACCCATTTCCCTTCTAGCAGTGTCCCCACCACATGCATATGTGTAACACCATCCCCACTCTGTGTGAGACACTATCCCTATTGTGCGTATGTCTAACATCATCCCAAGTGTGTGTGCATGTGTGCACGTGCACCATCCCCGTGTGTGCTTCTACACCGTCCCGTGTCTAACACCATCCTCAGTAACAGCATCCCCGCTGTGTCAAACAAAATCCCATGTGTAATGCCATCCACACTGTTAAACTCCATCCCCAGTGTGTGTGTGTATAACACCAGCCCCATCCTGTGCATATGTGTGCACCACTGTGTGTGCTTCTGCACTGCCCCTAACACCATCCCAGTGTGTGTGTGTGTGTGTGCGTACGTGCGTGTGTGTGCACGCAACACCATACACACTGTTCCTGTCAAGTATCATTCCTGTGTAACACCATCCCCCTTCTGTGTTTGTGTGTAACACCATCCCCGGTGTGTGTGTGTGTGTGCGCGCTCCCGCACGGTCCCCACTGTCTAATGCCATCCTGTGCACGTCTGCTCTCCTCAGTCCAGGGCTCTCAAAACCCCACGGCCTGGCCCTGGCCCTGGCCCTGGCCCTGGCCGGGTCTGGCAGCTCGGGGATGCCGGGGCAGTTGCCTTTTCGCAGGAAGACTTTGTCCCTTAACTAACACGGGCGCTGATGACGTCGGCAGAGCGGCCCGCTCCGTGACGTGGCTTTCACGAAGCACCGGGTGCGCAGCGAGTCACGCAACCTACCGCGCAGTCACCAACCGCCCCCTTCCCCCGCCGCCTCAGCCAGTCGCCAGGGCGGGGCGGGGCGAGTGGGGCGCTGCGATTGGGCCGCACTGGGCGAAGGAAGGGCAGCTCCCTGGGGCTGCTGCCCGCGCCCGGAGTGGAGCTGTGCACTGGGCGCGGCGGGTCCGCAGGTCAGTGCGTGCCTGGCCGCGGACCCGTGCCTGCGAGACGGAAAAGGTTAATGCCCTTGTGGGGAGGCGCATGCGCACACGCCCGTGACACCGCGCGGGGGGGGGGAGCGTTGGGGTCCGAGCAGCTGGTGCCTGGTGGGGGCTGTGACGTCAGTGCAGCCCCCGCCCCACCCCCGTGGCCGGCGGGGTGCCCTCTGAGGTTGGGGGCTGCACCCCGCGCGCCCGGGCTGCTGGGCACACAGCCTGGGAGCCCTGGGGCCCCAGCCCCTGCCCTACATGCTGCCCGTGCCCGGGGCTGGCTGCACACGAATGTGGGGACCAAAGCTGGGCCTGCCGCGAAGCCAGCACCTAAGGGAGCCCGTCTGGCAGGGATTTGCTGCAGAGCGAGGCTGGCATGTGCCTCCTTGCGCAGGGCTCAGGCTGGGCCCCGCACCAGGCACACTTCACAGTGCTAGTCCACCCGTGCCCACAGGCTGGCTCAGCCAGCCATGTCCAGCCCACGGCCCCTGCTAAGTGTTGGGTATATTACGCAGTTAACTAGTGAATCGCGCAATACATTTTGACTGCCCACACATGCAATGTAATGATCACACCAGAAAAATGACGGTCCAGCTATAAAAAGAGCAAGTAGCTGTGAAGTTAGCACTTGAATATGTGTCACAACTCTGAAGCTGGATAGAAACCTGCTATAATCTGAACTTGCAGCAGGGCCCTGTAGGGTCAGGTTGATATCTCTGTTACAACGAACCAGAGGTGCAGATCTATGCCGCCTTTCCCTTGACTTCAGACTAATAGAGTTAAGTACATCTGAGTGCTGTAAGGCTTTTGATACCAAACATGCAGGTAGATGAATTGCCGACAGGTTTAGCATCCCAACATCATCTAAACAGCATTTTGCAGGAGGAGCTTGGGGTGGGTGGCAGGGAGCTGGGGGTAGGGGAGTGTTGGTAGTAAAGTTGGCAATGTAATTAGTCAGAGCTCTCTCAAAATGCATGGCAGCTGCTGCAGGCTCTGGTTTTGATGTTTTCTTCCCATTTCTCTTATTTTTTCACTGTCAGCTATAAATGCAGAGAGGTGTAGTTAGGTGTGTTAGTCTGAAGTTGAGTGGAAGGCAGGGTAAATTTGCACCTTGCAGACTCAAAGTAGATAAACAGTGAGCAAAGGCTTTTGAAAGATGTCCGCCTACTTCGGTTAGTCTATAAGGTGCGTTACCTTGCCTTTGGCTATAAATGCAAACAATGCAAAAGCAGTTCTGAGATTGAAAGGCTAGTGAATAACTCTCTCCGGGTGGGGCAGAAAGAGGAAAGAAAGCAGAACACCCAGTAGCTTCCCCTTTCTGGCAGATTGGGGCACAGCAAGCTGCAAGTTTAGACTGGTACATAGTAGGCAATATATCCCCTGCAGCAGCAGACTCAATTCATTCTGATGAAGATAACAAAAAAACTGTGCCTGTTGCTACAGGGAAAACTTAGCTTTGTAGAAGCACAGAGGGTATCTGGTGGGGGGGTTTCTACTGCAGGAGGATCTCTGCAGTAGAGAGATGAAAGAGTATATTTTTAATTGTTTTTTTTTTCAATTAATATAAACAACATTACAAAAGAAAGACTTGCTAAAGATATACCACTTGCTACACACTCTTTAGCAATTTATAAAATATGAGCACAAGAATATAAGTGCGGTTGATAGAAAATTATTTTCTGTGAATTTTATAAAAGTAACCAGACTTCAAGATTATTTTTCCAGTTTAGTTGCCCAGTAGATGAGTGTTTTCATTGCTATAACATAATAAATGACCTTCAGTTCCTTTTATTCTTTAAAGCCAGGCACATCTTTCCTTACCAAGCAAATGTAAGGACATCCAGTGAAGCTTAAAAAACAAAACAAAATCAGTAGCTGGGTCATTGTGGAACTAAGGGAAAAGACAGAAGGAAAAATCAGGGTGAGACATTTTGAAAGACATTCTTAATCAGTTTCTAGAAACCACATCTGTCTTGTAGTCTGACAAGTGTTGTGACACATCGTGACGACTTGCATTAGTTAAAGCACTTTAAATAGTATGCTTAATACAGCTAAAGAAATAAAGCTGGATTCTCATTAAAAGGAACTGATGAATGTTTCAGATCTGTCACACCTCTAAACTCCTAATCTGTCTTTAAAACTTTCCCTTCTAGAATTGAAGAAAAAAGCATTAGAGTTACTATTGCTGTTTGGAATACGTTGAGAAAGTGACGTAAGTGGAGCAGTAAGTATACCTTGTCCTTCCATACACCTCCAGATTATTAATATAAATGGCTAGGAGAGTTTTACATAAATCTAAAAAGCTCAAGGACTTGATTCAAATCTCACTGAAGTCAATGGGAGTCTCTGATTCCATGAGTGTGCGCCAGATTTGACCCCAAAAGAATATATCGCCAAGAGAGGAATAGTGTATTCTGTTGTTGCTTCCTGTCCCCTGTTGTGAAGAATGCTAGTTCAGATGGACAAAGACCATGGGGTCTTGTGCCTTCCTCTGCAACATAAGATATAATTCTCTCCGTACGATAGCCTTGGTGTATGGTAGCCTGACGAAAGTTCCCTGAATTACAATTAGGGCTACCAAGGGCTGATGGCTATGTCCATGAGTGGCCAAGATTCTATGCAGGCTACGCCCACTGGGAGCCATACTCCCAAATTCCCTGGCCCACTAGATTGGCTTATGCAGCTGATGTTATGTTTGACACTCCTGTTACAGACTCATCAAGCAAGTAGTTGCCTACAAGTATGAGGGACTGAATGCAATAGTCCAAGAGGCCTCCTTTTAGTCCAGGATTCTTAGAAATATAAAACATTTCTTTCTCTATTGAAGTTTGCATTTTGTCCATTTTCACTTGACTTCTATTTTTTCCCTCCCTCCCTGTATTGCAAAAGCCACAAAATCCAAGAGGGATCCACTCTGCAGTTGCCTTTTTTATGTCAGTATTGTCATTGTTCCCCAAGAACATGGATCATTTTTGTATCTCTTTATGATGATTAACTACCACAACAAACCAGAGCATGCTTTGGAGTCCTTGCAAAAGAGCCCTGACCACTCCACTTTGTTTTGTAAATGGTTTCCCCAAATAAGAATCATCTAAAAACTCATCTAAACATTTAAAGAAAAAGGGCAGGAGGAAGCATTCAGTTTGTTTGTGTTAAATTTGACTATAATTGATACCATGTTTTATCCAACTAAGTGGCCTGGAGAAACAGATTGCATTTTAGATTAGTTACTCACTGGTGGGTGTTTTTCATGTTTACCATACAGTGTCCTAGCCAGATTGAAAAAGTGATGTTTCATGTTACTTCACTTCTTTAGCCAGTTAATTAAGTTTAATTAAAATTAATTGCTCTTTGCCCCATAGACATGAATTACTCTCGATTCATCACTGCTGTAAGCGCAGCAAGAAAGGCATCTCCAATAAGAGTTCTGAGTGAGTAAACTTTTCCATTCCTAACCCAGCAACCCTTAAACGGTATTGTCCTGGCCGGAGACATCGTATATGAATATTAGAGAAGTCTTGCAAGAACACACTGGAAATTTGCAAGCTAACTAATATTAGGGTGACCATATGGGACAATGCAAAATATGGGATGCTGCCCCCACCCACCCCTTTGCTGCTGCAGGCAAAAGCAGGGTGGGGCACCACTGGTATTATTATTCAAGCAGCTAATGAGTCAGTGGCCCATTAGTGACCCATTTTTTCTTCACAGCTGTTGACAATTCCCTTTTTAATGGTCATTCCACTAATCAAGCAAACTTACCTGGCAATTTTGCTGCCTGCTAGGGCTTCCTATTTCATAGCTCCTGCTGCTCTGCCTCCCTGCCCCACACTCAAGACACTCATTTTAATTTTCACTGAATGGCCAGATCCAGCCTCAGAAATCCAGGACTGTACTGGCCAATCTGGACATATGGTCACTCTAACTCAGGGGTTTTCAACCTTTTGGGATTAGTGTACCCCCGGGAGCCAGATGCAGAGCAGTGTACCCCAGGCAGCCAGATATGGAGGGGTGGTGGCACATGGTCGAATGCAGAGTGGTGGCAGCCACCGCGTGCAAGCTTCCCCCGCATCCAGCCAGGCAGGCAGTGTCTGTGCAGCAGCACAGGATGGTGCATGGCGGCGCTCCATCCCCACCTACCTGTACATACCCGCTAAGGCCTTCTCAAATACCCCCAGGGATACACGTACCCTCAGCTGACAATCCCTGCTCTAACCAGTATGAAAGGCTAACCCATCTTTGCCCTTTGTAGGCTAAAGTTGTCAGGCAGAGGTAGTTGAAAGATCTTGCCTTTACATCCCTGAAATGAGTATGCATTGCATCCTTTGAAAAAATCAGGGCATTCAGAATGAAGAAATAGTTACACTGTTTAATTCTTTTCAATTTCTACCAGAAAACATTTCTGCTATTGCCTCTGGTTCTGCAGTTGGGGCTGTCACTGCAATGTCTGTTACTGAATTTTCATTAGATGTTCGGGCTCAGTTCACTGCTAATGACTTAATTAAAGAGAAAGTCAGTCTGGAACTCCATCTCTATTTTCCTCACACTTTTTGCTGCTTTACCAGCGATACTGATATGCCTGTGGCTTCTTGCACTTCATCAACTCTCAGCTCCTTCATTCCAGGCTTGTTACTTTGATTTACTTTTACCCCATTTAGTGCTGCTGGCATAGGCTGCCTTCCTAGGATGCACTTTTTTAATGATAATTCAGTTCTTCCCTATGGTAGACAAAAAATGACTGACAATCCGACCCTGAACTGCCTTTTTCTAGAGAAAGTGTGTAGCAGGTTTGAGCCCACCACAAGCAGCTGTGAACACCCCCTAGTGCCTGCCCCACTTAGGCTCCCTGGACATCCTCCCTCTTATCTCACCTGCTATGCCTTGATGTACTTCATGTATTTGTAAAAGGGAAGCTGCCCTAGGGTCCCAGAGCAAGCCCTTATCCATCCTCCAGCCAGCAGGTCCTCTCAGACTCCACTGGGTCCAGTCCTCCCCTCAAGTGCAAAGTGGGCCCTCCTGGCAATCTGTGCCCCAGGGTACCTGTTGCCCTAAGAGCGATTTGTGGCCTCTTTCTGTTCCTACAGCCATAGGCACCCCATTGTAGCTTAAACCTCAATGTGCCCTCGTCACTCCTTGTAGTCACATCCAGTCCACCAATGTAAAAGTTAAACAAAAACATAAGCCCACTGGCTATAACTAAAATGCCCCCACTACTACATACAAGCCTCTTACTTGCAGTCACCAGCTCAAGTGCCAAGCACTCCCTCTCCTTTAGCCATCCTGCTTGGAAGCAACTCTGTCTGCTGCCTGCAGAGCCAGATTTCCTGCTCCAGCTCAGGCCCTGGACTTATATGCCTCCTTAGCCCTGCCCCTTCCGGTCCGATGGCTCCCCAGCCACCCACAGGGGTTTTCTCTTGGGACCTGACAGCTAGCTTCCAGGGCAGCCTGAGTTTCTACTCTTGCTGCCTTAGCAGTGCACCAGCTGCCCAAGCCTAGCAATAGGCCTAGCAATAGGCAATTATAAGATATGAGTCCCTGGCTGCCTCCTCCTCTGCAGCCAGCCCATAATGGGTAGCGTTTCCCCACATCTGGGGACCTCCCTGCTGCTGCTTCTCCCTTAAAGTAATGGGAGCACTGTCTCCCTGTTATACAGTGCTTAAAATGACTCATTACAGTTTTAGAGGTGAAAGTTTGAGCCTTGCTTCAGACATATCAAAGACCACCAGTGCTAAATCTAACTACACATGTCCAGCCTAATAATTCAAGCTGAGGTATCAAAGGTGGCCAGATGTGATAATAGCCACATGATTCCCTTGTGCACTATCAACTACAGGAAAGGTGCAGGCAGAAGTGCAGCTTCCCCATCTAACTCATGGTGCTTTCTGTCATGGTGCTTCACAGAAAGCACCATGAGTTAGACTGATTCTCCTGACCTAATAGACGTTAGCTGTTAGGTTGGGAGGGTAGGGGAATCGAGCTCCAATTTGGAGCTGATCAGAGAGAGAGGCTGCATCTCTGCAGCCTCTTTCCCTAGTCGTGCCCCACCTTTCCCGCTCCCCAACCCTATGCTGTCTCAGGATGGGAGAGGGAGAAGGCAGGGGAGGGAGGTCCATTCTAGGTCCAGCCTGTACTGGAGTGTGGTGGGGATTGAAACTAGAAAAAAAATGAATATTTTTCTAGTTCCTACATTTTAGAAATCTGATCTTGCATTTTCTATTCAATTGGAAATCTCTGTGGACAACTGGAGAATGAGTAAGATTATGTTACCACAGATATCAAAAGGAGTAGTGATTTTTATTCAGTTGGAAAAGTCTGCTAGAGATATAGCACTGATGCCCTTTTAATTAACAACTCAGAAGGTTTATAACATGTTTCTGATCCAGCCAAAAACAACAAATATTGGCATCCCACTCCTTAAGAAGATCTAAACTTGGAAAGAACATGGCCTCTGAAGTCCTCGTTGCACAATCATCAGCAGCAAAAAATTGCATAAATCCCGATCAACTTCTGTTTTAATCCCTTTAAAGGGAGTAAAGGGCCAGGAAAATTGTAAGAATTACATCTTGTGTCCACTACTGTATAACAGATGCCTTATTCCTTTTTTCCACAGCTGAACTAATGCAGAGGTCCCCACCATCACTAATCTCTCTGGCTGGCGGGGCACCAAACCCTAACACTTTCCCATTTAAAACTGCCAGGATCACCATTGCAGATGGAACTGCTGTTGAGATGGGGGAGGATTTGATGAAGAGAGCCCTCCAGTACTCTGCCTCAGCCGGGTACTGACCAAGATATACATGCAATTTTCTTTTAAAGTCCCAGAAACAATTTCTTTTTAATATATGTTAATATTGACCTTTACAATGTTTTTGTTTAGCTGTCTAATCCGTATATGCTTTTTAAAGGGGGGGGAATTAAAGTGAATGGAGTGAATTGACAATTATATACATTTATTAATTAAAATTAAGTAATTTCAGTTTACCAGTATTAGAGAATCCCAAATGCCTTTACTACTGCAAATACCGTGATGTAATTAGGGGTTGCCATGCAGTAAATACTAGCTGCTTCAGGATGCTGACTCCCTTAAGGCACATCTTACCCCTCTGTATGAACCAACTTTCAAAAATGAGTTACAGTCACAGTAACTACTTCAGTGGCAATATGTACATACCCCATTCTGCTCTTAATCTCCATTTTGGGCATGCTTATTGGCAAGAACTCAATGGGATTCTGCAGATATATAGTCAACCAAGAACAGAAAGGGTACTATTGGTATTTCAGCCTTCATACCTTTGGTTGTTACCAGTCTCGAAGATTTAACTGTGATGGTTTGGTTTTCTATTTTACATGCTAGTCTCTTTTAATCTTATATAAAATGAGCGTATGCTATATTTGTTTACCTCACTCATTCCATTAGTTGAAATGAGAATATTTCGAACTAGAGACTAAATATGTCTGTCTTGTTGAACTAGCACATGAAAGACAGACCTACCACCCCTAGATTTAACAAGGATTTAAAACTGCAGTAGAGAATAAGTGTGTATAGGGTTTTACAGATTATAATGATAAATTAAGATACATTCTGGGTTGCAGAATTCCTGAGCTGTTGTCCTGGCTAAAGGATTTACAGAAGAGTCTCCACAGTCCCCCCACAGCCAACTACAGTCCTGATCAGGGACAAATGGAGATATGTGTCACCACAGGCAGCCAGGAAGGCCTGTGTAAAGTAAGACTGAAAGCTAAATATATCACGGCTTGTATTATACAGCTATTTGCTTTAAATAGAGTTTGAAATAGAGGTTATCCTGAATAGCATAGATGCAATTACTATAATAATGGTTCTCAGTGGAAGGTAACTTGTGAATTTAAGTTACAACATCAAAACATTTAAGTCAGTAGAAATTGGAACAAAACTTCCTAATAGTATAATCATCTTCTATGGCTACATAATTGTATAGGTGAAGTGAAGGTATTCATCAAAGAGCATATCATAAAGATACTGGATTCTGTTTGTTTTTGTAGGTCTCTACCAAATGATTTTTAAAAGTCCAGTGTTGGTAAGATTAAGGGATTGCTTACTATACTGTTTCCCTCTGACTTGCTTTCACTTTTCAGAACACATTTTCCAAACAGGTTGGTGTTCATATACTGGTAGGTAATTGATCCACTCCCTGGCACAAATGCTTTCTTTTGTATTCTAATAGATTCTGTTAAATATTAATATGATTTCTCTTTGCTATGCCTATGTCTCTGATGCTTCAAAATTGAAGGTTTAATCCAGTTTCTGTTTTCTTCTCAGAATACATTTAGATAAGTGTAAAGGGAAATGCTAATCATCAAAATTTATAATTCTACTAGGGTAGGTAGCATTATGAAGAAAGTAAACCAAAACCCGAGTCCTGTAAAAATAAATTGTTTTGCTTTGTAGGTGTTTGAGATGCTTATTAACCCTGGGGACAACATCCTCCTGGATGCACCCACATACCCTGGAACACTAGCAGCTGTGAGTAATGTTTAGGTATGGAAATCTGTGAATTGTCATAGTTATAGCACTTTGGTGTGCATGTCTTAGATTTAACTACTGCAAAATGTGTCTGAGATTTTCTCTAGACTTACCAATTTTGATTCTGTACTGATTTAAGTGTTACTGGTTAACTAATGAATGACTGTTGCCATGTTTCTCAACCAGGGTACTGCAGCAACCTAGGGTGCCATGAGATCATTGTAAGGGTGGTGTGAAGCACCACTCAGTATTATCACTGTTAGCTGTAAAACACCTACACCTAATTTACAGGGTAAACCTAGACATTTCAGGTAGGAATCCATAATGTCAGAAATATTCTTACCTATTGTAGTCTTTTTCAGTTCTTTGCAACAAAATAACATTTGTATTATTTTTTCTGTAGTCAAAAAATGAATGAAAACTAAGAGCTAGCTAGCATTTCCAAAGGATACCTTGTGTCTAGTGAGGGGTGCTTTGAGTTTAAAAAGGTTGAGGATCACTGATGTACTTGTAATATTTTTTCTACAACATACATATTTTGCTTCATGTCATGATTCATCCTAGACTGATATTTTTACAAAGATTCACATTAGAAACATGAATACACCTTTCAGCAAAAGGCAGTCTCCATTCACGTATATGACCAGGGTCAATATATATTTTGAGATCTGGGTGCGCCCCACTTAAGTATTGTTGGTAGAGAATACTAGTTTAGTATTCTGTACACATAATAAGCAAAAGTGGGAATAGGCCTAAAACATGATGCAAGGTCAGTTCTTAAATACCATTATTTTTTCTGGAATAATATATACTTTGCATAATTAAACACATTCCTCAAATGCCTAACAGAACAGAAGATGTGCAGGAATAGATATTATCTTACAAATTTCACTTAATAGCTTCACTTCACTTTCTTTGATTCCAAAAATCATCTCTTTACTATTGCTATCATCTTGTTATTATTTGATATGCTTTATTCTTTAGAATACTCGGGGGTTGTGGCTCCAGAAGCTGTTCATTTTGCCCCAGGAAATGCAAAGTCAAGAAGTACGGAAAAAGAAATCCCACAGAAATAAACCACAGGCATTTTTAATGTGTCGGTAACTTTATACATTGGTATCAACTCATGTTACTTCATTAATATTTTGTAATTCTCTGTCCCATTAGCTATACAGAGCAGTTATAGTCTTTCCTTTGTCCAGGGACAGTGGTTCATAGTCCTAACAGTGCCACTGAATCTGAAATGGAATTGCAGCGATCTCAGTGCTTTATAGCATTCCAGACTATCTTATCCCTTGAATTGTGAGCAAAGTGAGTTGAAACCAATACAATTGATTTTTATAATCATTTAGATTTGCAGAAAGGCTGTGTTGGATGAGATTCTGCAGCACTAATGACAGAATCAAAATCTCAACATCAAGATTTGTGACTGAAATATGTGTCTCATCATTTTTTTTTTCTCCTTTTGTGAACAGCTGAGACCCCTGGGCTGTAATATAATAAATGTCCCCAGTGACCAACATGGTATTATTCCAGAAGCCCTGAAAGAGATTCTCTCCAGGTGGAGCCCAGAAGATGTAAAAAACCACTGCAACAACGTCCCCAAATTTTTGTACACCATTCCAAATGGTGGCAATCCCACTGGAACTTCACTGACCACTGACCGCAAAAAGAAAATATACCAGGTATTAATAAAAGCCTAACTTTCACGTCAAATTCCAAACTCCACTGCAAAAGCAACGTATCTTATAAATAAACAAAAAACATCTACAATCTCAGCATGTACTGTTGCTATAAAATCTCTTTAAAAATAACATATCAACCTCTTGTGGCTTAGTACATTCTGGCCATGTCTATACAACACACTACTGTGTAGCAGTTAGTGGGGTGTAGGTTGTAGCCATGTTGGTCTAAGGACATAGGCAGACAGGATTCCTTGGGTGAATCTGATATCTTTTATTAGACCAACACAAATAGTTGGAAAATAATTATTAAGCAAGCTTTCGGGTTCAAAAACCCTTCATCAGGCTAAGGAAGTTTCAGCAGTTGGTGTGTGCTCTTCCTGGATGGAATGAAAAGTAAAGAAGCCAGCGGCTGGGCTGGTGTGCATACAAAACAGGTAGTCAGTGAAAATGTAGATTGAGGAGTCAATGGGTGAGAGACAGGCGGGGGGGAGGGGAGACAGAACGGGGATGAAAGTGGAGAGAGACCTGGGGAGTCAGATGTCAGGCAGGTTATAATGTGTCATCCAACATCTATATTTAGTCCATGATTTTTAGTATCCAGGAGGTTGATGAAGTGGAGTTCATAGGCTTGTCTCTGGGAAGTGTTTTGTAAGTTTCCTTGGAGGATCAGGACTGAGAGATTAGAGAGAGCGTGGTTTTCTTGTGAGAAATGTGCCCCACAGGTAATTGGGTATTTCTGTCTTCGATAGATTTCTGGTGTGCATTCATTCTGGTGCACAGTTGTTGTTTGGTCTTTCCTACGTATTTTCCATCAGGGCATTTGGTGCATTGGATGAGATATATTACATTTCTGGAGGTGCAGCTGTAAGATCCAGGAATGCTGATGGCTCTGTTGTAGGGTGTAGTAATAGTGGGGCTGGTGGAGATGTGTTGGCAGGTTTTGCATTTCTTGTCATGGCACGGTCTGGATCCTTTTGGTGTGTTCTGGGCTTGAGGAAGTTTGCTTCTGGTGATGAGGTTGGCGAGGTTCGGTGCTTGTTTGAAGGCTAGGATAGGTGGCTCTGGGAAGATCTTTGTAAGAATAGGGTTCTTAAGTGGTTACTGTGCATTTATTTAGTACTTGTATAAACATCATGGTTGTGTCGCATCATGGTTTTTTCCATGCAATGCTACTGTGCAGTAGTATCAGGCTATTGCGCAGTCAGCATCTCGTGTAGATGCACCCACTGCTGGTAGTCTAGGGGCTGTCTGTTGTATTTGTTCATTAGACCTATAAACTGAAGGAGGTACTGACAAGAATGAAAAGCTCTACCTAATGAAGCACAAGTTGGAGCAATTAGAATTTCTAGCTCCACTATAGGCTGTGAAATGCTCATTGAAAATACTGAGGACATGATCAAGGCAGCTTCCTATCCACATATGTATTTATCATACCCTTCATATCTTTTTTTAATAATTGTTTGTATTAATGTATTCAATAACCCTTTTATTCAGTAAATTTAAAGAAACAAAAACTTACACAAAAATCTCTTACATAACTTTTGGTATGTTAAGTTTTTATAACTATGTAGCCAAAGAAAACATTTGTGATGGCAAATGTTTTGAAAGCATGAGGTCTGTAAATATAGGTGTAAAGTCCATGCATATAAGTGTCCCTATATTTCCCATTCAAATAGGTATTTGAAAAATATACCTTTATTTCAGTATGCAGATTAGGTCCACAAATGTAGGCACATGTGGAGCCTGGGACTCAAGTTTTTGCTAAATGGTTGTTTCATATTAAAGCTGCCATTTTACCAGTTCTTATACTTTTGGTATTAGCATTCTTTAGTGAATTAGAAACAAATCTTGACACTATTTTGTCAAGCTCAAATGCTCTGGGAAACATACAGAATAGTGCATGTTTATAAAGTGAAATGATATCACAACTTTTGCTTTTTATTTAATATCAATGATACTTCACACTGTTCATGTTCATTTCTTTTTAGCTTGCAAGACAATATGATTTCCTTGTAGTAGAAGATGATCCATATTATTTTCTTCAGTTTAATAAGGTAATTTATCTGTGCTTATTGGAGCAGTATCTCTTCTGGGACAGGAGAGCATTAATGCAGGATACTTGAGGCTTATACCATGTGCTATTCTTACCTAGTAGCCTGCCAAATTAAATTAAAGCATTGCTAGTACATGCTCAGTCCTGATGTTCTCGTGCTACTATGCCTGTTGAACCATCAGGTTGCATCATTGTCAGTCATAATGGGTCAAATTCTGCCGTCCTTAAGTGATAAAAATGCATTATTCCATTGGATCTCTACTAACAGGAACTTATAATTGTGGCTGCCTCAGGAACACACAGAAAGGGGTGCTCTGCTGTAGAGGAAGGTTGCAAGGCATTGAGAGAGAATAACAGCTGTATCATCTTTTCTGTCTAATATCAGCATTCACTCAAGGCAGGCTACCTATTTGATGTCACTATCTGCTGCTTTTCTTTAGAGTCCAAACCATAGGAAACCTTCCCACAAGTCATGGGAAAAAGAAGAATTGTCCTCTCTTAAGTACCAGTGGAGGAAATGTTTAAGAACCATAACTAGGGTTTCTTGTAAGTGGATCGGGGCGGGGGGGTGGATCTGCAAGTTTAATTTCAGAAATTAGATCAACCCTTGTAAGCAGTAACACCACAGATAGAAACAAAAAAGCAATTGACAAGGCGTCTGCCTTGCTTGGACTGCAGAACTGGTTTAGTGGGAGAGTTGAAATTATAGATCTAGCAACATAATGTCCATGGGAATCGGAATCCACGTGGAGCTCAGGAAGTGGTCTTTTAACAAATCCTAGACTCTGAGAAATGTTCTCCGGTTTCTCTGTAAGTGAAACAGCTGCGATTGTAGGACTGTCAGAGGACTGACAAATTGTTATCCGTGACACACTCATAACAGAGAATGTATTATTTTGCTCTTAGCTGTCCTATGGTGGCACCATGCAGAAGCTCTGGGACTGAGTATTTGTGCACTCAGCATTGGGTGTTAGACATGAATGCATTTCCAACTCATTCCTTGCTGGTCTTTGAGGGACACTATCACCATAGCAATGTTGGCACTATGCTAAATAAAATCATTTGCTGGTAACTAGACTCTGCCCCTTCCATTGTGCATGTCCAATCGAGTTTTTTCATATAATATACACTGCCTAGGCTTCAAGAAATACTTAAGTCTGTGTTAGTAACAACAAAGTAATTGTAGCGTAACCCATATCTGTTAGTTAAACTTTAAACTGCCTTTATTTTCTTTACAGCCTTGGCCCCCAACCTTTCTCTCCATGGATATTGATGGTCGAGTTATCAGGACTGACTCTTTTTCTAAAATTCTTTCATCTGGGTAAGGTCAGCTTCAGACTTTGCACAATGGTCTTTTGCTATTGGGACTTTAACTACCTCCATTTTGTGACCTTAAGAAACTCACAACCCCCTCTCCATTAATTTACATATATCAGAGTAATGATCTCTCTCCAACTTTGCATCATATGTAGGTACTTACAACATGCTCAGTTCCCTATTACTCCCTATTCAGGCAGGTACTTAAATCCAGCTTCCTCTGACATTGGCTCCACAGCCACTATGTCAATTAGTCCTTGCACCCTACATTCAGTTGTCCCCAGAAGACCAGAATGAAGCACTGAATGATTCTTCTTCTCTGGTTCTTCACACTTAGAAGTCTTTTCCTTTTGGATTGTGCAGCACAATGTGAAAGGGCTCCCTGTTTGGCTGGAGAAGTAGAGTCCAGCACAAGTGACACACTGTCTCCCTAGACCTGTGTGTATGCAGGGGAGTGCCCTTGGGGGGCTGGGAGCAAAGCATGCTAGGATGCTGGAGAACTGCTGTAGCTTCTTCCAGAAGGTATGTACACAGAAGTTTGATTTTCCAGGGGAGTCATTTAACACTGGTTAGTCCCAGGTTATTTTTCTCATGAAGTGGCCATTTTTGCTCTGGAAGAAAAATTCTGAATGTCTGTTGATTCATGATTTCTACTGGGAGAGTAGCACCTCTCCTAAGAGAAACTGAATGTTTATATGGCCTTGCTTCATCAAAGAAAAATAAATTTCAACCTCTATGTGAAATCTAAATCAGCTGGAAGTATTTCTATTGATATGTAAATAAAAATAAATCAGTTTTTCTCCTGCATGTATTGAGTTGGCAATTCTTAAAAGGGAATGGTGAATTGACCGAATATTACCAAGCTCACGATACTTGCTGCTTTTCACAAACCCTAAACAGTTAAAGTTGCAAAGAATAAACACAACCCAAATTTCCTAGATGTTCAGAAATCATAAAAGAAATACCCCTATGATTTTAAACACATTTCCTGACTTTTCGGTCCAATATACAAGTTGTGAATGCTTAGACTGAAACTTAGTATGTTCCCTCAGATTAGCAGATGTCTGAATATATGCAGGGCACAGGTCTGTAAAGTATCAATTGTTCAGAGTCATAGTTTAGACCATTACTGCTGTACTTCAGGACAAGTTCTCTGCTGGTGTAATTCCAAGGAGCGATTAATTCTGTTTCTGTGGTAGTATCTTTTTTCTTTTTTTTTTATAGGTTGAGAATTGGCTTTCTAACTGGCCCCAAACCTCTTATCGACAGAGTTATTCTACATATACAGGTTTCAACAATGCACACCAGCACTTTCACGCAGGTAATGATTAGAAAGGTGTTTCCTCTTTTTGTACGTGACTATTTCTTTAATTTAGCAACTGGATAGAGGAATGAATGCTTTCTATAATTCCTCACTATTTTCAGCATGATCTTTAGAGAGATGTATATTTTAGGTGTTTCCAGGGTGGGAGAGTGAGGGGTGGAGGGGGTGGGGGAAGAACAATAAAAAGATGATATCCAAGGTTTATCTGTAGGGTGTTGTAGCAGATGTAAATCAATACTCTTCCATTTACAGGGTTTCCTTTAACTTAATTTAATAAGTTGTTAAGACTGCAAGTTTCAAAGGAGTCTAAGGAGATCGGAGTTAATTTGTGCCAAATGCTCATGGGTTCCTTTGAAAAATCCCAGCTGCTCAGTATATTGAGATGATTTGGGTTTTGGTTTTATGTAGCATGGCTAACTGGCAACCCATGCTGGTGTGACATAAGCAGTCTGCTAACCTTTTCCGGTCTCTTTCAGCTAGTCGTCAAAGGGGGATCAGAATTGCCCCTCTGATTTGGCCATAATTTTCCCAGACATTCTCATCTTCCTAACCACTACCCGCTCTTGCTCCATAGTCCGTTCCAATACATTCTCCAGAGCTTCAGTGGGATGCTATACCCCCAGTCATCATATTATTTCCCCAGTTTTACTGTGGGCACAGGTAACATGGGAAAACCTATAATAAAGGAAATAGAACTACATTAACTTCAAATGTTAATCCTCTATGTGTATCCCCTTCCCCTGCACCGTTCCTCATATTTGTGTCCCAGCCATGCATTTTGTCTTTTTGGCTCTTAAATATTTCCATCTCCCAGTAGGGCTGCTACCCTGGCCCTTACCTGGCCTTTATTGTTTTTGATGGATGCTGCTTCCCATAGGGTTTGAATATAAAGGAGTAAATGGCTCCAGGAATTCTATATGATTTCTACCCTTGCATGGTATTGAAATAAAATGAAACATTATTTTTATCATTAGAAGCTTTTGCATGGTGATTGGGTAGCTGTCCTAAAATAAAATTATGTTTTATTTCTTTAGCTTATGATAACACAGCTTCTTCAGCAGTGGGGAGAAAAAGGTTTTCTGGAGCATGTAGGCAGGTACAGGCTCGGATATATACTTCTATTTTCTGTAATTAACTGGTGCAATATTGTTTTAATTACTATCTATGCTATTCTGTTCAATCTTCTTTCAAATCCTCTCAGATAACGTTGTAATTTTCTACCAGAGCCCATCACATCACTGGCTAGTGCAACATATGCTACATCATTCAAGAACAGGCATATAGAACAAATACAAAAGAGACTGAAGTGCAGTGATAAGTGGGATTCAGCTCCCCCTGGTGGACATTTTGCAGATTGATGTCAGAGAGTGTCCACTCCAGTTCCCACATCCCCAGCACCCAGTTCTGAATACTTAAAAGTGTACTCTGAAAAATACAGGTCATTTAGAAAGCAACACACACCTGAATTCCACGTCCCTTGCTCTAGCTTTCCCTTCTCTGTAACCCATATGAGTTCATACAGAGAGGGCCATCCAACAGTAGTATCATCCCCTGGAGCTGATGAAAATGGTCCCTGGAGTAGACAATCTCTGCCTTTATAACCTTCCGTCCTCTTGTGTCAGGTGACTTCTTGATTAGCCTCTACAAGTGACCAAAACCTTCTACCAGGATACTTGAATTCTGAGTAATCGGAATCTCCTAAATACTAAAACAACTATTTCAAGTAGGAGCTAACCTGTTGCTTAGATCAATTACATTTTGGTGATGGAGCTTGAACAGCTATTCTTAGAACCATATTGTTACCACTTAAAATTTTAGTCTAACATGAAAATAAAAGAACAACAGAGAAGGGCCACTTGTTCAAAGCAGAATTCATAGCTTGATAAAGATACAAACAGGGTGCATCTACACATGCAGTTAGCACATAACAGTAAACTCTGGCGCAGTTTGTGCTGGAGTTTATTGCTCCTGGGTGCAGCATTTACACCACAGCACATTGCACCAGGGTGGAATAATCCCAGGCTGATGGGGGATCTGAGGGAGTCCAGTCTGCCAGCCCAGGGTTGCTCCACCCCAGCTCAACGTGCTGTGGAGGGGCGGATTGGAGCATGAGGGTGCTACAGTGCAGGGCTAGCCAGGAGACAGCCCCCTCACTGTAGCACCCTTGTACCTCGATCAGCCCCAGTTGGTGTCTACACGTGCGTTTTGGTGCACATAATTACTCCATTATAGAATAGTGCTTGTACTAGACAGTACCATCTTACAGCAGGATTAATTTACTATGTCCTAATATGGGCGCATGCATAAACTGTGACACTTTACCGTGCAAGTAATTAGTCAGCTCCACAGTAAACTGTGCATGTAGATGTATGCATCCGCACAGAGTTAAATTCATACAGAATTCACAGTTGTATAGATGGATTTCCCAAATTATTATGACAGATGCCCGCAAATTTAGCACTTGCTGTGATTGTATGTTTTTATGTGAAAATACATAAAGCGCAGGCTTGGAGAGCGTAATAAATGTTAAATCTCCCAAGTTACCAAATATACTTTTCTGTATCTTACTTAAGGCCATTTCCTTGGATACTTAAATTATGCCTAGTTTCCCAGGACTGCTGCATGTTGTTACATTTTTATCCAGGAAAGTTGTCATTGGTATAGAACTGAATCTTACCCATCCTGGCCTTGGCTAGGGTCTCTTCTTCAGAGGAATTCCACAGGTAGAAAATATATTTTTAAACCAAGAACAGCTGTTTAAACTGCTGAATGGTTTGGAATGAGTGATTAAGTCCTAGAGGAGATAGATTAGCAGGTAAATGACAAGTGAAGCTGTCAAGGTTTCATGATAAATACGCTCGTCACATTTTTGCATTTTTATCACATGGATATCCTTTTACCTGATATCTACTACACCAATATACACACAGCCAAGGCCTGTAAATGTACTGAAGAAAATAACTTCACTCATTTACCACTATTTTCTATCTTAGATACTGACCTTAGTTCTTATAGTGACATCCAGTGATATGATGGCCAAACCAAATAACAATAAAGCCTCAGATTCTGGGGCTGTGCTGTCTATTGACAGACAAAAAGGTATGAAATGACCGTATTCAGACACTTTCCTGTTCCTTAAATATCTTTTGCTATGAAGACAATGAAACACACATTTTACAAATGTATTATAGAAATGCATAATATACATAGAATAAGACCATGTTCTGCTCATTGCATGTTCATACTGGGCATATGAGTCTTCTGATGTATAGGGGTATCCTTAGTTCAGAGTTGTTCTCTGTTTATGTTAAAAAAAACATTACATTTTTGTTTCTGCCATCATGGTTGAAATTTACCTTTGAATTTTGTCTTTGAATTGATTGTTTTTCTGTAGAGTAGTGGAATTCTACAAGAGCCAGCGGGATGCAATGCTTGTAGCAGCAGACAAGTGGTTAAAAGGTCAGTGAATGCAACAAAGCTACATACATACAAAGGGTTTTTTTTTAACTTAGGTATATAGGAAGGAATACTCTAAGTCACTAAGTCCAGTCCCCTGGTATCACAGGCACCACATCATATAATCCCCTCCTTAAATTTATTAAGTTCCACCTTTAAAAATAATTGGGATTTTCCCCCCTTGTACTTTGATTGAATGGGTAATCCAGACTCTCAGGGCTCTACTGCTTGGAAACTTCGTAATTTATCCATGATCAGTTTATAACCATTTATTCTTGTGCCAAATTGTCCTTTAGCTTAAATAGCTCTTCTGTGTCCCTGGGGTTTGCTTCCCTGATATATTATGGATAGTACTCATATTAACCAACAACTGACTCATATTAACTGACGAGTTACTCATATTAACTGTCGACGCCTACACAGCCAGATGGGTCGCAAATTGGCTGGAGGGCCGCACCCAGAGAGTGGTGGTGGATGGGTCATTTTCGACCTGGAGAGATGCAGGCAGTGGGGTTCCCCAGGCCTCGGGCCCGCACTATTCAATATCTTCATCAGCAGTTTGGATAAGGGGGTGAAAAGCACCTTGTTCAAGTTCGCAGATGACACCAAGATGTGGTTAGAAGTGAGCATGCTAGAAGAGAGGGACAGGCTACAACTAGATCTCGACAGGTTACAGAGGTGGGCAGATGAGAATAGGATGGGTTTCAATACAGACAAGTACAAGGTGTTGCACCTGGGAGGAAGAACCAGCAACATGCCTACAGGCTGGGGAACTCCCTTCTTGTCAGCATGGAGGCAGAGAAGGATCCTGGAGTCATTATTGATTCCAAGATGAACATGGGCCAGCAATGTGGGGACGCAGTCAGGAAGGCTAACCACACTTTGTCATGCATCCATAGATGCATCACGAGCAGGTCCAAGGTGGTGATCCTCCCCCTGTATGCGACACTGGTCAGGCTGCAGTTGGAGTACTGTATCCAGTTCTGGGCGCCACACTTCAGGAGGGATGTGGACAGCATTGAGAGTCCAAAGGAAGGCCACTCACGCGATTAGGGGGCAGCGGGGCAGGCCCTATGAGGAGAGGCTACAGGACCTGAACCTGTTCAGCCTCCACAAAAGAAGGCTGAGAGAGGATCTGGTGGCCACCTGTAAACTTGCCAAGGGGGACCAGCAGGCAATGGGAGAGTCCCTGCACTACCAGGGGTAACAAGGAACAGCAGCCATAAGTTGACTGCGAGTAGATTCAGGCTAGATATCAGAAGGCACTACTTCACTGTCAGGGCAGCTAGGAGCTGGAACCAACTTCCAATGGAAGTGGTGATCACCCCTACCCTGGGGGTCTTCAAAAGGAGACTAGACAGCCACCTGGCTGGGGTCATTTGACCCCAGCATCCTTTCCTGCCCATGACAGGGTCACAGTAGATGATCTGCTTAGGTCCCTTCCGACACTACCAACTATGAAACTATGAAACCCTTCTTTGCATCTATTCAAGTTTCAGTTAACCTTTCTAGAATGGTGTACAGTGTTCCAGATGAAGTTTCAGCTGTGCCTTGTACAACAATGTTAATACTTTCCTATCTCTACTGGAAATGCCTCTCCTGACATACCCGTGGATTACATTTGCCTTCTTCATAGTGTTTCACATTGGTGGCTCAGCCATCCCATGAACAAGTACACCCAAGTCCTTCACCACCTCAGTTTTTTCCAACTGATGAGCCCAGGCTTATTGCTGAACGTTTTTTGGGGGTTTTTTTAATCCCCCAGTACATTACACCTAACTGATCTTGCATTTTCTGCTATTGTATTACATCAAAGTTTTATAGGTACAGTTCTTAAGATCATCCAGTTCTTTCACTGGTATTCCAATCCTGCTCTGAACCGGCAAATGTTTCCCAACTTTTGTAATCAACAAAAATTTCTTCCCACTTCAGCTCTGTTTTCAAGAAAGTCACTATTAAGGCATCTCTACAGAGTGAAGTGATAAACAGAGGTTATGAGTAAATCAAGAGTTTTTGTCAGTTTTCCCATTTGTTTCAACTCAGAATATTATCAGATTTTTGGACACTCCAGTTTTTCTAACTATCTGAAAAGGGCAGGGTATAAGGAAAGGCCTTGTCAGGCTATTGTGACAGGTACACATACAAACAGTATAAAACAATATAACATTTTTTATTTCCAAAGCAACAAGCTTTGTCCTAAACATTAACAACTAGCTTGTGTTATAGTGATCTCTGCCAAAGCCATGACAGACACTTGTGATCTTAAAGGGCTCATAACAAAGGAGTAACATTATTTTATTCATTTTATATGCTGTACAGTCGGGATCAGTTCAGACACCAATGTGGGACTGACCATAGTTACCTTAGAACTCATCTCTCCATTCATAGCCGCAACCATGACTCTTGACCACCAGGGACTCCTGGGTGCATCATATGTAGACCCATTACAGTAGTATCTGAACACTACATAATCTTTAATGTGTTTACTGCAACTTCTACTCCCCACTCCCAGTTATGCAGTAGGGAAGTACTATTATTCCCCTTTTACAGATGGCCTTGTGTGACTTGGAGCCACTCATTTAGCTTCCCTACACCCCAATTCCTTATGTGTTGAAAAGGGGATTACTATCCCCTATGCTGTCAGACCTCACAAGGGAAATGAAGATAAATATATGCATGAAAGATATAGTAAGATCTTCAGACAATATGGTAATAGAGATATATATAATAGTAACAAAGGTAGTACACAATGACAAAGGAGTAGTTTGTCATTAGTATATTTTAGGTAATGAGCTAACATACCTAAGGAGTTGGGGCATATGTCAAATGCAATAAATGACATACTCTATTCATATAATGCACATATGTAAGAAATCTGGAGTCAGTACCCACAAGAGTATTTGGCTTGCTGAGCTGCCAGAAACAGCAGTAAGGGTCTTAACCTATGCCCTTCTGTACTCCGCTTAGTCTTATGAGGAAAAATGTGAATAAAAGAAAAGAAACTATTAACTTTCTTACATATTTATACCATCTATAATTTTGCAGTTGTGCTTAAGGTAATGATGATACCAAAGGAGCTGGCATTAGAAAAAAAGTGCTCTTGGATTCTTTAAAAGATGTTTACTTGCAGTTTCAGAAATCAGTCTGCCGTTCAACTTCAGTTTGCTACTTGTTGAGCATTCTGTAACCAACTGAGAATAAAAGGATGAGAATGTTCATTTTCTAAAATACCAAAAACAATAGTTGTTTTTTTTCAATACTGATATAAGTTATATTACTGGATAATTTTATCACAGGCACTTTAAATTCTGTCTGTGACAACCTGATTCCATTGAAGGTCAATAGCAAAACTCCTACTGGTTTCATCTGAAGCTAGGATTTCACCCTAGTATCCATTACAGATAGGACAGGTGTATTTATGTTTGATTTTCTGGGTTTTTTTCTTTTAATCTCTCCAGGTTTGGCAGACTGGTACTCCCCTGCTGCTGGAATGTTTCTTTGGATTAAAATTAAGGGAGTTTCTGACACCCAACATTTGATCATGGAAAGAGCTTTGCAGAAAGAAGTATGATTAACATTTACTGAAATTCAAATGAACTGGCAAGGATTAAGTCAAGTATTACTTAATATATAGGTGTATGCATATGGGGAAAAACTATGGCCATGTATTCATTAACCTGGCAGGTTATGAACAGACGTATAGTCTTGGAGACTAGTGACCATCCTTACTAATGAAACACTTTCCTAACTATATTCTAGTAAGGCTAGGTCCTACCAGCCATTCATTTGCTTACATGTATCCCAGACACAGATGCAGACCTCACCAAACTATCCTTAACTTCCAAGCATGGTTTCATTTCAACAAGCATTATGGGCCAGCATAAAATATTAAAGAACTCTGATACTTATCTAAACATTAGGATGATACAAAAGAATCTGCCTATAAGTTTTAAAAGCAACTAAGTACTATGTCTTATGCCAAGTTTTCTGCCATCCCATTTTGGAAGAAGGGAATGAGTTAAGACTCATTGTGAGTTTGTTTTTTAACATTGGCCTATCCTGGACGCTCAACAAACATGCATTTTAACATTTTCCAATAATTTAAATCTAAGAACATGCAGTAACCCAATGTTCTGTCAATTATTCATAGGTACTACTGGTTCCTGGGGGAGCATTTAACATTGATAGTTCACATCCTAGTTCTCATGTTAGAGCTTCCTTCTCTCTGTCTTCTCCAGCTCAGATGGATCAGGTGAGTGTGTCTTGATTTGCTGCGTATACCTAAGAATAAAATGGCCTGACATAATAGTTGCTGTTTTGCTCACTTACTTTACTTGTATAGTTGTCTCCATGTTTTCCCATCAAGCTTCTTTGTTGCTTGTTTGGTTTATCAATATCAAGAGTCTTGAGAAATATTCCTGAAATCATATCAACTGTTTCTTTTGCAAGATGTTCTTATCTAGATGAATTGTAAGGCACTGAATGTTTAGTGGTCGCATTAACATATGCAAATGCTGCTGAACAGGTTTACTCCTAAGTAATTTACCCTGGAGTAAACCCACCCTGGGCAGGTGTCTACATATGCACGGATTTGGGAACAGATTTGCTGCTCCTGGCAGCAGTCTGCTTTTGTCCCTCTGTCTGTGCACCAGCCTGGTGAAGCTCTAGGCTCCCCCTGGGTGCTAGCCCAGGGACTATCGGGGAGCATGGGGCTAGGAGACCACAGTCTCTTGGCAGGAGGTGGGAGATTGCTCCCTGCCCCAGGCAGCTGCCTGCTGCAGGGACCAGCTCCAATGACAGAGCCCAGGTGCGGACAATGTTCCCCTGCTCCAGCAGCAGGGAGCCCCTGGCCCCAGCTCCCTGATCAGGGGCAGGGGGCTTAGAAAGAGCTGCAAGGGAGAGGGAGGTCCTAGCCCCGATCTGCTGGTGGGGCAGCTAGCAGTGAACCCTTGGCTGGGTGGGGATTCCCTGCCGAGCCAGGGGCTTGCTGCTAGTTGTCCCACCCATGGATTGGGGCTGGGACCTGCCCCACCCCTGTAACTTTAGCTTTTTCTAAGCCCCATGCCTTGATTGCTCCATCAGGGCACGGGACTGAGAAACAGCTGTCCAAAACAGGACAGTCCCCAACCAGCTCCAGGCTGCACGTGCAGATTTCCCCATGCAGTGTGGGGCTGGCCGGGAACTCTCCTGGTAGGGAACAATCTCCCAATCCCCGCTCCACGGGCTGAAAGCTCCTTGTTTCCAGGGCAGGGAGATGTTGTCCAGTGGTGGAGCCCACTCTGGCAGCAGGCAGCTCCTGGGGGCAGGGAGCAATCTGCTGCCTGGGATCAAACTTGCTCCCAGTCATCCATCTACACGTGCCTTACTGTGACTTGGCAGTTAATTTGCTACTTGCATTTGCAGGTAGCATATTAACTGGCAAATAGAGCAGATTACTGCGCAGTAAGGGTCTGCATGTGTAGGTCCTGATGATTACTACACAGTAATTTTCTCTATTGCACAGTAAAGCTTCTCATGTAAATGTACCCAGTGTCTCTCAAATTCACCTGCCTGGATTTTATTACTTCTGTTCATCAGACCTTGCTCCCAGGAGCCCTGATCTGGCTTTAAGTCAGATCAAGTTTTGCTAGTTGCTTTAATATAAGAGTGCCGGTTGTCATTATCTCTCAGGATCTGCCTTTTTCAGATCTAACTCCTTTTACTTGGTTTTCTTTGTACATTAAAGAAGCTCAATGTGACTGTTATTAAACATTCTGTTCCCTTGATCAGTCAGATGTAGATCTTTCCTCCAGTTCATACACATACTCCGTACTTGATGATTCAAGAACTAATCTTCCAGAGAAGGATGATAACCAAGGAGGAGTCTGACCCTGTGGTCTAACATGAGGGCTTTCAGTGGGGGAGTCCCTGCTTTCCAGGATTATGACTATGCTTGTCATTAGAATCTTTGGAGTATAAAACAGTCCTAGGAGGAAGAGCCAGCGCCCGATTCTGTCACCTTATAGTTGAGTGCTGTAACCCATAGGCTACAGAATCGGGGTCTAGAAAAGATTAGATGTAGGTACAGGGTTCGATTCCCTGCTATAAATCCTGAATACACAGTAATGCCTTCCTGGAGCCCTGAGTCTCGGGTATGTAGGCTCTAGAGAGGCATGCACCTGCAAACACATTCCTGCTTAGTATTTTCTGTTTTTACACTGTTCACCTATTAAAACAGTAGTTCTATAGTTTTAGCATGTTGTCTGCTTAGCCAATGCTGGAATTTGAATGCTGTCCATCTTTATTTTATTGTAGGCATTTCAGAGGTTGGCTGAGCTTATAAAAGAAGCTGTGTGAAGAGGAGAAATGAAAAGCTATAGCTAACTCAAATGTCTTTGGAAAATTTGCACCATTATGAAAATTAGAATTTCATCCTGCAAGTTACAGAAAAATCTATTGCCCTAGCTGTTAGCTATGGCTGGGATTTTAAACATGGACGAAGAATCACCAGAAGACCTTTCAGTTGGAAGTACAGTTATATTTTAAGAAGAAATTATCTATCTTAACGCACCGATTCCTTTTCATGACCGAGAAAGACACTATCCCAAATTCCATTGCAGCTGTGATTATACGATACGTGATGTACGTGATTATGCTATAGCAAAACTGGTTAACACTGGGTGCGTCTACAAGTGACACTATGTCACCGGAGTCTTTAAGGCCCCCCTACAAGTGACAGGTATTGTGCAAGTATCTGGTTAATTATACTATTACCTTAAGGCCAACTACATGTGCAAAGTAGCTATAACAATAAAAAGCTCCACCCAGCTATAAAGTTAAACTTCAAAAACATGTACTAACTTTATAGCTGGTTGTTACTGAGCTTTAATTTGCACATGTAGCAGGGTCTCCCCTGTGGCTGGGAGCCCCATGAACTGACAAGAGCTCCCAGCTGCAGGGGTATACCTTGTCCAGCATGAAAAACCTGAGCCCTGGGGATTGCAGCTGCTGTGACCCTCAAGGCTAGGGGTAGGATGTAAAACTCCCAGTCCACATGGCGTTCTCAGTCTGACTCGTCACCTGCAGCACGGACTGAGAGACCCTGCAAGTGACAGGACTCCCAATCCTGGCTGCACCTCACATGTAACTGGTCCTAGCAGCCCCACACCTAACACAGCCAGGACCAGGAGAGGTGCAGCCAGGACTGGGAGCTCCATCAGTTACGCGGCTCTCAGTCACGTCTAACTGGGGGGCTCAGCTGGGAACAGGAGTCCCATCAGTTGTGGGAGTCTCTTGACTATGGCTGCACATGGCCTCCGTGGCTGGGAGCACCCTCAGCAGAGGGGATTCCCAGCCATGGAAGCTTGCTTCTTGCCAGTCAGAGAGAGCCCAGAGATAGGATCGGGCTCCCCCTGCACTGGCAGTATGTCCCGATTTGGACTTAATGAAATTGAAATGAAATCCCACAATCGCACCTCCTACTGTGGACATTTAGCAGGGCAGGAGGCACAATTGTATGGATCACACATTAGATCCAGTCATGTCTTAACCTGCATGTTTAGAGGGGCCCTAAAATGCTACTCTTTAGAGGTGCTAGCAACCATCCCATAGCAGGATAAATTAATTCTCTGTTTCTCAAAGAGCTGTGTGCATATACTTGTCTTTATGCAGTTAATAGAACAACTCACATTTCATAATGCTAAGTGTATGCATCTTAGCAGGACCAAAAACAAAATACCTGAAGAGGAGAAATAGATAATATACAAAATTTCATCAAGTATGCAAAACAAGCAAATGGAAAGTTAACAAAGCTTTTTGTTCTCTAGTCTATGGTTATCATCATTATCTAAGGGGCAAGATAGTGGCTATAAAATATATAGAAAGAAATATGATTTGAGTTGTTTGTGCAAATGCTCAAAAGTGGCGGTATGCTTAGCTGTGTAATTCATGTTCTTTTTTCTGGATAATTTATGTAGCCAGCTACTAATCTGATGCCATTAATTTAGTTAGTAGCCAGCTACTAATTTATGTGGCCAGCAGATATTTAGCATTTCATATAAAAGTCAGCGATTCATAATTTGACATGAAAGCCTTTTTATGGTCCGTCAACCACTATTAACAGTTACAATAGGAAACATTATAAAACACTCATACATTTATTTTTCCTTTTCTAGCTTGTTATGCTGGACAACATGATCAAGTTGTCCAAGTGTTTTGTGCCTTTTACCTTGGCCTTATTGGTCTCAGCTGTCTTGTTTGACATCTAGGGCATCCCTAGATTTTGCAGTTTCCTGCACAGCATGTCTGAGACCCAACCTTTTCTCGTTGCCCAAGATATTATGCAAGTCCCGATCATTTTGCAGGATCATGTAGCAGTTTAAATATTGCAGTTTCCTCCTCTTTGGAATCATTTACTTGAACCTCATGATCTCAGGTCCATTCAAAATACTGCCACAGGTATCATCACACTGGCTGCTTGTGCTTTTTACTCCCTCTGCTAGTTCTCCACTAGCTCCCTCCCTTTCAGTGCATCAGACAAACTTCCTGATTTTTATTTTCAAAACTTTTCAAAATGTAGTCCTACTCTGCCTATCTATTCCACCTTCTTATCCCAGGAACTTTGCTCTATCAGTGATCCTAGCCTAAATTCCACCTTCTTATCCCAGGAACCTTTGCTCTATCAGTGATCCTAGCCTAATCTACCTGATTCTTCTCTCTCCCTAGAAGCAGTCTTGTTGATTCTCCCACCCTTCATAATGGGAAAAATTGTGTCACAGTAGTACCACTCAATGTCCTCCAAAAGTGTGTGTTCACTACTTTCCCAGTGCTTTCAGAGACATGCCATTCAAGCACGGCCTGACCACCCACTGCATACCTGTCAAACTGGATATGAACTATGAAGCTGCCTTGTGGAATTCTTTACCATTGCTCTAAAGGTCTCTGTCTTTAGCATGCTTGAGAGCAGTGGCAGGATGCATTCAGGATAGCTTCACTGCCCTATTTTGTGTGTACAGAGCAGGAGATGGGTGGGGTTTATTGGGGAATCAGGGCAGCATTATCCTCACTTTCTCCTCAGACCTTGTCTTGGACAGAATGCATACTGGGAAGCACGACTGCATGAAGGATAAGAGAGGTGGAGTTGTGGCCACTTGTACTGACTGCTTAAGCACTGTGGAGATTTCTTGCTGCATCTTTTCCTTGCCTCTGGCCTGCAAATGTGACTTGCCCACTTGTTTGTATCTCTGAAAGTCTCTGGAGAAGAGGCTGTCCTTCAGTATCTTTTTTTGCAGTTTCTAACATAGTGGTATGCAACCTGGTTGTGCCCTGTAATTACTAGAGTAATGTTTAACAATTTTAAAGGAGGAAGTTTTTAGGTCCCTTTACTACTCCTTAACTAAATATATTAATAATAAAATACTATTTTTGCAGCACTTTAAAATGACATTCTTGTTTTCAACAAGATAGATATTTGAAATCTCAAATGTCTCATGAATTTTAGAAAATGTTTTACACAAGAGAATGAGGTAATGTGTCTAGTAAATTTAAAGTAAGTAAGTTGATATATTTTAAAATAGAAATAAATGTTAAGAATGTTAGTGACATTTAAGATTGACTCCTCTTCCCCCATGAATACCACCTTCCTTTTTAAAACATAATTAGAATAAACATATTAAACCACAAGTGCCAGGTGTTGTTCCAATTTTGTACTGGCAATTTGCTGCACATGAATACGCACGCGCGTACACACACATACACTGATTTAACTTTCAAACATCTGTCTGTTTTGCAGAATGCAAGCAAAACATAGTACCACTTTCTACATACTTAATTCCTTTAATAACTAATATGGGAGGTTTTTTCCCTGACTAGTAAGACAACTGAAATGGCATTAATATCCTGAAGAACACAAAGATTGGTGAATGAGCAAAAGCGCTCAGATTATATGTGAACATGTTATCTTACAACCCACTAAGATCCTGCTTACTGACTTTCTGATATAATGCCATTGAACGCTCTCAAGATGAAGCCAGGGAGATGAAGACATAGGAACTGCAAAGCAATGAGTATATGTAGCTAAAGTATCAATGTGGTACAAATACGATTAAAGGTTAGACATAATGATTGAATTTAGACATAAGGCCTTTCTGCAAAATGCTTCTGTATTCAACATGGCTTGCAAATGGCTTCCGCATTAGCTTCTGCACATAGATTGAAGACATAAAGATAAGGGGTTGCTAGAGGATATTAAGTTTACCACAGACCCCCCCTGTTAAAAACACACAGGTGCTATAACATAACCCATAATAAGCATAGCATGAAAACCCAAACTTCCTGTGGAAACTTAGATGTAACCATGGAAACTTTGACGAAACAGTAGAAGCTTGTAGAAGCTGTAAGACAGCCAATAACTGCATAACACGCTACGGTTCTTTTTTTAGGTAAGCTATAAAAAGACCCTCGGACAAAGACCGGGGGTCGACTCGGCTTTGGGCTACTAGCCCCCTTGTCGATCTTGTTTGCGCAGACAATAAATTTGAAATGGACCCAGCCTAAGTGTGCGTGACTCTCTCCTTGAGGTTGATTGGAAAAGCCTCCGGGGGCACAAAAACTAGCCGTTTGGGCAACATCAAGGTCAATGAAATTTGTATTACAGCTCAGACATCTTTTCTCCACACTTCAATACATAGGTGTCTTTTAAAATAGCAATCATTACCTTTATGAGCTGGATTTAGAAAAATACAACTGGCATACCCTAGTAAGAGGAGAAAAAGCACTATTTGTGTGGTCCCATACCTTGACCTTGCTTGTGCAAGTATAGTACAGTGTGCCTTGCTCTGCAGCAGCTTGCCTGCCCTGGGAATGAGTAACTGAGCAAAATGTTTCCTTCCTCTGCTACAGGAAGTCTGCAGACTAGCTTTATGTCAGTGATTCTCAACCAGGGTTTCTTGAGATCCTTTCAGGGGTGCTACAGGGTGTCACACACTGTTATTACTGTTAGGTGTGCAAATATGATTCACAAGCTAAACCTAGAGGATACATCCAGATGAGTGGGAACATGCGGTATATGGTGCTGCGAGCCCATCTGCAGCACTGCACATAGCACATGCAGGCATTCCATGCTACTAATTTGCAGCGCAAGTGGGGGTGGGAGGGAGGGTTGATACCAGTAGCCATCTAGGTCCAGGTGCAAGGAGCTCAGCAAGAGCTAGCTGCCTAACTTTACTCAAACTCCTGGACAAGTTTTGCAGCAAGTTTTGTATTCAATTATAGTCACACTGTAGTCACAATTTCAAAGTTAACTTAGTTTTAATGACAGCTTAGGTGCTGATCTCAGAGCAAAACTCCAGGACTGGAGGTGCTACATACAAGCTTGCATTACTTATGCCCAAATTAATCTCTGCAACCTTTCCCATTTACTCAGGTTTCATTCTCATGATGTCAGTGCTAACATTATGTTACTAGCTCTCTAGCTGTCCGGAATCTTACAGAAGAAACAGTTAAAATTGTTTCTGATGTGTAAAGATCCTTAAAAATACTTTACAACCTTCTCCTAACCTTCTTATAGTCATCTTAAACTAACATACTCAAGAATTTAATCTACTAGTGCTATCTTATATAGAATTGTTCACTGTTTGCATTTGTAAAGTGTCGTAATTGAACAAAGTCCTGGTCCATGACTCTGGTTCCCGGATGCTGTGGTAATAGAAAAATACTACGACAAATAATAATAATAATAGTAATAGTAATAGACATACTTGTAAAAATAGTAATAATAATAATATCCCTTTCCAATCCCTATCACAGAGATGATTTAGCATACTAGGCAAGGATCAGACCATACCCTTTTCATGGGGGACAGAGACCATCTACAAACATTGCCTGAATGTGAGACAGAAAATTAAACATAATTCCCAAGGTGAAAAATCTTAGAGAAGCCTAATTTTTGGATAAGGGCCCAATGACTCAGAATTCTTCCTTCCCTGTTTATTTGATGTCTATTCCTAATTTGCTGTTACCCTCCTTGAAAGACTCAAAAACATGACTCCATTTGACTAAGTAATTCTGGAAACAATGATCAATCATAACTACCCATCAGTAGTGAATATCAGATTCTCACAGCAAACTGCAGTCAGTTTGCTTGCAGGGGGTTTAAAAATCAAGCTTTTTTTTTCGAATAAGTAAATCTGAAATACAAATTCCTTTAAAGACATGCTGATTTGCTTTGGATATTCTGCAAATAGCAGAAGAAACTAGTTTGCTTAGCAAACATTCACACAGCCTAATTCATAGACATTAAGCCTGTGAATCCTACATAGTGTTTGAGATGTTGCACATTTTCATTTTCCTTATTTCTACAACATCAACTAGAAATACATTCCACCCATCTGTAGGGTATTACTTCCTTGAATTCTAATCCAGAACCCTACAGCATACAGTTAACAGCACTGAGTAAATCATTTTTTGCAGAAAAACTTTGGGCTGGTGAAGTTTGTGATGGCCTGGAGGTTAGTGTTTATGAAAGCATTCATTTCACAGTATAACTGTCAGGCAGAAGGCAAGTTAGAGATGTAGCTTGTAGACCAGGGTGGACAAGAAACAGCCCATGGACCTGCCCACAGTGGGTCTCTTGGTCCAGCCCGGCTGAGGTGCCTTCTGGAGTGTCCTGCCATTATGGGCATACAGCGAGGCTGGGGCAGCTGGCAGCCTGGGCAGTGGCAGTTCCTTCCAGCTGCTGCCGCTGCAGCCCCCAGCCCTGTGGTAGCCGTGGGGACCAGCGCATGCAGTCCGAGCCCCTTGCGCCCTGCGCCAGCTCGCCCATCCGGGCAGTGCAGAACATAAACTGCTGCTAAAAGTGGGGTAAAAGCCCCTCCCCCTCCCACTGCTGCCCCTTCTGTTGCAGCCGCCCAGAGCCCATGCAGGGCTGCCCTGCATCTCCGCTGCATCACTGCTCCTTCCGGGCCACCCCGTGGGACAGCGGTGACAGTGCAGAGCAGCCGCAGGGCAGCGGTGATGGAGCTGCATGGCAGTCCGGTGCAGCGCAGGCTCCAGGTGGCTGCACCAAAAACTGCCTGGCGGCGGCAAGGGGTAGGGTCCGATTTCCCCCGCACCAAGCAACACTTGCTGCCCGGCTGTGGCTGCTGCTGCTCAGCCCAGATAGAAAAGCCCAGAGCTGGCATGGGACATGCATGGTCGGGGATGCTTGCACTGGTCCCTGCCACTACTGCGGGGCTGGGGACAGCAGAGGTGGCAGCCAGAAGGAGCCACCTCAGCACTGCTGCATGCCCAAGGGGATCAGGACGCACCGCAGCTGGGTGGTGCAGAGCGGGTGCAGGCCGCACTGTTAGCAGTGGCAAGGCAAGCGCTGCAGGGCACACGGGCTCTGGGCTGTTGTGGGGCAGGAGAAGGTGCTGACCAGCTCAGGAGGGCTCATCTGGGGGCTCCCATACACCCCACATACACCCTTGTGCCCTTGACAGCTCACCAAAATTTGTTAAGTGGCCCTCAGGCCAAAATAATTGTCCACCCCTGTTATAGACTAACTGAAACAGTGTCTATCAAGTGCCTCTCTACCTACCCTACCTACTACCTGACTTCAGATTAACACAGTTAACTACTCTCTGTCCAAATATAGCTCATCTTTTAAACAGTGAAGTATGCCGAGGGGGTGAACTAGTTATGAATTATTATAGTAGCTCATCATACTGGCATTGAGGAAGTTTCTGCTGAAGACACTGTCATTTAGCTTGTCCTATGCATTTGAGTGGCAAGAATTCATCTTAAACTTGTTGACTGGGTAATATTTATTTCAACTGTGTGGTTTAAAAATCTACAAACAGTTTTTTTAATTTGCAGATATTTCATTTATGCTCATTGAATGCGGATACACATGTATTAGAAAAAATGCTGGGAGCACTGCCTTAAACTCTTGTGAGATAGCGGCCCTCATGTCTGCAATTGTTTTGTTTGGAACAGCTCACTGGAGATTGTGTGTTAGTAAAGGATGGAAAGATTCCTGTATATGGTTTACAGAGTTTGGTTTGGAAATGTTCTGGATCAGAAGTGCTCTGTAAATGCTAGCTGATATTTCTCTTTCATTACTGTTCTAAAATTGCTACTAAGAAAGTTAATAGTTCAGGAAACAGCTAGTTCAAAGTTCATACATTTCCTTCACCTTTGATGAGATGACTGAAAGCCTTAGAGATGCTCATCCTAAACTAATCTTCATGGAGAGCACTGACATGATTGGTGATCCACGGCTTATTGGGCAATGTTTGGTGGGTATTTTCAAAAGTATATTTTCTTTTTCAGTTTCAGTCCTGTGGACTTTGTACTGAATCATGGTTGGATTAACATTACAAGTTAACAGGCTGTGTTACAATCTGGAAAATGTTAACTCTAAATGACTTTAGTTCCTTAGTTGTTACAGCACTTTGAACTATACATTTGAGTATATCCAGATAAAAGGAATGATCTTTGAACAGAATAAAAAGTTTGACAGAAGGGTTTTTTGCTCTTTCCTTGAAAATTTCTGGTACTGGATGCTGACAGGCGGATGGCTCGCTCATCTGATCGGCAGTTCCTTTGTATACTTGGGCATTTCATAACTGCATCTGAACTGACAGGGCATCTAGCATCTCTTGCTGCCTGTATACATGCTGGTTTGCATACTAATTACAATGCATCTAATTAGAACACTCCAGCGTGGCCCCATCATCACTTGTATAAGACTCTGTGGGTTTAAAAATGGCCACTGGGCACTTTATCTAAAATTCATTGAATGAGGTCTAGATAAAGCACCCCACAGTCATTTTTAAACCCATGGGGCCTTAATACATGTGACAGTGGGCGCATCTACACAAGACGCTGTCACCATAGCAATGCGCTACAGTGACATAGCGTCAGAGGGCAAAAACCGTGATGCCGCAGCTATGCCGCTGTAGCAACGAACTCCTTCAGTATAGCGCATTGCTATGGCGATGCATCTAAAAATAACCATGCACCATACAGGCTGCGCAGTATAGGCTGTTACTGTGCCGTCAACAGCACAGTGACAGTGACACTGTAGAGGCACGTGTAGATGCGCCCAGCGAGGCGTTTTAATTAGATCAGCTCTCCAAGAACCGCTCTAATTAAAGTGATCTCCCACCCCCAAGAACAAGTATAGGCAGCGTCTAACTTACTTCAGTGGAAAGAAACAGCAAAACAGTGCATAACACATCTAGGGCAAAAATGTTCAAAACCATCCCATTTTCAAAAATGACTCGGGGCATATCTTCACTGCATGTTAGCCTCACAGTCAGGCTTGTGGTCTTCCCCCGTATCACTCTCATCATCCACACTGAACATCCCGGTGCTTATTTTCCATAGTGATACGGCCAAGTCTCAGCTCTGGTGCTGGGTACACAGCCATCTGATATAGTACTCCCGCTCTACTCCGTTATTTTTCAGTATGGTTATACCAGTGGCTCTCAATCTTTTTAGACTCAAGGCACCCCGTGGAAATATCAGCCCTTCATTTTCATTCAATTTTTGACTACAGAAAAACAATAGAGCAATTCTTCTGTTGCAAAAAAATACACCCAGAAAGACCACAATAGGTCAAAATGTTTTTAACACTGCGGATTCCTATCTGAAATATCTGGGTTTATCTTGGGAATCATGTTTGCATACCTAACACTGCTAACATTGCATGAAACGTTGCATCACCCCTGAAAGGATCTTGTGGGACCCTCGTTGAGTATCTCTGGGTTATACTGAACCACAAGTAGCAGACTAATCAACATTTCCTGTATCTTCTGACCCTTCTGTACACTCCCTCCTCTCACCTCTATTCCCAGAAAGCTGGATGGCAGCTAAGGCCACCTAATTCAGTGTTAACCCCTTCTTTTGCCCATAGATGTCTCCAAGCTGCCAGCCCAAACTCTTAGTAGCTCCACACTGTGAAGTCAAACATGTACCCAACATACTCTTAACAGCCAGAGCAACGCACAAGAATTTAAGTGAGTGTCTGGAAGAAGGATTCCAGGAATCTCTATTTCAGCTGCAGAAGCAGAAACAGCGATCAGTATAACACTATCTCAAGGCAGCTTGCTCAGTCAGGCATCAAAAGGAGTAGGATGCAAGCAAATCAAGCACCTCAAGCTGCAATATCACAAGGTTGATGGTTCTAATCTAAGCCACTTGTTTCATGCCTATGCTACAGAAAGCTCACTGAGGTGTTTGTCAAGGTTCTGAACACCAGACCTGCCACTTCCACGATCCCATTCTTCTACAAAAAATCTGATTTATGCACAGGGACAGGGGACTTTCAATAAGGATTCCCAGGAATAGACCAGTTGACATGCCCCTTACATTTAACCTGGAGTAGATGGAGCAAGCTGTTCTACCAAATATTCTGAGTCATCTCAGAGGACCTATTCAGCATTGGACATCCCATCAGATTGGGATACAGAGAAACTGGAGTTGCAGCCCCGTAAGTGCTTTCTGACAGGCTTCTTATTGTTTTAAGGGGACTTTAGGTGTAGAGTGGGAGGCATTTCATTGTTGATGCCCAACACAGTCAGCGTTAAGAAGAATTTTATATTCTATGGAGTGGTGTAGCCATGTAAAAGATTTACACAATATCTTGTTTTCCTTCTGCCCCATCTATCACCCTCTACAAAAACGCATTCCAAGATGGTGGCTAAGTGTGTGTGGGGGTGGGGGGTGTACTAAGCACATGAGTCAGACTCAAGTGTTTAATAACATTACCCTAGCAATTCTAAGGTCACATATCTTTCAAATATTGCTACAGAATATCAATATTTTGAGAATTGTATTACAATTATGCAGTGCTTATTATTTACGTCTTTGTTGAAAAACACAGTTTGTTTATTACAGGTTTATGAGTTTTAACATTGCCTGATTTGTACACACACACTGGGTGCGTCTACACGAGACTCTTTACTGCACAGTAGCATAGTTTACTGAGCAGCAAGCATGTGTGTTTACATGTGCAAATGCTTACTATGCAGTAAACCTTGCTAATTGTGAGTAAATTTGCTACCTGAAAATGCAAGTAGCAAATTTACTTTTAATTAGTAATGGCGCAGTAGCACTTGTGCAGGAGCAAACCTGCTCCCGGGCAGCTGGCCACCAGGGGATGGGAGATTGCTCCCTGCCCTTGGGAGCTGCCTGCTGCTGGGGTAGGCAGCCCTGCCAGCAGGGAGCTCCAAGCCCTGCTTTCCAAGATTGCAGTTGGGGAGAGGGGACTGGGATATCCTTATCTCAGCCTCTGCTTCACCATCACAATTAGGCTGGGGGGAGCTAGGAGACCCTTGTCTCCCAGCATCAGCTCTGCAGTTGTGGGGATTGGACTGGGAGACTTATCTCCCAGTGACAGCTCTGTGACAGTGGGGACGGTGCTGGGAGATCCTTATCTCCCAGCGCCAGCTCCATGGTCATGGGACTGGTGCTGGGAGATCCTCCCCAGCCTGTTCCCCACCCAGCTCCGTGCTCATGGAACTGAGCGGGGAACAGGCTCTCAACCCACCTCCCCACAATCACAGAGCAGGGACTGGGAACTGTCCCTGTCAGGGGTAGGTCCCAGCCCCATGCCCTGTTCGGGTAATCAAGGCATGGGGCTTGGAAAGAGCTGCAGAGGTGGGGTAGGTCCCAGCTCCCTGCCCCAATCTGCTGGTAGCTGCCCCACTGGCAGATCGGGGCAGGGGTCTGGGACCTGCCCCTCCCTTGCAGCTCTTTCCAAGTCCCCTGCCCCTGATCAGAGCCAGGGCCAGGATCTCTCTGCTGCTGGGGCAGGGGGATATCATCCCCGCCCCGGCAGTAGGCAGCTTCCAGGGGCAGGGTGTAAGGCCCCAGCCCCAGCCAGCTCTCTTCCAGCTCCGTACTCCTTGCCAGTCCCTAGGCTACTACCCAGTGGGAGCCTAGAGCTACCCCTGATGGTGACAGGGGCCCATTGCAGGGCCCCTGGAAGCAAAAGCAGTTTGCTGCCATTAGCAGCAAATTTGCTCCCACTTCCCTGCATGTGTAGATGCCTGCCCAGGAGTGTTCACTCGTGAGTAGTGATCCCAGACCAAATGCATGTGTAGACGTGTCCACCATATCCCTTTAAGGAGCCATAGTTCTTGGTGTTGCAGTTGCCACTAATTCTTTACTCCTTGCTGGTTCCTTTCCATAGAAGGTATCCCAAATGGGTAGCAGTTTTTTTGACCAAGGTCTTTTTACTGTCTCCTTGCCATTCAGAGTTGCAAGGCATTTTGGTTTTGTCTATCCAATCACTGGAAGATTTTGATTTGGGTGAGGGGCCACAAATACCAACATATATCAGGTCCACATATATCAATTATTCATCTCTTATTTCATTGGATTATTCTTTTTATTTCCTGGATTTTTCTTCAGTCCTGGGAGGTGATGTCTGTAAATTTGTCCTGCAGCAGGAATTCTATCCAGCCAGTTATGCTAGTCAATAAATCAGACTGCTAGAACCCTGGACTGCCACCTTGCTTTGCCATTCAGAAACCTTCAAATAAAATTGTGTCTTCAACAGGCTACCAAGTCTGAAAAAGATTGTAGAACCAAAGCTGGCAACTGAGGCCCTCTTCTGAATAAAATCCCTCTCCACATTGTACGTTTTTGTCAAAGGGTTTACTGAAATATGAGAAATCAGTAAGCAATCTGCATAAATTAATGTAATTCATGATTCAAAACTATTAGTTTCAGCAAAGAAATCAGCCCCTAGTCAATGGAATCCATAAAATCAGTAAGGCCCAGAAAATTAACACTATCCTCATTTCATAAACTTACAGAACAGTATAACAGGTGGTTTAAAAAATCTTTAACTTATCAGTACAGTTTGTCCCATGATAATGTGCAATCCAAAAAGCAGCACATGGCTTTCAATCAGTTATTCATTAAAACCACCAAGTATGGCCAGGATAAGAGTACATATGGTCTCCATTTAACTTGGGGTTGTATTGCTAAATGGGATGCTCTTCTTTAATGGTGAGTGGGTGTTGTGATAGTTGCACAAACAGCGAATTTGCAGTCAGAAGAGGCTCTTCTAATGGATTCATGGTTTGGTCCACCAGCAGATACACATTCACTTTGGAAGGTGAAGAACCAAAACATCCACATGCAATGGCAGGTTACTGTCACTTCTGCCCTGGGGGCAACCAAGGAAGGACATATTGTCCCAAAATACAGTTCAGGCTAATATCTAAAGTGACACACTTTCTGTCCAGGCCCAGCAGGGAGGTGGCGCAGCCCGCCCCGGCCCCAGCAGCAGTGGCAGCGGCCGTGGCAGTGCAGCCCAGCCTGTCTGGGTCCAGCGGGGAGGCGGTGCAGCCGGCCCCAGCCCCAGCGGCGGTGGCAATGCAGCCCGCCCCGGCCCCCGCAGCAGCGGCAGCGCAGCCGGCCCCGGCCCCCACGGTAGCGGCTGCACAGCCCACCCTGGCTCCTCTGGCAGTGGCGGCACAGCCCACCCTGGCTCCGGCCCCCATTGCAGCAGTGGTGCAGCCTGCCTTGGCTCCGGCCCCCGCGGCAGTGGCGGCGGCAACACAGCCCGGCCCCCGCAGCAGCAGCAGCAGCAGCACAGCCCAACCCTGGACCCCACGGCAGCGGGGGCGCAGCCCAGCCTGCCCGGGCCCTGCAGCGGAAAAAAGTCTGTTGATAGCCCACACCCCCGTATAGCCTGCACCCATTAATTTTTTTTGTAAAATCGCGTATACCCCGCAGGATATATGCACGAAAATATGATACTCCATTTGACAGTTCACCATAGAAGACTTTCTTTGGTAGGCAAGTGTCAGGTATTCTTGAGAGGTGGCCAGCCCATCTTAGCTGTGCCAGTTTCAGCAGAGTATGAATACTGGGGAGAGTTGATCTTCCGAGCACTTCGGTGTCTGGAATTTTGTCCTGTCACTTGATCTGTAGTATCTTTCACAGGCAGCACCACTGGAAGTGGTTTAGTTTCTTGTCATGATGCTGGTAAATGGTCCAGGTTTCACAAGCATAAAGGAGGGTCGGAAAGATGACGACTCTGTAAACCTCCAGTTTTGTTGACATTCTGATGCCTCTACAGTCCCAGATTGATTTATGGAGTCTGCTGAAGGCCACACTAGCTTTTGCTAATCTCACATTGACTTTGTCATCCATGTAGACAGCACGGGAAAGCGTGCTGCCTAGATAGGCAAACTTGTCAACCATTGACTGCTGTGTTTATAGAGCAGCTAACACACAATACCACAAATAAAGTTACACTTCTGCACACCTACAGATCAAGCAATTAGGTTTCTAAATGCCATGAACTGTACTTCTATTTTAAGTATGATGCAAAATTGGAGACAGGTTTTCAAAAAAACCGAGACCCAGAAGTGCAGATTGTTTCTTTTCTTGTATTTGAATTTATCATTTGAATAGTGTTTCTCGCTGTTATTTGCTGTTACTTGGTGTTCACTTTATGCTCAAGAATACTAATCTCTTCTCCAAACTGGTCCTCCTCAACATTTACTGTAGCTCGACTGATGCATAATTCCCCGCTATCATTTATTTCCTTGGCTGGAGGCAATCCAAATCCCAATATGTTTCCATTTAAGGCAGCCAAGTTCATAACAAAACATGACACCAACATTGAATTTGGAGAGAATTTCATGAAGAAAGCTCTCCAGTATTCAGCCTCCGAAGGGCAACTAGCAGAAAAAAATAATCCTCCCTCCCCTTCCACTGCCCTATAATCAAGACTGTAGATACCAGTCATATGTTGTATTCTGTCTTCCCATTATGGTCCATTGTATGTTTCATCATATGGCATCTTTAGATCCTTGCTACACTATTCTGCTGTCACTGACATAACCGAAAATAGAATAGTGATTATATTTTCTAACAGCAGCAGCAAGGTCCAAAACACTCAAAATACCATTTATCCCTATTTTTTGGGACACATAAATAAACCTGCAGCAATTTACTGTGTCTTGTTTATTATTATTTATTTAGCAAATATATTTATTATAATGCTAATGAGTTAAATTTTGCTTTAGTTTAACTTTTTCCATTGTGTGCCACTGGGAAGTATTTTTCTATTATTCTGCTGATTAACTTAATTCTTCATAGAGTTTTTAAAAAGAGTTTATGTAAAAGGCCTGTTTATTACACTTTTCTTGTTTTATGGACAGTCTTTATTCCCTCTCTAGTGATTCTTGGAAATTACCTATAATTTAAACTAGTGCTAGCATAATACGTAGTACCCACAGAGGTTTTTAACAAGTCAGAGTACACTGATGACTCAAGAAATTAACTCTAAGGATATTGTGAAGTATTCTAAAGTAAATGTATTTGCGGTGAACAAGGTATTAAAGATTCTAATAATTCACAGATTTTTTTCAAGCCAGAAAGGCTTATTATATCATCTACTCTGAACTCCTGTATAACACAGACAAATTCATATCATTACAGCTAAAGCATGTCTTCCAGATACTCATCCAGTCTTGATTTGAGTATGTTAGGTGATAGGAAAATCCATCAAATGAATCCACTAGACTAAAGAGCCCTCTAGTACCCTATATTTTCTATTTCTGATTGAATTTACAAACTGTAATGAAAGCATTCCTTGATTTTGATCAGCTAATGATTAGGGATAAAAGGATGAAACTTGTGTTGCAGAACTGCAGAACTGTTGTCCTGGCTAAAGGATTTACAGAAGAGTCTTCACAGTCCTCCCACAGCCAACTACAGCCCTGAACAGGGACAGATGGAACTGTGTGTCATCACTGGCAGCCAGGAAGGACTTCACAAAGTAAGACTGAGAAAACATACCCGTGTGGATAGTGTCTGTATGTGAAAAACCGTCTTGCTAGCTAGTGTCAGAAAGTAACCCTGCTACACAAACCACAAGCTCTTTCAGATGTCCACAAAATGTAATGAACTCAGGGCAGTTCCATACTAGGAATTCAGTCTTTTGGTTATTATTTTAATAAATGTGTTTGCTCAACAAAAATTGAACTATAATTTGAAATGCACCCAAGTGTCTTGGTAGCCTCAATGCCCTTTTCCAAAGTGATTTAGTCACTTAGGATTGCATGTCCCACTGATTTCCAACAAGACTTAGGCTTCTAGACCAGTTAGGTCAGAATTTTACCCTAGATTGAGTTTATAGCACTTGTGTATTTTTTGTGGAAAAAATTCCCCCTAGTCAGGAAATTAGAGGCTAGGCAGAATGCATGAAATATTTTGTTTTCCTATCTAACGGAAATTTTACTTTTAACATCTTTTTCAATTGGCTGGACCCGATGATCTTCTGAGGTCCCTTCCAACCTTAAAATCTATGAGTCTATGAATTAGATTTAACTTCAAATTAGATCATGGGCAATTACTGAGATTGTACAAGGCCAAACTCTGGTTGTAAAAATATAAAATATTCTTCTTTTTCAGGTATTTGATATGCTCATTAACCCTGGAGATACTGTCCTTTTAGATGGATTCACCTATCCTGGGACAGTGGCAGCAGTAAGTATAGTCTGGCCCCCCAAACATGTCCATGTTCCTTTTGCAAAGAAACAAGATCCAACCAATCAAGTATTATTACCAGTTTTAAAATGCACTCTGTCCAGGAGCTAAGTACCTGTTTGGAAGGCTTAGGTAAGATAGACATGCATACAAATGTCGTCTTGTTTTTAAAATCTTTCATTTCAAACTGTGTATTTATCTGCTTGTTAAGACTAACTAGTACTTTGATTCAAGAAAGCTATCTAGCAAGGTGTATTTACATGTCACAGCTCCTAAAAGTACTTAAAACCTTGTCAGACCAGTGAGGGTAAGCATGGTTGATTCAAGGGATACTGTAATCCCATATCTGCTTCAAGAATGGGACAAATATTGTTCTACCTCAACAAGGGCGGGGGGGGGGGGGGGGGGGGGGAATCAACATGGCTTTGTTCCTATAGGGTTGTGGTCAGAGATAGCAGAGGAGGAGTCAGAAATACATCTAATTGTGACAGGGTGACTCACATCAGTCAACGACAGGGTTGTTTCTCTGTTACCATACATTCCTTTTTCACAAGGACAGTCCTGCTTTCAACTTCTGTCCTGGTATAACAAGTGGGTGTCACGGGGCCCGTCAGTCGTTGGCCTGCCCACCTGTTTCTGGGCTAACCGCCCACCTACTTCACCCGCTATGCTTTAGATGATGCAGTAGATTGACATTAACAAGGCAGGAGGCTGCCCATTTGCTTGCCCTAGGGCCTATGTACACAACACAGCCACTCCCCACCCCCCCAGGCTGTGTCCCATGCTTTGCAGATGTTGCTCCAGTGCTTCACACTGGGACCTGAGCTCTAGAGTCTCACACAGGACTCTCACTCCACTCTGGAGCTCGTAGTCCTAGTGCCTTGCAGATGTTCCATGGCCTGACACCCAGCCTACTTATCTGGCCTATCACTCGGGCTCCCAGCCCCTCTCAATTCAGGGCTCCAAGCCCCATCTGATCACGGGGCTCCAACCCCTCCTCAACTCAGGTCTCCAAGTCCCTTTCTGGGCCCCAGGCCCATACTACCAGGATCAGGGCTCAAGGCCCCATCCCCTTACCCCTTTGCCCAGGAGCTTCACTAATAGGTCCCCAAGACTTAGGGCCCCACCCCCTGGAGCCTCTCCTGGCTCCTATGTGCACCCATAAAACTCATCTGTGAGATCTGTGAGTCTGGGCACAGTCTCAGGTCCCTCCACCTGACCTGGGCCCTGCCTCAGCACTTGCAGTAAGTCTGGGCTCCCCCTGCTCGGCCTTACTACCCACCAGGGATGTGGAGCTGGGGTTAGAAGGTGCCCCATACTCACCTTTCACTGGGAGGTGGCTGGCCTATCATTTGCAGGGACTACCCTGCCACAGGTAGCCCCACCAGGCCAACCTTCCCCAGCAGGGTGCAGTTTTCTGTCGTACCCAGGACAAGGAACCTCCTGCCATTCCCATATTTCTTCCCTTACCTACAAGGTGTTCTGAGCAGCAGCTCAGCCAGTAGTGTCTCTCCGGCTGCTGGCAGCTGACTGCTGCTGGCTTTGCAGTTCAGAGCCCCTGTTCTTTTAGGGCACAGCTGGGCCCTGTTCTCCAATCAGGCAGTTGTACCTAACTGGGATTGCAGCCAGCTGCAGGCTGCCTTACTGCTGCTGCACCAGCAAGTAACAGAGCACACCCTGTGAATACACCTGGGCAGACGAACATTTTTAGCAGGATGCATGGGACAGTCCTATTGTTCAATGCTCACACTCCCCACCCCTTGTTCCTTCTGTGGTATTCTTAGCTGAGATAAGAGGTCAGAGATAGATGTGTGCGCCAGAGAGTGGCAGGAGCAGTGGAGCAGGAAGAAAAGAGTGTTTCATTTTGAGACCAAGAAATAGGGCCACCATATTGTTTTTATCTATTTGGATCTCACGTTGCCAGAACAGTTCTGTTAATTAACTTACTAAGGCTTGCCAGAGAATAAAGCATATTCAGATGCACCTGACCACACTGGATAATACTTTTTCCAAATATTACGGTACCATTGAAATTAATGGAATTATTTGCAGAGTAGGGAGTAGGAATATCCGAACCTCAGCCAAACTTTAGAATCATTCCAGTTTTATAGTTTGCTAGCTCACCTGACACACAGAGGAGGAAACAGTACAGGTCTGTAGCATGATCAGGGCCTTAGATGGATCATTCACAAGGTCTGATTTTGTGTCTTGTATGTCTTCTCTTACAAACAGCTAAGACCACTGGGGTGTAACTTAGTCAGCATCCCCAGTAATGAAGGGGGCATTATTCCAGAGGCCCTGAAAGCAATTCTGTCCAGGTGGAAATCGGAAGATGCAAAAACAACCAAGAGCAAGGCCCCCAAGTTCCTCTACATCATGCCAAATGGTAGCAACCCTGCTGGAACCTCACTGAGCACTCACCATAAACAAGTATATCAGGTAGTCAGGGGTATTTCCATATATTCTACATTAAAAATCCCAAATGAAAATGGTATAAAATGTAACATTTCAAGGTGTAAGAAAAGCCTCTCTGGTGGTATACTCCTCTATGAGCATGCTCATACCTTCATGAACACACACAAATGGTGATCCTATGTTACATCTGAAGTCATGTATTTCTACCATATATGCCCAAACTATTATTTTGCCCATGGTATATCTACTATGTAGGAGGCTACATCTTTACCTGGAAATCACTGTTTACATCAGTGCTATATCTTCTATCACAGCAAAAAAATTGAAAACTAATCCTACTTTAGTGTGTCAATAGGGTGTAGTGGCTAGAGCCACTCAGTACTCAGGTGACCTACATTCTATTTTCCATCTCTGCTGTTGCCCTGCTGGGTGACCTTTGGTGTGTCACTTCATTTCTCTATGCCTCAGTTTCTCAGTCTGTAAAAAGAGATTATGTTTGAGAAAAGCTTTGAGAGCTTCTTGTGAAACGTTACATATTAGAATCAGGTGTTATTGTCAGACATTATGTATTTTCCAAATACTTAATGAAAAACTTTCAAAGAATGTTGATTCATCTTGGTTTTGTACTTTTGTAGCTTGCAAGAGATTATGATTTCCTTATAATAGAAGATGATTCATACTACTTTCTGCAGTTTGAGAAGGTAAAGCCTTGTTTCTTTTCATTGGTATCTACAGTGCATATTTTTGGACTGAAGAGGGAGAGGTGAACTTTAAGTATCCCACTCTAACATAATTAAACATTGAGTTAATACTTAATATTAAATATTGAGTTAATGAACATTAAATGACTACCTCTCTTAGAAAAAATAATAAGTATACTATCTTCAATTTTGCTGAGGGTGCCAGGGTTTCTGCTTAAATGGATATTTAAGAAAGGGTATTGAGGAGGAGGGAGATTTTCCTGATTACAGCACTTAAAGCCCTAGCATTGAACCATGATAATCAGTGGGGACAACTGGAAGAAAGCTGGTGATATACCTGTAAACAAGCCTTCTTCACTTATCTTAACTCTGCTGCACATCAGCCATTTGTGGTAATAATAGTTATCCTTCTTAGTTTTGCAGGAGCAACTGAAGATACCTAGCAAGGCACCTTTTAAATGGTAGGGTTGCCCATGAATTATCTATGCACTAAGCATGCACCCTCCCCTCCCATCTTTCCGTTGCTCCAGAATCCGGATCACCAGTATAATAGTTTCTGTTTTATTTTAAATGAATTACGTCAAATTTACAATAACTCTATTCAAGATCAATTATTTGGTAGTATCCTTTAGCTAAAGATCTACAAGCTTTCAATGCTGACTTAGCAGATGTAGTTCTAATACATGTACATGTGCCCCTATCTGTCCCTTTTAAGCATATTGGCTTCTCATTGATTCATGTTATATTTGATCTTCCTTTGGAAGATCCATTGCAGCAACAGGTTTGTGGCAATTTTTAGAAATGATCATTGTCATGTAAATATGTTGGCAAAAGTCAAGGAGGGATGCTTTGTTGCTAATAAACCTAGCTAATAATTTACTTCTTCCCTTTTAAGCCCTGGACACCAACACTTCTCTCACTGGATGTTGATAGTCGAGTTACCAGGACTGACACCCTGTCTAATATTCTCTCTCCTGGGTAAGATATTCTCAGACAGCATTCTGAAGCAGAAGTGTAGGAGGTGAAGCTCTACCTGCTATTGGGTGCTACATATTCTCTTGTTCATTGATGCAAATTGATCCCATTAACACTGTTAGGTCCATACACATACAGGTGAACAAACACAAACAGAAATCCTTACAATGAAGAGTTCCTACTGTGGTGCTACAACTCCTTGGAAGATAGCATTGGATTTCACCTAAAAACTGGCTCCTTTTTAGGGTTAAGAGATGATTGAAATTAGAAGAAATTAGTCTCATTGGTGGAAAAAACAAAACAAAACCAGAAAATATGTTCGGTTCTTGAGGAAGGAAGCATTCTCACCTGTTGTTTTCCCTGCATCACCTTTAAAATATGGCAGTCTTTTCATTTTGTTTGTTCTTACATTCTGAAGGAAGGTCTTTTAAATCTTCTCTAAGTGTAAATGCTGTGCTTGGGAGCAATGAACTCCAGTTCAAACTGCACCAGAGTTTATTGTGTCGCATTAATATTCATGTGTAGACACACTCAGTATCTGCTTTTCCAAACCACACATGGAACACCATAGACTTGACTAGGGTCCCATACAGGGCTCATTGTAGCATTAGGGCCTACAAAGCCTCCAGTTTCAGCATAGTCATATATATGCTAAATGGATCCTAATAAGGTTTAAGTGCTGAACCCATTTAAATAAGTTAGTGGATCAAATATTCTACTGGTATGAATCAGTGCACTTCTGTTAACTTCATCTTAAACCAGTAGAGAATTATTGAGACTAATGCTTTTTCTTTTCCCCTAGGTTGAGAATAGGTTTTTTAACTGGCCCCAAACCTCTTATTGACAGTAATTCTGCATATGCAGGTCTCAACAATGCACACCAGTACTCTCACACAGGTAAGTGCCACTTCATCATCAGAAATGTATATTGCTTTTGGAAGCTAAAAAGCTTCTTCTGTGATCGGGTACTGTAACTTTTATTCACACCATTCCCATTCACTGTCTCTTAGTGAGAACAGAACTGTGGACGAGACAGGGATGATTCTGTTTGGGAACCTGGTTCTGCGGTAAGCAGGGGGTTGAATTATATGATTTTGTGAGGTTCCCCTCACCCTTATTTCCTGGTCTTTGTCCTAGAAAAATAATGCTGCATGGAAAAAGAGTGTTACTTAAAGGAGCCTAAAAGACTTGAAAGGGCTGGTTGAATGGCCCATGTAGATCAGATTAGATAAATCTGAGATCCTGAAGATGAAGAGATTTAGAGACCGGACTTGGAGTGATAGCAAACTGGGAAAGCAGTGACAGGTCTGAAACAACAAGATTCTTTGTTGTACAGATGAGGGAACAGGACGAGAAATTTTGTCTGGTTCATTTCAAGTAATCTCATCTTGTACACAAAATGTCTCATAACAGGGGAATTATTAATATTCAGGAAGCCCCATAATTGACAGAAGTGGCATCCTGCCATGAATAACATGGAAGAGATTAACTGACAAGGTGGTACTCAAAGTTACTAGACTGAAGTAGCTGATGTTCTTTTTCTCAGGTACTGATATCACAGCTTCTTCACACGTGGGAGGAAGAAGGTTTCCTGAACCATGTAGACAAGTAAAGTGCTAATATGTTGTTACTACTATTTGTCACGGCGGGGTCCTATAGGAGGGCCGTGATCTCCTTAAGGCCCTCTCTCCGTGCCAATTTGGCCCAAGGGCACCCTCGATTCTCATCCACCACGTCTTGCTGGTAAATATAATAGGGAGGCTGCCTCGCGTCTCCTTGGGCACATAAACTCCTGGACCCCTCGTGGGTCTTATCCTGCACCCATGGGTGCCTTGGAGCACCCTAGCCTTATGGGCTACGCATGGCTCCTACCAACCCCTAATACCACGCCCCAAGCCTCGCTGATGGGATAGATGCTGGTATGTCTCTCTATATGTGCACGGCCCGTCTCTCAGACCTCCTCTATGTACTTTCGCCCGCTCTCTGGCGCCTCCTCTTCTGTGCTGCCCTCTCTTGGGCTCTCCGAGAGGCCCCTCGCTGGGACTCTCGTTGAGCCCCCTCTGGGCCTTCTCTAAAATAATCTAGCCCGCTACGGGACTTCCTAGCGGGTCTCCGGTCCTTTAAGCCAACCGCACGGCTACCCTCTCTGATCCCGGCTCTCCACGCTGCTATCCCCTTTTGCCGGGGACCACCACAGCGCCTTGCCTTTCTCCTGGGGCACTGTACTACTAACCCCTTCCGTCGGGGTCCACCGCAGCACCCGGCCCCTATCAAAGGGCTGTTGCCGCACTAGCCTACAGCCGTGCTTGCTACGCCCGTCTTGGGCTCCTCAATAGTCTCCCTTCTCGGGGACCTTACATGCCCGCGCCAAGCTTCTTGATAATATTGCCCCCTCTCTGGGACTCGCTGTGCCCACACTGGGCTCCTTAATAGTGCCACCCCCTCTCTGGGGCTCGCTGTGCCCCACTGGGCTTCTCTAAAGGGCACTCCCCCTTCCTGTGGCTCGCCACGCCCATGTTCAGGCTTCCTGGTAGTGCCCCCTCCTGGGGCTCGTCGTACCCGCGCTGGGGCTTCTCAAAATGCCCCTCTCCAGGGCTGGGGTCTACGCACCCCGCAAGTTGCACCTTTACTGGCGCCGGAGTCCTCACTCCCTTGCGAGTCCCCGATAAGGATACTGCGCCCTCACTAGCGCTAGGGCCCCACACCCGGTGGGCCCTTATGAGTACACTGCGCCCTCCTCAGGTGCTGGGGCTCCACCACTCTGGGGTTCCTATGAGGCCTCCTCCAACCCTTTATAGCCTCACCCAAGCCACCGGTGTAATACAAAACAACACAAAAAACCTCGAGCCTCCTGGCTATCACTCAACTCAAAGCCGCCTGGCTATAACTTAACATTGCTCAACTCTGATCGAGTGGTACTTGCTGTTAGGCTTCTCTCCACATCCTAACTCCAGGAGCTCCTACCCCTCTGACTGCTGGCAGGGAACTGCTAGCCTGGCCTTGGCTGTAGGCTTTATAGGAGCCAGGCCCTGCCCCCTCAGGATCAGCTGACTCATTAGTTGCCCTGGCAACCTGCAGCTGTGCTCATCATCTCTGCTAAGGCTTTTCCCCAGCAGTTCTCCCCTCTCTAGGAGCAGGGCAGCGAGGTGCGCCGCGACACTATTGCTAAAATGTATTTAATAGCCAAAGCAAAAACTGATTCTGGATTCAAGCCTACAAGAGAGATGCTCTCTGAACATCAAATACTTGGAGCATCAATTCTGTGTACTAAGAGGTGGGGAGAAGAAATGACTAAATAGCCAATGAGTTCGTAGTTATTGTACTAGTTACCACTAAACTGAGCAATCTCTCCCTGAAGCCTCAGTAACAATCCCTCAAAAAAGACACTAAGGGCCAAGAAGGGTCACATATTGATATAACTGCTAGAACATTAGGTGCTGTAGTCGTTTTCCTAGGCCCTTTTCCACATCCACCTGCCAACCACAAATCATTGTTTGCTGTCATGGACAACCATAAAACCTTTAAACTGACTACCATTTTGCTTTATGGCAGAATCTGATGATAAAATATAGCGTCAAAAATTTGTTTTAAACCCACAAAAACCTTCTGTTACCTGTCCATATTACCCAGTTGTTGTGTTTATCCTGTGGGTGGCAAGATCCACTATAAACAAAAGATGACTGAAACCAAACCAGTGTTGAATCAGAGGTTTGAAAAATCTTTACTATTTTAAGTTAAAAGAAAATGCTGATAAAGGCATCTTTTACCTCTGTTTCTGTAACTTGGAGGGAAGGGGTTTTTAAAGAAAATTATTTGTCAATTTAATTTTAGTTTTGTTCTTGAATAGTGCTCCCTAGTAGTTTTAGTTTTGCTTCCTATAGTGCAGATTCTTTTAAAAAGGGTTTCCTTCCCCTTTTATTTACTGAGTACTGTGCACTAACTACCACATATAAGTAAAAATATGCTTTGTGTTTTGATGACCATACTTCTAGTCCATTTTAATGCCATCTTAATGGGATTGCGGATCTAGTCTCTGATCTTGTCCCTACTTCTAGTCCCTTTGAAAGCTATGGGAATGTGAATCTGGTGTAGGACTGAGAACAGGGAGGTGGTATTTCAGGAATGAAAGAGATCAGGGCAGGAGCCAGGATCTTAGCTGGCTCCTTGTGAAATAATCTTCACTGACACAGAGAAGCCCTGAGTTGCATAGAAGGCTAAATTAGGCCTGAATCAGAGGGGCTAAAAAGATGCATGAAGTACTACTTTAACACACACAGAGATCTGGCCCATGGGAGATGGATAGCATTAAAATGCTTAAAAGACCAGTAAGGGGGAAAGATTTGAATATAGTTAATAGACTGCAGTCTATTTGTGTGTGAGGCTTCTTGGAACTTTGGCTAATGTGTTCACTATGCCAAATGCAGTTATAAAGGACCTTTATTACTCATATTTATTAAAACTTGTAGGGGGGGATATATTGCTATTGTCATTAACTTTGTGGAGGGAGTTTGTAACAGAGTTTGTCATCTTTCCAGGGTAATGGAACTCTATAGGATCCAGCGGGATGCAATGCTTGCTGCAGCAAACAAGTGGTTAAAAGGTCAGTGAGCCCAACAGATGGAATAAAAATTGCTGATGATGGAAACCCTGAACAGCGACAAATCTACGATGATAACAAGAGATCCTTGCATAAACACTTCCAAAATTTCAAATTTCTCCTCTTAGCCTAACTGCATTCAATACGTATTTCTACAGTTAAGAGAATTTTTAAAAGATGATTGCAAATGGATATACTGAAGGGCTCTATAAAATCACATTCATCTGTAATACAGACTAACTCTATGTTAGATAACTGACAGCCTATAATTTTCTAGGGCCACATTTTTCAAAAGCTGGTGCCTGATTCCAAAAAGCGTATGAGCGTACAAACTAGACTTGCATGCCTGAAACCACCATTTACCTTTTCAAACTGGGTAAATGTTCACTAACACAGGAATTTACATGCTTTTCATAACCAGTATCTTGTGCACAAGTGTATTTTAGAGCTAAAGTATGGAGCATTTGTCCTTGAAAACTACACGATGTATCTATTAATGTTGAAAAAACTGCTTTGTGTTTTACTTCTATGTCTCGCAAACTGGCACATCCCTGAAGCTGGAATGTTTCTATGGATTAAAATCAAGGGAATTTCCTGTGAACAGTGAATGGCTATAAACCAGGCTTTCCAGAATGAGGTAAGTACCTGTACCCATGAATTGATCACACTCAACGTTGTGCTGGTTTGCTAGGGTCAGCTCTACAGACCTGTTACACTGCAGAGGTACCCAGAGCACAGCCAGCAAAGACAAGTAACTTGGACGATGGGCATCAGAGTTTACTTGAAACCCAGAGGTGTGTGAGATAACAGCAAAAGGAAAATAAGATTCAGTGAGTGAGGCTAGTTCCATTCTTTTCTAACAAATCCTAGGAAATTCCTGGAACTGGTGACAGTGCATAGAGACCATTACAGGCTTCCCCCCACCACTACCTCATTCCAGGCTTCCTGACCTGGCTCTATGCATCCTATACACCACAAAACTGCGCATATGTATGAACTATGCCCATTTTAAGAGGTTCTTACCCCACACGTGTTCAGAGTGAACACATGAGATATGATCAGTCATTGCTCTTAATACTTGCTATTGATTAGCACTAATACCTGCTTACTACTTCAGAAAAATATCATTAGGATGCGGTACAAGCTTGGCAGCAGGCAGTTCTTCACTGCTTCCAAATTGTCCCTACCTTTTCTGTACATATGTGCAGTTGATTGTACCACTTGCTTTCTACTTACAAGTAATCTTTTTACCATAGGTTAAGTATTGACCACCTGTGTTTTCTCTCACTAGGTTTTAAACAAGGCTTTATTTATGCCAGGCTTCTTCACCCACAGGCCCCTGGCTCTGTGTGCCTTATACTTGCATTATGACATTTCTATAAAATACAGTGACAGACTACAAATCAAAACAGATAGGTAAAAGTTATTTTCAGTGATTGCCAAAAGATTGGAAAACAAATGTATCAACAGTTTCTTGTACAGGATAACCAAGCAAAACCCAGTATCCACATTTAGTACAGCAGTGTTAATATTTATTAATGCACGAGGCTAGAATGTAAGTAGTACTTTGAAATTAAATTTATTGGGCAATTAAAAAGCTGAAAGCACCTCGTATGTAAGGATTATTACAACAAGGGATTAGCACTTTTACATACCCAGACCTTTTTTATTCACTTCCATTATTCTGCAAGAGCAACTGGTATGATAACAATAACTTAAGAAAGCAGCATACAACACAGTTAAATTCTGTAGACTTTAAGGAATGAAATAGAGAATGAAAATCATGTCCTGAGTTTGTTTGAAGAATTCCCCTAGGAAACCATTTCATTTTTCAACCTTTAACAATAAAAAAATTAAACTATTAAAATGGAATAATTGGCACAACAATTATTTGGATTTTTTAAGCCACTCCATTTTTTCCCTGGTTCTCCTTTCCTTTTCCACCACCTCCGATTTAAAAAAAAAAAAATCACCTAGAAACATCATTTGAATGAAGTTTATTTTAAAAATGTATTGCCAATATGGCACTTTCTTATTAACAGATTGTGAACTAACTCATTTTATTAAAAATGTATTTTTGCCAAGACTTTTACTCACATTGGGCATGGGTGGGATCTCCCCTTACTTCAACCAGTCCAGTCCTATCAAAGACAGTGAGCTGCACAGGTGATTCATGTTCCTATTATTAATGCATAAAATGGACCTCATTTTCAGGCTACAAGTTCTATTTGCAGAGATGGCAGCTAAATAAAATCTCTGGCGTTATCAAAATGAAGGGTCCAACATCTAGTCCAAGTACTTACTTATACTCTGAACCAACTTGAAGTAGAACTGGACATTATATTTTTACCCAGTCACTTCTTAGAAGTACTCATAATCTCACTTCAAATCTCATATAAGTGTCAGAAAACGAACTAGTTAAAATCATATTTCTTAGATGCTGCTGTTCTCCAATCAAGCTTTTAACAGTGTTGACTCAAATCCTAGCTTCTACATAAGAGTGTCTTTCTCTTCACCTTCTCAAGACCAGATGGATCAAGTGAGTGCAGGACACTGCTTAACAGTCATAAGATGAAGGCACTATCTAATTTTGTTTTATATGTTTACATGATTATATTTAGGGGTGTTTATATTCAGATAGCACTGAAGCTTGGATCCCTATTTTTTTTCCTTTCATTCTTTTCTACCAAAGTAAAATTGGTAGTTACCATTAGGATAGCTGTATGCTAAGTGAATTTTTTCATATGTTTAAAATAGGAGTATTAGACCAACTGGTTGGTGAGCATGCAATTCTCCATGGGATTGGTTAAAGTCATATACACACCTGACTGGAGTTACCACCCTCCTCCTGGTGCAGCGTCCAGCTATTACATAGGGATTTTAAAATCACAGTACTAGTCTAGTGAACCTACAAACCAGTAGTAACATTGGTATTAACATTAACATTTGTCTTTCAGTCTTTAGTCCCCACGCACTGGCAAGCACAGCAAGGTAATACCTAACTGCCCAGCTTTCAGTTATAATGCCTTTAGGTTCAGGTTCATTATTTACAAAAGAAGTACTGTCTGAACTATGCATATGTCATGGCCAATCCAAGCATTATGCAGTTATCTAGTTTGCACATAAGGATAAAGCAGCAAAAATCTGGGTGGCAGAGGAGTGAAGATAAGCAAGCAAAAGAAAATTATGTTACGTTGTCCATGGAAAAAGTTCCACAATGGCTTTAAATGCCAAGAAGAAAGGTATTTCATTACCAGGACATCGTATTAGGTTTGTTGAAGAGAAAGGTACAATCATATTAGCAGAGGTATAACAAGCAGTTTCTACACCCTACGCAGCAGGGGCTGCCATTCCTCTGCCCCCTCAAAATCAGCCCTGAGGCTGGTAGCCTAGTCAGCTGTTATGCTGCTGCATAAGATAGAAAATCACTTACTAAAAATAGTTACATCCAGCAAGCAGGGACCAGCCACAGAAGTACCATCAGCTACACATCACCACAATTTAAAATGGAATCAGTTTCAGACTATTTGGTTCCCTCTTGCTATTCCACAAATAGGGTTCTGCATATTTCCTTTTGTTTTCTTTTTCCTTTCCTAAACAGCAAAGGAATAGACAGTATAGCATGCTGAACTATCAACATATGTGGCTTTGCACTTTTTCATCTGATTCGTTTCAGATGTAGAGACGGGCACTGCTTACACTGCGCGATCTGTCTAGATATTTTTAAGCATACTTTCAAGTTCTTGTTCCCAAATATATTTTCAGGTAATAAGTCAAAAATGGTTTTAGTTTAGTTAACTTGTTTCAAGTAAAACAAGTCAACTAAACCATTTTCAAGGAAATTAATTTACTTCATTTAGGTCTGAGTTACTCCTACTGACTGATATACTTCTCAGTTTATTCACGTCCATAAAGTATTGCAAAGACCCAGACCAAAAGCTTCTAATTTAGCTAATAATGTAAGCCTGCAATTCAGTTCTGTCTCTATTCAATATGTACTTAAGTGCTTTGTTGAATGGAAATGTACATAAGAATACCCTTAAAGTTAAGCATGTGCTTACATTTTCTGCTGAGTTGGGACCTAAAAGCAATTTAAATTTAAATTGCTTTTGTTCATGGGATAAAATTGCAAATTAAATATAAATATTTAAATCCAAGTGATGGACAGGTTCTAGTTCTTGAGAAGAGGAATTACTATGCCCACATGAGGTTGAGTAATCAGAATGTATACTTCTAGTTAACAGTGGGTGTATCTACATGTGCTATTAAGGCAATGAAAAAAACTCCAAGACAGTTTGCACCAGAATCAGCTGCTCCCAGGTGCAGCATCTACACTTGCGCCTGGGACCACAGCACTTTGATCTACAGCAGAGCAGCCCCAGGCAGGGGGCCGCAGGGCTCAGCCCCAGGCGCTGGGTGGTGGCGGAGGGGCTGGCTGGGGCATGAGGGTGCTAAAGTGTGGGGCTAGGTGGCATGCACCCCTAGCACTTTAGCACCCTCATGCCTGTCACCATCTACACTTGCATTTCATCACAGTTAAATACTCCACCATAGGATAGTACTGCCCCTGACAATACTATCTTATGGCAGAGTTAATTTACTGTCCCCTAAGATGCTTTACTGTGGAGCTAATCAGTCAACTCTGCAGTGAAGTGCATGTGGAGATGCACCCAGCAGACCCAAAAACTAGTGCTGAGTTATTTAAACACCTTTCAGACCTGGGTCTGCAAGGGTCCCTCTACACATGCACGTAAAGGCGCAATAGGATCTAATGTGCAAGCCACACAATCATGCCTCCTGCCAGACCAGACGTGCATGGCAGGAGGCATGATTGTGGGATCGTGAATCACATCCCATTATACCTTACTGCTGGTGCAAGAACCAGCAAGAAGCAAGTTCCTATGGTTGAGAGCCCCCAGGGCCAACTATGAGGCTGTAGGGGCACCCTACTCACCCTCACAGCTGGGAGACTGATGCTGCTGCAATCTCCCAGTCTCCTGGCACAGCCACAGCAGTTGCAGTCTCCCAACTGCAGATCTCCCAGCCATGGGGTGTATGGTGTGCCCCACAGTTGGGAAATCGCAGCAGCTGTAGACACCCTGCCATGGGGGCACAGGCTAAACGTGCAAATTAAAGCTAGATAGAAACCAGCTATAAAAGTTCTTACATATTTTCCAGCAATAACTTTATAGCCAATTGTAACTTTAAAGCTCCATAGTTAATTTGCACATGTACCAAGCCTAAATTGCACTGTTAACCTGGTAATTGCATAATAGGTGTAACATGTAGGCCAAATAGTTAACAAATACTTTTCATTTCTTATAAAGAATGTTTCTGTTTCTGTTCTAGGCTTTTCAAAGGCTGGCTACACTTATAAAAGAAGCTGCTTGAAGAGATCAAGAGAAGAGCCATTGGTGAACTTTTCAGGAAACAGACAACATTTTTACATTGTCTGTAATGATGTATTCATTAAAAATTACTGCAGACCTCTTGTTCCCTAGAGCTCACAACTGTTTTGAGAACTTCTCTCATACTGTAATTACAGCAACAGAATTTAACTGTGTTGTAATTCTAAACTCAGGCCTAGATTATATTCCTAATAAAACACCAAAAGAATTCAATTGTTGTTTGACTGCAAATGTTTTTCTTTTTATTAATTTTGCCTTTTTTTAAGGTTCTATTTTTCAGCAAGTAAGTAACTTTATGGCATCCATACCTGGAGCTCATTACCCTAAGCTAATGCATTTTGTACTAAATTATTATTCCTGGTATTAATGAGAATTCAAAAAAGATGACAAAAGATCAATATTAAAATTAATTTCAAAAGTGATCACTAAGAAATAGATCTTACATTTTCAGATGAAAATCTGAAATTCCTGCAGAGCTAAGGAGAGAATTAATGTAGAGTCTGACCTTGCAAGGTAATAAATGCCTTCAACTCCCATAGAATTGGGAATGGAAAGCACTCACCATCTTGCAGGAGTCTCTCGTCACATTCCAGGATTAATTACCTAAGTTATCTGAGAGCAAATTAACTAAGTGATTAATGAACAGCATCTCTAGAGGATCTCTCTTGTGATTTTATTTCCTGGAATAAAAAAATATAAAATAGTGTTGCTAGCATACACATTCTCTATATTGCTTTTCATACTGTTGAGTAGGCAACAATCTAACTATGGCATAATTCTACCAAAATGTTAAGGACACTAACTTAAATTCCTAAATTCCAGTTTGTTATGGGCTTGTCATTTCAGAATGTCTTTTCAGTCTCTTCTGTTTTAGTGTTTTTCCAGTCCATAAGGAATTATAGATTTACATTTTTTATAATTCTGTCTTTTCTAGTATCTTAGCCTTTACACTTTTATTGAATGCAGTTGTAGGCTATCCAGCTATGAATATACCAAGCCAGCTCCAGGCCTCTATAAATAACACATACACACTCATTACATATGTGGTCTGAAAAATGTGCCCTAAATTAAAAAGCATACATGTTTAATTTGCATTTTGGATTACTCACATCTTAATATCCAGAAGGTTCCTCTATCTGTGAAGAACAGCAGTAGAATTCAGAGGGATCTAGATAGATTGGAAACCTAGGTTACAGGCAACAGAATGAACCTCAATGCAGACAAATACTAGGTACTACACCTAGAGAAGAATAATCAAAAGCACAAATAAAGAATGGGAGATAACTGGCTGGGTGGCAGCATTGCTGAGAAGGATCTAACAGGTTTAGTGGGTCACAGAATCAACAATGAATCAGCAACACAATGTAACTGTAAAAAAAAGTGAACATGGTTTTGGACTGCATATCAATGATACTGTCACTCTACTTGGCACTCCTTCAGTCTGCGTGCTCTAAAAGGCCTGTCTTTTGTCAACTGGATGAATATGTCTATGATTGTAAGTGTATAACCTTTGTTGAATCCTGCCCCTTCGGGGCATTGTAGTGTCCCCTATACCCCACTGGTTTATACTGGTTATATTCCCAGTATTGTTCCTTCATTAAAAGGTATATGGTTAAGTCCCTATTAGTGATCTGGCTCTGCTCTATAAGGAGAGGAGAGTCCCTACACCTCCCACAGTGCTTGTGCACCTGTTTTGATTCCTTCAATTAGAGAGGAAGTACCTCCCAGGTTACATTAGCTTAACTATAATTTAGCATAACTACAGCCTAGTATAACCCAGACTGCTACAATCACAATGACTAGGTTGTCTTCCCTATTACTTCCTCTCAATTTATAATAGTCTTATTGTTTACAAGAATAGAGCAGAGCATTTCAAGTATCATCTACACATTTTCTTAAATATGGTGCTATATTGCTAAAGATTTCCTTTCCATATTAAGTGACTAGACAGTCAAATAACAAAGTTCCTGTGCTCAGGATAATTTTCCTTTTTTAAAAAGTAGTATTTTGTGTACAGGCAACCCCCACTTAGCGCTCTTAATTGGTTCCTGGAAAACCGAGCATTAAGTGAAATGAGTGGTAAGCAAAACTGAAAGTATTTGACGACCCAAGATGGCAACTGCAAGCACTGTAGCAAAACTTGCTGAGCGCTAAGTGAAATCAGGTACCAATCTTAAATGAGTGTTATAGCAAAATAGCGCTAAGCAGAACAGCGTTAATCAGGGGTTTTCTATAATAACTATAAAAATGAGCTTTACATGGAAAAACCTGAAACCATGAGTTCTTTAATACTAAGTAGTGCACTCTTCAAAACTTCCTGCTTTTTCAGAGCCTTTTCATAAATACATTAAAAAAAAGTACTAGTTTAACTTGTGTACACATTGCCTTCAAACATCCATCTCAAGACTAAGAATGCAAATTCTCAATTTAGACAGTTTTCAAGAACTTGTTTCCCCTGTCTCTGAAATGCAGCAATTTCTGAGATTGAATATATGAGCCATCTCACAGCACACATTGTAGCACCAGTGGTTAGTACATAACCAGTGGTTAGTGAATACTGAGTGCAATTGATAATTGGTTCCATTTAAAATCAAAGTAAGGCCAGCCACCTATTAAAGCACAAACCAAATTTTCCTGGATTTCTATTGGAAGCTTTTCCCCATGTCTGCTACTAAACATGGCTTAACTCTGCTCTATAAGATCTGGTGAGATCAGCAGCCTGGTTTAACTTGGCTATTTATAAAAACCCATAAGGAAAATGAACAGTGTTAAGACAAGTGGATTTGGCTCAATACAACAGATTCTTCTGCAATGCTGGGTCAACTTCATGACCACAAACTGTCCTGGCCCTTTCTCACACTTGTTGACTGCTCAATGCAGGTCAAGAAACTTTGGGCACCTATATACATGCTGGACATCTGCTTTGACACATGCTAATTAGAATGGATCAGAGAAGACTCAATTAATTGATTAATTGAGTCTGCTGGAATGTGCTAATTAACATGCTTCAGCACCCTCCATTTTAATTAAAGTGCCTCCCCCTCCCGCCGCGGAGCACATGGAAAGATGCCCCCTTTGATACCAGGTTTCAGTATTTGCAAAAAAAATGATAGCTTCTTCATAGGTTTTTGAAGGAATGGAGGATCCCTTGTATTTTTGTACTGTGGTGTGACAATAAACAAAGACGAGCATTAAGTGGGGGGTGGAGGGGGGCTGCATTTATGTATTTTCTAGGGTTAACTAAAAGCACCAACTCGGACCTCTGAGTGCCTGTGCAGTTCTACAAAACACCAGACAACTTAATGTTCAAATAAAAATATCTCCCCATTCACACTTACTGCATATATTCCATTAGGCCCAGTCCACTAGGAAAAGGTAAGGGAAACTGAAAGGCAAGCCTGGAAGTGAAAACAATAAAATAAAACATCCAGACAATCACAATGGGCCTTGGACTATGTACCAATATCAATGACCATCCCTGAAAATACCTCACCAATATCTGTTTTCATTTAACTCCGCACTTAAATGTCAGTGTTAACTTCTGTATATTCCTGACTTCAGAAAAATATCAACCTGCTTAAAATTGACTTCGCAGTCTAATTTTAGGTCTGAAAACTATTAGTTTCATAGTTTGTAGGGCCGGAAAGGACCTGAGTAGATCATCAAGTCAAGGAAAGAGTGCTGGGGTCAAACGACCCCGGCAAAATGTTCATCTAGCCTCCTCTTAAAGACCCCCAGGGTAGGAGCCAGCACCACTTCTCTCGGGAGCTGGTTCCAGATCCTAGCCGCCCTGACAGTGAAGTAGCACCTCCTGGTTGCAATTAAAAATGTGACCTTAATCCGTACTCTTTAATTGCTTTTGAAATGATGCCAACAGTGAGGGTGACTATCTTTTGTAGGGTTGAGTCCTAACTATTCAAACGTACTCTGGAGTCTCATTCATGCCAAAAATTGACTCTCTAACAAAAGACTCATCTTGCTAGAATCATTTTGCTTCATCACTGAAAACATCATATGTGAAGGTAGAATTTGGTACTGGATAAGCTGAAGAAAAAAAACTGTATTTTATTGATTTTACAGGTACATTTATATATTTTAAAATTCTACCTGTACAAATATCCTAGAAAAAAATAACAATATTATTAATAGAGAAACAATATCCTCATCTTGTTACATTTCATTTGCTTGCTCATTTGGGGATAAACCTATGTTTTTAAAACTTCTTTATAAGTTTCAAAAGCAGGTCTTATTTTGTCTGAGAAGACCTTATATTCTGAAAGTATTACCTGATTAATAATTTACAATTCTAAGATGTATTTGGGTAAAGTCTGCAGTATAGCAATGATTTGGAAGAGAGTCCATGTGAGAGAAACTATAATCACTGTACATTTGCACATGACCAAGAAATTCCTTTCTAAGAAATGAACAGAAACAGAGTCTAAATGTGATGACGGATGTCTCGAGTATGGTATCACCCGTCGTCTAGGTAGCCCCTCCCCTCGTCCCCCCTGCCACGACTTTGCTGTTATGTTTGATTTGTGGGAGGGTTTCAGTGGAGTTCTTTGATTGAGGGGTTCCCCGATGCAGGTGTACTCACGGTTGTCGCTTCTGTTGTTCCACGGGGCTCCGCCACCCCTACACCCCGTCCACTTGCCAACCGATCACGTGCTGGTGGGATGGTGGCCTGCGGTGCACTGCAGGCTTGCTTGCCGTTGGTTTCCTCCAACTGTGGGGACCCAGGCCTAGCGCTATCACTGGGCCAGCCTGTCTTCTACTCTCGCTGGCTCCTCAGCTAGCTCTGGCAGTCCTTCTTCCTCCCCTTTTTCTCTAGAAATAATATTCCATCTGGGCAGGGAGACTTCCCGGACTGGTGTCCGGGGCCCAGCGATCCCTAGGGATGGCTCCACCTATCCCTGTCTCTATTTCCCTTAGGGGACCTGCTAATCTGTGCAAGATGCCATGTTGCTCCCCCTGATTCCCTCCTCCCAAGAGGGATCCTGGTACTTCTCCGCTCCCCACCTGGGGTAGGACAGGGAGCTTCCTGCTACCTGCCTCTGATAGAGGCTTTGAGCCTCCTCCTGCCTCTGTCAGAGGCTCCAAACCTTGCCTCAGCTTCAGCGTGGGTCCAGCACAGCCTAGCTGGTGCCTTTCCCAAGGAGGAGCTGCAGCACACCGGCTGTGCTGCCCGCCTTCTCTCTCTCTCGCTCCCCTGCCCACGATTGGCTCAGCTGTTTCCCTCACCAGGAACAGCTGCTTAAATAACCGGCGTAACGCCAGCTCGTGCGGTTGTAATTGTGGCTGCAGCTGCTGCCGCGGTCTCGGCTCCGATGCCGCCGTCTCTCCCAGAGTTAAGTAACCCCGCCCAGGGCTCTGTCTTGGGGTTGTGTCTGCCCTGCAACCCTTCCTGCCCTTAGTCTGTGCCCGTGATGGCAGCACGCCGCCATCACAGACCTCCCCCCTCAAGTCGCCTTGTGGCGTCTGGTCAGTGTGTCCTGCGTCATATTCGGTTTGGTATTCTTCACCATGGCTGTGGTCTGGTTCCCCCGGCTGGTCAGGATCTTCCCATCTGGATAAAAAAATCGGCTACAAAGTTATCCTTGCCTGGACGATGTACTACTGTGAATTTGAACGGTTGTAATGCCAGTGCCCAGCGAGTAATTCTGGCATTCGTGCTTCGCTTTCTCGTTAACCACTGCAAGGGAGCGTGGTCCGTTACCACTAGAAATTCTTTCCCCATGAGGTAGTATTGGAAGTGCTCTATGGCCCACCGTATGACCAGGCACTCCCTTTCCACAGTAGCATACCTTGTTTCCGTGTGGCTAAGCTTCCGTCTAGCGAAGGCAATCGGGTGTTCACCTTCCTTTCCTTTCTGTAATAACACTGCCCCCAATGCCTGTCCCGACGCATCCGTCTGTAAGATAAAAGGGGCATTAAAATTCGGTGTGTGCATCATGACGTCTTGATGCATCGCCTCCTTTAAACTGTGGAAGTTCTTTCTCATCCCTTGGGTCCACTTTAGATTTGCCGAGGGGGCTCCAGCCAACGCGTCCGTGAGGGGCACCGCCATACTTGCAAAATGCGGTATAAACCAACGGTAGTAATTAATGAGTCCCAAAAAGGAACATAGTTGCCTGTGTGTCCGGGGCTCCGGAAACTGACTTATGGCCTTGATCTTGTCGGACAGGGGTTGTATTGTTCCTTGTCCGACCCGAAACTCTAAGTAGGTTGTTTCCCTTTCTGCCAGTTTGCACTTCTTGGGGTTGGCGGTTAGTCCTGCTGTTTGGAGCTCTTCCAGGATGGCACTCAGCGCCCTTAGGTGTTGTTCCCAACCAGAGATAAATATGATAATATCGTCTATATAAGCCACTGCATATGCTGCATGCAGCACCAGCAACGTATCCATTAATCTCTGGAAGGTGGCGGTCGCTCCATTGAGTCCAAAGGGCATTCTCACGAATTCAAATAGGCCCCAAGGGGTTCCGAAAACGGTCTTGGCACAATCTGTGTGGCACAAGGGAATTTGCCAATACCCCTTTGCTAGGTCGAGGGTTGATATGTATCATGCCTCCCCGATTTTCTCGATGAGGTGGCTTGCATACAGCATTGGGAAGGCGTCGAAAGTTGTTAGGGCATTCAAACTTTCTAAAGTCTATGCATAACCTTAGCGATCCATCTGGCTTTGCCACCGGTATGATTGGGCTATGCCACGGACTATGTGATGGTCGAATAATCCCCTGCTCCTGCATCTTTGATATTTCTTGCTGTATTTCTTGTTGCCACTGCTGGGGTACTGGTCTCCACCTTTCTCTGACCAACGCGCCTGGAGGCGTCCTTATCTCATGCTGGATGTTTGTCACTCTCCCTGGGGTTTCTTGGAACACCCTTTGGAACTTCTCTACTAAGGCTAATAACTCCTGTCATTGCTGGCCGTTCAATTCCTTACTCAAGTGCACAGCCTCTTCCTGTGTGGCCCGTCCTAACCCCAGGCAGAGGGGTCCTGGATCCCCCTCCCCTGCCTTCTCTTGTGCCATCCACCCTTGAGGGGTCTTCCACACCTTCAGCATATTTACGTGGTAGACTTGTTGCTCCCGGCGCTGGCCCGGTTTACATACTTCGTAATCAACTGGTCCTACTTGTCGTATCACCATAAACGGTCCTTGCCACATCGCCAGTTGCTTGCTCGAGGTGGTAGGTATCGACACCAGAACCTGGTCCTCGGGTTGGAAGGTGTGAGCCTTCGTCCTGCTATTGTACTGGGTCTCCTGCCGCTCTTGTGCGTTCCTCATGTTATGTCCTGCAATCCGTTGGGCTTTCTGTATATGAGCCTGCAGCTCCTGACGGTATCTCTCTGCCGAGACTCCTAATCCCACTGGCCGTCCCCACTCTTCTCTGACAACTTGTAATAAGCCTCTCGGACTGTGACCATACACCAACTGGAACGGTGAGTAGCGAGTTGATTCCTGAGGGGCATCCCGCAAAGTGAATAGCAGGGGTGTCAGAAGCGTGTCCCACTGTCGGGGATCTTCCTGCGAACAGCGTCTGAGTAGCCATTTAATAGTGCCATTCAGTCTCTCCACCAAGCCGTTCGTCTGGGGATGATAAACTGACGTTCTTAGCTGTGTGATGCCAAGGGTCTTACAAAGGGCCTTCATCACCCCCGACATAAAATTCATCCCTTGATCGGTAAGTATTTCTTGTGGGATGCCCACCCGTGCTATCCACTTGAGTAGCTCCTCAGCCACTCTTGGGGCTGTAATGGACCTCAGTGGGACAGCTTCTGGGAATCGGGTGGCATAATCCACCAAAACCAGAATCACCCATGGTGTGATTTTGGGAGAGGACCCACTATATCCAATGCAACTCTGGAAAATGGAGTCTCAATTATCGGCAACGGCCTTAAGGGCGCTCTAGGTGGCCCCCACTCTTGGGTTCTTTGGCACTCCGGGCATGCTGCCCCCCACTGTTCCACATCCTCATGCAGGTTCATAGATTCATAGATGTTAGGGTTGGAAGGGACCTCAATAGATCATCGAGTCCAAACCCCTGCATAGGCAGGAAAAAGTGCTGGGTCTAGATGACCCCAGCTAGATGCCTATCTAACCTCCTCTTGAAGACCCCCAGGGTAGGGGAGAGCACCACCTCCCTTGGGAGCCCGTTCCAGACTTTGGCCACTCGAACTGTGAAGAAGTTCTTTCTAATGTCTAGTCTAAATCTGCTCTCTGCTAGCTTGTGGCCATTATTTCTTGTAACCCCCGGGGGCGCCTTGGTGACTAAAACCTCACCAATTCCCTTCTGTGCCCCCGTGATGAACTTATAGGCAGCCACAAGGTCGCCTCTCAACCTTCTCTTGCGGAGGCTGAAGAGGTCCAGGTTCTCTAGTCTCTCCTCGTAGGGCTTGATCTGCAGGCCCTTAACCATACGAGTGGCCCTTCTCTGGACTCTCTCCAGGTTATCCGCATCCCTCTTGAAGTGCAGCGCCCAGAATTGCACACAGTACTCCAACTGCAGTCTGACCAGTGCCCGATAGAGGGGGAGTATCACCTCCTTGGATCTATTAGTCATGCATCTGCTGATGCACGATAAAGTGCCATTGGCTTTTCTGATGGCTTCGTCACACTGACGACTCATGTTCATCTTAGAGTCCACTAGGACTCCAAGATCCCTTTCCACTTCCGTGCCACCCAGCAGGTCATTCCCTAGGCAGTAGGTGTGCTGGACATTTTTCCTCCCTAGGTGCAGCACTTTGCATTTCTCCTTGTTGAACTGCATTCTGTTGTTTTCTGCCCACTTGTCCAACCTGTCCAGGTCTGCTTGCATGCCTCCGGCATGTCCACTTCTCCCCATAGCTTTGTGTCATCTGCAAACTTGGACAGAGTACACTTCACTCCCTCATCCAAGTTACTAATGAAGACATTAAAGAGTATCGGTCCCAGGACCGAGCCCTGTGGGACCCCACTGCCCACACCCTTCCAGGTCAAAACCAACCCATCCACCATGAATCTCTGGGTACGACCCTCTAGCCAATTCACCACCCACTGGGCTGTGTAGTCATCCAAGTCACAGCCTCTTAACTTGTTCACCAGAATGGGGTGTGGCCAGAAGAACTCCTGGGTTAATCTAACCCAGGTTTTGGTGTGTCCCAGGTGACCCCCCCATTGGGGAAGCATGGGCCAGTTTCCATATGAGGTGCCGTAGGAGAGACGGGACCACCAGCTGCCTCCCTTCCAATGCGTCTCCCTCCTCCTGTTGCACCCGATACAGTAAACCGCCCATTACCTCAAAGCCTTCCTGCCTCCGGGACGTTCCCTCAACGCTTGCCGGTAGCTCTCGGGGGAGATCTCTAGCCGATACAGAATCGCGGTTTTGACGGCCTCGTAATCTTGGGCCACCTCCCTGGACAGTGCCCTGTATGGGGCTTGGGCTTTATTGATCACCAGTGCCCCTAACTGGTGTCCCCGCTGGCCCCAATCCAGCCCCGTCTGGATGGCCGTCCTTTCAAATGCCTCTATGTAGGCTTCCGGATCATCATCCTTTGTAATGCAGGGCATCCTGAATAAGGCAGCATTATGCTGCATCCATTCTTGTTGATGAGCCCCCTGCAGTTGTTGTACCTCCAACACCTGCCCGATAGCCTGGATGGCTTGCGTCAGCAACTCGACATGGGCTACCACCGATGGTTGCATCTTGCTTCAATCCCGGGTGGGGACCCTGCCCCGTTGGTGCCAAAGCAAAAGTTCCCAGCCAATGCACCACTGTGATGACGGACATCTCGAGTCCAGTATCACCCGTCGTCTAGGTAGCCCCTCCCCTCGTCCTGCCTGCCATGACTCTGCTGTTATGTTTGATTTGTGAGAGGGTTTCACTGGAGTTCTTTGATCGAGGGGTTCCCCGATGCAGGTGTACTCATGGTTGTCGCTTCTGTTGTTCCACGGGGCTCCGCCACCCCTACACCCCGTCCGCTCGCCAACCGATCACGTGCTGGTGGGATGGTAGCCTGCGGTGCACTGCAGGCTTGCTTGCCGTTGGTTTCCTCCAACTGTGGGGACCCAGGCCTAGCGCTATCACTGGGCCAGCCTGTCTTCTACTCTCGCTGGCTCCTCAGCTAGCTCTGGCGGTCCTTCTTCCTCCCCTTTTCCTCTAGAAATAATATTCCGCCTGGGCAGGGAGACTTTCCAGACTGGTGTCCGGGACCCAGCGATCCCTAGGGATGGCTCCACCTATCCCTGTCTCTATTTCCCTTAGGGGACCTGCTAATCTGTGCAGGGTGCTTCGTTGCTCCCCCTGATTCCCTCCTCCCGAGAGGGATCCTAGTACTTCTCCGCTCCCTACCTGGGGTAGGACAGGGAGCTTCCTGCTACCTGCCTCTGATAGAGGCTTCGAGCCTCCTCCTGCCTCTGTCAGAGGCTCCAAACCTTGCCTCAGCTTCAGCGTGGGTCCGGCGCAGCCTAGCTGGTGCCTTTCCCAAGGGGGGGCTGCAGCACACCGGCCGTGCTGCCCGCCTTCTCTCTCTCTCGCTCCCCCTGTCCATGGGTGTTGTTGGGGCTTTTGAATTCTCCCGCATTGGCCGCTGCGATTGGCTCAGTTGTTTCCCTCACCGGGAACAGCTGCTTAAATAACCGGTGTAATGCCAGCTCGCGCGGCTGTAATTGCGGCTGCAGCTGCTGCCGCGTTCTCGGCTCCAACGCCGTCATCTCTCCCAGAGGTAAGTAACTCCACCCAGGGCTCTGTCTCGGGGCTGTGTCTGCCCTGCAACCCTTCCTGCCCTTAGTCTGTGCCCATGATGGCGGCACGCTGCCGTCACACTAAACAACAAAGCCACTTCCAGTTACGGAGAACTTTAAATCCAGTTCCAAACGTCAAGAGGTGCAGACAGCAGTGACAATTTCCACCTGATCTGGCCCCTGAAGGTGTTCTATAGCCAAAACCATAGACAAGTACACAGCTGCAGAGTACCTTAAAAGGGCCCAACCTGACAACAATCTGAACCCTCATTACATGGTGCTTGAAAGTGAAGCTTTCATTAACTTGTGTCTATGCATGCCAGAAGCAGGGCTCAGCTGATGCAGCCCAGCACAATCTGAGTTGTTTTCAGAGCGGGGGTGAGGGGGAAGGGAGCAGAGGCAGCTCATTCTGGGGGTTGCCCAATGCCCAGCCAGAGCTGGAGGGTGGAGCAGGTGGATTGGAGCCTCCCTCCCCTCCGCCCCCTCGAGGTGGGGGCTCCAATCTACCTTCACCAACTCCTACATGGCTGGGAAAATCCTAAAACGGACCTCTCTCCCCTGCCTTCTACCTCTCCCATCCTGGGACAGACAAGGAAAGAGGGGGCGTGGAGCTAGGGGAAGAGGTTGCAGAAACACAGCCTCTCTCCCTAAATTGGCTCCAAGTGGGAACTTGATCCCCAACCCTCCTGATGCAACAGCTAATATTTGTTAGGCTGGGAGATGTCCCAGGAGAGAATGGGAGGAAAGACCCCAAATAAGAAAAGAAAGGTATGGGGAACAGAATAAATGAAAGGGAGAGGGGACAAACAAAAGAATTAAAATAAGAAAAAAATCACTTACCTGCAGCAGGAGCCGCAGCACAGTGGGAGCAAGAAGAGAAACCCGCGCAGCTCATTAGCCGTGTCTTTATTCAGCTGCGGACGGCCAGTGACGTCACCAGCAATCACCGGCCGGTGAAGATAAAAATGGTGGATTGCAAAAGGAGAGGAGGGGAGAGAACGGACTGGAGGAATGTCTGGCCACAGGACCCACTCCAGGAACCCCTCAGGAGAGGAGGAGCAGCGGGAGAGGAGTCAGAAGAGGCTCCTGATCCCAGGCTCAGCAGCGGCGGCAGGGAACAGGTCATCAGTGCTGGAAGCAGAACAGAAGTAGCCCCTGCAATGTGCGACAGCAGCAGCCGCAGGGGAAGCAGAGAGGAGCAGGCAAAGACCCACAATGTAGCAGGTGGGAGAATTGGGATTGGTGGGGAGGAGAAGGAGGTGGCCCCGCCGGGGAAGTCCTGACAAGAGCAACAGGAAGGGCCACAGAAAAGCGGGGCACCTACCCCGAGCATTAAGAGTAATCAACTATATGTACAGGAACTACGAGATGCTTGGACGGAGACACTCCAGGAGGGAGAGAAGTGGGGTGGCCTAGGGCTCATGAAAGGAGCTGAAAAAGGAGGAAAGGATGACCCGAGCAGGAGGCTATGAGTATACGGTCTAAGCAGGGAGGTATCCCTTAGCTAGACCATAGGGGAACTTGGCTCCTAGGACCCTGTTGTAAGGAACGAGGGAAGGGGACCATCCATGTTCTCAGTGAAGCGACAGACAAGTTGTTTTGTGGTTTTGACTGAGGTTCGACAGGAGACGAATGAGACCCCAAGTGCTTTCTTGGAAAGAATTTACACTACTTTCAGACAATACCCTCGCGAGGACCCGGAGGATGCATTGAACGCTCGCATGGTAAATATGATCTTTATAGGTCAGAGTGCACCGGACATTAGAAAGAAATTGCAGAAGACAGACGGAGCAACAGGTATGCCTATTTCCCAACTAGTAGACATTGCTTACCAAGTATTTACTAACCGAGAAAGTGTTCAGGAAAAGCAACAGGACAAGAAAGAGGAGAGAAAGATGAAAATGCAGGCAGCCCTAGTGGCAGCTGCAATCACGAGAAAACCCAGAAATGAGGGATCCCAGAGACAGCCTCAGAGGTGGGGTCCATTAGAGAAAGATCAGTGTGCCTATTGCAAACAAAAGGGACACTGGAAGCGGGAATGCCCCTATCGGAAAGTTGGTGAAGGTGAAAAGAAAAGAAAGGAGAGCAGTGGACTGTTTGCTTTTGGAAGGGATTCAGATTGAAGGGGACCGGAGGTCCGGGAGGGAAAGATAACCCAGATCCCGGTGTCCCCTGATGAGCCTCTGGTTAAAATGCAACTAGGGGACAGAGATGAATTGGTAGAATTTCTCGTCGATACAGGTGCTGCTCATTCCGTCTTAACTCAAAAACTGAAACCTTTAAGTAAAAAGACTGTGCCGGTGGTAGGGGTCACAGGGAAGGCAGTAACACGACCCTTCCTACAGCCAATGACCTATAATCTTGGGCAGGCCGAAGTCACCCATCAATTCTTGTACATGCCAGACTGCCCCGTTCCCCTTTTAGGGAGAGACCTCCTCTGTAAACTGCAAGCTACGTTGTCGTTTCAGGATGGGCAAATGTTTTTAACAGTGCCTCCTAAAAAGGGGTGGCATTTACAGGCTTGCCTTCTCGGCCTTCTCCGAGAGGAAAGTACACCGGATATTCCTCAACCCCTGCTCGATGCTGTTGTTCCATGGGTATGGGCAGGTCACCGACCCGGGAAGGCTAAAAATGCTGACCCTGTAAAGATTCAACTTTTGCCAGGGGCGCAGCCTCCATGTGTGAAACAATATCCAATGCGGATGGAAGCCAGGAAAGGACTGAAGAGTGTGAGTAAGCATTCTGCCAGTTAAAGCAGGCTCTCATTGAAGCACCTGCCTTAGGACTACCGGACATGAGTAAGCCTTTTTCCCTTTTTGTGCATGACCGAAGGGGGGTAGCCATGGGAGTATTAACACAGAAATTGGGTAGCTGGCAATGACCAGAGGCATATTTTTCTAAACAATTAGACTTCGTGTCATCCGGATGGCCTGCTTGTCTCCGGGCTGTTGCTGCCACCTGTCTGCTAATACAAGCAGCTGAAAAGTTAACCCTAGGCCATGAAATGACTGTATATGTGCCTCACGCAGTGCTTGCAGTCCTGGAGCAGAAAGGAGGGAACTGGTTAACCCCGGGACAAATGGCTCGATATCAGGCCATCCTCCTAGATAAGCCTGAAATAAAATTGGCCATTTCTTGCACTGTAAATCCAGCAACACTGTTGCCACCTATGGCTGACACACCAGACCTTGTACATGATTGCCTGCAAACATTGGAAGCTGTTTACTCCTCAAGACCAAATCTGAGAGAGAGACCTCTTGAAAAGGCTGAACTGGAGTTCTACCCCGATGGCAGCTCGGGTATGGAGAATGGAATTCAAAAATCCGGATACGCTATCGTGACTACACAGAATGTGATAGAAGCAGGACCTTTAAATCCATCTGTTTCAGCTCAAAAGGCTGAACTCATTGCTATGACTCGGGCTTTGCAATTGGCGGCCAACAAAACTGTTAATATTTATACTGACTCTAAATATGTTTTCCTTGTTTTACATGTTCACGGAATGCTGTGGAAAGAGCGGGGTCTACTTGATGCTAAAGGAGCAGGCATTAAGCATAGCAAGCAAATAAAAGCTCTCCTCACGGCAGTCTGGGAACCGAAGGAAGTAGCGGTAATGCATTGTAAGGCACATCAGAAAGGGAACAACCCCTCCACAAAAGGTAATCGATTTGCTGACGCTACAGCAAAGAGAGCAGCTAAAAGACCTCAGACAGACTTGCTGCCCGAAGTGAGTAATCTGTTACCTCTCCTCCCAGACCTATACCAGCCTGACACACTACAGTATGGGGAAAGAGACAAACAATTGATAAAAGAGTTTCAAGCAAAGAAGGGGGAGCACGGGTGGTTAGTAGCAAAGGATGGCCGCATTATCATCCCAGCTGCCCGGGTTCACATGGTAGTAAAGAACGCTCATCATGGCACCCACTACGGACCCAGGGCCCTGGTAAAATGGATCAGTCACTATGTAACTGGAGTGGGATTAAGAGAGGCTGCCAAGAAGGGATCAGAGACATGTGAGGTCTGCCAGAGAAATAACCCAAAAGGAGGGAAAAAAGAAACTTCAGGACATCAGAGAATAGGCAATGGGCCAGGAGAAGAATGGCAGGTGGATTTTACCGAGTTGCCCCGGCAAGAAGGGATGAGATATCTCCTTGTCTTTGTGGACACTTTCTGTAATTGGGTTGAGTGCTTCCCATGTCGGACTGCCCAAGCCCGAGAGGTGGTCAAGGCACTCCTACGAGAAATCATACCTCGCTTCGGACTTCCAAAAGGAATAGGGTCAGACAATGGCCCACATTTCATTGCACAAATTACTCAGAAGGTTTCTGAGTTCCTGGGAATCAGCTGGCATTTACACACCCCTTGGAGACCCCAGTCCAGTGGAAAGGTGGAACGTATGAATCAGACCTTAAAAAGACACCTTGCAAAGATTTGCCAAGAAGCTCGACTCAAATGGCCAGAGGCCCTACCCTTGGCCCTGTTACGAGTAAGGGTCGCACCACATTCTAAATTGGGATTAAGCCCGTTTGAGATAATGTATGGTAAGCCTTACCCTCTGAGTCTGCCCATGGGTACTGAACAACAGTTACATGTTTTAGGAGAGGGAATGATTAGAGAATATGTATGGTCCTTGGCTTCTGTTTTGTCTTCCATCCATCAGCAGGTACGGGACGTGCTGCAGACACAGGACCAGTCTCCTGCCCCGGAAAATCGACTAATACCTGGGAGTTACGCCCTTGTGAAAGACTGGGATGAGGAACCACTTCGAGCCAGATGGAAGGGCCCATATAGGGTACTTTTAACGACCCCGACGGCAGCAAAGCTCGAAGGAATCAAGACTTGGATACATTCCAGTTGCCTAAACCAGTGGCTGGACCAGAACAAGAAGGAACCCCTGCAGACTCCGGGACTGGAGGCAGAGAACAGTGGAAGGTGGAGCCAATAAGAGACTTAAAATTCCTATTCAAAAGAAAGGAACTTTAAATAATTTGTCAATCTTTGATCAAGTTTTACAGGCCTTATCATGAAATTGTTCAAGGTTTTATTGTGGGGCGCCCTGATCTGTCCACTCCTTCTCATAGGAGGGGAAAACCTTTTACAACAAAAATTTGACCCTCAGGAAAATGTCTGGATTTATCTGGCTCGGGAAATTTTAAATAGAACGGACTTCTGCTTAGCGGGACTGATCAATGCTCACCTGGTTTTTACCTCATGCTTAATCGCAGTACCAACCCCTTTGAAAATTTTACAAAATTATATTATGCTGAAAGATTTGTGTTAAGCCAAATTGAATGGAGCAATCATAATAATAATAATTAAAAATGCTCCAGAGGGGGGAATGTAAGGAGTGACCTAGAAACCACTACTCAGAGACGAAGCAAAACAATGTTATGTGACGAATGCCCATCTGCAATGATAAGGAGGAGACAGTCTGAGATAAAGGGGGCTTGAAAACAAAAGCAGAAGCAGGGTACTGGGTTAAAGAGCTCATTAAAATACTAAAAATCACGCCCCTAGGTGGGGAAAAAGTATGCTAATGAAACATACATGTATGTAAATGAGATACATAGCTAAAACACAGGTATAGAGACATGCTCAGTAAAGAACTTCTTGCGTCACTCCTTACAACCAATCAGCAAACAAATACGCTGGTGAGAACTTGAAAACTCCTGTATAAAAGATGATTAGAAATAGCGATCGGTGTGCTTGTTACATGAAATTATTCCGCTCGCACCTTTTATTGCTAGCAATCAACCTTCTTTATACTTTCACCCCTGGTATCTTTATTGGCCTTTGCATACCGGGCACGATCCCAGACTTGAGCTAGGGCTCAACAAATTGACAAAATGTTTCTATTGGCCCTATGACTGACCTGCTTCAGTTTCTGCCTCCACATATACATCTGTGATATTCCAGATAGTTTACCAGTGCTTGACATCAACAACTTGCCCGAGTTAAATATGAGGCAAACCTAACTTCTGCATGCAGTCTCATTTAAGCCAATGCTGGAGCTATTTATATAAACTAGAACTAATCACTTCAGTGATAGTTTTCAGGACCAATCTTTATCCAGTGACATTAGGACTTGGGCTACAGTCCTTTGTATATAAATAACAATCACAACCAAGGTCTTCTATGTTGGAGCTGCCTGAAAATACTACAGTATAATCAGCTCTGTCATTTATCAAGTGCTAAGGACACAAATGGAGAATAAAAGAATGACATTTGTATTTCAGAATTCCCGAGCTGTTGTCCTGGCTAAAGGATCTACAGAAGAGTCTTCATAATCTTCCCACAGCCAACTACAGTTCAGATCAGGGACAGATGTGTGTCACCACTGGCAGCCAGGAAGGCTTGTGTAAAGTGAGACTAAAAGCAAAATCAAGTAATGCCACAGCCATGCTACAGAAACCACACAGATATTATAGTTATAACATTACATTATATTATAGTGTTATGTGTAATATTATTGTGCATTATGCTATATATATTATATACTATAGTATATACTGTACTGTAATATATAATTATTTTACTGCATATGACATATTATAGTATATAATATATAGTAGTATAGTATAAGTATAGTATAGTATATAATGTATCATACATACATATATGATATACAGTATATTGCATATGAACATTGCATAGATTGCATTATACCTGCTATTATATCATTATGTTATTATACATAGTTATTATATTATTGTATTATTATAGCTAGAGTGTTTTTGTTTTATGCCTACAAGGTTTAGTTTTGTTATAATTCCATTTACTCCACTGTTGCCACATCTACACCTGCCCCTATGGTGCCATTGTTACTGCGCGGTCATTTAGTACTTCCTCTTGGAAGTACTAAATGACAGCACAGTAACATCCCAAACTGTCCACATAGCGCGTGGTTATTTTTAGCTGCTATGTCGCATAGTGACGTGCTGTGCTGAGGGAGCACATCGCTATGGCAACGTAGCTGTGGAGTTATGGTTTTTGCCCAACAACACTATGTCACTGTAGCACGTTACTACGGTGATGTAGCATCGTGTATAGATGTGCCTTGCAAGTAATGTGATTTTCTCTAATCCAGAAATACTAATGAATACAGATCTGTCTACCTACTACCTGTAGAAGATTGACTAGAAAGGGTGTCCAATCTGTTACATTTATTTTTAAGGCTATAAACACTTCAAGGTTTCAGTTTAGAGGCCATCATGGTAAATTTCATTTGAAACACAGCTACACACGTATCTTTTATAGAAGGAAGAGTTGTACATTCAGGATGAAATCTTCACCCTACTTAATTCAAATACAAAACTCCTACTAGCGCAAGAATGAACAAAATTTTACCTCACAGAAATAAATTTTATTTCCTCATATTACTAGCCGGATTAAAATAATACATTTTCTGCACAAGTCATCAGCAGGTGTGTCTATACATGTATTAATGTGCTTTTCCTAATGCACATTCAATTTACCACCTCCAATATGAGGTACTAAAGTAGCACACATTAGGCTGCCCTAATGTGCAGTAAATCAAGCACATATGTTTTAGGTGAAGCTTAATGCACAGTAACCTATTCTACTGCACATTAGCATATTAGCATGGTTTTTTACATGCAGCTTTAATGTGCAGTAGAATAGGCTACTGTGCATTAAAGCATACATGTAGATGCACCCAGTGAGGACTATTTGCTGGAGTAAGATGAGTAAGACAAGCAAGACAGACAAGACAGGGTTTCTGTTGTTTGACTAGTTTTTATTCTGAGGTTATTCTCCATGATAAGCATGAAGGAAAACACTGAACTGTAATCCATATAAATAGTCCAGTCAGATTCTGTAGCAGCGTGCAGAATGTAACAGAGAGGAAGTTACTGTGTGAAAGAAAGCATTCTGGTTTGCAGGTGTTCGATATGCTTGTCAACCCAGGAGATAATGTCCTTTTAGATGGCCCCAATTACACTGGGACTCTGGCAGCTGAGAGTATGGTTTATGTATGAAAAGCAAGGCACATCCCCCCTACCCCAACAATAGCCAGCAGGGAGGGGGAGATAGCAGGGAAGAGGGCAGGAAGGGGAGCAGGATGGGAAAGGGTGGGTTTTCCAGCAGCAGGGCCCCTCCCCAGCCACCGCGGCCGCGGTGTGTGTGTGTCTGTGTTCATGGCAGAAGGAGTGCGTGTTTGTCTCTGTGTGTCCACGTGCAGAAAAGGAGTGAATAAAGTGTACACGTGTGTGTGTGTGTGTGTGTGTGTGCGCGCGCGCGCACGCGCGTTAGTGCATGTGGGTGTGCATGCATGTGTCTGTGTTCATGGCAGGGAGAGTGTGTTTGTGTCTGTATCCAGGTACAGAGTGAGTGAGTAGAGTGCGCACCCATCTGCGTGTGCACGTGCATGTCTGTGTGTGTGTGCATGTGCATGCACTTGGGCGCATGCATGTGACTGTTCATGGCAGGAGGGAGAATGTGGTTGTGTCTGTGTCCATGTGCAGAGAGTGAGTAGAGTGCATGACCATCAGCGCGTGTGCATGTGTGTCTGTGTATGCGTGCATGTGTCGCGTTTGCATGTGTGAGTGTGTGTGAATGTGTCTGTGTTCATGGCAGGAGGGAGAGTGTGTTTGTCTCTGTACATCCATGTGCACAGAGTGAGTAGTGTGCACCCATTTGCATGTGTGTGTGTGTGTGTGTGTGTGTGTGTGCGCGCGCGCACGTGTGCCTGTGTTCCTGGCAGGGAGAATGTTTGCATCTGTGTGTCCATGTATAGAGAGTGAGTGAGAGTAGCGTGCACCCATCTATGTGCACACTTGTGTGTGTGTGCCTGTGTGTATATGTCTGGCCATAGCGGGATGGGTGGGCAGGGAGCAGGGACAAAAGGCAGGCATGTGCCCCCCACCCCCAACCTGGCAGGGTCCCCACCAGCCTCCCCCTCCAGCACCAGGAAGGGAACGGGCCCTACCCCTCTCCCCCTGCCCAACCCAGCCCCCATTGCCTTCAATTTTGTGTTTGCCCAGGGCCCCAGCACACATTAATCCACCTCTGGACACGGGGCTGGATGTGGAGCAGGAGGGAGGGGGCACAGGCCCGGATGCAGAGCGGTGGAGGGGGGTTGCAAAACTCGCTCTAGATAAATTCTGACAGGATTATGTCATTCCCAATTGAAATACATGACATTTTCGGGGTTTTCTGCAGTTATGTTCTAAACCTGAATAGTTCACTGTTTGTTTGTTTTTTAAATTTACTTTTAATATTGTTTAAAATCATTCCGGTTCCCCTATTGTCTATTTCAGACTGAATATATAGGGAAAAAAGTTTTAACTACTTTGGTTAAATAAGTGTTGAACTTCTGTGTTATTTCTGAATTGCTGATTGTCTGAGCAGATTTTATGTTAGATCTGTTTCCTTTTTATCAACAACAGCTGAAAGCATTGGGCTCCAATACTGTCAGGGTCCCCAGTGATAAGTATGGTATTATTCCAAAAGCCTTGAAAGACATTCTTTTCAAGTGGAGACCAGAAAATGGAAGAAAACCCAAGTTCCTTTACATTATTCCAAATGGCAGCAACCCTGCTGGAATCTCACTGAGCACTGATGGCAAAAAAAGAGATATACCAGGTATTTAGCAGCAAAATAGGACGCAGAATACTTTAGCATAAATAATTTAGAAAATATAAAATAATATTTAAGTATAGTGAATCATCATGTTTTCTGAAGATAAAATGTTGATTCTGTTAGGAAAAAAAACCCAACACCCCTATATCGGGTCGCTTGTCACTGCTGGCTTCTTATATGATTCTTTTTATAGTCCAGAGGTGTAATATGTAAAATGACTGCTCCAGTATTTACCCTGTTCTGTTGCTTACACTTGCACTATTTCTTCTCAGCCCATGTGCTAAAATACCATTAAAATAATTATTGAAAATAATTGCTTGCCAGTTTTCGAGAAATTATCTTTTTAGATTTTTCTTTAGCTAGTGAGAGAGTATGATTTCCTTACAGTAGAAGATGATCCATATTATTTTCTTCAGTTTGTAAAGATAAATATTCACTTCTGGTTATTGGTGTCAGTGTTACATATACTCTTTAACAAGCAGAAATAAACTTGGATCGGTCCTCATTTAAACAAAAATATTTAGATTACTTCTGAAACCAGTGTTGAGCATGTTGGAACATTCTTACATTTAAATAGATCTTGGCAGATAGAACGCTTCCTAGGCTGTCATGATTGTACAATTATATTATCTCTTCAGAGTTCAAACAGAGATCAAAGTTGTTAAGTATATACAGATATGAATGAAACATGTCCTGACAAGGGATGAAGGCCCCAGCTGACACACCTTAATCTTTCATTAGCATGGCATAAAATTTGGGCAGATGCCTACATGGATATATCAAAAATGTCCCACGCATTTACAATCTGGGTATCATGCTCATTCTAGTACTTGTGAGCTATATCATGTTAGAATATATAGGAATGCAGCTGCAACACAAATATAAAAAACCCTGGCATACACCTGGTTATTAGAACTGCTTAAGTGTGTACATCCAAGTTTTTAGTTGTAAAGTAAATATAAATGGATACTGAGTCATCTCACAATGCCATAGCAGTTCCCATGGTTAACAAAGATTTAGTCTGATTCATCTTGTGTCTCTAGAGGGGGTGCATCTATATGAGACACTTACTGTAGAGTTGCCTAATAAGCTCCACAGTAAAGCATTTCTGTCTACACATACAGAGCTATTTGGCCACAGTAAACTAATTAACTCAGCGGTAAGTTAGTACTGCCCAATGCAAATACTATCCTATGGCACAGTTATTTACTCCACTACAATGCACATGTAGGTGCTGACCAGGGCTAGCTGGTGCATGAAGGTGCTACAGTGTGGGGCTGCCTGCCAGCCAGCCCTATATTGGAGCACCCTCATGCCCCAGCCAGCCCCTCCGCAGCACGTTGAGCCAGGGAGAAGTACCTCTGAGCTAGCAGGCTCACCCCCTGGGCCTCTTGTGAGCCAGGGTTGTGCTACCCCAGCTCAATGTGTTGCACTCCTGGGTCCACGTGTAAGTGATGCACCCAGGAGCATTTACACCTTAAAGACATATGCTCCACCCACTACTGGTTCTATTCAAACAAGACAGTGGTTGCATGGCCAACTGCTCAGTTGTTTCTACATAGACATTTAGTACTTGCTTAACCAAACGCTAAATGACTGCGTAGTAACCAGCATTACTGCACAGTCCCATCCCCGCACAGTTATGTTTAGACTCTACGGTGCAGTAGCAATGAGCTGCACTGTAGTGTCTTGTATAGATGTACTAGTGTTGAGAAGAATGGCTAACATATATTCATTTATGCTCATGACCTGCCACCTTGTGGAGAACCTATGCCACTGCAGAAACTAGCTTGGTATAGTGCCTAGTCTTCCTAAATCACATTGAACCCATCCCAGAAGAGTGACACAAAGGCCCCTGGCATACACTGAACGTATGTCATGATTAACCAGTTAATCACTTCTTGAGTTGTTACCTGGCCACACATCAATGCAATTAATGGCATGATAAAACAAGGAAAAAGCTACACAATTATTACACTAAAAAATTATAATAATTTTGAGGCTTGCTCCTATCATACCATTAATTGAATGTGCGGCCAGGCTGGAACTCCTAGCTGCAGGGTGCCCCCTTGAAGCAAGAAGCCTGGATCAGCTGATGGCTCTCAGGGGCACATGTCACGCCCCAGAAGCTGGGAGCCTGAATCAGCTGCTGGGGATCCCAGCCATATGAACTTGCTACTTACCAGTGTAGGGGGAGCCTGGGTTGGTGAACCCAGGCTTCCCCTGTACTGGCAATATGGCATGATAGAATATGATGCTTGATCCTACAATCACATCTCCTGTCATGCACATGTGGCATGTCAGGAAGCATGATTGTGGGGATCAGGCATTAGATCCCAACATGCCTTTACTTGCACATCTGCCAGAAGCCAAAGGGAAAGAAGTACTCAGTCCCACAAAGCCAGCCATAACCCACTGCATAGCAACTTGACTTGTTGACAGAAGTGAATGAGTGATGTTCTGTTTTTTTAGTGCCATAATAAGCTATATTTTACATTTGAAGACTAAGGCACCAACGTTTCTCTCAGTGGATGTTGACAGCCGAGTGTTCAGGTCCGACTCTTTTTCGAAAATGATTTCTGCTGGGTAAGTCTGGATTCAAAATAATCCATTCTGGGTGCATCTACATGTGACATTTACTGCAGAGATGACTAATTAGCTCTGCAGCAAAACATTACTGTCTACATGCATAGTGCTATTAGGATGGAGTAAACTAATTAACTCTGCCAAGAATAGTAGTGCCAGACACAAGTACTATCCTACGCCAGAGTTATTTACTCTGTTGCAATGCACATGTAGATGCTGATGGGGTTGGCTGGGGCATGCAAGTGTTTCAGCCTAGGGACTGCCTGCCAACTAGCCCCACACTGGAGCACCCTCATGCCCCAGCCACTCCCTCCGCAGAACATTGAGCCAGGTCAGAGCAGTCATGGGCTTGCAGGCTAACCCCTAGGACCTCCTGCCAGTAGGGGCTGCTCCACCCTGGCTCAACATGCTGTGGTCCCAGAGGCACATGAAAATATAGTAACTGGGAGCAATAAACTCCAGCGTAAACTGTGCCAAAGTTTATTCAGCTACATTAATTTCATGTGTAGATGCACCCACTATTATTACTAAAGTCTAAAACATTTTTCAGAGATGCATAATGCCCTGATTAAAAATAGGCCCTTTTACATTTATTGCTGACACCAAAATATTGCACTCTGTAAAACATACTTTTGGTTCTGTCACAAAGGGTATGAACAGAAGCACACATTGTGAGAAGAGCGAAGAGACTTAACCATGGTATTTCTGAAACCAATGTAAATGTTTCCTCCGTCTGCTCCAAACTAACAGCAAATGAATTTATTTCCCCAGATTTCTACAAGGTTATAGTATTGCATTTTAGCCTCACTTACAGAAGGTTAGGAGACAAAACAGTTAAACTGGATTCAGCTGATGTCTGCTCTTAAGACATAAGTCCCCTCTCTCCCATTTACAGCAGCATACTTGTACTTCTTTTCATACCCAAAGTTCAGGTACAGAACAAAAGTACACTACAGCTGATGTTCCCAACCATCAGGCCACAAAGGGTTGGCTGCTGGGTCGCAGCATGAGCTGTAACCAGCTCCTGGTGGTAGCTGCTTGGCCCTCGCTCACTGGCTTCTCAGGTGTGCTTGTCAAGCGTGTGCCACCCCCGGCCACATTCCCCACCTATCCCTGCCCAGCCCTATAGGTCCTCGCTTCCACCTGGCTCTGCTGCCAGTCCATAGTAAAAAAAAAAAAAAAAGGTTGGGAACCACTGCACTACAGTGTACCTGCCAAGCACACTATTATTTAGATTCTAGGCTTTCCCAGCCCCAGAGCTGCACTCTGAGCAGTACAAAAGTTCAATTAGATAAGTCTTGCCAGGCCTGAACTAAGTTAGACTGCCTTGGAGGTACAGTTAACTTTGAGTTAACTTCTAACTACAGTTAGATCCGCCATTTTTAGACCATACACAGTATGTACAGTTCACATTTAGATCCCTAGTTAGGTCAATCTAAGTGTAAAGTCCACAGCTGGGCAAACTAGGGGTGCAGACAGAAGTGCAACTTCCAACTGTAACTCAGAACGATTTTTGCAAAGCCTTCTGAATTACAAAGTTACCTCCAACCAAACAGAAGTTCACTGGTCATGGCTATAGATTGCTTTCTGGGGCCAGATCAGGCAAAATTGTCACTTCTGTCTGCACCCTAAATTCGATTGAGTAGCCATTTTTAACACAATTTAACCTCTCCCTAACCTCCCTAAATGTTTGTACCTAGCCTTGCAGTAGCAGTGCAAAAGCCTATGGAGCAGCTTTGAAAGTGATTTCAGAAGTTTTCCTTAACTGCTACTTTTATCCTTCTTTTTCTATTCAAATTCCTTGTGACAGTAAGACAAGGTTCTTTGGGTGAATCTGATATCTTTTATTAGACCAACTTAAATAGTTGGAAAACAATTTTTAAGCAAGCTTTCAGGTTCAAAAACCCTTCGTCAGGCTAAGGAAGTTTCAGCAGTTGGTGTCTGCTCTTCCTGGATGGAACAAAAAATAAAAAAAGCCAGAGGCTGGATTGGTATGCATACAAGACAGGCAGTCAGTGAAAATGTAGACTGAGGAGTCAATGGGGGAGAGACAAGCTGGGTTGGGAAGGGTGGGGAGAGAAGGGGGATGAATAGTGGAGTGGTACCTGGGGAGTCAGATGTCAGGAAGGTTATAATGTGTCATAAATCCAATGTCTATATTTAGTCCATGATTTTTAGTATCCAGGAGGTTGATGAAGTGGAGTTCATAGGCTCGTCTCTGGGGAGTGTTTTGTGACAGTAAAGCACTTTTCCTTCTTTTATCAGCTGCAAATGGTTTGCAGTGAGCATCCCATTACTGATTAAATGCCACAAAAATCTACTGCTCGGAGATTCCATTGGAATCTGGCACAGAACAAAAGGGGTTTTTCCTATCAGTTAGTCTGTGCATATTTCAAGTAGACCTTATCCTAATCCATTAATTTTTTATTATTCTATTCTAATTGCATTCATGTGACACAATTTCTTTTGTATTAAATTTAATCACGTGTGTTTCACGAGTACATGAAACTAAGGCAGAGATGCTTTCTACAATACATACGGAGAAAAGGCACAATTTGATTCATGCAAAAAGCAGTGTATCCCAGAATTACTGAGCCATCAGGTTTCACAGTGAAAAATACTAATCAAAGAAAACAATAATGAAGAAACCCTATGACAAACATTGGAGGTTTATAAATATTTGAATTATTGCTTTTTCTTTTCATCTAGGATAAGATTAGGCTTTTTGACAGGCCCCAAGCCTCTTATTGACAGGATTGTTCTACATATGCAAGTTTCAACAATACACACCAGCACTTTCACACAGGCAAGTGATTTGGACCTTTTACAAACTAATGGTTTGATCCTGCCTTGGAACAGCTGGGCATCCCAATACTGTCCAGAAACATGCAAATAAGCCTACTCAGTATGCTTTTCTAGAACCCATGCATTTACGATCTGGGTATCATGCTCTGTACAGTTTTGAACAAAGAGTGGGTAAACACAAGGCACAGAATTGTATAGAATCACTGCAGGAACTCTCAAAGAAGTCTGAAGGTTTTCAAGACTGAGCTCTGCATCCTTGGAGGCTTTCAAAACCTGACTAGACAAAGCTTTAGCTGGGATGATCTAGTTAGCAATGATCCTGCTTTGAGCAGGGAGTTGGACTAAATGACCTCCTGAGCTCCCTTCCAACCCTAATTTTCTATGACTCTATGATTCAGGCTATGCTATTAACTTCCATCTCTCAGATCCTCCACTTCTTCACAAATGGGGGCAAAAGGGCTTGCTGGAGCATACAGACAGGTAATACTTTACTGTAGACTTTGTTTCTTTTCATTTTGAACCTGACTTGTCCACAAGCTTTCCTATGTTATCATGGACCTCAAATAAGTCACTTGAACACCTATGTAGCAGTTAACTCATACATAAAAAGGGATATTATTGGTCACTATACTTTTGAAGTCCATCGGGAAAATGATCTCTAAGACAGAAGGTTGATGTTAATAAAATCTGTATTTACTTCCCCAAACTATATTAAATTTCAGTGAATGACTGAGACCGCTCCACAAAAGGAAGGAAATTCAGAATTTTATCTGACTAACCCTTAATACCTTTTCCTGATATATTGCACCTTTCTTTCCAAGAGTCACTTTTTAAGCAAAAAAATTTTGCTAGCAGAAGAGAATACTGTGCTTTTTGGGTCTTCTCTAATTCCAGCTGAAGGAAAGAACTGCATTGGTTTCAACGTGCTCCTGTACCTATAACAGAAAGCTGTTCCCTTATACCAAAGCTATGTTACTACAGGCTGGTGCTCTGTTTACTGTAAATATATCTGCCATAGTTATTTTTTCACTTTAGAAAATCCATTTTTTAAAACATCTCTCTCTCTATGGTTTTCATATTACCTTTATGCCATTCCATTTCTCACCCTATATTTTTCCACTGAGCTGTTTCTCTCTCTAATATTAGTCTCTGCCCTACATACAATGGGTAATAAATAATGCCCAAGTCAAAGTTTCAAACCCAATGACTAAGAGGCTGCAGAGGTAAGCATTACAAGTTTTCCATCCCATTTTGGTTAGTTTTTTTTGTTTGTTTGTTTTTTTTTGGGGGGGGGGTTTAACCCTACATTAAAAATTGAAAAGGAAAAATGACACTGCTAAGTTGACTTATCAAGAGTAGCACTTAACATTGATTTCCAATGAAACGGTGACAGGGCATGATGTACAGAATAGAATTTAATGATAACTGTGTGACTGACTCATACCCCACTGCTCTTTAAAATTACTTGCATTGATTTTTTGCTTCCAGAATAGTGAAGTTCTACAGGGCCCAGTGAGATACAATGCTTGCTGCAGCAGACAAATAGTTAAAAAGTCAGTGAATCAATATACACCCATGAGCCTCTACTTAAATGGTGCTCCTACATATGCAGATAGCCAAAGGACAGTGCAGATTAAGGGACTAAATATTATTATGGTTTCAGAGAGGGGATTTTTTTCCCCAAAAAGCTTCTCTGCATGTGGAAGCTGAATCACTTTAACTATAAGTGAAAAGCTGCACTGATAAGGTTAATCTAAAGAAACTTTTTTGTGTGCTCTGAACATGTTTAATTTGTCTTGCATCAGATTAGCTCATCCCAAATACATAACTGTGGGGATAATAAGAATGAGGAGGAAACTATTCATAAGAAAATTCTTCTGGAACAAAGGTGTGATATATACGGCAACTTGTATGATTTGGCCTGCTTTTTTAGCCATTCACTCATCTTTCATGACTAGCCATACTCCTGGTTTCAGCTTGTTCTACTTAAAGAGGTACCCTCTTTCTGACAGATGCCAAGTTGAGGAAGGAGTTTGACAGGTGAACTAAAAAGGAGTGGGCCAAAGGCTCTAAATTAAGGGGAGGTTGCTCTCCAGAGACATGCCCACATTTGCATGCAGCAATAAGCAATATAACTGTGAAGATTAATCTTTGCATATGTACAAAGTGCCTTTTTCTAAGATGAGCATCAGGCACAGTCATGCTGCACACACCAGGCAATACAATGAGGTATGGAGGACTGTATCAAGTTCCCAGGGATAGCAAAAGAAAAGAAAGCTTGATAACTGGTAAATTGAGACCTATCAAAAGGGAGGAAGGTAATTATAACTTGTAGTGTGTAGGAAGTATGGGCGACTGGTGTCTCCTGAGTCCGGGGGGGCGGGCACTTGCCCCCCCTGACTGGACAGTCAGCAACTGGGGTCGGTCCCCCATGGCCAATCCTGCCAACGGGGGGGAAGAAAGGTGTCCCCCGTGGTGACCGATCCTGCTGACCCACAACTGGCAGCAACGTGCCACTGGCACTTCCAGGCGCACCGCTAGCTCTTCCGGATCGATGGGATCAGCCACAGGGTGAACGCTTCTCCTGGTGCACTTCCCGGCCAGCACTGTCAGTGGGGCACCAGCGCTCTCACCTTCCCTGCCGCCCGGGAATGCTAGCTGAAAGGGGGTGCACTAGCGCTCTCAGGGGGTGCACATGCACCCCCTACACATCATCACTACAAAGAATTTCAGGAATCAGGTAGATTATGGTGTGTCATAAAATCAACACTGATGTTCAGCCTTTAGATCCTAGTGTCCAGACAGCTTAGGAATTTTTGTCCCCAAACTCACCTTTTAAAAGTGTTTGTTGCCTTGGGCATGAGAATAGCAAGGTAAGAAAGGGAGTTGTGGTTCTGTGAAAAGATGTGCTCCTACTAGCATATGTGTGTTTTTGTCTTTTATGTTATTTTTTGTGAGAGTCCATTCTGGAGTGTAGTTCCTGTTTAGTTTCACTCATGTAATTACCATAAGAGTATTTGGTGCACTGAATATTTCATATTTTGAGAAAAGTATTATAAGATTTATGGAGCCTGATGGATTTCTTGTAGTATCAGTGGAGATGTGTCAACAGGTTAATCATCTATCATTAAGGCAAGGTTGTGTCCCATTTGATGTCTGTTGAACAGTGGGCAGTTTGCTTCTGATGATGAGTTGGGCAAATACTTTAAGCATTGCTGCTATCTGGGAAGAGTCTAATAGGACCCTAAGACTGTGAATGACCCTGGCAGTCAGTTGATGATTGTATATTGGCAAATTCTCAGATATGTCTTCCCTTCCAACAAAGCCATCTTATGTGGACAGAACATACCACATAAACTGCATAGCTTTTATTATCCAAATTCCCATCTCTGACATACACTTGATGAGCATGGCCACCCGTCCATGTCATCAGATTACTAACAGCTAGAAGCTCACAATACCTCAGTCTCCTGTAGTAACTATTCACACGCATAAAACAAGAGAGGTTTGTTCATCTTATTAGTTACTTTGGTATACACTGCTTATGTGATATTGAGCATGTGTGAACAAGTACATCTGAAGCCCAATGTCACTAGGGACCAGTTGGTTTGACTTCCAGGCTACTGACGGTTCTGTGCACCAGAATTAACAGCTTCAGTTTCACTTTCATCGTAAGTAGCACAGTAAAGTTAACCAATCGCTGTGCTGTTATATCTGAACTAATCATTGGTGAATCCATCATCACCTTCGGGGACCTGCTGAATCTAAACTCTTACTACCAAAGCTAACCACTCCCATTAACTTGTATCTGAATTCTTTTTCATTAATGTATTAAGTGGCTTCTTTTTCTTTCGAGAAAAAAGGCTCATCTTTCTGGTACAATCAAGATTTTAGATCAATGAAAAATCCAGTCCCATTTAAGCTGCACACAGTCTGATCCCAACAAAAGGCAGGGAACAGTAATTGCTTGAAAGCTGAGCTTTTCATGTAAATCAGTGCCATAAAAGGGATGACACATAGATTTCATAGACATTAGGGCTGGAAGGGACCTCGGAAGATCATCGAGTCCAGCCCCCTGCCCAAAGGGCAGGAAGTCAGCTGGGGTCATAAGATCCCAGCAAGATAAGCATCCAGTTTGCTCTTGAAGGTGTTCAATGTAGGTGCTTGAACCACCTCCAGTGGCAGGCTGTTCCAGACCTTGGGGGCTTGGACAGTAAAGAAACTCTTCCTTGTGTCCAGCCTGAAACAGTCTTGCAGTAGTTTATGACCATTCGACCTAGTCGTCATCCCTTGGGGCGCTCTGGTGAACAAACGTTCCCCCAGATACTGGCGGTCACCCCTGATAAACTTGTAGGTGGCCATCAGATCACCCCTGAGCCTGCGCTTTTCCAGGCTAAAGAGCTCCAGGGCTCTCAGCCTGTCATCATAGGGTCTGCTTCCCTGACCTCTGATCATGCGCGTGGCTCTTCTCTGGACTCTCTCAAGCTTCTCCACATCCTTTTTGAATTGTGGAGCCCAAAACTGGATGCAGTACTCCAGCTGCGGCCTCACCAAGGCCAAGTACAAGGGGAGAATGACGTCCCAGGATTTGCTTGAGAAGCATCTATGGATGCAAGCCAGCGTTTTGGTCGCTTTACTAGCCACAGCATTGCACTGCAGGCTCATGTTCATCTTGTGGTCAATGATGACCCCCAAGTCTCTTTCTTCCATAGTGCTAGCCAACATAGCACTGCCAACCCTATAAGGATGCTGCGGGTTTTTCTTCCCAAGGTGGAGAACCTTGCATTTATCGGTGTTGAACACCATCAGATTCTCGTCCGCCCACTTGCTGAGCCTGTCCAGGTCAGCCTGGATCACCTGCCTGTCTTCTGGTGTGGATGCTTTGCCCCAAAGTTTGGTGTCATCGGCGAACTGACCAGTCCACTTCTGACTCCAGTGTCCACATCATTAATGAAGATGTTGAACAGTATGGGTCCAAGGACAGAGCCTTGGGGGACCCCACTGGTCACAGGACACCATGATGAGTGACTTCCATCAATTACTACCCTCTGGGTCCGACCACGGAGCCAATTTTCCAGCCAGTGGATCGTGGAGGACCCAAGGCGACAATTGGCCAGTTTCTCCAAGAGGTGATCATGGGAAACCAGATCGAAGGCTTTTTTTAAGTCAAGATATATGACATCAATCTCTTCTCCCTTGTCCAGGTGATAGGTCACCTGGTCATAGAAGGAAATGAGATTGGTCAAGCAAGACCTACCCGCAATAAACTCATGCTGGCTATCCCTTAAGATGTTGGCGTTGGCCAGTCCATTAAGGATGGCCTCTTTAATAAACTTTTCTAAGATCTTCCCCGGGATAGAAGTCAGGCTGATGGGCCTATAGTTAGCCGGATCCACTTTCCTCCCTTTCTTGAAGATAGGCACCACATTGGCCTTCTTCCAGTCTTCGGGCACTACACCAGAGCGCCAAGAGTTTTCAAAGATCTGTGCTAGAGGCTGGGCTATGATGCTCGCCAGCTCCTTGAGTATCCTGGGGTGAAGATTGTCAGGGCCGGCTGACTTGAAGGTATCCAGCTTCTCAAGATGTTCCTTCATGAAGTCAGCATTAATGGAGGGCAGGGGATCACCCTCACCTGGACTTCCCTGTCCTGTAGCGGGCATGGGCGTCCCATGGGACTGATGAAAGACCGATGCAAAGTACCCATTTAATAGGTTGGCTTTTTCCTGGGTGTCAGTTGTCAGTTGCCCCATCTGGTTCAGCAGGGGTCCAATGTTGCCCCTGCTTTTCCTCCGGCTCCCCACATATCTGAAAAAGGACTTTTTATTGTCCTTGATGCTCAAAGCTAGTTGGAGTTCAGTTGCAGCCTTGGCTTTCCTGGTCTGCTCCCTACAGGACCAGACCAGTGCAGAATAATCCTCCTTGGAGGTGACTCCCATCCTCCATCCTTTGTAGGCCTTTCTTTTTAGCCTCAGGAGGTCTGCTAGGTCCCTGGAGAGCCAGGGGGGCTGCTGTGCCCCACATACAATACTACTGATGAAATCCTGACCCCAGCGAAATCATTTCCATTTCAGTGTTTTCGTTATAAATGCAAAATATGCTTTAATTCAAAATCTGGGTTTTTTTTCTCTAGATTTGGCAGATTGGTATGTCCCTACAGCTGGAATGTTTCTATGGATTAAAATTAAGGGCATTTCTGATACACACCAGTTGGTCATGGAAAAAGCCTTAGAGAAAGGGGTAGGAAAAATTATACTACTGGGAAACACTAATATAGTTTAAGGTTTGATTTTGAATAGAACCATGTACACCATTCTGTTTGTTTCTTATTCAATCAGTTGTGACTTGTATTAGGTTTTCTTCCTGGGTCATTAAGGAATAAATTCAGTAACTAGGGTGGTGACATCACATTAATAATATCAGTTGGATTTTACCCATTATGCAAATGCTTAACATTTTATTTCCTATGCACATTTTTAATATAACTGAATCATTTTAATAAACTTAATAATTTTAAAACTGCAAATAGCACTAGATGACAGAGAAAATGGTCATGAAAAAGAATCACACTTCAAATAGACAAATGTCTTAGGCCCCAGTCCTATGGTAATGTTGGCATGGGTAAATCTGGATGGCACTGTTCCACAATGTCTTCACAGGGGATAGCAAATAGTATAAGTGCTAGTGTCTGCCATCTGGTTCTTAGGATAGGACACAAAAATATATCAATAGGGAGAAAGTATAGGCAGTTAGACATAGCACAAGGATAATAAAATCCAGGCAGCCTTTAGAAGCATTTAGTGGAAGCCTTTGGAGCTCATGTACTCTATGCAGTTTTCATAGCACTTGGTACATCAGAGAAGAGTTCCTGTTCTCATTAAAGTTCATGGCAATTTTCCTATTTGACTTCAGTGAAGCAGAAATGTGTGCGCAGAGCATAAATGATAAATTTCATAGGGAACAGTGTGTAACAGGGGATCGGCTCAGGCCCAGTCACTACATCAGCCTGCCCCACCTGTCTAGGGCAGTCCGTCCTGCCTTTCCCGCCACACCTTTATGTACCAAAGTAGATGAAAAAATGCAGGAGGCTGCCCGTGTAATTGCCCTGATGCCAAGGGTGGCACAGCTCCAAACCTTCCCTTATACCGTGTCCCATGCCGCACAGAAGGCATCCAAATCCACTACTACTCCCCAGCCCCATTGCTGGGCGCCACACAGCCTCTGGCCCAAACTTGACCTCAGGCATCTTCAGACCTACCTTGGCCACATGCCCCCTCACTGGGGCCTCCAACCTGCCCCATCACTGGGGTGCTGGGCCTTACACCCTTTGGGCCTCAGGCCTCACTGTGGGCCTTGGCCCCTGTCTCAGTCACCTTCTATCAGCCTGAACCCTGCCTCAGGCCCCATTCAGTGGGCTGAGCATTGTGCTTTTCTGTCAGGGTGTGCTCCCCTAGCCTTTCCGCTCCACAGGGCCACCTACATGGCAGCAGGGGAGGAAGCTTTCCAGCATCCCATACTTGCCTTTCACTAGGGAGGCACAAAAGTGTGGCATTTCCTGGAGACTGTCCCACCACACCATCCAAACCCAACAGGGTGTAGTTTCCAGTCATGCCCCAGTACCAGGAACCTCCTCCATCCCCAAAGTTCCTACCCTTGACCTCCAGATATTCTAGGAGCAGACTCCTCTGGCCAGGCAATGTTACTCCAGTGGCAACCCTCCAGCAACTACCAGGTCTGCTTTCAGGGCCTGGTCTTATATCTAGGCTCCCCAGCATCTCTACCAATCAAGCAGCCTCCTGACCACCATGTGACTGCCTGATTGGGTCTGCTCCCACCTGCAAGCTGTTCTGCATCCTGCTCAAACCCTTAAAGCGGCAGGCACAACCTGTGTCCTGCCACACAGTGACCAAATTAGTCTGTTGATCATAAGAAGAAAAAAAAATACAGGATGTTTAATAAATGCCTTTTTCTTAATAAATATCTGACTACTTGATATAGGGAAAAGAGATTGTGCAAAGAGAGGAAACCAGCAAAATGATGTAAAATGTTAAGTGCCCTGAAATCCAAGAAGTGAATAGCCAATTACTCTGCTTTGCTGTAATAAGCCTTAACTATCTAGAGTGGGGTTTTGAACTGAAATCCATCATCTTAGCTGCTGTTTTCATTTTCGTCCAAGGCTGACCACATACAATCCTTGTCACAGCCAATGAGGATGACCTTACAGTCACAAAGATGAAACATCTAGCAGAAAAGGCAGGCCTCAGCACACCCCACCCACTCAAATAAACTGACATGCGCCAAAGCCAGAAGTTGGCCAATGAGGCTGTTCCAAATTTATCCCCAATGTCTGCTCTCAAGCCCTCACTTTCTTGAGAGAAGGCACTAGGGATGAGTCTGGAGTAGCTTCACATATAAACTTCTGGCTCTGGAGAGGATCAGCAAACTTGGGTGGATGGGGCATGGGCATGGTACTCATAGCCAGCTTCCCCAAGATCAGTCTTTGACCCAATATAGACCCAACATAGGTTATTGCCCAGCCTGTTCCAGTACTGTATTATCATAGATCATTCGCATGTTAATTCAGGTAGTCCTTAAACAACAAGACTTTAGCTTTCACCAAATACAAGCCAAATTGATCAGGGCTGTAAGTCGCAACGTAAGTTACATTTAAGAAGCTGGTAAAAATGGGCAGAATTATTTATGTGAAATTCTGCAGGGGTCAAATTCAGTTCCCAGAACAAATGGGTACTGCCTTCATGGAAGTCAAAAGAAATTATAGGTAATGCTGTAATATTGTAGCCATGATGGTCCATGAAAAATGAAAGACAAATATTTTTGTGAGCGTTTTATGTTATTGGACCAACTGTATTGTTGGGAGGGACAAAGCTTTTGGGTACCTCTGTACTGAACCGGAGTTAAATTTGAACACAGAAATGTTGTACACATAAGTGAAAGTACGGATCTGAGTTGCTTGATCTTAGAACTAACATAATTTGCTTTGAGCATTATGTCTACCCCCTTCCTCCCTGACAATTCAAACTGAATTCCAAATTAGTACAAACAGAAGTTAAGCAGAAGATGCCGTTAACCAATTTCAGCCTTTTTCCAATCAAATGCCACCTGACATGCCACCACTGTTTTGTGTCTCTGCTGGATTTGGCTCAAAAATATCCATGAAAATTGCTCTTGTTGACTGCAGAATGGCCTTGGCCTTGATTTTACTCAACAAAGTGATACAGTGAAACAGTTCTGCAGTTAGTATTAGTCAGGTCATAAGAATAAAAGAATCACTATTCACTGGATCAGACTATAGGTCCATCTTTCCTACTATCCTGTCTCTCACAGTGGCAGAGAGTGAATGCTGAAAGGGAGAGTGAACTGGGTATGCCCAGGGTTTTTCTACTCTACTCCATTCTTCTCTCACTTGCAGCCTCCAGCCTTTAATCAACTATATCCCAAAAGGGAAAAATATTATTTGAGCATCAACTGCATCTGAAATGGAATACTGAAATGATCACATTTACATTCTAAAAATTTCAATGCACTTGACACACTAAAGTAGGTAATCTCTCTCTTAGATATGTCTGGTTCCTGGAGGAGGATTCAACACTGACAGCTCAGAGCTTAGTCCTTATGTCAGAGCTTCCCTCTCTTTTGCTTCTCCAATCCAAATTGACCACGTGAGAGCAAACTGCCCTCTACACCACCTTTGACATATTTTACTACTTCTGTTTTCATATGAATTTGACATTTGCATTTAGACTAACACGGGACTTGCAGATCTTTCTTATATTTCTGCTAATTTTTTAACGGAAAATGATCACCCAAATTCCAATTTAAAAAGTGGACTATTTATCAGTCCCCTTTGGAATCAGGATTACGATTGAAGTACAAACTAGGCACATCTACATGTGACATTACATCACCATAACATAGCAATGGTGGGTATTAACCACGACGACGCCACCCCTGCACAGTAGCTCATTGCTACTGTGCAGTAGGGTCAGAAACAACCTGTGAGCCACTGGGACTGCACAGACATTTAGTACTTGCTTTAGCACAAACTTGGCACATCTATATGAGACGCTACGTTGCCGTACCCACGAGCTATGGCAACAGAGCATTGGTGGGCACTAACCATAACGCCACCAATATTGGCGGGTACTGTGCAGTCGTCTAGTACTTTAACACGAACTGGGCAGATCTACATGAGACACTACAGTAACATAGCGTTGGCAGGCACCAACTGTGACGCTGCTGCTACCGCACAGCAGCAACTCGCTACTGCACAGTACATTTAGCAAGTACTAAATAACTGCAGAACCGACTGGTACTGCACAGTCCCAGTGGCATGTGGGCCATTTCTGACCCTGCACACCAGCTCATTGCTACTGCACAGTACTAGCAGCAGCACGGTTAGAAGCTGTGCAGAAGTAAGAAGGTGTGTACTGTATATGCCCTAGTTGTGTCTTCCAAGTTCACAAAGTGTTTTTTTCCATGGGCCATGGAAATAAACACAGGCCTCACAAATCCCAGCATAGTGCCTAAAATATAATTTCACTCTCTAGCCATTACCAGTTGCACACAATGACGAGAAATTTTATATCAGTCTTCACATACAAAAAAGGATCATTATAAAGAGGAAGGTATTTAATTATTCTCTTTGTCCACTGGTGATAGGACAAGAAGTAGTGTAGTTGATCTCAATATTTTTGATCCTGAAGCACTCCTCAGTTAACTCAAATCACCCCTCCATAACTTTTGTAAATTGTGTGGCACCCAATTTGAAAAACTAATTTGTATATTAGCACACACACCACCTCATAGAGAAACCATGCCATGATTTGGGGGATCTGACAGGAATGGACAAGCCTGAGGCTGCAATTACCTGCTTATCTCCTCAAACCTCCTAGCACCCTTCAAAAGGGTCTGGTGGCACCCCAGGTTGCCGTGGTACTCTGGTTGAGAATCACTGTAGTAATGGGTTTAAATTGCAAGAAGTGGGATTTAAGTTAGGAATTAGGGATACTGGGTGCCTGTACACAAGCATGGAGGTTGCTTCGACGTACTGTGATTACAGCATGTCGCTGCTGGAGTGTGGCAATTATCGTGCTCCAGCAGCCTCCCACATCTCGTGTATCAGCATCCCTGTGCTTCAAAACGGCAGCAGGGCCACATGAACTAAAGCTCGTCAAACAAGCTTTAGTTCAAACGCTCCCACTGCCATTTTGAAGTGCAGGGACACTGATACACGAGATGCTGTGGCTTTTTACTTAGAGCGGCTCTTGGAGCCACTCTAATTAAAGCACTGTCCCCCCACCCCCGGAGCACATGTAAAAGTGCCCACTATGTTTAACTGTAAGAGTGGTTAAGTACTGAATGGGGTTGTTGAATCTCTGCCTGGGGCAGTTTACACAAAGATAGTCATGCTTGATCAGGGAGTTTAACAAGATATTCTCTCAAAGTCCCTTCCAGCCCTATTTTCTCTGATTCTAAGGCCCTCTCTACACTTACAGGTATTACACAATTACCTGGTTAATTGCACAATTAACCGAAACCAACTGCATGTGCAAAGTAGCTATCACACAATAAAAAGCCCCAACTAGCTATAAAGTTAGACCTCAAAAATGTGTACTAACTTTACAGTGGTTGTTATCCAACTTTAATTTGCACACGTAGCAGGGTCTACCCATGCCTGACCAGGCTCCCAGGCACAGGAGTGCGGTGCACCATGCCCAGCTAGGACTGGGAGTCCCACAACTGTGGAGATTCTCAGTCCCAGCAGCTGCTCACTCTGGGTCCCAACAGCACCCCACAGCTGCTGGAACCCAGAGTCCTGCAACTGCTGATGCTGAGTCCTGGTAGTGCATCTCCCAGTGCCAGGACCCAGCTGCGTGAAGCCCCTGGGGCTGAGAGAGCACAGCAGCTAGGTCTCCCAGCCACAGAGGTGTATGGAGTATGCCTACAGCCAGGAGCCCCCTCAACTGAGGGGGCTTCCAAACTTGGGAGAATGCTTCTTGACGGTGCAGGGGAAGCCTAGGATCAGGCTTCCCCTGCACCAGCAATAAGGCGCAGTTGGGTCTAATGTGTGATCCCACCACAATCACACCTCCTGCCATGAATGTGTGGTATGGCAGGAAGCACGATTGTTTTGATCATGCATTAGATCCCATCTCATCTTTACCTACACATGTAGAGGGACACTAAGAAAGATGGCAATAGCTACTAAAGTAGAAAATTGTGGAATAACCAGCCCATGGCAGAAGCTGATTATCACCTAGAGGCTGGGTTATACTCTGAAACATACGTTTTCCTTTTTCTTTTCATACCTAACTTAACAGTGGTTGTTCTTATTATCCATACACATATCTAACTCTCTTTTTTTTTTTTAAATCAGGTTAAGTTCATTATCACTAGTACCTAGTGGCTCTGAGTTCAGCAAATTGTTTATGCAATATGGGTTATTAGAGCACTGCCCCCCTCACTGCATACCGAGTAAAGAAAGTAGCAGAGAGAGAACAAGCACCATGTTTTCACAACATCAAGTGCCATGTTTTAGAAGAGTAGTACAGTATATGTTAATACAGTTATGGGGAGTGAAAAATAAAGGCCAAGGGGAAAATTCTTTAAGTTCTTGATATAATTCAGCATTTCCAGGTGCATGTCTCAAATTATTATGCTTCCTCAAGAAATAAGTATGAAAAACATGATCACACTTCTCTTGCTGACACCAACAGAAGATTATTCCAGCATGCTGGGTCAGTTGCATAGTTTTTCCTCCACTTGTTGTTGCTCTCTGTTGTCTGCAAAATATTGTCATCACATTATCACTGAAATAACACTGTACCTGACACTAGTAAAAATATTTTCAGATCTTGGCAAACATGTTACATTTTCTAAACTGCAAACAAGCAGCATGAAGCAAAAGTGCCTGCTCAGAAAGCCCTCACAAGCCAGTCAAATCCATTGCTCTGAAAGACCACCATCTCTTAAAAAAGCATGTACTATAGTAGAGAAGGCATTCTGTTTGGGGTTTGCCAAGCCCAGCACTGCTTCCAGGGGATGGCGCTGGTCTCGGCGCTCAGCAATGCCACTCAAAGCGGTTTCCTTCCAGTTCATGTGTAATTTCTCTCCCTAGCTGATATAGTATATTACCATTAATTATCAATACGTGCTCTGAGGGTTAGATAGGTAATTATTATCCTTGTTTTCATCATCATTGTAAATCTCCTGGATTAAAGCATGACCCAGGCAAGGCATCCAAGACCAATCAGTCTAACTTCAGCCTGTGGGGATATCATCAGAGAACGGCCACTTGTGTGACGCGTACGCATGACTCACCAGTTTCTGATAAAAGGCTTTCATCACATTCCCAACAATGCTACCCACACTCTTGTGACTTCTGCTTCCTGTATGTGTTAGGCCTAGCACATCTTTCTAGCACTGCATCACTGCTCAAAGAGTTAAATAGCCTCTTTGATCATCATGCATCACTGCTGTCTACCTGCAGCCAGCAATTCCCATTAGTCTGTTACTATCCTGCTTTGAACAATGTGGAACTTCATTTTTGCTTTTATGTCTGGCCTCACTTTCACAGATTGCATTCCATTTCTCCATACAGCAGGTGCTTAGCTATATCCTTATGAGCAATACAGCCAGCCCAATAGGGCTGTGGATTCATTATCGATGTTTCAACACAGATTTATGGCAGCAACTCTAGACAAGATCCTCAGTCAAGCCCTCTGAACCTCAAAAGGGAATCTAAGAAACACAATTGGACTTCTGTTATCCCTGTTCTATTCAGGCATGAAAATGAGGCACAGAGTTCATGCAAGTTGTTTAAGGAGGTATATCAGGCAAGGGTGAGAGTTAGAATTTAGAAGTTCTTGATGTCCTACCCTGGGGGTCTTCAAAAGGAGGCCAGATAAGCACCTAGCTGGGGTTGTTTGACCCCAGCATGCTTTCCTGCCATGGCAGGGGATTGGACTTGATGATCCACTCAGGTCTCTTCCAACCTTACCAACTACAAAACTACCCCCTGAATCTGACAAGAATAATGATGCCTTTTCATAGATTTCATAGACATTAGGGCTGGAATGGACCTTGGAAGATCACTGAGTCCAGCCCCCTGCCCCAGGGGCAGGAAGTCAACTGGTGTCAAAGGATCCCAGCAAGATAAATGTCCAAATGTGTCTTAAAGGAGTCCAGAGTAGGTGCTTGCACCACGTCTGGAAGCAATCTGTTCCAGGCCTTGGGGGCTCAGACAGTAAAGAAGTTCTTCCTTATGTCCAGCCTGAAATGGTCTTGGAGGAGTTTGTGACTGTTTGACCTTGTCATCCCTGGGGGTGCTCTGGTGAACAGGCGTTCCCCCAGATCCTGATGTTCACCCCTTATATACTTATAGGCAGCTACCAGGTCCCCCCGAGCCTGCGCTTTTCCAGGCTGAAGAGTCCCATGGCTCTCAGCCTTTCATCATAAGGCCTATTTTCCTGCCCTCTGATCATGCACATGGCTCTTCTCTGGACTCTCTCAAGCTTCTCCACATCCTTTTTAAATTGTGAAGCCCAGAATTGGATGCAGTACTCCAGCTGCGGCCTCACCAAGGCCGAGTATAGCAGGAGGATGACATCCTGGGTTTTGCTTGAGAAGCATCTATAGATGCGAGCCAAAGTTTTGCTCGCTTTACCAGCTGCAACATCACATTGGTGGCTCATATTCATCTTGTGGTCAATCATGACCCCCGAGTCCCTTTCGGCTGTGGTGCTAGCAAGCATAGCACTGCCAAACCTATAAGCATGCTGTGGGTTTTTTCTTCCCGAGGTGGAGTACCTTGCATTTTTCGGTGTTGAACGCCATCAGATTTTCATCTGCCCATTTTCTGAGCTTGTAAAGGTTGGCCTGAATCACCATCCTGTCCTTTGGTGTGGATGCTTTATCCCAAAGTTTGGTGTCATCGGCGAACTTGGCCAGTCCGCTTCTGATACCAATGTCCACATCATTAATGAAGATGTTAAAGAGTATAGGCCCAAGGACGAAACCTTGAGGGACCCCAATGGTCACGCTGCACCACAGTGATTGACTTCCAACAACTACCACTCTGAGTCCGACCTCAGAGCCAATTCCCCAGCCAGCGGACTGTGATGTAGCCGAGGCCGCAGTTGGCCAGTTTTTCTATGAGATGATCATGGGATACCAGATCAAAGGCTTTTTTGAGATCAAGATACATGGCATCAATTTCTTCTCCCTTGTCCAGGTGATATGTCACCTGGTCATAGAAGGAGATGAGATTGGTCAGGCAAGACCTACTCACAACAAACCCGTGCTGGCTGTCCCTCAGGATGTTGCCATTAGCCAGTTTGTCAAGAATGGTCTCTTTGATAACTTTTTCCAAGATCTTCCCCAGGATAGAGGTCAGGCTGATGGGCCTGTAGTTCCCCAGATCTACTTTCCTCTCTTTCTTGAAGATAGCCACCAACCACAGTGACCTTCTTCTAATCTTTGGGCACTTTGCCTGAGCGCCATGAGTTCTCGAAGAACTGTGCCAGTGACTGACCTATGATGCTTGCCAGCTCCTTAAGTACCCTGGGGTGTAAGCTGTCTGGGCCAGCTGACTTGAAAGTGTCCAGCCTCTCAAGGTGTTCCTTCACACGGTCTACATTGATGAAGGGTAACAATTCTCCCTCACCTGGGCCATCCCTTGGGGCTGGTGAAAAACCGACGCAAAAAACACATTAAGCAGGTTGGCTTTTTCCTGGGCATCAGTTGTCCCATATGGTTTAGCAGGGGTCCAATGTTAACCTTGCTTTTATTCCCCATGCACTGAAAGTCCATAATGATTTTGACTTTATCTATCATAGGAGGGTTTCTGCCTGTCATCAAGGGATCCACATATTTACTCACTGCAAGCACACACTTCCAATCCCAGGACCATCACCACTTTGTCAGCTAGGTATGTGAAAGAGCTAAGCAAAGCAACTACAAGGGCTAGGAGCATTTTTTCCAGCCCTCCCACATCCTCCTGGCCTAATGTACAAACACAAAATGTGCTCCACCCCCAAAGAAGCCAAACTACTTGAGACCCTAGGCACTGTATTTGGAGGTGAGAGCACAGGCACCAAGTATAGTCAGCCAGAATAATTTTCTGTGAAGGAGCTAAACAGGGCCAAAGAGCTAAACAGAGACTCATGCTAGCTATTCACATTGCTAAATGGACTGGAGTCAGTCTTGGAAAAAAGATTTTAAAAGACTTAGAGTCAAGAAGCAACTCACGCCAGTATTGCATCTTTAACTGAAAATAAAGTTAAGGAACTTACGTAATTAAAGTCTACTGTGTAAAAATGTAAAACAAATGAAATCCATCTTGTTCCAACATGACCACTTAAAATTATAGTGCATAATAGAACTTCAATCAGAGCAAACGGTTTAACTCCCAGAGCACTATCAACCATTTCCAAAGTGGACAATATAAATAAATATAAAGCCCCTGGGTTTATATGCTGTTACTGCGATGGCCCACATACATCCTAATTTTGGCTTTCCTTATCTGAGCATAAACTGGAAGTGTAGGATTATTAAGTGCACTGTGACCATCTTCCACTGGCCAGACCATCTATGACATGCTTAATTCTCCCCATCTTGATCAAATAGCCTCTTTTTATTATAGGAAGTGCCGGTAGCACCATTTTTTATTGAAGTGGCCTGACATTTCCTATTACTAGATACCGTTTTGAGTTGGTTGTAATTTTTGAGCTCAAATAAATACTTGAGCAGAAATTTTTGATGCTAGGTGTCTGCCCAGGCAGCCTAGTTTTGAGTACTTAGCTTTGCAAATCTAGTCATGTTCTTTTAATTTACAGGGTTTTGTTTTTAGAGTGCTTGGTTGTTTTTGTTTTTTTGGGGCGGGGGGGTAAGTTGGGCAGATCAAGCAAGAGAATATGTATGTATGTATGTATCTCATAAATATAGAAGGATGAGAAATTAATTAATATTTGTGAGAATGAATTTATGCTTAAGTAATACTTTAAAATCTTTTTTTTTTTATTGTAGGACACTGCTAACTGTATTCCTAGTTGTCATTAACTTTAACTGAAATTTAATAAGGAACTGCATTAAAATAACCATATAGGCGCCAAGGTTGCCAGACCAAATGAAATAAAATCTAACAAAATCTGAGAAGTGAAGTGCTTCATTATATACCTAATTTACTGTTCTTTTTTCTAATATATCTTGATTTTCTATTTTGAATTAATTTATTAAAACTTTGTACATGGTAACAGAAAATCTTAATACATTTCTTATTCATCTTTAAACTCTTTTCTGCTTAATAAAACTTCTGTTAAGCATATATAGTGACCAGGAGACACTGTGAGCTGTTGTGTATTCCACCAGCCCCAGATGTTACTAAATCAGCCTACTAAAGCAATGATGAAAATATCCTCTGAATATTAAAAATAAACTCTTTTGGCAAAGAATGTATTTGCATCTAAAAATAATGCTAAGCATTTGATCTATACTCTTCTCAAATAACTGCCAAAATATCCACTAATTAATTTTCCATACACTCCTGTGAAATATGTAAATTGCCCTTTTATATATGGGAAAACTGAGGTAAGATGTGATCTGATTTATTCATGATCAGAGTGCAAGCTATTTGAGTTCCTGATTCTCAGCCCTTCACTTATATTTCTGCTTCCCTGAAGTCTAAAAATAAAACCACTTTTTCACTATGAGCTAAACAGTTGCACCAAATCGAGCATCTTTGTAAAATATTTATAACCTTTGCACAGTCTCCCTCTACTGGGCTGCTTGAAATACAAAACCATAAATTATTTGCTTTCTAAGTTACTAAAACAATAGACACAAACTTACTTTTCAGTATGGGAATACAACATTATTTCAGGGGGAAAAATAATCATGTAATGGTGAGGGGATTATGTTTTAAAAAAATCATCCCTACAATCTTAACACTTGAGCAACCCCCGGTAGACACTATAGCAACCAGTGAAAACACCAAGTGCGCTGGGGAAAGTGAAGACTGTAGAAACATATTATCATACACAAACTATTTGCTCCTAGCTGTTTGACCTACACTCAGGCACTTACCTACAAACCATCCCAGATGTGCCAGCTGTTATTACCCCTTCACCTGTGTTCTACAGCCCCCACAGACCCTGCTATCACTTAGCCCTGAGTAAGCCCCAAGCATGCACTGTCACAAATGTGCTTATGCTACTACAAATTCAGACCCTTGTGACTCTCTCCTCTGAACAACAGAGCTGAAATGAAGAAGTCCTGATCCCTCGAAGTGCAAGTACATCTCACTGCGTATGGCAGCATGAACTCACAATCTGCTGCAATTAATCAAACCACCATTTGATGCAGCTTCACCTAACATATTGAAAGGCACTTAGAGTGCATGCAGATTAATGACAAACCACAATCCAGTGAAACATACCAACACAAAAACAAAATGGCACAACTGGCTACTCATTTGTCCTATCCATTTATTATGTGCCAGCCATTGCTAAACCACAGTTACAGTTTATAGTCCAACTTTGGGGGACAGAGATGAGGTTGCAGGATGGGACTGGCGTGTATTTCATGGGTTTCAAAGGGATACGTTTAGCAACCTTTAACATTCTGAAAGAGCACAAAGGCAACTTCAGGTGGCTGTTGCTTAACTCTTTAATAATGCAATGTTTTGGCAGTCAAGAATTCAAAGTATTACTTGGATACTTCCTTTTCCTAATGGATACTACCACTTTCTGCCACTGGGATCCAGTGCTAGGACCTGCTAGCATGGACCCCTTTACTTCTACAACGTGCCCTGTTGGATTGGAGCCAATGAGAATAAGCACTAAGATCCACCAGCATAGTAGGAAGTCGGGGAATCTTAAAAGCCTTTCATAATTAAGGCACAACGAACTGTCATTCCTCTGAAATGGGAATGTAGGAAACAAGCAGCAGCTAGTAAGGCTAAAACAGTGGTAGAGTTAGAAAAGACAGGCAAATAAACATGAATATTTTAAATTCATTTTTTCTCCAAAGACTGAAATATACTTTATGGAGATTAAATTCATTAGAAGTCCATACTGCTGCTCCTTGTACTACTTAACATTTTACATAATAGGACTATGAGATTCACCAAAACGTTGATGCCATAAGTCACCTTAGCCTACCTATATCACTATCCTCCATGTCAGCCCTTGTGTTACTAATGAAGGGGCTCTTCTACAGAGCACAAGTCCCCCTACCACGTCCCAACCTGAGCCTGTGGCCTTCACAGTTAACAGATACTTACTGCCTTATGCAGTAAGGTGGCAAGCTATTATACAGTAGAGAACAACCCTGCAGAACCAAAATGAACTAAATGACCTAATAAGTGTTTCCATCTCTAATTTCTGTGACATTATGAACGTGCTGTTTTCCTTTTCATCGCTGGTGTGAAATGACTAGTTTTTCCAATACAAGTTACAAATATCTGGGCAACATGCTGACACTCCATTTACTGTACTTCTTTTAACATTTCCAGAAATAATACAAGTCCTATTCAGCATCTTTCTATAAGGAGGTTAGCTGTAAAATACAGCTGTGATTAATTGTATAAGTCCTTTGTGTCACCAAATAGAATTGTTACCTCTATGTAGGATGGTCTTTCCTCCAAACAGCATTATCTTTTTTCTCAGGACAAAAAAGCCTATTGGGAGTAAAGAGAAAACTAATGAAGCATGATATAACATATCCTTATTATTGCAGACTGACCTTTATGTATCCATCCCTGGTATCTAATGCAATTTATTTTTCAATCCAGACTTCAACGTGAAACTGAGGCAGACACCTGATTTGTTTCATATATAAAGCCGTGTGTCTTAAAAAAATATTTTTAACAAGTCCCTATATCCTATTGGGATGCTAAAAAGAGTATACTGACATGAATGCTAAAATACAGTAATCCAAAAGGACTGTCTTGGCAGGAGGTAAAACTACATTAAATGAGCATGGGTTTTTTCCAGTTCTTGCAAGTAAATGTTCACACTGCTTACCAATTTCTTACATTTTATTTCATAGAAAAGAACATTGTGAACTCTCCATATGGCTTTAAAAAACGATTTTCTTTAGACACTGAATTAAGTGTGTCCTGTCCAGGGAAGAGGATCAGAACTGTGAAATGTCCATAAGAGTCCAAAGAATCTGCCTTAGGCTTTGCACTGAGCTCACTGTATTTTGAGACTGGACTTTAGAAGCTGCGCCTGATGTACAGCTAGATACCTCTGCAATGCAGATATGGTCAATAAAGCTGTTGTCTCATGTCTTCAGTCCAAGAAGCTCTCAGTGATATAGACATAGCAGCATGTACCTCATTCCATTATTCTGTACACCCTTTGCCCAAACCGAGCTACAAAAAAATTGGGGTTACAATCAGGAAAAAGTGGGCACAGTCTAGCCTTTCTGCCAAAACATGTATTTTCAACTGCCAGAACAAGCCATCAGCTGTCAAAGTGTGCTCTAACTTAACTCTGCTGGGCCAGGAGAAAGAAGAATGCACACACCCCGTCAATGCCACTCTTGAACCCTTTGCCACCTGTCACCACCCACTTTCTAAATGCAGATTCCCAATGCAGGCCAGAACATGCATAAGCCACATGAAAAAGGAAGAAATCAGAGTGGATCTGTGGAGACAATCCTTCCCTTGTGTTTACAAGTAGAAAAATAAAATCATTTCTGAAGCATGTCCAGTAGGTGGCAGGCTTACTTCATAACAAAAATAGGTCTTTAGCTCCAAGGTCTGTAGGACCAAATTCTGTGCTAACTGTTTAATCGTTATTAAAAGAGTGATGCATTGAATACACTCTTGTTTAGCTGATCTAATGTAAGAGGGAAAAAATAAAAAGTAGCTATCCCTCTATTCTAATCTCCTTTTCTAAAATGCTGAGCTGCAACACAGCACATAAAAATGAGCTTCAGATTGCTACCAAATGAAATTACTCTATAAAATAGAATTGAAGCACATTTTTTTAAAATGCAAAAGAAGATTATACCAAGAGATTAATTTAGATAATCATTTCTATTAGAAGACCAACTAGATGGAAAGCATCATATTGAAATCGAGAATTCCTTTGGAGTTATCAGTCTGCTATAAAATAATCGAAATCTATTGGACTACAAGTTCTCCTCAACTTTTGTTGGGTGGAAAGTTTATTTGACATTAAGTTTCAGAAGAAGCCAAACTAAATATTAAATGGCACCTGCAGCTAAACCTTTGCTTACGTTAACAAAATTACCTTCTAGAGCACCTTAATCTTGTCTACACCACATGGCACCATGGCAGAGTCCAGGTGGGTAGGGGGCAGACCACGTCCCATCTACCAACACTGACAGCCCTCAAGCTTCTAGATCTAGAACAGACTTAATAAGGAAAAGCAGGGCAGGGAATTCTCAAGCCCTGCAATAGCAGGATATACTGCTGCTGAAGCATAGACAAGGCCTCCCCAAAAACAGACCACCATTAAAATGTGACTGTTCAGTAAAATAACCATTTCCTTAAAAAAATAAATAATAAAACAAAATTTTAAAAGCAATCCAAATGTACATTAAGAGATTTAAAATCAAACTCTGTCTCTCCCTCCCTTCCTCTCTCCCCAGCAGCTCACACCTTTGCACTCATGCTTGTATAACTTGTAAGCTATTACCTCTCAGTTTCAACATTGGAATATGCCTGATAGAAGATACAAAGCAAGACTGTTCCTTGAGAATTTAGGACTTGTGAATCAATACTCCTTTACAGTGCAGAATAAGTTTGATATACAAAGAGCTCACCCAGGTAGGACGCAAGTCATCCTGGGAGTGCCAAGAGGTTAAGTACCCAGCACTGCAGTCTTTGCAGTTGTATAGGTGGCAAAATGCGCATCAGCATTGAGAAAATGGCACTGGTGCAATTTTCAACTAAAACACCTCAGAGGTGCTTTCAAAAGCACACGGCCACCATTTTCTGCATGCTGATGCGCATTTTGCCACTTACATAACTGCATGCGGGCGGCGCAGTGCAGTTCACCTCAGCACGTATGCAAACTCGATTAATCCCAGCATTGCAGGAAAAAATTATGTATATGAATGCCCTTCGTGCCTTGATGACTCTGAATGCAAATGGGTACAAGGCATCCCTCTACCAAAACAGGAAGACTAGAAAGTCTACTTCAAAAGCAATGACACAGAAAGATTGAACTAACAATCTGTAAATTGCATGCAAAGCTGTCCAACTGCAAAAGGTGCACAGCATCCAGAGTAAGAATTAAGGCTCATGGCACCATCTGTTCAATTGCAGAAGACATCCTGTAAGAATGAAAGGAGCATTATAAGAAAGCACTCAGCTGAAGTGACGCTATGCAAAGTACACTGGGAACAGATACAATACCTGATCCTGAGACCTATTTGGCAATGCCTACATTAGGAGAGATTAGCTTAACCCTGAAGAAACTGTTATGAAATGCTGGTACTGCTGAAGCTGATCCTATAATTGCTCTCCTGCATATTGTCGAGCCCACAAATATAGCATTACACCAACTCTTTGTTTACATCTGGAATATGGGGAAAGTTCAAGGTGCAAGAAGAGTGGAATGAGGATCATTTCCTCACTCCACAAAGGAAAAGGGCTCACACTGCATGTAGCAAATATACACCAATAACTTTTTCCACACTGGAAAAAGTCTTCTTGTATATCCTATGTGCTGTGCTTCAACAAGTCCTAACAAAACTGCATTGCCATGAACAATCAGGCTTCCCTCTTTGGGGATCTACAATGGACACTTGCTTGCTCCCTGATTCTCCTCTGAGATTCACACCAAAATCAACTTCCCTTTGGTAGCAGCAAGTTAAAGGCATTCTTTAATTCTGTTGACCAAAAAAATCCCATGGAAGCCTCTACATGGTATCCCTAACAGCTTCCTAGTTCAAGGTCTACACTATGGCTGAGACGCACAGTCTAACTGGGAAGTCATGTATCTGAGAAGTTCCATACCAGGTAAGGTAGAGATGCAGTGTCTCCTGTCTGGTTCTGCCATGCTCAAGGCAACTTTGCAAATATGGGCATAACTATCAGCTAAACTAGCAGAGCAAATAAATAGCACAGGAAATAGCATGGAATGGTCCATGGGCCAGACCGGATCCTGCGCCCCAGGATCAGACCTGCGCACCTATATGCAGACTGCACTGCCCCTGTCCATCCCTGCATGCCAGGACTGGGGCCCCAGGACCCATGCCACCATCCACCAGGCTTTGTACCACATCTGGGACCCTGGACCCCATGCTGCTTCCACCAGGCTCTGTGCACCAGGATCAGGCCCTGGACTCCATGCAGGTCACTCATACAGGGATCAGGCTCCAGGGCCCCGTGCTATCTCTGCCTGGCCCCACTGTCTCCCCTCACTCTGCACTCAAGAACTGGGACCCCAGGGCCCCACGCCACCTTCACGCAGTCCCACGTACATGGATTGGAATCCAGAGCCCTGCACTGCCTCCGCTTGGCCTCATGCCAGATCTAGCACACAGGCCTGGCTTTGCCATAAAATGATCATTAGCTAATCTGGTTACATCAGATCATCAGTGATCCTGCAGAACTCTGATACATGGACACCCACACACAAACCCATCCAAACACATTGCAAAAACAAGCTATTTGGCAAGAATTAGAATATAAAGGATTCTGGGAACCAAGTAGTAAGAAACTACATAAACATAATTTAGGCAGGCTTGTTCAGGCTAATTCTTTAAACATGATGTCTCATAGATTAATAGCCGTGCTACAATCCATCACCAAAATGATTTGACAAAGATAAACTCTTCGCGAAGTTTATCTTTATTTCAGATACTATGAAATTATGAAACATTCAAAGACTTCATATTAATGTTACATGTGTCATCATGGGCTTGTATTACTCAATTCTTAGGTAAGTGATTGTATTTCTGGCTTACTGGAAGAGAGGAAGAATATTTATTTCCTTCAGGTTCTATAGACACTGGGAAGAGTAATTAAGGCAAATCTTCCTCACTGTAACCATGCAAGAAGCAAGCCTTCTGAAGTTTCTCTGGGCTCTCACTTGCCTGGGGAAGAAGTATAGACGGGTTTGACCTGGTTCAAAAGGCTGAAACAAACTTTATATAAGGAGAGCCCTGACCTGAGGAACAAGAAAATGTTCTTGATCCAAAAATAGATATTGGACTGTAACTACCAAGCTTTCTGGGGATGGGATGCAAAGGCTACACGTGTGTGTGTTGCCTAGTGTTCTTAAGATACATGTAACACACACTTGGGGTGTATATTGTGGAGGGGGTTGTGTATGGTTTTTTTACGTGGGCAAGATGGACCCTGTGTTTTGGGCACATGCTTAGAACACGGTAAGCTGCGGCCTGTATCTGGGAAAAATATGTGAACCCCTCTGGCCTCATTGGCCAGGGGAAGCAGAGGATTTTTCAGGCCGATTGATTGGGACAGGAACTGGACAAGGCCAGGGTAATGTCACGCAAAGCTAAATTGAGCTAAGATGGTTTGGAGGACAGAAGCTGCCAGGGGCTGTTGAAGACAGAAGTTTCCTCCAAGGGAGAAGGAGCTTGCAGGTAGCAAAAAGCAAAGCTCAGGTAGAGGGAAGAGAGAGGGAGAATTGTCCCAGTGTCTGCGAACTCCTCTCCCTTCCTTTTCTTCCTCTTTGTTCTTTTGAGGTTTAAAGGGATTAATACTTGGGGAAAGAGTATTGTTTTTTTCTGGGTTTCCTGGCCAGGATTTAGGCCTGGCAGCTTAAACAGAGTAGACACCTGGGAGTTTCTAACCCTGCCATTTTTGGGTCAGGGTTGAGGTTTGCAACTTTCTGCTCCCAGTGGACCTGTGACCCCTGGTCTTTCCCCTTGTTTCTTTTGATGGTCCTTTGCTCCTGTCAAGCTGTGTGGTTAGGCCTGCTGTAGCCATTAAATCAACCTAGCCCCTTTTAGAGTTTTTCCTGAACTTTCATTTTAGCAGGCCATATAATTCAGCCCAGAAGTTCTGGGGTGCATACATGCTGTCTGGAGCCACAGTCACTTCCCACATACAGCTTCCCCCTGGGAGCAAAGATTGGCATGCTACCATTCCTCCAAGAGCAACGAGGGGCCCCTTGCACAGCAGAAGGACCCACACTCTCTAGCAGCTTCCCCTGGTACAATGTAACCTATAGACTATGTCTTGTAGTTAGTAGTGTTTTAAATTGCATTTGGTGTTTTTCTCTGTTTTCTGTATATAAATCTGTCTTTTTGTGTTTATACTGCTTGCGGCAAAGGGGGGTGTTGTTTATGTGGGACACCTAGTAATTCATTTAGTGTTGCCCAAGTGGTCTGGATGGAGGCTTGACCACCATCTGGATGGAAGCATTATAATACCCTGATGCCAGGGGTCACTATCTACGGCTCCATACCAGCCCTATACCATGGCCCATGCCTCACAGATGGCCTCCAGAATATTATTACTCTCCCACCCTAAAGCCAGACACAACTTAGTCCTCCGTCAGGCCTCTCACACGCTGCTCTGTTCTGAGTCTCGCTCGTACTGCCCCCTCTTACACTCTGCCCTCTCACACTACTCCATACTGGGTCTCCTTCACTCCGAGCGGCTCCCATAGGCCATCAGGCTTATCAGCTTCGCTCCTTGACTGACCAACATGCAGCCTTTTGGACCTCTCCTGTGTGCCCTCAGTTGGGTAGTGACCAGCCAATTCACCAGACATTGGGTTAACTTCACTTGGCCCTACTATCCGCTACTGGGTCTCCTCGGGTCTTGCACCCCCTAGGGCTCAGGTGTCCAGAGATGTGCCTGGCCCTCTTACCCATAATGTTGTGGGGGCTGGGGATATTAAGACACCCTACCTGCCTGTCACTGGGAAGGTTAGTGGTCCTGGCATTTGAATGACACTGCCCCACCACAGGCACTCTCTCCAAACCTCCCTACCCTAGCAGGGTGCACTTTCGAGTCATACCCAGGACCAGGAGCCTCCTCCCATCCCCATAGCGCCTGCCCTTACCTCCAAGATGTTGCAAACAGAAGCTCAGCTGGGCGATGCTACTCCCTTGGCTGCAAGCAGCAAACTGCTGCCTCTGCCTGCTTTGCCTAAGTTTGAAAATGGCCACCTTCATCAAGCACCTGCGGGCTGCCTGCTCCAGCCCTTAAAGTGGCAAGCACCAAAGTTGCAAGACCACAAAACAGTATCTGCTTCATGAGAGCTGACTGGTGATTGAATAACCCAGCCATCTCCTTTGAAAGAGCTGAACTTGAGTAAGAGCTGTCAAGGGGATCATAGTGCACTGCAAAGCTAAAAAAGCCTAAGAGCACAAGACTGCAGGATTTCCCCCCCAAAAGGTGACAACTGGAAGTGCAGTTTTTTTGGCGTAAAGCTAGTCTTATTTATACTAAAAGCCATATCCTACCACATGCTGAAAGTTGTGCAGGATGTACCCCACTCCTTGCAGAAGGGAATGCTATACTTTACCTTGCTTGTTTACCAAATATTTTTAAAGTTTGATGACAGAAATAATGTATAACATCATCCCATAAGTTTTTTCCTCCCTATCAGAAACAGACTAATCTAGGTGCTTCCTGACCTCATCAGAAAACATTTTTCAGTTTTGCATCTCAGTTGACCAGTGAAGTTCCTTGCTCAAGCCTAATGACCTGTGTGCTTGCAGATAAAATGACAAGTCTGTTTCTTTCCAGGAAGGGCTCACTAAAACAAACAAATCTCCTCCAAGACAAGGTTAAATTCTTCATCAAAATTCAGACAAAATACCAAACAAAACAATCTCTCTATCCACCATGGCTTACTACTCCCCAAAATCCTTTCTTTACAACCCAGCCTGCTTCAGTCCCTGGACAAATGACCTCACTGCTACAGCACCTCTATAGCTTCCCTCAGCCTTTTAAGAATGACTGATTGCTTCCCAGCTGTGATAGATAATTGGGCAGGGCTGGCTAGCCACAAGCCTCCAGACCCTTAGGCTAGGTAAAGACATTCAAAAAGCCTGAGGCAGAATCAATCTAAGTTACATGGTTTTCTGTAAGCCACGTAGTTTAGATAGGTAGAGAACAGAACACGCATTAGCCCTTTGGTGGGGGAGGCAAATCCTAACCTGCATTTCACCATTTCTAAACCAATTATGTGTGCCAAACTTATGATCTCTTACGGTTATGTATCAGTTTATGGGCAGACAGAAGTGACAATTTTTGCCTGATCTGGCCCCTGAAAGCACTTTACAACCATGACTTAACACACTTGCAAGCTGCAAAACACTTTAAAAGGGCCTGATCCTACAACAGTCTGAACCCACATTGCATGAGGGTTCAGATTCAGACACTCCAAAACAGAGCACTTTCAGTAACTTGTGTCTGCATGCACCAGAATCAAGGCTCAGCTTACTCCTGGTTCTGTCTTCAGAATAGGAGGGAAGGAAGCGAGTGGAGGAAGTTTGGTCTGGGTGCAGCCAAGGGGGGGGCCTCCAATCCATCCAGCCAACCCTCCAGGACCAGCTGGGTAACCCCCAAAATGAGCTCCCTCTCCTCCCTTTTCCTCCTCCCATTCTGAAAAGAGCACCAGGGCTGGGAAGGGGGCCAGACATTTCTAGGGGAGAGCAGCTGCAGGCTCTCAGACACTCTAAACAGCAGCTTGATGTCCCAACACCTCGGGCTCAACAGCAAATGTCTGGGGGCTTATTATAACTCATGGCACTTCCTGCAAAGTGCCATGAGTTATAACAAAGAGTTGCTCTTCTGTCTGTACCTTTCCTGATCATCTATACCAATAAAAGTGTAATGTCTGTACCTAGCCTTAAAGCGGGAACTGCCCCATTACCAAAAGGAAGATCATTTTATTATGATTAAACCACAACCATTCTGTTAGTCCTTCAAAATAGGCTGATAAATAGATTATACATATATTTATTAAAGAACCCCTGCTGAGATGCATAGGATGCCATACAAATAATTCAAATATCATTTTGAAAGCAAAATTATTTACCAGGACCTACCCCCACCAGACCTGGGCCCACACGCTTGGGGAGGGGATCTGCAAGGCAGAGAGATTCCATTTCCCCAGCTGCAGCTCAGGACTGCACTGCTTTTCAGTGCACCAGGAACGGGTTGCAGGGGAGCAAGGTGGAAATGAAGATCTCTGCCACATAGACCTGGCTCGGCCCCTACCAAGACCCAAGCTCACAAGCTGGGGGAAGGTCCGTTCCCCTCCCTCACCCCCACAGCCACTTGCACTGACAGCAGCCAGCTGGCAGCGGGGTGGGGGAGAGGGCCAATCACAGGTGGCCACCTGCTTGGCAGGGCTTGACATTCTCCCACAGCCTCCTGGGAAGCATGCAGGAGCACCCCAGTCTGCTGGCAGGCTCTGAGCCCCTTCCCCTCCCCTCCAACCAAACAGCACATGTGTGTTCTGTTTGATCCTGACGTAATCTAGAGTGCTTTGAGTAAAGTGTTATATTTAGAGCACTTCCACCTCAGGCGTTTTGAAAGTCTGTACTTAGCCTATTTGTCTGAGGTCTAAGTGATCAGTCTTCAGTACCATGAGCTTGCACACAGCACAGCTAGCTTTACATGACTCATTCCAAAACTCCTTAATGATAGCTCCCCACACATTCCTTTCTCAGTCAAATAATAGTAAAAAAAAAAAAGTTAACCTAATACAAAACATAAAACACTTGTAACCAAATTGTCGTAAAAAATCTAGCAATGTTCAGTTAATCTGTGAGCTTCCCAGATACTTCAAAACCACTGATGTCAGATAAATCCAGTAATTTTGATTGTGCCAACACTAGCCCTATCAATGGGCAACTTAACTGTATGCCTGTTGTCACAATAGCTCAGAACTAGGACCTCTTTCATTATTTCCTTAAGTTGCTCAAACTCTTTATTAAGCTTTTCTCTGTAGGGCTTTCACGTGGCTAGATTAGGAATACTGTTCTGTACATGGTGCACCATACCAAGAATTCTTTGTGCTCCCTTAGTGGTCTGTTGTTGATGATCTCAGATTTACTGTGCTCTTCCTACTTACCTTACCATACTAAATTTTCTCCCAGGTATGCTAAATCCTTTACACACACAATTTGCATTTTTGTTCATTTGACTTTGGCTCAGCAGTTCTGGATCTATCTCAGCGCCTCTGGTCAAGCTCTTCTGTTGGTTTTCTCAAGTCAAAACATCATCTATGTAAATCTGAATCCCATCAAATATTGTTACATTTTCTTGTCAATTGCCTCAGGTGCAAATAGGAAAGCAGTATCTCCCAAAAAGCATAATGAATGTACAAAAACCCATGCTCTAGATTTTCCAAGGGCACCTGCCAGAATCCTGTTGATGCATCACACACAGAAATATTTGTCTTCAGCCAACTCTCCCAGACATTCTCTCCTTTGAAGCAGTGGAAAACGTTCCCTTTCTACATACCCTATATATTTTGTTCCTTTGGGGCCATGTGTAAGCAAAGGATTAAATATCTTTTTCTACAACAACCAGTCAGTGAATCTACTCTTCTGTTACTTCTATTCACATGATGAGGAGGGAAACTTTCCTCAGGACAAAAAGGACCAGTTAAGTGAACCCTTTCAGCTCTATATTATTGTGTACTTAATTGAAACTTCTCTATCTCCTGGAAGGTTAGTTCAAATTCTTTGCCAATTATTTTGATCCAGCTATTTAGTTCACCAACACAACCTCTACATTTTACCTTCTGCTGTACCTAACTTTCCTTTCAGTACTAACAACACTGTTTCCAACACCACACTGGCTTCTATACTAGTGTCCAGCTTTAATACATGTTCCATTTGCTTTCAGGCTGACTGTCCATTCTTCTTATGCTGCAATGTTGTCCAGGGCCTCTCTGTAAAATTCTTCAATTCAAGTAAGGTATTCAGGTTGTAGCCGTATTGGTCTAAAGGAAAAGATAATCAGGACTCGTAGTAGAGATATCTTTTATTAGACCAACAAGATTTCTGCAAACAAAATTCTTTAATTGCAAGCTTTCGGGCACAAACACCCTTCACCAGGCACTGGAGAAAAGATTGTAAAAGTTCTCCTGGGTAGAAATGAAAGTTTGTATTTCATAGGATTTCACAGAGAAGTCAATAGGTGGAAAACTCCTCTGGGCAGTCAGTTCATAGCTGGTATGGAGCTTCTCACCTCCAGTGAGGATCTGTGATGATGCAAATTACCTTGAAACAAAGGCAGGAGCAGGATCTCAGGTTTCAGGTGGTCACAGTTGCTTCCTGCTTGGGAAAATATGAAGATTTCACTTCAATAAAGTGGCTAAAATTCACAGGAGGTGATAGGTTCTTCCCACATGAGTGCATGCACATACACCCTCCCACCAGGATCGTGCATGCTCACACACATGCTCACACACCCCTACTCCGTTCAGGTCCTGCATACTCAGTCCCCTGCTCACATCCACTGCTTCACAGCTGCAGCCACCGCCTGCCTCCCTCCATCCCTTCTTTGGCAAGACCATAGCCCAGGCACCCTGCCCCCTCCCCGGGGAAAGGGCCTTGCTGCTGCGGCCAGGGCTGTGCACACTGCCACCCACCTAGAGCAGCAGCAGCCACAGCCTGTGCAGCCCCCGCCAGCCACCATCTCCCTTCCTCCATGCTGCACAGCTTGGCATGGCAGCGGCAGCCTCTCTGCTTCGCTGGAGGTAGGAGCTCAGCCAGCAGCAGCAGTAGCGGCTCCAGGGATGAATCTCCCTGCAGGTCTTGTGCTTCAGTTCTCACCCCTAAGGGAACAAGTTAAAGATTTGAAATGTCTATCTGTATGTTACCAGAGGAAGGTGGTGCACAGCAAACACGGAACAGCATGTTCCTGTGCCAGCATGTGCTTCATTTCAGTGGGCATGACAGTGGACATGTCTACACGTGTATTTACACTGGTTTAAATTTACTGCACAGTAAGTTACTGTACAGTAAGCGGGAATAGGCTGGCATCTACACATGCAGGTGTTAAAGCACATAAACACTATGTGTGGACTAACTTTAGTCTCAAGTCAGTCCACACAGTGTTACTGCACAGTAAGACATCTACACATGCATTACTTCATAGTAATTAATCAGGCTTAAATGCGATACCCATACAACGCAAGTATCAAATTTACATTCAAACTGGCATAAGTTGCTGTATTTACTGTGCAGTATGGGTGTGCACATGTAAATGTGTGTCCATACTGCGCAGTAATTTCAGTTACTGAGAAGTAAATGCACACATGTAGACACACCCAGTGTGTTCAGTTTTACTGCTAATGTGCTTAGCTGCCTTAGAGGGTTAGTATAATGCACCCCATATGCTTTATATCCCAGAAAAGGCTCATTGCAACACTTTACAGGCCAAGTCTACATGAGACACTTTACTGTGCAGTAGACTATGCACAGTAAAGTGTCACCCTAATGCAAGGACAGGCAAAATACAGCCCACAGGCCGCATCCAGCCAACCAAGCCATTCTATCCAGACTACAGGGCCCCTAAACATTTTAGTAAATTAATAAAAATTTGCTTCTGGCTGCCTGCCAAAGATGACAGGAGCCAGGGGCAGTAGGACCCAGAAGGAGCTGGCAGGAACCCAGCCCTGCCCACCGCCAGCCATTTCCCTGCTTTCTGCCCCACCAGTGCTCCAGCACCATGTGGATCCCGACTGCATCACCAGACTGGGAGCACAGGGCCATGTGTGTGCTTATCAGCTTTGGATTTGCTTTTTATTATTAAGCTAAAATTTTTTTGCAATACAACCTTGAAACAGCCATAAAAATAAATCTTTGTTTCTTTAAAAATATTACAATATGATTTTTTTTCCCCTCTGAAAGTTGTCCTTTTTCTTAAAATGTCTTTGACCTATCAGGTAGGTCAAGTTATTTTTAAAACACTACTCCTTATAGAGCGGGGAGAGAGAGAGGAGTCATATTGATTGGTACTTTGCAAACCAAAAAAGCCACTGTAATCCTTTTACAATAGATTGCAACCCAACAAATTATGTGACTGTTCCTAAGATGACCCCTCTGTGATTACATTTTAAAACTAATAACAATAAAAATTCTCATCCTGATATTTTTTCACAAGAACAGTACTATTTTAACTGATCTAATATCACACAATTCTTTTTCCCTTCCTTCGGCCTCATGAATAATTTGGCTAATTCTCCCTGATTACATAAATACTGAATTTTGCTGAAGGTCACATAGCATGCCCTGTATCTCTCTCATTCATATGCAAGTTAGTGCTGCATTCTGTGCTTCATATTATTTTACAGTCATGGCAAACAATAGTAGGTTGTTTCCATGGTGGCTTAATGTGTCAAATGTGATTCACACAGTGAATGGTAAACACCCTGGTTTCAAAAGCTAATTGTCAGAACAGATTTGTTTTTATTTCCATATATCAGTTTACTCAGCTGGTGATCTATAAGCCAGAGAATGGCAGCAAAAGTTATCAGAGAACAGCAGTATTTTATTCAAGAACAGATCGAAAAGATTCAAGAGTGCATGGCCTGGAAAGAAGACTTCCAAAGTTTGAGCCATTCAGAGGATAAACTGAATCAAATTTAGTGCCCCCCAGTACTCTGATTTCATCCCATGCTGATTTATTCCATTCACCATCTAGTATTGCTGCAAGAAGATAAGCAAGGCTTAAACAAAGTACTAACATCCCATACTCCTGGTTTAGGCCCTTGTGAGATTGGACCTAAATTTTGTGCAGCCTGCAGTGTCCCAGTAGGCAGTGTCCTATGTCCAGCTGCAGTTCTAATTAGCCGGTAAAATGGAAATTTTATGGGATTCAGAGAAAAAAAAAAGAGAGAAAAAACATATGACAAAACTAAACACGTTTAGTATGTAACCTGTAACAAAACTAAACACGTTTAGTATGCTGCTTCAAAAATCCCCAAAACATTAATTTGGGATAGAGCTCACAGTATCTTCACCTGTATACTGGACACCTTCCTTGCAACATCTATGGAGACCAGGAAACTTCAACCCCTTTGTTAACCACAGACCTTTTTTCACTACTTTTCTTGGAGTTTTTGTCTAGCTTGGAATTCAAACAACAAGTCGCAAATTAATACTTGGATGATGCATTAAATGCCTGAAATACAGCTAAGGGTTTTTTTTTCCCCCTTCTAAATGTATATTCCTCTTCCTCATGGTGCTTTTTGTTTCCTTGTGTTTTAAAGGGTTGGCATTATTAAAATAACACCTTTTTTTAGCCTCTCGAGCATTTCTCTTCAGACCGCAAAAGGTATGGATCCACTCTGCTTCTGAGCCAGTAACTTATGCAAACATATTTTGACTCTCAGTTAATAAACATATTAATCTAAGTTGTTCTACTGCCCACATCACTGTAGCATCTGATGAATAAAAATAAATGCACCTCCTCTCAAAAAAGAATTATGTCTTTTCAATTTCTTCCTATGCACTCACTGCTCACAAAAAGTAAACAAGATAAATCATTTTGATTGCAATAAGCAACTTAGGTTTGTTTGATTTCAAAAGCAATAAGATCATTTTGCTATTAGCAACATTTGTTATTGACATAAACCTAATCAAATGTCATGCTTCACCTAGGTCAGGAAGTAACATCTCCCACACAGAGAAGTGATGAGCATAGCCTACAGGATGGAGGGTCCCTCATATGCAGAGAAGTTGAAGAGACATAAACTATATTTTTGAGGGAAGGTAAATAAAAAGCATGATAAAAAATGAAATAATGAATTATATATAAGATAAATTGGGAACCCTAATTCATGCTTTTGCATTAGACAAGGAAGCATTCAATGAAACTGGAAAGCATAAAATCTAAATCTGTAAAAGGAAATATTTTTTATTTATACCCCACATAATAGAATAGTAGTCATGGTAACAGGATACCAGTAACACCAAAAGCTTAGTAAGATTCAGAAAGGAGGTTTGAACACACATGTTCACTGTTATTTTTGGCAGAATAAAGAGACAGAGATGTCCTCATTCTTTAGGGCACAAGCCTACCTCTAACTGACATGCCATGAAGTTTCTCCTTAGCACTTATTCTATAATTATCTGGTCTGGATGGGTTCTGCAGAACCATAGGATACCAGACTAGCTGGGCCACTGCTCTGATGCAGCATGGCTCTCTCATTGATCCTGAGAACAGCTGTACATGGATAGAGATCAGATCCTGAACAGAATCCTACTATCCACGGGGTTTCAGAGGACTGCCCAGACTAAGTAAACTGAAAGTCCGGACCTTTACGCTTAATCAAGAGGCCTTGTCTCTTCAAAAGCAGGACACCACTCTACCCCACAGATGGACTAGCAGTCTGATTTGGAATGGTAAATCCACCTATTCTCATGTGATGACACAGTACAGTGATTCTCAACTGGAGATTCTCAACCCTGGAGTGCCTTGAGATCCTTTCAAGGTTGCTGCAAGGTGCCACAATGTTAGCACACAAGCTAAACCCAGAGATTTCAAATAGGAATTCATAGTTTAAAAAACATGTTTTCCTGTTGTGGTCTTTCTGAATTCTTTGTAACAGAAGAATTTCTCTATTATTTTTCTGTAGTCAAAAAAAAAAAAAGTGAAAACTAAGAGCTGGCATTTTCTGAGGGGTGCCTTGAGTCTAACAAAGACCCTTATAGAAGGTTGAGAATCACAGACATAGTAACTGTGAATAATGTAATATTCGTTTTAGCTATCAAAGAACCAAAATATAGTTATTTATACATATAAAGCTCACTTAAAAAATGGTGAAGTTTCCACTGACATCAACAGAAATAGGACAGGGCATGTATAGTCAGACACATTTTAGTGCACCTATTGTAATGACAAGCATAACCAATTTATTTTATGACCCTGATGCAAAGGAGTAAAGATCTATAAAGTATTCGCTGGGCATAAAAAAAAACTTTAACGTTAAGATACAGAAATCACTAAATGTAAAAGTAAATACAGCATCTTTCTCTTGAAAAAAGCCATTCCTCACTATCAAATACTTCCTTCCATTTCACTTTAAAGTTAACTATCAAACTTCTAAGTGCAATATTGTTCCATAATCCCTGTTTTGGCTACTAAACTATATAACATGACTGCTCTTCTAAATTACGTTTGAAAAATCAACTTCGCTTTCTTTCTCAGCTTTGTTGTCAGCCTATATTGTAATGTTTATAAGCAATGCTTAGAGGCACCTGCGGTCACTCCTTCCAGTGCTGGTAGGGACTATAATTAAGTGAAAAATACAATTTAATCTTACCTAGATTTCTAAAAAGGTGATTACAAAGCTGCCAAGATCAGAGTGTCTAAATATAATTATCAGTAATACCAAAGCTCTCTGTTTACACCAGTGTAAAAGGCTGCCTATAATTAAACCAACACTACTGAAGAAGTAAAATGTACTCAACGAAGCAACCACAAAATCATAGACTTAGGCTGCAGCAGACTAAATGATAAACGCAAGAAAAAGAATAACTTTTTAGAGTAAATCCTATTAGAGTAAATCCATAAAGAGACTTAGAGCTTGTCTATATAGGATCAGCAGCAGGGTTGATGGAAGAAAGAACTGAAAACATCCCAAACACCTAAAGCAGGTGACAAATCCAGAGCAATCTCACAAGTGAGCTCCCAGCTCTGAAACATATCAGCAGTCTCGGCTGGGCAGGGTGTGGACAGGTGTGCTCAGTCTTTTCTTCTCCCACACCCACCATTGACACAACGTAGACAAACTTGTTGTGATGCTTAAATGCCACAATGCTCAGTGATGCAATGGCTAATTTTTAGTTTCCTTGCTACCACTAGAAGTCATAGCCTTGAATTAGGTGCCCAGACTCTCTATGCATTTTAAGCCAAGAGTTAGGGTTTTAAGATTACAATTCACAGGATTCAGCAGGATTAATAGGGACCCAAACAAGTGGTGTAGGAAGTGCTAAGGAAATGAGTCTGGGACTTTGGTTCTGCTTGTCTCAAAGAAAGACGTACATCCCTTCCCTGGGACTTGGACTGTGAATCCTTTCCTCCAATTAGCATCTAAGCTAAATAACACTTTTTCTCATGGAAATAAAAAGTGCTTGTGCCTCTCACCTTATACCCAAGAGCTAAGAGCACTCATCCAGGATGTGGGAGACCCAGGTTCAAATGCTATATCCACCTGACTTGGACCAGGGCTTTGAACCTGCATCTCTCAGCTTCTAACAAGAGCATCAAAATCATCAGGCTATCCAGCAGCCTGGACTCTCTCAGACTGCTATTAAAGATCTTTTCCTTTGTATAAAAAACACTCTGCACCAGGGAAAGTATAGGGATGACCTTATAGCTTAGTGATTTGGGCCTTCATCTGAGAGATCTGGTTTCTAGTTCTTGCGCCAGAGACTAATTTATTCTTTTGTACAAAGTGAAACAACTCTAACAACAGGGAGACCACAATATCCTACCAGCACTCACCTGAGAGATTTCTAGTCCTACTCCAAATAGAAAGGGGATTTAAAGTGTGTTTCCCACCTTTCAGGTGACTGCCCTAAACATCAGACTGCTGGATGTGGGGAAGTTACCAGCACCAGAAATGTATATAACTATTGTATTTAGACAGCATCTCTACTGGATTTGAAAGATCTCAGTGGCACAAAAAGGCTGGATTTCAGGTATCTAAAGAGACAATTAGGTGTCTCGGTCACTTTGTGGATTTCGCCCAACATTAACAGAGCCTTGACAGGCAACTGGAAATAATATTCAGAACTTTTCTTTCTCAGCCCCATCATTTTGCACTACACCATTGCTGCAGCGCTCTTTAGCCTGACAATATAATTGAGGACAGACGCAGTGTCATGATTCCAATTTGCAATGCCTAAACTGTATTGTTCTGTAATTCAAAAAGGAGTTAAAATGGAGTAAATTATTCCAGATAAGAAAAAGACATTATCTATAAAGAAGATTCATTTTCACAAGGTGGATCAGATGTTGTCACCTTCAAACAGACCTTAAGATGCTAAACCTTCAGTGGTGCTTATTTACATCCTGACTCAAATTCCTCCTTTTGTCCCAAAATATAGAGACAATTTGTGAAGCACTCAAGTTTTAGACTTTTTGAAACACAGCTATTTTTTTAAGGGAATGAGAAGGTGTGAAAGATTCATTAGGATGATATTGTCTGACTTCTGTCAATCACATGAAGCAGGAAAGCAGTGTTGTTAACGCTCTTCTCTCAAACCAAGTAATAATCCGCTGGCATCGCCTTTTGCTGGAGGCACAACCTATTACATTATGCCTCCCCCCGGAAGATGCGATCCCCTAATCGCTTGATACTCTGTTCTGTGACCTTCACTAGGAAGGTGGAAGAGAAGAAGCCGGGCAACTCAACGCGTTTTCACAGCAGCCTGGCTCTAGGTCGAGCATGCTCAGTGCAGCTGTGACCTACTTTTGCATGCTGAAGTCTGGAGTGCTCCGGCGGCTGTTCAGCTGAGTGAGAGCGAGCCGGTGCGGCGGTCTTCGGCAGCGGCTCTTGGAACGTTGCTGTACCTCAACGTTCCACGATCAAACGTCTTGACAGCTGAGCGTTCCACCATCGAACGCAGCTGAGATCGCCTGCGGCTGGCCCGCGCGTGTGCTACGGGGAGAGCACTGACTGAGGAGGACGGCAACAGCCGCAGCGGAGCCACCTCTCTCTTGTAAGCATTTTCCAGGGCTTCGCTTCAGTTTCTTCTGCCTTCTCTGTGCCGATGAAGGCGAAAGACTGCGCGGCAACCTCCGGCGGAGCCATACGGGTAGATAGCTCCGGATCTCGGGGGGACCCGCATTAGTGACAGCGGAGAAAGGAGCAGAAGAGGCTTTGCTCCCGGCGGGGGGAGGGATCGGCATGCAGCTGGAGACTGGATTTATTCCTGCAACTTTTCCGTGCCTGCAGAGCGTGTCCTCAGCACCGGGGTGGGGGGAATTACAGTAAACTGCTGTCCGGGAACCCCGGGGAAGCACGTAGGACTGAGGGGCCGGGAGCAGAGAGCTTGACCGGCTGTCTGCTCTTCTCTTGGGCTCCAGCCTGCTGCTGGTGATACGCCAGGCGAGAGGGGAGCCCCGACCCAGCTGTGCCAGGAGGGGGAGCCTGACTCCTAGCTCCGGGAGGCCTAGGAAGCCTCAAGATCAGAGGTGGTGGGGTCCTTCACCTGCCTTCTCTGCAGCGGTTTGTGGAAGAGATCCTACAGCTGCCACCCAAGGAAATTAGTTTGCGGGGTGGGAGGGGTGTTTTACAATTTGCCTCCATTCAGTTCAGACCCCATGGGCATGGCAAGCTGTGCAGGTGCTACCAGGTTTTGCAGAAGGCAGACTTCTCAGGTCCGAGCCACATATGACCTAGCCATGGTAAATCGCCGTGTACTGTGCTGGGGATTTGCTCCTCAAGGTGCTTTGGTGGTTGCTGTCCATTCCTGACCTGGTGGCAGGCTGCAGCACAGTAAGTTGCCATCTCTTTCCTAAGATTAGACTGCAGGAAAGGGGCTTCCTCATCCCTTTTGGATGAGACGGCTGTTATGGTTGCTGATCATTTGAGGAAATGTTTTCATTTCTCTTCCTCATCCTTGCAACATTGCTTTTGCCTATGTCACATTAACTATGTCAGTAGTCACACCTCTCTGGGTGTCACTTGCTCTTCATAGCACCCTGGTTTATGGGCTGGGCTTGATGAGAGTTGACCTCAGTTTTTTGCCTTTTTCTCTAGTGCTCTATTCACTGCTCTGGATAAGGATCTGCAGCAGTACAGCCTGTTGCTATTTCTAATCTGCAGCACTGCTGATTCCAGGCAACCAAATCGTGAACTGCAGCAGAATGTGAGATCCTCCAGCCTGGTGTGTGGGGTATACCTAGGACTTGCATTGTTTTATTAAGCCTTTTTTCACACACACAGGAATTGATGCTTAGATCAGTGGTCCAAATAGGCCTGTATCCCATCTGACTAGCCATTACCAGATGGTTCAGAAAAAGGTGCAAGAACATAGTTGGAAAGATGAATAAATAATCCTAACAATAACAATTCTAAATGCCAGTTTTTACAATAGTGTGTGATTCAGCTTAGAAACCCAAGGATTGGTTCTGGTGCTTCTCAGTAAACTGTAAGTCTTTTTCTCTGGGATCTTGAACTGTTGTGTTCCCTGTTTCACTTAGACCTTTTCATTTTTGGCCGGGTGATAGATAGTAAATCTGTTCCATATTAATTGTCCCTCTCTGGAAAAGAAAAAGTATGTAGTCCTTTAAGTAGGATAAAGCAAACCTTACAGGAAAGTTTTCAAATTGTACTGGTTTAATTGAAAGTAGTATTCTGCATTCATTTTAAAATTTTTGCTCAGTGGAATACACTCGTGAGGTATCTGTATTTTGTTAGTGCCCTGCAAGAACAACAGTCATACAATCTAAAAAATGTCCAACCGGTCTTACATAATGCCATCATATAATGTTTCTCAGCAATACAATACAAGCACTATAATATCAGATGATCTATTGTAAAGAACAAACAATGACACTGAGCAGTTGCATATTTACTTCTTTGGTTGCGCTGCCCAGGCTTTTTGCCTAGGAACTAAAGTTTTGAACTATCAGACAACATTAGTGTCTTTGACAGTCTATAAGTTGCAGCTTTTTCTAATTGATTTTATCTCCTGATAGACATCCTGCCTGCTGTTGTTTTCCTTCCTAAATGCTACTAGTAGCATCTCCTCCAGTATATATCTCTGCTGTAAAACTGAAATACATTAACTGTTCTACTGTGAACTGCTATGTGCAAGTAACATATAGCATTTATACTTGTTTAAATATACACATTTTTAACAGTTTATTTGGTTGCAATAGGGTCAATTAGATCTTTGCTGTATTTTGACTAGTTTCAGTGGAAATCCTGTTGGCAGGGTATGCATCTTTTGTTTGGTTTATTTGTTTACAGGCAGCAAAAAGCATTGTGGTTGTGTTTGTGCCAGGGATAGTAAAAATCCCTTTCTTTACCATGTAAGCCTTCTAGCTTAAACTACTGGATACAAACACCATTTTACTGAACAGAAAACCTGTGGCTTTTTCTCTACTTTTTTAATTAAAAAAAATACAGTACTACAGTACTGTAAATTACAATGAATATTCATAACTTTAAACAACTCTAAGAAAACAAGTTTCAGTTAAGCACTTCCAAATAGCAAACTTAGAAGCAAGAGTGGAGGGGAATCTTCCCCTGGACAGTAACTATTATAGTACTTATATAGCATCATAGAGGTGTGTGGTGTTTGTCAAAGAGACAGATTTCCTGTCCTGAAGAGTTTGCAGTTTAAATTGGGTGTTTTTTAAACACAATTAAATTAATAACTGTAATTCGTGCAAGCAGCTGATATGCACTTCATACTTATGAACACAGAAAAATTTAGATTGCACAGTTTCAGCTATCTTCCCCAATTCAACAGTTTGTGACAGCTCCTGTCTATACTGCAATAATTGTTGTGTTTAGGAAACTGCCTAAAATACTGTACATTAATAAAATACTGTACATTAACTGTCCAACAAAATTGAAATATGCTCTCAGTACCAAGTTGTTTCTACCATATTCCCCATGTGTTCTATAGCACTGCTAACAGACATGGCTGTATAATGGTTAAGGAAAAGAAACACTTCATACATAGCTTGATCCCATTTTCACAAGAAGACAAAATGACTTTCAGATGTTTCCAACAAACGTGTCATCTCCTGCAAGGTTAAGAGCGCAGGGAAGCAAAGTAAATGGGATCAGAGCCATTTGCATTTCTATTGCTGGTGAGGCCATACATCATAGAATCTGGAGTCTTATGCCCAGGGAGTATTAGCAATGTTTTAACTAAATGAGATAGCACAAGCTTTTGTGAACTCCCATCTTATTTTATACACTGTATGCTTGTCCTCTCACAGCATCTGATGAAGTGAGGTGAGTGATTTGAACACAAAAGGTGGGAAGAGAGGAGGGGAGAAGAGGGCAGCAAATAACAAGAGCACCTATGGGGGAAAAAGGGGTCACAAACTAATCCAGGTAATGGGATAAGAATCCATAGCCCCTGTTTAACCCATGCTTAACACAATCCAGTCTATGGATGATTTCTTGTTCTACAATTTCCTGTTCAGACTAGTTTTTAGAATTCTGTTGCCTGAGAACAGGAATCCTGAGATCAGCACTGGCGTATCCAGGGAGGTTAAAGTGTTCTGCCAGAAACCTCTGTTTTTCTGCAGCTGATGTCAGATCAGTGTTCATTCCTTCATGCACAAAGAGATCACTCAGTGTAGACAGCAGAGGGGCACTGTAAACAGGTGATGGTATATATGACATTGGGGCCAGGAACAGAAGTTGCACATAAACTGGTTTTAGTGATCAGAAACTGGTTTAACCCTGTAACAGAACAAAAGTCCAGTGCACATAAACCAGTTTTTAAGAGGCTGAAACTGATTTAAGATAAACCTGGTTGAATGTAGTATCAGACTTAAATGATTTAGGTCAAACTGGTTTATGACGTTTCTGTCCCAGACCCCTTCTTAGTTTAAGTTAAACCACAGTCCCACAGCTTCCCAGGATGCTATGCAGCCCTGGGCTGGGTTGTGCTATCTACTCCAGACAGCAGGGTTGGCCCTGCCCCTCTACTCCCTAGTTGGAGCAGTGAGGGCTGGCTGACAAGGAGCTGGGAGTGGGAAACTAGCTGGGGACCATAGCTGGGTCTGCCTGGTGGGAGGGGGGCAGCCCCTGCCAGACTTTTCCCTGCTGGAGTGGTGAGGGTGGAGGCAGGTCTGGGGAGGCAATGGGCCCCCCCAGGCTAACCCCAGCTGGGGTCTGGGCGGGGCTTTAATCCCCCCTTCCCCAGCTCAGTGTGCTGGCCAACAGGAGAGGGTCCCAGACTGCTTGGACTGGTGTGACCAAAGGAAGTAGAGAAGTATATTTACATTATAAAGTAGAACCTGTAAAAGGTAGGAGACTGGAATACCTAAGCAGAGACAAAAGACACTGACTGCATGAGAGTGCTGCCGAAGGTACTATAGGTGACAAGCATACTAATGTCAAGGCACCCAGGGGAAGAAGGGGGGCAAGTGTGCCTATAAAAACCCAGGTAGAGATAAGGCCTGTGGGATCTCCACTCCAACACCTAAAGCCACCTGCTGATTCCCCAAGAAGGACTTGCTGAATCCATTCCCTTAGGAGAAAAAGTAGCAGAAGGGTCAAAAAACCCTATTGGCTAAGCAGGGAAGTTGCAGCCCTCCTACAGAAAAAGAAAGAGGTGTACAAATAATGGAAGCTTGGGACAGCCTCTAAGGAAGACTACTTAACAATGGCCCGCACTTGTAGAAAACAGATTAGGCAAGCTAAGGCAGAAACCGAACTAAAGCTACAAGAATCAAGGACAACAAGAAGTCCTTCTTTAGCCACATAGGAAGTAAAAGGAAAACTAATGGGAGTGTGGGGCTGCTGCTCGGTGTCTCAGGATACCTGGTCACTACCGCTCAGGAAAAAATGTAACTCCTAAATGATTACTTTGCCTCGGTCTTTCACAAGACCAAGGGGAACAACACGCCAGGTAGGGCACAGAACGAGCAGGGCGGGATTGACATTGTTCCCACCGTTGCCATAGAACTGGTGTATGATCAAACAAAGAAATTAGACGTATATAAATCAGCGGGACCAGATGAACTCCACCCAAGAGTGCTGCAAGCATTGGCTGAAGTAATCGCAGAGCCCCTGGCAAAGGTCTTTCAAAAATCATGGGCCTCTGGAGAAATCCCAGAGGACTGGAAGAGGGCCAGTGTTGTGCCCATCTTTGAGAAGGGGAAGCGTGAAGACCCAGGGAACTACAGGCCATTTTGCTTAACTTGTATTCCAGGGAAAATATTAGAAACATTCATCAAAGAGGCTATATGTGACAAACCTGCAGAAGGTATGATACTGAATGATAGCCAGCATGGCTTTGTCGTGGGCAGGTCTTGTCTAACTAACCTCATTTCTTTCTATGATCAGGTGACTTGTCACCTGGACAAGAGAAAAGCAATTGACATCATATACCTCGACTTCCAGAAAGCCTTTGACCTGGTATCCCACGAGGTACTGATCAGAAAACTGGAGGATAGCGGGCTCATCTGTGGGACCGTCAAGTGGGTGCGAAACTGGTTGTGGGGTAGGACACAGAGAGTCCAAATTAATGGATTGTTGTGGTCCTGGTGAGATGTGGGCAGTGGCATACCCCAGGGCTCGGTACTTAGCCCAGTGCCATTCAATATCTTCATCAACGACCTGGATGAGGGGATGAAAAGTCCATTGGCCAAGTTCACGAACGACACCAAGATATGGGGTTGTGTGCACACACCCGCAGATAGGCTGCAGATACAAACAGACCTAGACAGGCTGGCATGTTGGGCAGAACATAATCAGATGAGGTTCAACGTAGAGAAATGTAAAGTGCTACATCTGGGAAGGAAAAAACCCCAGCATACCTAACGGCTGGGCATTGCTAACCTGACCAGCACTACAAATGAAAGGGATCTGGGGGTAACGATAGATCCCAGCATGAATATGAGCCAGCAATGTGACACAGTAGCTGCTAGGGCCAATAAAACTCTGGCATGCATCAATCGATGCATCTCCAGTAAATCTAAAGAAGTGATTCTCCCACTTTACTCAACATTGATGCGGCTGCAGCTGGAGTATTGCATCCAGTTCTTGGCGCCACACTTCAACAAGGACATGCTAAAGTTTGAGAGGGTCCAGAGAAAGGCTAACCGCATGATCAGGGACTCACATAGCAAGCCATATGAGGAGAGGCTGAGGGATCTCGGACTCCTCAGCCTAAAGAGAAGACTGAGAGGGGACCTAATTGTGGCTCACCGCTATATCAGAGGCGTACATTAGGGGGCTCGGTGAACAATTGTTCACCAGGGCAACTTGGGGGAAAATTAGAAACAACAGCCACAAGCTCCTGGAAGATAGTTTCAGGCTGAACATTAGGAAAAACGTTTCTACAACTATGGTTTCCAGACTATGGAACAAGCTCCCCCGAGAGGTAGTGCAATCATCTTCCCTACAGGTCTTCAAGAGAAGACTGGATGGTCACCTGGCTGGGGTCATCTTACCCCAGATGTCTTTCCTGCTCATGCAGGGGGCTGGACCCTATGATCCTTTGGGGTCCCTTCCAGCCCTATGATTCTGTGATTCTATTCTATGATTCTAATACCTGGCTTAAGGCGACACTGCCTTCAGAATTACATGAGACTTATGCAGACTTTCTCTTGTCTTTTTGGTTTCTTACATTTCATTTTAAGTTAAACTAAGGTGTATGTGCTCTCACTGTGTTTTACTGCACCATAACTTAGCTTAGGCGAAGATTTTTGTTGTTCTTTGTGTGCTTCAGAGAAAGCATTATTCTTCTTCAAGCTTTTATGAATTCAATGCCACCGCCTGTTTCCCCACCCACTTCCTCCTCAGCCTTGAGCGGGGAGCAGTGTGGGAGACAGAAGTCTGGCAGGTGTTGTCCCCCGACCCCGCCCAGCCAGACCTGGGCTGGGGTCTCACGTGGGCCACAGTAGGTTTAAAGCACCCCTCCTCCAGGCCTCAGCACCAGGGCTGGGGCCTGGGCATGCCTCTTCTACTCAAGCAGGGAGGGGAGAATAGCCTGGGAGCTTCAGTCTCTTCCCCTTGGCAGTGGCTGGCAGGCTGGGAGGCAAGCTGTAGCACCCCCCAGCTTCTGGCCTAAGCCACTGCAGGCATGTGGCTGCACTTCTTGCATTAAAAGTGAATGTCTGTTCACTTGCTTCTCAGTTTAATCCCTGCAGTTTAGACTCATCTGCAAAGACTGAATCGATTCATCTGCAGGCTTTTTGACTGTCTGTACTTAGCCTGGTAGAGTTGCAGGTGAATTAACCTTGAATATTACACTCCTTGTTATTCAGTCCAGTGATGATGTGGTCTATGGTGATGGGGCACAGCAGGCATTTGGGTCTATTGCAAGAGCTGGTACCTCAGTGAGGATGGGACTTAGATTTGAGAGATGGCACTTGGGTTGAGGGGCTGTCTCTAAGTCAGGATACTTTAAGAGACAACCCCTCCTTGAAAAGGATGACTAAGTTATTAATGATGTGTTCAAGCTGGGGGCTGTAGGTGACAACCAGAGGAATTCCATTGTCTGTGTCTCAGGGTTGGTATTGTAGCAAGTCGGAGGGTGGTCTGAATCTGGTTTGGTGATTTGAGTAGCTACAGTTTTGGGATTGCATTGTAATAGTAAGAATCCCTGTTCCACATCTTTAAGATGTTTTTCCTAGTTGGTGGGATCAGAGCAGATCACATGGAACATTACTATGACATTAAAAGTCTGGTGTGTGAGATCTGGTTCTAACTATTCTATGGGATTCTTTGTTGCTGGGACAAAAAACATTTAAAACTTAGAGCCAATATGTGACTTTGTACATAAGCGTGCATGTGCATCATGCAGACACCTTTGGGTGAAATACTAATTTAATTTAGTTCTTTGAAACTGAAAAATCCTGCATTAGCTAGGATAATATATGTGGATAAGAAATTATAAGGGCATTCTAGAAATGCCATTACCAAAACAATGGGGATATGATTACTTCTCCCCGGTCATCATACTGTGATTTAATTAAATCAATCATATCCAAGTTGTAAAGCACCACAATGTGCATTGAACAGAAAGACTGAACTGAGAGGATACAAATTAAGCTTCTTTCCCTATCAGGAGTCATTTATTTTGGCTGAGGGTTGGTTGACTTGCAACCATGTACCAAGGTAATAGAACGTGTGACTTCAGACTTATTTATTTGGTGAAGGGTGGTATGTGGACACTCTGTATCTCAGAATATAAGTAGCTGCTGTCAACGAGGACATGCTTGCATATGGAGCTCTTCCTAAATAATTCCATGTGTGCATGTTTTACTCTAGAATAAGTGCTTCCAATTAACGCCTTGTTCAAAACAACTCCAGATGCAGAAAAGCCTTAAGGTTTGGTTTACACACAGGCTTTGTAGCCATTTAAATATGTTGGTTAGAGATATTATGTTTTTTTTTAACAAAAATAATTAAAGCACAAGATTACGTGGTTATAATGTGCTTTATACTAGCATAGCTTATTCCATGTCAGGGCCACACCACTGACTTCTGGTAGAAGGGATGTGTATGTTAGGGATATGAAGCACAAGCTTTTGTAAACTGATGAAGTGAGCTTCAGTTCACAAGAGTTCATTCTATATTTTATATAGTATGTGTGTATGCAATTATACCCTGCCCCCACCACACACATGCTTTGGTTAGCCTATGAGATGCAAATCTACCCTGCCTTCTACTCGACTTCAGACTAATACTGCTAATTACATTTCTCTGAAATAGTTCTGCCAGAAGAAGCCTTTAATGTAGACACAGTTGCACCAGCAAAACAGTATCTGTTGGTTCGTTCACAAAAAATGATTTTCCATACAAGTACGAAGTGCAGCTAGGACAATATAGTTTTGACCTTCCCAGAAACACTTTGCTCATCTGTTGTCAGCATATAGCCATACTGGCAATGCTTTCCTGATGCATACCATGCTGTAACAGGATAAGTTATATGACTAGATAAGCTGTATATAGCATATGGTATGGTGTAAATACATCCACACTAACAGGCTGTACTGCTTTAACTATAGTTTCAAAGCTGCATACTTAAAATGGTATTAATGGCATAAATTCTGTCTGTTGGCAAGATCTAACAAACAGATTTCAGGTAAAATGGCTTTGGGCGGTATTATTGTGAAAATCAGATCATGCATCGAAATAGCTAAACCGGTTCAAGCTTATTTTGAGTAGACCTGCTCTAAGTCCTCTTATGGCATAAGAAAGTCAGAACCTTAGTCTCTTTGTTTGTATTCAGTTGTTTAATTATAGTTTGGATATGATTATGCGACTGTTTTCATTACAATTTTATTATAAAATATAAACCTATTTTTTAGTTTCACCTACAGCACTTACAGCCTCATGGCTGCTGTGTGAGAGAGTAAGAAACTAACAGCAGAATCGCATCTTACACGGGGGTTAGGTTTTGAAATCGGCGCATAAGGTGAAAATCGTGTAAGGTGAAAATCGGCGACTATGCAGGGGGTGGGAGGGGGCGGGGCTTGATTTTTGAACACGGCGCTGTGCTTAGTGCTGTGCAGCCGGTGGCAGTGGCACAGCGCAGGGTGGTGGTGGGGGTGGCTACGTGCCACCCAGCCACCACCACGCTGCCGCCCGGTGGCCGGCCACACAGCTCCGGGCACGGCTCCATGGCAACAGGGGGAGGTTTTGGAGGCAGTGGCCATCACTGCCATAATGGGCCTCCAGGTAAGCGGCAGCGCCGCATGCAAACCCAAGTCCCCCCTCCCCCCCACATATAGTTGAATTCGCACAAGTTAAATGCGCGTAAGATGCGACTCCACTGTATTGACTATATACAAATGTGCAAGAGTTGCATTGTTATTATCATAGCAGTGAAAAGGGCAAAACATGAAAGATAAAAAGAACATAAAACAGTGAAAAGACAATTGGAAAATCTAGTCTTTCAAATTTAAATACGATTAGATCTCCAGTGTGGTAGAGGCATGGAAACGAAGCCCAACACCTGGACCAGGCCCCACTTCACTTCAATTTGTCTCCACTTCAAGGCAGAGATCTACTTTGGGTTGCCTCATGGTATGGGAGACTACAAAGAATTACCAAAAAGCTCTTTACTAATAAGTGAAGAAATTTAAACTTTAAATTGCCATCATTAACTCACCTAAATGACTGCTAAATTACTCCTTGAAAACCACCTCTGAGAATTCTAAAGTGGTCATAATCACAATGACCGTACTTAATCTCTTCACACCATCTCCCGGAGGCGAATAAGCACAGAAAGGACACATCTACACAAGACTACAGCACAGCAGACTAATTTGCTGTGCACTATAACATCACCATCTACATGTGCATGGCAATTAGGGAACAGTACACTACTTTGCTGCTCTGCCAAATAGTCCCATCAGATAAAAGTGGTATCCAGCAGTACAGTAAATTACTGCACTTAAATGCATGTGTGGACGGTTCTGCTAGGATTAGTTTGCTTCAGCGCAAATTGAAGCAAAGTATATTCAGTCGCATTAATTGCACATGTAAACACATCCAAAGAGATTCAATAACAGCTGGTAACAACTTGCATCTTGTAAATTAATCCTTACAAATTTTTATATAATCACTGTAGCTGCCTAAAGTCACCAAATAATCTGGTGGGAGTTGTTATATACAAATTCATTATGCTTCTGTTACTGAAAGGAGTCCTTCTGTTAAAATTCTGTTTCTTAATTAATACTACATTGAGTACATTGAAAATACTAAACATTTCCAATTTTTCATATAACACCAAGCAGATAGTCTGTATTAAATTATGAGTCCTAAAAAGTCTTTTAAAACTAAACTTAGGTTATAATTGTAATTTGATCCCTTCAAATGTGTGTAACATATAGTATCTACAGACTATTTTTAGAAAGTATAAAAAGCAAAGGTTTTTTTTTTTCTCCCCATCATCTAGGAAAAATTAACCAGATCCACCATAAGCAAAGATGACCTTTCCAGAAAGGTCATTGAATAGGGAAAGAGAAGATGATGTACTTGCCTGTGTCTGCATTGCCTTTTGCCTTTTTCTCTTGCATAGTCTTTTACTCATACACCAAGTGTCTTCCATTATTTATAGAACTAGCAGGATTTTGCAGCCACCTGCAAGCCACCCAAGTGTGATTTTGCAGTCACAAATAAAAATAAAAGGGAGAAAGGACATTAAGAAAATGAGAATTACACAGTGTCACCTGGCATGAAGCAACTCATAGAAATGGTATTTGGACAGGATGGAGAGCTTCTACATCCCTCCTCTCTGTTACTACTATCAGCAATAAAAGGAAGTTAGGGGTAGAAACAGATGTCAGCAAATGAAGCTGGTCAGCTGTGCTGGGACATCCCTGGGGTGTGTCTCTAAGAAGGGAAAGTCAGGTAGGCACTTCTAGGCTAAGTACAGACAGCCAAAAAGTCCAAGGCTGAATTGATTCCATCTTTGCAGGTTAATCTAAACTCTGTAGATTGAACAGCAAGTGAACAGACATTCACTTTTGATTCCAGAATGCAGTCACATGCCTGCAATAGCCCAGGTCAGAAGCCAGGGGGTGCTCTAGCATCCCTCTCTGCTCTGCTGGAGCAGACAGCTTGGACCAAGGCTAGCCTGCCCACCCTGTGAGAGGGGATTTGTGAGGAAGGCGCAAAGCATCCTAGGATGCTGAAGGACTGAGTTCACTTGAATCTGGAGGGGATCTGGCACAGAAGTTCAACAAACTAATTTAACTTAAATCAGTTAAGTCTGCTACTACCTCCATCCAGGTTTATTTAAAACCAATTTTGGCCATTTTGAAAGTGGTTTATGTGCCCTGAACTTCTGGTGTGTTACAGATTTGAACCGGTTTCCGATCACTTATACCGGTTTGTGTGTAATTTCTGTCCCTAGCCCTAGGGTTTCAGGGGCCTTATCTTTCATGGAAATTCCCAGGGTCTACAGGAATAAGCCCCCCTTGACTCCTGAGTACCTGCCTAGAGTAGCTGGAGAGTGCAGGTAGCTCTACATTGCCCAGGATCTCCTGTGCTAAATAGCAGCACAAATGAATACTATCTTTGTGGCCACAAATTTGTGTTGTGATGTGGCAAGGGGCATGGACAGCTGTTTGCTTAACCTCTGTGCTGCCACAATAATGTTTGTGGTGGCACAAAGGCAATGAAAGGCGACATCTGTTTCCACCCAAAGTCTCTGATCCATCTGTTTACTGCTGCACCAAAGAAGCAGATGTGCTACAAGCTGTAGCCAAGGGTATACTTGTAAGGAGTTAAGCAACTATTTAATAAAATGATACAGCTGTTTGTGTACCAAATTATGAAGTGGTGATTGCATAACCTCTGAACAAATGCAGTTGTTAATAAAGCCAGATGATTTATGTACCAGAGCTATCTATACAGTATATAGTATTTATACTCTTATATAGTAAAAGCACTACAAAGACTACATACCTGATAACTAGCTGGATGTCAATTTCTAACCTTAGAAAGTTTCTTTGCTACCGATTTCACAGCAGATATTGCTGTATCTTGTAACTCCAGTACACTAACAGAATATGTCCATCAGAATGCTGCTGTTTTAACTCAGCAGCTACAATATTGCTCTGTTTTTATTCACCTTTTCATAAGTTTTATTTTTTGCTGAGTTACTTAAGTTGCTCTGTCCGCTGGAAAAATATATTTACAAATTCCTTCAGTTTTACAAATGGGAAAGGAAACCTCAAAACTGCCCAATTTCACTTAGTGTCTCCTTGGGGCTAGTATCCTTACAAGCCTTTCATGTTCAGGGCACTACAAGAGTGGTAGCCATGGGATTTTTCATGCTGGCCTTAAAATGAAAAACCTAATTGCAAAGCAGTATTTTTCTTTAGTGGCTGTGAATTTTCTTTTTAACTTTATTTACTGCTCAAATCAAGTGCTCCTGAAACTGAGTGAATGACATTATACTGTATCACACTCTTTTTTTTAACGATCTATATACGTCTATCAGATTTTGTGTCTTAATACATGGTGTCTTATTATGGTAACTTATTGACATGCAGCTGAATCTTGAAACAAAGGTTAAAGAAAACTAACCAGTCCGTGTTTCCGCAGGATTGGATAGATCTGTAACGAACCGTTTTGGAATGGTTTCATTATTAACTAGACTTGATTTTTGCCACAGTTAGTTTTTCTGTTACCTCCTCAGAGCCAGTGTCTATTCCTGAATTCTCTATCTTCCGGTCTTTCATCATTTATTCATTGCTTACCACCTTGTAAAACAGGTTGACAGGTTTTTGCATGCTTAGTAGGGTGCCTTCAAAGCAGACAAAATTAGGCTATAGCTCCCACTATACTATTTTGTATACTTTTCTTACGTGAAGAATTTGAGACTAACGAACACATTGCAGGCTATTTATTCTACAATATAATGTTTGACAAAGGACAGTACTTTTTGCTTCGGAGGACTGTGCAAACATAGGGTAGAGGTGTATCCACTTATAAGTGTCTTGTTACTAATTTAACAGAAAGGTCTCATTATCCACATAAATATCCAAGTACTCTTTGAATCCTGTCCCATTCCTGGCCTCACATTGCCTCGTGGCAATGAATTTCACATGCTAACAGTGTGTTATATAAATGTAACCCTGGGCGTGACACTACCCATACCTTCACCTGAATAGTGGGATCCTGGGGTACCCGGTAGCCAGTGGCCCTGTCTAGCTCCCTGGGTAGCTGCTGCAAGGTCCCTGAGCACCCCTTACAATCAAAAAACCTTGCAGACCATTAAAACTATTTACAGGATTTAATTATTTACAAGGTAACATATAGCCAATGCAATTGAACAAATGTTACATTGCATGACTTGGTGATGGTGGCTTAAGGGTTAATGCTTCTTGGATACACATTACACTAGGGGGAGGTATACAAATTACCCACAATAAATAAGGAACCAATAAATAAATACATCGACACTCCAACTAATAAACCATCAAGAGCTTATTTACAGTGTAACTTGTACACTGTACTGAAGACCCTGTGTGCCCAGCCCCTGGCGGGGCATACTATTGTTGCCTGCATCTGTGTTCCTGGCACAGGATCTGTGGGCAGTCCCTGGTGCTGGCGTCCCTCCCATGAGCTCCAGGGGTCTCTGTGCAGCAGGCAGTGGCTCCTCCCCTGCAGTCCCTGCAAGAACTGACTCCTGCCCGGACCCATTCCCTCCCTTCCCTGGCTCAGCAGGGACCAGTGTCTGGGCTGTAGGTTGTAACAGCAGTCTCACAGCACCCAGCAAATGCAGGCCCTGCCTACCCTGGGGCTTCTGGTGGCTGGAGCAGTCCCTGCCCCTCTAGCCTAGTGTTCCCTCCAGCACCCTGAGCCTGCCCCTCCCCGGGGCCTTCTCACTCACAGGGGAAAAAACAGGGCAGTCTCCAGCAGTCTCCCCCTAGTCCTGCATCCCCTCCCCTGCTGTGCTCACCCAGCCGCACTGGGGCTTGCAGGAGGGTCTTCCCAGGCTCGGAGTCTCCTCACAGGCAGCTCCTCCCTGGTCCTGCCCCGGCAGGGCTCCCAGGGGAAGGGAGGGAGAACAGACACAGTGCAGCACACTCTGCTGCTACTTCTGCAGGGTGCTGCCAGGGGCTCTCAGAGGGACAGCCCTGGGGAGATCCTTTTCCTGGTCTCCAGCCTCTCTCACCCCTCTCTCTCCTTTGTTCTCCCTGGGAAAACCGCTCCTCTCTTTTAACCAAGCCTCTCGGCCAATCCCAGGCCGGGACTCTTCCAGGCTTTTACTAGCCCCTGCTAGGGTTACATCACCCTTCCCACTTCCAAGAGGGCTACCTCCAAAACAGTTTCACTCACCCTCAGGGCAAACAGTGTCCCTCCTGGGACAAACTCCGTCTCTTTGCGCTCTGTCCCTCTGCAAGGCAGCCCCTTCTATTCCTTCAGGTGGGTCCATTTTTAATGCTGCTACATAAAACATTATTTTCTCCCACCTGCTTAAATATGCTGTCTTCTATGCCACTGAAGGTCCTCTTGTTGTGTATTGTGAGAAAAGGTACAACAGAAATGCTCGTCTTTTTCTGTATTATTTTTATCATATCCTCACTACTCTTTTCTTCTTCAAGATAAATAATCTTCTAGCCTTTATCCTAGTAAGCTTCTGAACTCATTCTACTTCTGCTTTATTATTTTATTTATATGGAGGTAACCACAACTGAACTCAATTTCTGGACACAAGAAATTAATTAGTACTATGAATCAAAAGCATACACTTTAGATTCCTTCTGTCTGCACAAAATACAGTGTTCCAGTGCACACCCATGTCTACTTCGGTATTTGGTGATCTGGAGTTATGTCTATTGCCAAATCTTCAAACAAGTCATTTGAAAAGGCACTTTAATTTATTTGCCTTTGCTTTACATGGCAAGGCCAAGTCCAATCTTTCCAGGCTCTAATTCCACTTCTATCAGATTGTTACTTTCACTAATTATCTTCTTATTCAAGAATTCATCTACTCAAAAGTATAAAAGCATGCTATAGGGAAGTTGCCATGGTGATTCCTAGCTTTTCCTCGGTGCTTTAAAGGCTTGATTATAAAACCCACATTATATCACAGTTCCTTCTCTTCTTTTTTGGAGTCCCTAGAACAAGTCTCACATGAGTTCTTATCACAGGTGGTGTGCAACAGGGCTAAAAAAAGTTGGTCAGCCATGTGGCTTGGCTGTTACACCATCGCTCCAACCAGCTGGGGCACTATCCCTGATACATCCCGTGCTTCTCTTGTGAAGGTGAGAGCAGCAGACTGGTGGCACGACTGATGTCAGAGACGCTAGAGGAGAAGGCTCAGAAGGATTCCAAGGCAGTTGAAAGCAGCTGTATGGACAGAGGGGAAAGCTGCAAGCCACGATGCTAGTCAAAGAACCAGATGCCAGAAGCTCAAAAGGAAGCATTTAGTCTTTGCTGTAAGATCATCCTGCCACTGCCCGAGGGGAAAGACATTGTGAAGGTCCAAGTAATGGAATCTCCCAGATAGAGTGAGAAGATACCGTTGTGTCCCTTTTGAGAGACTACTGCTTTATCAAGAAGAGTCAGGTATTTGCTGCCAGTTGTAAGTGAACTGTGTTACTGTTACTGTCTAGATCAGGGTTGTCCAACTGGCAGCCCACATGTGGGGTTAAACTGCAGCCCCCAGGCTCCTGGTCTGGGCACTGCTTCCCCCACTGCTCTTCCTGCCACTGCTGCCAGAGTCTCCGGGCTCTCCCTTCCTCCTCCAGCTCCCACTGCCTGCCCCCATAGTGTGGCCTGTGCGGTGTGTGGCAGAGGCTCTGCAGCCCCCAGCCACTCAAAAAGTGGACAGCAGTGGTCTAGCCCAGTGAGGGCCGACATTTTTGGCAGGCATTCCACAAATTAGCCTCACATTCTCCCCAAGCTCTACTACAATCCTCCCTCTTCCCCTGCCCAATCAGCTGTTCTGGGTTCTGCTCCCTGCCTGTGCTTCTTTCCCCATCTGCTGCTCTTCCTGCTTTCTATCCTGTCTTCTGCTGTGCTGGCTGTCCCCTCCCCAGGCTACTGTGTGCTACACACAGACACTGCCACTTGATGACCCCTGGTCTAGACAGACTTTCTCTTTTGGTGGTTCACACTCATGAGCCTACAAATTCCCAGTGGACTTTTAACTTTCTGTACAACAGAAAATTCCTGGCATCTGCATTCTGCTCCACTGAAACCCATTTGCTTTTTATGACTGTCCATTATATAAAAATGTTCTGCTGAAACCATAGGTGGAGGAAGGCCGGGGTTATCGGTGCTTAGTCCCCACAAACTTTTCACAGCAGCAGCAGCCCCACAGCGCTGCATTCCACAGTGCCCAGCATCGCTCAGCATGCAGCCGCTCCTCCAGCGCCACATACAGCACCAGCATGTGCCGGGCCCGCAACAGCCCTGCGGAAGGGAGGAGGGGGGTCAGGTGGGGCTCAGCCCCCGCAAATAATGTTTTCCCCCACTGCTCATGGCTGAAACTAGAAAAGGGGATTGGTGTAAACAGAAATACACACACACACACACACACACACACACACACACACACACACACACGTGTGTGTGTATACCTGGCCTTGTTCCAGTTTATCGAGGTTTATTCTGAATCCTAATCCCACCCTCCAAGGCAGGAGTGGCCAACCTGTGACATGGGTGCCAAAAGTGGCATGGCGTGTGTGGTACATGACAGATCAGGGAGATGGCAGGAAGCAAAAAACAAAGCAGCAAATTTGGCAGGGAGCACAGCGCTGGGAGCAGAAAACTGGGCAACAGATCAGGCCAAGAAAGGGAATTGGGGAGGGTGCATGTCTAATTTGTGTCATGTCTGCCAAAAAGGTTGGCAGCCCCTTGCACGTGTGCTAGAGCATGGCTCACTGAGGCCATTTCACTTAGCATGCCACAGCTGGCCTGGACTCTGGGCAGCTGCCACCAGCCACATAGCCGAGGATGCTTGCAGCAGGTGGCCAGGAGGCTGTGAGCCCAGCTGCAAGTAGCCCAGGCTCCGTGGCTAGCAATACCTGCCCAGGAGGCTGCAAGCAGCTGCACTGGGCTCCAGAGCTCTGGCCAGACTCCATGGCAGTGGCAGCTGTGGCTACACGTGCACCTCCAGGAGCACAGCGGGGGAGGGGTCTGGAGCAATGCAATTCAAGCCGCTCCCCTGCAATCCACCCAGACGTGCATGTGCTGCAAAAAAGTTGCTGACCGCTGCTCTAGAACATCCACAACGCTACCTAACTTCAATAATAAGGTTCACAAAGCCTTATAGTTCCTGCTAACCTTTCTTCTGTGTTGTACAGGTAAGAGCAAATACCCTGCTTACCTGAATCCAAGATGGGGCTGAATTTAAAAGAACCCCCTCCCACCCCCACAGTAATTAGATTCTATACATGGGGGAAAATGTTTTTAATTATAAATGTTTCCATGTATAGAATCTAATTATTGGAGGGTCATCTTAAATTCGCTGCTCCCACACCACCAGCCCTGCAGCGGGGAAAGCAGTGGCAGGGAGGCAGGCATTAGGGGGCAAGGCAGTGAGGGAAGCTGGCCGAGGTAGGGATGGTGAAGCAGCTTGCCTCTGCTGCCTCTGTCCCCTCCCCACAGCTTCTGGCTTTCTGTCCCCCACCTCCCTCCTGCAGCCCCTGCTCCCTTGTCTGTACTTCCCCCCACCGTTCCCTTTCCATTAGCCTTGCTCCAGCGCCAGCAGGCTCCATCCCTGCTCCAGCCTGGAGCATGAAGCATGCTCCCAGCCCAGCTCAAGAGCAGTGTCAGCAGCATAGCTGCTACTGGGTCAGGCTGGGGCCATGCTCCATGCCCCAGGCCGGAGTGGAGACGGAGCCTGCCAGTGCCAGAAGAAGTGTAAGTGGGGAGGGCCAGGTGGGGGGCCCGAGGCTGCACAGTGGGGATAGGCAGGCAGGAGGGCAGAGGCCGTGTAGGGGTGGGTGTAACAGAACCGAGCCCCAGGGCAGCCATGATGCCCCCTGATGGCCATGCAGCTGCTGCCCCACTCCAGTTCCTTGGGTACCCTCCCTCTCCTCTCTCCCGCCATGCCTTGATGGAATTATTTGATTGTAAAGAGTCCAGGGTCCCAGAGTGAGCCCTTATCTATTCTTAGGCCAGCAGGTCTCTCCCAGACCCAGCTGATCTTAGTCCTGTTCCTCAAGCACAAAGTGAAGCCCTCCTGGCTTTGTCCATGCCCCAGGGCACCAGTTGCCTTGAGGGCTATTCATGGCTGCCTCCTACCCCTACAGCCACACCCATCCCTCACAGATGTCACTCAGTTACCAGTTACTCCCTTGTATAGGCTTCGACCTTCTTAACCTTAGCCTACTCTGGCTATAGACTGGTAGCCTAGGCCCACTGGCTCTGGCCTGGCTTTTCAATCTCAGCCTCTCAACAGCCCCTGGCTACCTGCCTTGCCCCCCTCTGAGCTCAGGCTCTGGCCCTCTTGGCCTTGGGCTGCCCCCATTGCCCACTTTTGGTTCAGGGCCTGGCCTTCTTGGCCTCAGGTTGCATGTGCTCAAAAACTAGTGTCCCCCTTTGGCACCCCTGTGGCTCCTTTCTGCCCCCTACCAGCCACACCCAGTTCTCTGGTATAAACTAGAACCAAAATGTAACCCCACTGGCTGTATAACAAAAAGAAAAACATCCCTATATTAGGCCAATAATTTCCCTCTTAGTTCTAAGTCCTCTTAGCTCTCTACTTGCATCTCTCAGGGAGAGCTTGTTTGCCAATCAGTCCCTCTCTGCAGCTGTCCTGCACAGGAGCTCCTCTCCCTGATGCCTGCTGGGCCAGACTGCCTGCCTATTCCCAGGCACTAGCCTTGTGTGCCTCCAAAGCCCTGCACCTTCCTGTCAGGTGACTCTCCAGCCACCAACATGGGTCTTCTTTTTGGCATGATGACTAGCCTATAATGTGCTGTTTTCCCCACCTGGAGACATCCCTGATGCAGCTTCTCCCTTAAAGTAACATAGGGGCAAAGGTCGGGCAGGCAAGCAGCAGGTGTGGCTCTGGCCCCAGCCCTGGGTCAGGGTCAGGGCCAAGGCCAGGACCAGGGCCAAAGCAGCAGTAGCTGCTTGTTTCCCCACCACCTCATACTCAATTCCAAGACCAGGGGCTGTTTCCCCACAGTGCTAAGTAGATACAGTACATGTAAATGCCAGATAAAGTACAACAAGCTCTAGGGAGACTCCTTCACACCAGTGATAGTTGACACTGCAGTGGAATTTTTGTGGTCATGTCCCTTGGAGATGCATGCTACAATCCCTTCACATAATATAGTTTCTCACTGGATTCCTTCATGAAAGTTAATGGTGCTGCTTTCAGTTTTTCATCATTTGCTTCTCTGAGCTAGAAGAAGTAGTGTTTAGACTAGGGACTAAAGGTAGCCACACTTCAAGCATGACAACCCAGGGACCTTCAAAGAAAGACAGATGTTCCATATACATGGACCAGCTTCCATGGATGACAGGATTGTACAGGCCTCCAGAAAAGAAGATAATATGATGATACAAAAAAGCCAACCGCCATAGGCTTAAGGTCTTGTAACCTCAGCAAATAGCTTGTATACATGTCTGTGCAGGAACCAAAGAGGAACTGTAAAGTTATTTCCAGCATCAAAAATGATTTTTTATTTATACTATTCCCTGTTCAATGATAAAAATGCTCACAGTTGCTGGGTCTCTATGTGAACAGAGACACCGTGTATATATGAAAAAGATGGCATTCATTAGTATACACTGCTCCAGCTGTTGGGACATGAGAAACTGAAAGAGCAAGAAAGATATTTCAGGATTCTTGAACTCGGTGAAAACTTGGCTTGGTGTCTCTAGTGGGTTATGGAATAGAGAAAATCCCACACAATTTACTGATTTGTTTTGATGCACTGGCTGGGGGAGTAGTTAGCTGATTGCACGATTTCACAATGATTACACACTTAATTCATACAACACAATTTTATTTTAAAACTCTTTGCTACACATATAACACTGCTTAGCTTTAAGAAACACCACAAACATTAAAACACAATAATTACATACATCAGAAACAATGCTCCGAATGCACTTCCTTCCCAAACAATGCTATAAGAATTAGTGTTACAAAAACAACTACAATTACAACTAAAAGTTAAATTTGAATCAATACTATTATTTTCATAATATACTTACAATCCTAGAATTCCGAGAAGCCAAATACCAAAATATGGTTTCATTCCTCAGTAGTACGATTTAATGGGTTGGCCTCAGTAGTACAGTTCAATGGGCTCGCCTCAGCAATACATTTCAATAGGCTGGCCTCAGCAGTGATAGGACTAAGTCCCCTTCCTTCAGTCCCTTTCAGGTGCTCCGCGGCTTCAGTGTGAACTAAGAGATTCGTGTTCACGGAGAGGGTGGTTCAGGTGATCAGTCTGACCCAGCCTACACTTGCGATTCTTCCTTCGTTGTTCTGCAAGTGAAGTCACCTCCAAATTGGGACAGTAAGTTACAGTTTTTATTGAGTGAGCTGCTGTCAATGGGCTCCTCCTACTCAAGCTTGTCATTACCCCCAAATTTGGGCTCGGATCTTACTCAACAGATTCTTTTGCCTTTGTTGAGCATTTTAAATTACCTTTAGGAAACTTCCATATCACTGCAAATGCCCTTTTCTTACCAGTCTGGTCAAAAGGCCTTAGGGTTTGATCTCTCGGAATTCAGGATATTTGCTCTCTTTGTAAAAGACTTCTAAAGATAAAATTTAAATTAAGACTTTAAGCAAAGTCAGGACCTTTTGCACATAGTCCCAAAACAATGACTTAGATAAGGAGATAAATCTTATCTTCTTCCTGAAACTGGCTAATGGGCAACCTTTACAAACATTCAAACTATTTCATTCAATATGACACTTGGGTGAGGACTTCAGAATCAAGCTAAAATTGCAGATGTGGCAGTTTCAGCTGGGATCTTTCGTTTTGTTTTTCCACTCTTTCTTTTTCTCTAGCAAAGCTTAGGCACAGAGAGAAGGATTTTCTATCTTTTTTTTCAGTTGTTCTAGGGATATTTGTAGTGCTTGAAAACACTTGCTGTCAAAATCCCAAGTCTTAAATAACTGTTTAAAATTCTTCAAAAGTTGCCTATTCTCTGTACCCTGGAATATATTCATAGAGCATCAGGAAATTTTCCTGAAGCAAAAAATAAAAACAGAGACTGCTGTCATTTCATTCCAGCGTGCTTCGAGAATATCAATTGATTATTTCTCCCACTATCCAAAAGCTTAATTTTGTTTATTTTAAGCTCAGTAAGAATACATTACATTGTCTTAACCTTGTACTTTCCAGGAATCATAGAAATAGTATTACTGTTATCCTCTACAGTAGGCATGAATTATTATAAGCAGTATTGCAGCTTATGGTGCATGTACAGTGCCAGAATAACAAGTTTTTTGGTAAGTATGTTTAGATAATATGTTGGTCATGTTAAGAACAGGTTAAATTTGACATATCTAAACAGAAGTGATATATTAATAATAATATCTAATTGTTGTTTTCATACTAATAAATTTAAGCACTGTTGCATTAATACAGAATAGCTGAAGTCTTGTATTTTTAGGCTAGGGACAGACATTACACATAAACCAGTTTAAATGATCAGAAACTGGCTTAAACCTGTAACAGAACAGATGTTCAGTGTATATAAACCAGTTTGAAAATGGCTGAAACTGGTTTGAGATAAACCTGGTTGAATGTAGTACAGGTTTCCCTCATTTTATGCGGGTTCTGTATGTGCAAATTTGCTCTTATGCGATGACCTTTTTTATACAAAAAATTGTTACAGTAAAAGCTGCGTTAATCGGCACTTCATTAACTGGCATGCTGTATTAACTGGCATGCCAGTTGACGCCAGTCAACGCAGCAAAAGAGAAACCGGAAGTGGGACTTCCTGTTTTGTCGAATTTCACAGCCCGGGGGAAAGCAGCCTGCATGGAGCTCCTCTTCCCTTTCCCCCGGCGCACTGACATCAGGGGAGGGGCGGGAGGGGTGACACGGTTAATCTGAGATGGGGACGCGGCAGGAGGGGCATCTTTGCCCGACAAGGTAAAGACGCCTCTCAAATAACCAGCACATTTGGTTATATGGCACCCCCCATTTCCCATGAGTGCCAGATAATGGAGCTTTTGCTGTATATGCAAGGTAAATTCACTCTTATGTGATCAGGGTGGTGGAAGCCTGCAGTCAGCTGCTTTGTGCAGTGCACTGTGTGAGTGACACATGCCAAAATATAGTCTCCATGTGGATCTGTGCTTCTCACTCGATGTCTGCGACACGTGTTTCTGTAGTTGCCATCCCCATTATGGTAACATTCACCACCACCCTATGCTTGTGTGTACTGTCTTCTACTGGTGAGTACCAAAACTGTCTTGTAAAAGTCATAGAAATGGGTCTGTGGGTCAGTACAGTCAAGTTCTTGGAATGTATCCCTATTTGTTACATTGTAAAGTGGGTTCCTGTTACGCACCGCTTTCCAGGAACGCATGTACAGCATAAAGCGAGGGAAACTTGTACCAGACTTAACTGATTTGGGTCAAACGGGTTTATGCAATGTCTGTCCCAAGCCCCTTCCTGGTTTAAGTTAAATCAGAGTCCCCCAGAATCCCAGATGCTTTGCTGGGTGAAGCTCTGCTCTCTGCTGCAGCCCGGCAGGACTGGCTCCTCCCTGCTGCTCCCTGGCTGCACCTCTGGCAGAGACTGCAGACACAACAGGAGCTGCCTGGCTTCCTTCTGCTTGCCCCCCGTCCCCTCCACCATTCTCTGTTCAAGCAAGGATTCCCCCCTCCCCTCTGCCTTACACATGTACCTCTCAGCATTAGCTAGCAGACCACATGCTGACTACCGTCTGTGCTGTGGGAGACGGGACAAAGGCAGACAGGCTTTTTGGAGCTAATCAACAGGTAGCTGGTAATGTCCTTCCTTGGAAAAGCTGTTTAAGAAGAGCTTGAACTAATGGAGAGAAGCTGTTGTTTTCTTAGTGTGTTGATAAACACTGAGTTAGGGGTCATAAACACTATTATCAGCTCCTTGCTGGGCTGCCCCGGGGGGTGGGGGTGGGAACCCCTCCCTAATTAGAGCATCCTGATCAGCACTATGGAAGGGAAGGGAAGGCTGCTGTAGCTTCTAGACTGAGCCACTGCAAGCATGTGCCTGAATTTTTTCAGTCCAGAGGGGATGTCTGTGCAGTTACAAACTGGTTTAGCATAGCCAGGTTAGACTAACCTGTAACAATTGAATAATTTCAGGCTCAGACTTTTTGAATGTCTGTCCCAAGCCTTATTGTCAAGATGCATGGTTTTTAAAGTGTCCATCACTGTAGTATCCAGACCTACTGTAAGGTTATATTTTCATTGTAGGCTGTAGTTTAATATGAGGCATACACAAGTGACAGTGAGTCTTGTGGGAAAAATCAAAATGGGTATAACACAGGCTATCTTATTTAGATGCTCATACTCTGTCCCTCACTGTGATATATGAGCACCATACACTATAGCAAAGCTTAGCTTTCAACTTTTTTCCTGGGGCCACAACATTGCACAGCCAGGCAGAGAATTCCAGTGACCAAGGCAATGAAACTCCATTCCTCCTCCTCTAATAGTAGAGCCCCTCTGCACCTGAGCAAACAGAAAAGTGGGTGTTGCAGTAAGCTAGAGAGAGCACATGCAAATGAGCAGTTCTGACTTTGTTCAGCATTGAATGGAGTTGTGTATATATACTAGTTGGCTCATTAAACACTCTGTGAATTAGATAGTGCTCATCCTCGAGTTTCAATGGTAGCACATCTTCGAGTTTCACCTTTCTGATAGTAGCACAACAGGTCTGTGACTTTGTTATTACTGTGAAGTGCACCCAGCTGATATAGATTTTCAGAGCAATAGAACTCAGACTGTCCTAAAACAGAAGTATAGCTTCTGTCAGATCTCAGGTGAAAGCAATTTTTGTAGCAAGAGAATCTGAGTTCTGCCACTGGAAATTTCAATGTGGCCATGATGTGTAGCACCGTAATAACCAGGGACTCTTAGAATGCCACCACGTTGCACATAGTCTAAAAAAAGGTATGTTAAACAGTGCAAACACATTGCATGCTGTGGCATTAGAAATAGGTGCATTATTCACAGGCAACAAAGCCACAAATAATGTAAGCAGTTTATCCCCAACTACATCATCCCATTCTGTATTATGTTTATGGCATATCATTTTAGGAAAGAATTTTAGCAACATCATTTTTAAAAAAAATAATGCAGCTATTTTCCTTATCCTTTCAGCTATAAACCCAGGTTGCCTTAGTTACCTAGGGTGTGCAGGTATCTGAGTGACAGAAATAAGTGCCAATATATTTATACAAGGAGGTTAAGTATCTAAAATACCTTTTGCACAATTTATGGATGTCGTGATTGTGAAGTCTGCTAGCCTGCAAACTCCCAGTGCTAGAAACAGATACTTTGTATTGCTGAAAAGGTTTAAATACAGTCATCCTATGAGGTGTTTCAGGATATGAAACCTTAAATTACTAATCCTAAAACACTGGAATTCCTTAGAAACAGCTGTCTCCTATTTGCACCATAAGCCATGTAATTTTAGTAGGGGATAAAAATGAATACTTTTGTAGCTCAAAGTTACCAAACTTCTGAGTAAGTTCCAAGTATGCCCGGGAAGATAGGCTAGTGGCTCATGCATAGTCTACCATGGAACTATGGCTCTAGTCACACCTGTGGAAGTAGAATGAATGTGTGTGTGTGTGTTATGCACGCGCACGCACATAACACACACACACACACATGAAATAACCTTAACTTCTTACATGGTTCTTCCCCTCCACAACCAGGCACTGTTGCCAAGCTGTAGTATTTCTTGTTTCATCACAGAAAATTACCTTGATATCCAAAAAATCTGTCCTTTCCTCCTGTCTGTATGTCTGAAACATTGGTGTTTGCCCAAATCATCCCTTAACTTTGCTGCTTCACCTACTTTCTCTCTCTCTCTCATTTCCCCAGACTACAAAATACAGCCATCCAACGTAGTAAGTAGAATAATCAGTCCTCCATTGCCTTCTTTATTCCTATATTATATTCAAATGCCTGATCCTTATCTTCAGTCCTGCATAGCTCTGCCCTACATTTTGTCTTGTGACCCTTTATGCTCCCATTTGTCCCTTACTCTAACTCAGTGCTCATTGCTGCGTTGCTGATTTTTCTCATGCAATTTTGATTTTTTTTTTGCATATTTTTTTCATGCTTTTTATATTTCTTCTTCATCCCTTACCTGGAACATCCTTCCAGTTTCACTCCTGCCTCTACTCAGGTTCCACTTATTTTCTGAGCTAAACTCTCCTTTGACCACTATCCTGAAATTGTTTGTTCCCTAAACTAATACAGAAAGTTAAAAAAAATCATAGATTGTAAGCTTGGAAGAGACCTCAGAAGATGATTGGGTCCAGCCCCCTGCACCAGGCAGGAAAGAAAGCTGGGGTCAGGTGACCCCAGCAAGATGACTATCCAGTCTCCTCTTGAAGATTTCCAGGGTAGGTGATTGCACCACTTCTGGAGGGAGCTTATTCCAGTCTGGACACCCTAACTGCGAATAAGTTTTTCCTAATGTTGAGCCTGAAATTAGTCTTCTAGGAGTTTGTGGCCATTACTCCTGGTTCTCCCCAAAGGCACCCTGGTGAACAGTTGTTCACCAAGCCCCTGATGTACTCCCCTGACGTAGCAGTAAACTGCTACCAAGTCCCCTCTCAGCTTTCTCTTTTTTAGGCTGAAGAGTCCCAAGTCCCTCAGCCTTTCCTTGCATGGCTTGCCATGCAAGCCCCTAATCATACGGGTAGCCCTTCTCTGGACTCTCTCAAGTTGTACCATGTCCTTGTTAAAGTGCGGCGCCCAGAACTGGATGCAGTACTCCAGTTGGGGTCTCACCAGTGCCGAGTAGAGCTGAAGAATCACCTCCTTGGTCTTGCTGGAGGTGCATTGATCGATGCATGCCAGAGTATTATTTGCCCTGCTGGCAACAGAGTTGTCATATTCATGCTGTCATCTATTATTACCCCCAGGTCTCTTTCAATCGTAGTGCTTGTCAGGTTGTCGTTGCCAAGCCTGTAGGTGTGCAAGGGTTTGTTCGTCCCCAAGTGGAGCACTTTACATTTCTCGATGTTGACCTTCATCTGGTTCTGACTCGCCCAACTTGCTAGCCTATCTAGATCTGCCTGTGTCTGTAGCCTATCTTCAAGCATGACCACACTTCCCCATAACTTGGTGTCATCTGCGAACTTGGCCAGTGAGCTCTTTACCCCCTCATCCAAATCCTTGATGAAGATGTTGAAAAGTACAGGAACAAGGACTGACCCCTGCGAGACACCTCTGCCCACTTCTTGCCAAGACATACATCTGTTCATTAGGACTCTCTGGGTCCTACCCTACGGCCAGCTTTGTACCCACCTAACCGTCTCGCAGTTAAGCGCACCATCTTCCAATTTTCTCATGAGAACATTGTGGGATACCAGATCAAAGGCTTTTTCAAAGTCAAGTTATATAATATCTACCACTTCTCCCTTATCCAGGTGGCGAGTCACATAATTGTAAAAGGAGATGAGGTTGGTTAGACAAGACCTGCCTGCAACAAAGCCATGCTGGCTGTCATTCAGAATCATACCTTCTTCAAGCCTATTGCACATAGACTCCTTAATGACTGTTTCCAGGATTTTTCTAGGATAGAAGTTAAGTTAATTGGCCTGTAGTTACCTGGGTCGGTTCTCCCTCCTCCCCTTCTTGAAGATGGGCACACCATTGGCCCTCTTCCAATCCTCGGGGACCTCTCCGGAGTGCCACGAGTTTTGGAACAGTTTTGCCAGCAGCTCCTCAATGACATCAGCCAGCTCCTTTAGCACGCTCGGATGAAGTTCATCCAGTCCTGCTGACTTATATATGTCTAATTTCTTTAATTGATCACGCACCAGTTCTACCGCAATAATAGGGAGGCAGTCATTTCTACCCTGCTCATTTTGTACCCTATCTGGCATGATTTTCCCAGTGATTTAATTTGCCAGGAGCCATAAACCTCTTGATTTGTTTATGTTGTAGCTTTTTCCTTCCCATTGTCCTAAACTGTTTTTTGTTCCTTTTGTCTTGCCAAGCACTGTAACTTGTCTTGTAACTTTTCTGCATAGCACAGTGCAGATCTATAGCACTGTCTAAATTAATTCTGTATGCAATCCTATACTGGTGAATGTGCAATTTTATAAAGCATGACTAGATGCAGTGTTAATGGGCTAACGGTAACACATGAATAGTTCCTGTGATGAATAGGCAAGCTTAAAGGAATTTTTTTTCAAATATTATTCCTAGAGTTCAGTGATTTTTTTTTGTTTTTTCAGTTAAATATTTTATTCACTGAAAAATGTAGACGTGGTTGCCTGGAACCATTAGCAAATTTCTGCTGAATTCAATGAAAACTTTCAATCAAAATTGAAATAAAGAATTTCAGACAGGTCAAAATACTTAATAAAATCATAGGAAAATAAGAATGGAAGGGACCTCAGGAAGTTATCTAACTTCCAACCCAAGCAGCAGCAGCATACCTGTCTAAACCATTCCAGTCAGGTGTCCATCTTTTTAAACTTCCAAGGATGGACATATCACAACTTTTCTACCTGCTCTGTTCCAATCTTAAGCACTTTCTTAGGCTGGATATTAAGAACTTCCTCGCTAAATTTTCCTTTTGTAATTTAAAACAAATTACCCCTGTGGCTACAGAGAATAATAGTCTTTCACTGTTCTCTTTATTACCTTCAGATATTTGAAGACTGATATCAAATGCCCACTCAGTGTTCTCTTCTTCAGCCTAAAGAATCCCAGTTCTTCCAGCCTTTTGTTATAAGCCATGTCGCCTAGACCTTCTCTAGACTCTGTCTAATGTTTCCACCTCTTTCTTGAAGCGTAGGACCTAAGTGAACATAATCCAGAGAGGCCTTGTCAGTGCTGGATAAAGTGGAAGAATCACTTCCCTTGACTTGCAAGTGATGGTCATATTGATACATTCTAGCATACTAATGACCAGAGATCCTGGTTTTCCATGATAAAAAATGGAAATTCTCTGATAAAAACCCCAAACTCCATGATTACAATTAAAGGCCCACCCACAGCCCCCTGGTTAATAGAGCATGCCAGCTTATAAGGTGCCGGTTAAGGCAGCTTTTACTGTACATGTGACATAAGTTTTGCTTTCAAGAATTTGAGGTCCATTTTCCCCAAACCCCATGCACCTAGCTCCTTGAAACTTGGCAGGCTTCATGCCCTCAGAAGGGGCTACCATTCCTGCAAGTTTCATCCACATCAGGCCAGAAAGGAGAAAATTATAGGCTGTTTCAAGCTTCCCAATTATAGCCTATGAGCGAAACATTAAAACAGTGACACTGTTTCAACAAAACGAAACGGAACAGCGGTTTCAAGTCAAAACGAAATGCTGTTCCATTGAAACATTGAAACGCAAGTCAAGACGGGATGGTGCCATTTCACACAGCCCTAACAGACACTATGTTTTTCTGTAAGGTTAATTGTAAATACTGTATTTTTGCAACATGTCTGCACACTCCAACAAGAATGCCACAGGAGTGGCAAAATTGGGCAAAAAAATGGAAACTTCAACTAGCTGAGCAGCTGGGGACTTGGAGGTGGCATTCCTACCACATGGTCTGAGTATTTATGTAGAGGGCCAGCCCTCTCATACTACTCTCTCAGCAGTCAGATTGTCTCTTCAAGAAACCGTGGTAGCATTGTCTCCTCTTTTCCTTCTTGATCAGACCATCCCTTCTGAAGGAGAAGTGTTAGGTCTGAAAAGTCAGCATTAACTTTAGCACAGATGCAATACCTAATAGAGTAGATGATTATGGTAATTTAGCATGTTGTTTCTACATGCACTTTGATAGTGGCAGTGGAGGACTAATGCTACATTGTCTCTCTTCCCCCCCGTTTTTTTCCAAGAGGTTAATTGAAAGCATTATAAAATGAAGACAGCCTATAATGGCATGTAACAAACTAACTCTTTCAGAGGAGAATGAGCTTTCATACAGCCTACTTCATCAAATGCAATGAATGGACTTGTAGAGAGCAAGGGTACTAACTATAAAGGAATAAAATTATTTAAAAACAACAGGCAGGAAAAGAGGGAGGAAGTCCAGGCTTACTGCTTTTTATATTTCTTCCACCATGCTGTGTGGAGATAGCACAGCTCTTCATTTGTTTACATGAACGTTCCCATTCTAGAAAACAGAAAATTCTGCAGAAACACTTGAATTCTGCAGGTTCTCAATTCCTGTAGATTTGAGTTCTGTTGGCTTGCTCAGGGCAAAGGTAATAAAAACAACTTAGCAAGCATATGTTCAGAATGAAAGGGAAAAAATAAGTTAAAGATGGTATCATTTAGGTAGGCATTAACGAGTTTCAGAAACAGAAATTGTGAGAGAGTTATTGGTATGTTCGTGTCCTTGTCCCTCAAGGGAGCGATCCTCAATGCACAAACTAAGTCTATTCCATCTCGGAGGAAAGGAGGCAAGAGGGCACAGCAGCCCCCCTGGCTCTCCAGGGACCTAGCAGACCTCCTGAGGCTAAAAAGAAAGGCCTACAAAGGATGGAGGATGGGAGTCACCTCCAAGGAGGATTATTCTGCACTGGTCTGGTCCTGCAGGGAGCATACCAGGAAAGCCAAGGCTGCAACTGAACTCCAACTAGCTTTGAGCATCAAGGACAATAAAAAGTCCTTTTTCAGATATGTGGGGAGCTGGAGGAAAAGCAGGGGCAACGTTGGACCCCTGCTGAACCAGATGGGGCAACTGACGCCCAGGAAAAAGCCAACCTATTAAATAGGTACTTTACGTCGGTCTTTCATCAATCCCATGGGACGCCCATGCCCACTACGGGACAGGGAAGTCTGGGTGAGGGTGATCCCCTGCCCTCCATTAATGCTGACTTTGTGAAGGAACATCTTGAGTAGCTGGATACCTTCAAGTCAGCCGGCCCTGACAATCTTCACCCCAGGGTACTCAAGGAGTTGGCGAGCATCATAGCCCAGCCTCTAGCACAGATCTTTGAAAACTCTTGGCGCTCTGGTGTAGTGCCCGAAGACTGGAAGAAGGCCAATGTGGTGCCTATCTTCAAGAAAGGGAGGAAAGGGGATCCGGCTAACTATAGGCCCATCAGCCTGACTTCTATCCCAGGGAAGATCTTAGAAAAGTTTATTAAGGAGGCCATCCTTAATGGACTGGCCGACGCCAACATCTTAAGGAATAGCCAGCACGGGTTTGTTGTGGGTGGGTCTTGCTTGACCAATCTCATTTCCTTCTACGACCAGGTGACCTATCACCTGGACAAGGGAGAAGAGATTGATGTCATATATCTTGAATTCAGAAAAGCCTTCGATCTGGTTTCCCATGATCACCTCTTGGAGAAACTGGCCAATTGTCGCCTTGGGTCCTCCACGAACCACTGGCTGGAAAATTGGCTCCGGGGTTGGACCCAGAGGGTAGTAATTGATGGAAGTCACTCATCATGGTGTCCTGTGACCAGTGGGGTCCCCCAAGGCTCTGTCCTTGGACCCATACTGTTCAACATCTTCATTAATGATGTGGACACTGGAGTCAGAAGCAGACTGGCCAAGTTCGCTGACGACACCAAACTTTGGGGCAAAGCATCCACGCCAGAAGACAGGCGGGTGATCCAGGCTGACCTGGACAAGCTCAGCAAGTGGGCGGACGAGAATCTGATGGTGTTCAACGCCGATAAATGCAAGGTTCTCCACCTTGGGAAGAAAAACCCGCGGCATCCTTATAGGCTCGGCAGTGCTATGTTGGCTAGCACTATGGAAGAAAGAGACTTGGGGGTCATCATTGACCACAAGATGAACATGAGCCTGCAGTGCGATGCTGCAGCTAGTAAAGTGACCAAAACGCTGGCTTGCATCCATAGATGCTTCTCAAGCAAATCCCAGGACGTCATTCTCCCCTTGTACTCGGCCTTAGTGAGGCCGCAGCTGGAGTACTGCATCCAGTTTTGGGCTCCACAATTCAAAAAGGATGTGGAGAAGCTTGAGAGAGTCCAGAGAAGAGCCACGCGCATGATCAGAGGTCAGGGAAGCAGACCCTACGATGACAGGCTGAGAGCCCTGGGGCTCTTTAGCCTGGAAAAGCGCAGGCTCAGGGGAGATCTGATGGCCACCTATAAGTTTATCAGGGGTGACCGCCAGTATCTGGGGGAATGTTTGTTCACCAGAGCGCCCCAAGGGATGACAACTAGGTCGAATGGTCATAAACTACTACAAGACCGTTTCAAGCTGGACATAAGGAAGAATTTCTTTATTGTCCGAGCCCCCAAGGTCTGGAACAGCCTGCCACAGGAGGTGGTTCAAGCGCCTACATTGAACACCTTCAAGAGCAAACTGGATGCTTATCTTGCTGGGATCCTATGACCCCAGCTGACTTCCTGCCCTTTGGGCAGGGGGCTGGACTCAATGATCTTCCGAGGTCCCTTCCAGCCCTAATGTCTATGAAATCTATGAACATGAGACACTAGAGCCCTATTTTCAGAGGTGTGGAGAGCCAACCATTCCACATGCCTTTATTTGGGAGTATGAGTGCTCAGGTCCAGAAGAAAACAGACAGTTTGTCTCAGAAAGGGATTCCATGTGATTTTTAAACACTTTAAAAGATTCTAAGGCCATAAGTGTATCCACATTGGTCCTCTTAAACTGAACTTGCATGGAATCTAGGTGCCTAGGCTCCAAAGAGGACTCCAAACTGGCTCTGCTCCTGTGGCTGCAGCACCTCCATTTTGTACTGCAAAAAATCTTATGCACTTTTATTAAGGCTTCTATCCATGCTCAGATGTGATTTGGTTTAATCATATAAACCTCTAACTTCCACCTAAGTACCTCGAGGGATCTGATCTCTCTCTCTCTCTCTCTGAGAGTACCAAACACAAGTCATTTAATTGCTCATGACTTGCCCAAGGTCAGTAGAAGAATAGAAAATATAATTCTGAGCTTCTCATTCATTGTTTTCTTTTTGTGCTCACCACACTGTGTTTGATTTTAAAAGTTTTACAAATGACATCTTTGTTGTGGCTTTTCAAATTGGACATTCTTCAAATTTTGATTATAATCAAAACATGAAAAAAGTTGCAAATTCTAAAGTGTTGACAAGCGCACATAGCCTTTTAAAAATGTCGTTTGGTGTCTATAACAATGGTCCTTTCTGGTAAACAAATGGAAATGTTTTGCTCTTTTAAGAACAGTAATGCCCATGTGTATGTAATGGAGTAAATTGTTCTGTGTTGAAGGGAATGAAAAAGAACTAAGTTGAATTTTGCCAATGGAAGACAATAATGTGTATTCATTCAGTTAGAACTCAGTAAAGAGGCCCTTTTCAACTTCTGTTGCTCCTTTTAATATATGGAAGCAACTAATCTTGCCAAGAGTCATTTTTCCACACTTAGATGAATAAAAAGCAACAGTGTGTTCTATTAGTAACCAAAATCCTTAAATAAAATTAAACTACTTTGCAAGGGAAAACGTTGATTTTTTTTTGGCCGGGGGGGTCATTAAGGCTGCCTACAGATGTTAAAAGTTAAAAAAACAAACAAAACCCCCCCCCAAAAAAACCCCAAAAAAGATGCTATGCTTTAAACTCGGTGTACCACTGCACTAAGCCCAGCGCACATGCAAAAGAGGCACTGCATTAGTTGGACCCAGCTTACTCAATGTCTGTATAAATCATGTGCTTCAGCGGGGCTTTTCAAGAAGTCCTGCCGAAGTGCCCAATCTATACAGACGTTATGGAGGCGAGTCTAACTAACATGCTGCCTCTTCCACTGAAGTGCAGTTTGTTTAAGTTTTGCGGGTTTTTTTACATGTCAGCGACCTACATGTTTACAGTAGTTTATAGTGAGATGCCAAATATAAGAGTTTATTTCTGCTAAGTAACTTGAGCTGAATGAGTGACAGAATGAAACCTATCAGTAAAACTACTATTATTACACATCATTAGATTTATCATAAATTGGGTTCCTTGCACTATATTATGAATGGGATTTTCAAAAATGCTTAGCTTGAACTAACTCTGGTTCCTGTCAGTCAACAATAAAACTTCCATAGCTTTCTGCAGGAGTATAATGAGGCCAGTAGTCAGTGTTCTTTTAAGTCTTACCTTTAACGTCCAAACTGGTCACTTTTATAAGACAGGACTTAAGGAGTAGGCAGGATGGTTAGTTAAGGAAAGGAACTCTAATAAGACTGGTCACAGATACTCTACCCCAAACACTTGAGTCATATCTACATTGCCAAGTGTGCTGAGAAGGACCCTGGTGAGACACAGCATGCCCTCTTTCTTCCTGTGACAGTAGCCACACTGAAGTAGCTTTATTGGCAGTGACTTGAAATGAATATTATATGGCCACCACAGAGCAGTGCTTGGCATGTGCTGGTGAAATTCTGTCTGCAGTATTTTCTGGCTTATGGCCAGGACCACACTAAGGTGCTACTTTGCATCCATGTAGGGTGTAGCATGCACAGGGCAGGTGCGCCCTGCTTTACTGTATTACCCCAAGTGCAGTTGTTTGAGGACGTAGATGCACTCTTAATGTTACACAGCCAAAACAAGTCTGCCAATTACATTCTAGCCATAATTACATTCCAATTGCTCTTTTTTTGCCTTTTAGATTTGATTGCTATAAAAATTTAAGTTAAAATTTTTATAAAATATTAGGTACTCTTCTTTAAGTATATTCTTCCAGCTTGAGCAAATTCCATTGTTCCTGCAGAGCTTAACACATTGAATTGAGTTCAGAAAAATGAATGATATATCACCCGTGTTGCTATAGCATTTGGGCAGTCACATATTTAAGAACCTAGACATCAACTCCAGCAGTCCTTACCTGAATATTCCTTACTTGAAACAGAACCTCTTGTGCAGAACAGGTTGCACAGATCATATCAACAGGACAGGCCTTTTCTTTTCCATTTTGACTGTCTATATTTGGGGGAAAAATTATAAGTAAAATTTTTAGAATAAAATTGTAACTGCTTCTGGAGCAAAATTGCTTCTAAGTGCCTGGGCTTCTCCCATACCTGTCATTTGGAACAACGTTATTTTCTGAAAAACATGTGCATCTTTCTCTAGTAAGAATGGGGATTGTGATAACCAGGGATCCAGGTTTTCAGATTCCCACAGAAACTGGAAAAAAATGTGGATTTCCCTTTTTACCTGAGAAAAATGCACATTTTTCAATTTAAGAGAGAACCATGTGGATTCTCCACTTTTGCAAAGAGCTCTCTACAGGCTGGCAGAGGTGGTGGGGCAGATGTGCATGCATATGTACATGGCTGCCAGACAGCCTGGAGAGCAGCTCCCACAGGTAAGTCTGGAGGGCGGGGAGAAGCGAGGTGTGAGGCTCCCTAGGGAGGGAGGGAGGGAGTTGGGCAGGGCTAGGGCTGGGGCTGGGGCTGCTGCCTAGCCAGGCAGTGCATGGAGCTTGGGGCCCAGGGCCAGAATACATGGCTGCAGGGTGCTGGCAGGGAGTGGGACGGGGCCACGGGTGGCTTGGCGGGGGATAGGACCAGCTCCCAGCTGCTCTATGTCCTCCTGGGGGGGTATGGTGGGCACATGCCCCCATATCTGTGCACAAGGTGGATACAGGCTGCAGACCTGGGCTGCCTGCCCTGCTGCCCTCTCTCTGGGGCTCCACAGCCCAGCAGGTGGGACCCAGCGTGGTAGGGCAGGGCAGAGTAGGGCCGGGTGGGGAAGCTCCTTGCTGCTGCAAGCCTCACGTCACCCTGATGAAGTGCCCACAGCCCGCCCACCAGCAGCAGGGGCAGCGGTGTGGGGTTGTTCCCTTCGCTGCTGCAGGGTAGGCAGGGAGCACTTTGCCAGGGTGGCCCAGGATTCACAGCAGCAAGGATTTTCCCTGCCCACCCTACCCTGCTCTGCCCTGCCATGCTGGGTTCCACCCACTATGCTGCAGAGGGCCTCGGGGAGGGCAGCGGGGCAGGGAGCCTGCACCCATACCTGTCCTCACCTTGCACACAGATCTGGAGGGCATGGGTCCCTCCTGCCCCCACAGGAGTGTATGTAGTGGCAGGGAGCTGGCCCTTCCTGGCCCAAGCCTGCAGCAGGCAGCCCACACCCACCACTCCCCATGGGCTCTGCTTCAGCCGTGCTGCCCACAGGTGGAGGGGAGCTAGGCTCCACACTCCAGTACACTGCAGCAGCTGCCAGCTCCTGGTGGCAGAGGGCTATGGACCTGAGTCCCTGGCTCTGTAGCCCTTGCAGCTGGTGGCCCCATCCATCAGGGCTGAGGGGGGCAAGGGGCTGTGTGTGGGAGGCAAGGGGCACCAGCAGGGCTGGCAGAGGCATTGGGGGGAGTGAGGGGCACCAGCAGGGCCAGGGGGCTGTGGCTTGGGAGTGAGAGGCCTAGACCTGGGTTCTGAGAGAGGAGGCAGGGCGAGTTCTGATTTTCCATGATAAAAACCCCCAAATCAAAAATCGAATACCAAAATTTATAAGTATTTAGAATTTATTTTATTACACTGTGATTGAGGCACTGGAAGGCTTCCAAATTGCTTCAAAATTGCAAATATATCAATAAAATGTTGTGTTCAATTGACTTTATTTGTGTTTGTGTATAGATGTGTGTGTATGTATTTGTGTATTTTATTTATGTGTGTGTGTGTAGCATGTTAATTGTGGGTTTGGGTTTTTTATCAGAGAACTTGCTATTTTTTATAAGAAAAATTGCAATTTTTTATCAGAGAAAACCAGGATGCCTGGTGATAACATAGACATTAGGAAAGACACTGAAATGGTGATTGTGAAAGAGTGTGTGTCACTATTTTAAAGGAACATATTTAATGAAATGGTTATATAACGTGTCTCATTTTTTCTCATTTATTTATTTTATAGGATTTTTTCTTAGATATAAAACTTCATGGATCACAGCAAAACCTTCCTCTGACTTGCACAGCTCAAGGGGCTGCGCTTAACAGACGACTCCTTCCCCTAACTCCCTGCTGGCAGCCTACTGGAGAAGAATGACCATATGGAATGGCCACAACTTTTTGCCTGCCATACTTCTTTTTATCTTACTAACAGCTTTGACAACTGCTGAGGATGTGACTAATAGCACTTTAAATCGCACTGACATGAACTTGGGATCTGTGCCTGTGGTCATCTCCAGAATCGATCATATTATAGTAAAAGAAGGGAGTAGTGCCTTGCTAGACTGCAATGTCCAAGGCAATCCTGGTCCTCATTACAAATGGTACAATTCCAATGGCCGTTTGCTGAAGGAGGAAGAGAAAAATAGTAAGTTTTTAATATTTTGAGTAATTTATTGTAGCCAAACAAGAATGTTAAAGCCAATACCTTGTTTATAGAAGACTAAGTATGTATATGTGAATTTTAACAACTTTATTGTATTCTTTTCCCATAAAGAGTTACAAGCGGGGGCTGAAAGGGATCGGTCTCCTGGGATCATGGCAGTTGTAAATTCATTTATTTTACAACCTTGAGAGAAACAATTAAACCAGCAGTTTTTCCAAGAGCCACTCTAATTAGAATGCCCCCCGCCCCACCCCAATGCATGTGTATAGATGCCCTTAGTTCTTTTATTAAGTTTTCACACTGATCGCTTTGAACACAACATAGTTAATTAAGTCTTTTTCATATTAAATGCAGGGTGGCTTGTCTTATTAATAGGTGACCTGAAAGAGAACCCTGGCATGATGAGATAATGATTGACCCAGCTATCTGTACCACAGCATAATGTTTCTGTAATGACTTGCTGTAGAACTGGATATATGTGAGTTGTTTTCTTGGGGGTTTTTTTATTTAGTTTTTTCCAAAAGTAGCCAGCCATTTTCTGTGTGTTGGTACAGAAAGGAACAGACTGAACTATTAAATGCACATAATCAATTGGATATATGGGAGTGTGTTGTAACTGGGGTTCTGACATTTTTATAGTACAGCTCTTTGAACAGCAGCCAAAGTAGGGTGAAGATTAAGGCATTATATTACTTCAGCTTTGGCCTTCCTAGCATATTTGTCCAATAAGAAATGTATTCTTTCCTCCTGTCATGGTTATTTCCTCACCCAGGCCTTTTAATACAGCAGCCAAAGTTCTGTACAGTGGCATAGGCAATCACAGGACGAGGGTCACGTAGAATTTAGAATAGGTAAAACATTGACTTTGGTTCCAAATCATGTAGATTCCACATAAACTGGAAAACAAGATAAATCTTTTGTAGGGATGTATCACTCCATTATAGAATATTCATATAACTGGAAATTTAAAGTAATACAGAATTAAATTCATACCACTGTAGAGGGTCTGCTTAAAGCCTGAATGCATCTTAAATAGAATTTAAATACTTCAAGGCTAGGGACAGACATTACAAATAAACTGGTTTAAGTGATCAGAAACTGGTTTAAACCTGTAACAGAACAGATTTTCAGTGCACATAAACCAGTTTGAAAATGGCTAAAACTGGTTTGCGATAAACCTGGTTGAATGTAATATAAGACTTAACTGATTTGGCTCAAGCTGATTTATGCAATGTCTGTCCCAGACCTCCTACTAGTTTAAGATAAACCAGACACTCCCAGCATGCTCTCTGGGCTGGGCAGGGCTCTCTGTTCTACAGCAGGGCTGACCCCTCCCCTGTGCTCCCTGGCTGGATCTCCGGCAGAGACTGCGGGCCGCTCCCCTGCCCTCTTCCCCTCACCACTCCCTGCTAAGCAGGAATTCCCCCCATCCCCTCTGCCTTGCTGAGGAGGTATTAGCTAGCAGACCACATACTGGCTACACTCTGTGCTAAAATCACAGGCAGAATCAACAGGTAGCTGATAATGTCTCTCTGTTGCTTTCTTAATGGGGTGTTATCTATTCATCCAATCAGAGTGTCCTGCTGGCACCTGGCCACGCCCCCCTCAGCTCAGTTCTGTGGAAGGGATGGGAGGGCTGCTCTAGTGTCCCTGGCTTCTCGCCTGAGCCACTGCAGGCATGTGCCTGCATGACTGGGATGTCTGTACAGTTACAAACTGGTTCAGCCTAGCCAGGTTAGACTAACCTGCAAAAATTGAATCAATTCAGGCTCAGGCTTTTTGAATGTCTGTCCCCAGCCCAAAGGGCTTTGTGTGGGTCCTTTGCTGTTCCATGAATTTTGCCCCCAGTGACTGAGATCTTTGAAGATCTTTGGATAACTTTCCAGTTTATCTAGTGCAAATATAACCTGAGAATCAGCACTGGTACCTTCCTTTTACCCATGTCTAATTGTTGTCTCATTAGGCTTGTATTCTCAGCCACAATCCTTTGGCACAAAACCACTCACTGAGGCACAATCCGAATGCCATTATGTCACTGGTAACAGCTGCACTAAGGCTGTATCAGCAAGTTGTTTTGTCATTTTACAATGAATAAGGACCTACTGATTAAAGAATTTAGCAATACCAATACATTGCATCTTACTCTATCATAGTGGGGCCAATAGTACTCTCTTAAACTTGCTGACACTTTTCATTGTAACAACCTTTCTTCAGTTTCATGTAACCTTTCTGAAAATTGAACTGTTTGGGCTGAAATTTTCCATTCAAAATTTCTGCCTCAGACTGAATAATTTTCAGAAAACTTGGATCAGAAAAGTTCAGGCTCTTTCTTTTTTTTTTTTTTTTTTTTTTTTTTTTAAAAGCTCTGGGACAAAGACCTAACATTTGGCACAGGTGGCCTTTGTACCAGGGATGTGCACAGGGATCCCTGTGAAAATCTCCATGAATTTAGCCAAGTGATAAGTCTTTCAAAATCAGTGGGTGCATCTACACATGCAATTAAGTCAAAGCAAGAAACTCCAGCACTTATCGTACCAAAGTTTATTGCTTCCTAGACATCATGTTTACACGTGCACCTGGAAGTGTGGCACGTTGAGTCAGATCAGAGCAGTTCTGGCTGGCAGGAGGTTCAGGGGGCCAGTCTGCCAGCCTGGGGCAGCTCTGACCCAACTCAATATGCTGCAGAGGGGCTGGTTGGAGCACAAGGGTGTTCTAGTGTGGGACTAGCCAGCCGGGAGCCCCTCATGAAGCACCCTCATGCCCCAACCAGCTGGCTCAGCATGTACATATGCACTGCTACAGAGTAAAAAACTCCACAGCAGAATAGTATTTACAGTACTAACCTGCTGCAGAGTTAATTGTTAGGCAGTTTACTCCTGCCTAACAGCACTGCACATGTAAATATGAGACATTTACTTCAGAGCTAATTGATCAGCTCTGCAGTAAATGTCTCATGTAGACACATTCAGCTTGTGCTTGCTTATTAAATACTGATCAGCTTGGAAGCTAAATTCACTGAAGAATCTTAGGGTGCCTGTAGACATGTGGGGACACTGCTCCAAAGTCCTGTAATTACAGCGCATCAGAGCAGACTTGATTAATCAAGTTGTCTGAAGCGTGCTAATTAGCATGCTCCAGCAGCCTCCTCATCTGTATACTCAGATTGCCTGTACTTCAAAATGGCAATGGGGGTGCTTTAACTAAAGCTCAGCAAACAAAGTTAAAGCATCCCTGCCACCATTTTGAAGCACAGAACGCTGAATAAGGAGGTGCTGCAGGCGCTCTAATTAAAGCAGTTCTTGGAGTGCCCCCCTCCAGCCCTGCAGCATGTGTAAAGACACCCTTAATCCCAAAGGACTGAGCAGGCCTTTCCCAAAAATTGAGATTTGGACTTGCTGTAGGCAAAACCAGGCCTGGGCACCAGAAATGAAAGCAGGAACCCAATCTTTTCTTTGCTTTCACTCTTTTCCCTTGTAATTCTGAGGTACCACGGAGGAAGAACCTCCTGGGCTCAAATAAGGAAGAAGTCAAAGGTCATACTTTGTTGGGGGTGACTACAGATCTCTGGTATCCAGGCATAGAACAAAGCAGGTGGAGCTGTGGGGAAAGCCCCATGAACCCCTTCCTCAGTGTCCAGTTTGAAAAAGAGGCAGGAAGCAGCAGCAGCCTGGGAGGGAAGCAATGAGGCAGAGCCCTTGACTCTTTCCCCAGATGGGGGACCCCAGCAGCTGCTCCACCCCTCCCCTCTGTCTGTGGGAAGGGCAGAAGTTTCCCTCATGCCTTCTCTATACTCCACTCCTCCTGGTCCCTGGGACAAGTTAAGACAGATGAAAGTGTGCAGGCATTCATTCTCCTGGGAGAAACTCTCTCAGCTGCTCCAAGTCTCAGCTGCTCTGGCTTCTCCTTGCTGCCCACACTGCCCAGCTAACTCAAAGCAGAACAGAGTGACACAGGCTGCTGTGTAACAGCAGCAAGGCTCAAGGCCTTGCCACCACCATGAAATGCCCCCCGCCTTACCCCATGTTGCTCTAAGTAAGCCGAAAGCAGTGTAGAGCGAGGCAGGGAGCCTTGCTGCAGTGGCTGATTTCTCCCCACCTTCTCCCTGCACTCCTAGGGCAGCCTGGAGGGTTCCCACCATAGGAGAATGCCCCCTTACTGCCAATCAGCTGAGTGGTGGAACATGGGGATGTTCTCCTGGGGCTGGGGCCCCACCTCTTCAGCAAGTGCCAACCGCCACTTGACATCTTGCCCCCTTCCTGGGCAGGGGAGAGAACCAGCTGTCAGCTAATGGGCTCCTGTAAGGGCAAGGGTGGCCCAAGGAGCGGCCCTCTAGTACCCTCTAGCTGGAGAGCTTGCCTGTGAAACTCTCCAGCCGCAGGGCTGGAAGAACATCAGTACAGTTTCCAGGCAATTTTTCTACTGGACTAAATTTTTTCTAGTAGAAACAAACATCTTCATACAGCCATGAAGTTTTGGATATACTCATAGAGCTGTACATGCCAGCCTAAATAATTATATATAATTGCACAGAAAACTTACAGCCCTTTCCTTAGTCACGTTGAACTTATAATTTACTCTGAGGTGGCATACTGTAATCAGCTGGTTTACCAAAATACTGAATTTTCCTAAAAGAAGCATTAACTGTGTATTTCCTCATTTCTTATAAGTGATAACTTTGTCTTTCTAATCTAGTATTGCTTTATGTTAGTTGTGATCATAACTGTACTTTAGTATATACATTCCTTGTGTATTCTGCTGTACTATATTTTATACAGTGAGTAGAAAATTGCAGCTGTAGAGCCACCATTATAGAATTTGTATCTTCCATAATAGTATGCACAAAATTATACCTACAAACACGAAAAATCTTTCAAAGATTTATGCTTTCACAAAATGAAAATAGAATCAAGAGCTTTTTGATGGTATAACTCCATAAAAAATTATAGAACTTTATACAGTTGTAGAAAAACAACTAAAGAATTAAATTCCCTCAAAAGTTAAGGGTCATAGGGCATAAATATCTCCCTAACCTTGAAATAGTTGGTTAAAGATCACTTAAAATCACTTAAAATGAAGCGTGGTTATGGAACTGGAATCTAATCTAAACTTTGCCTATATAATGGCAAAAGTAATCAGGAGTTGATTTTCACTGGGTATAAAACAAGTTAGTAAAGTTTTTTTTAAAATGATTCTAATCCAAAAAGATTAGAATAATCCCCCCCTTCCTTCCCTGGCTGCAGCTCCGGCAGAGACTGCAGGTACAGTGGTGTCTGCCTGGCTGCCTACTCCTGCCCACCCCCTCACCACTCCCTGCTGAATCAGAGAGTCCCCTGTTCCCTCTGCCTTACACAGACACCTCTCAGCATTAGCTAGCACACCACATGCTGGCTGTAGTCCATGCTGTGGAAGACAGGACAAAGGCAGACAGGACTGTGTTGGTTTAGGACTTTTTGGAGTTAATCAACAGGTAGCTGGTAATGTCCCCTCTTAGAAAAAGTTGTTTAAGAAAAGCTTGAACTAATAAGAGAGCCTTTTGTTTTGCTGATGGGTTGATAACTGCTCCCTGTGTAACTCCCTGCTGTGTAAGTAAATGCTGTGTAAATTCCTGCTGGCTCCCTCACTGACTAGTGAGGAAGGAGACCCCTGCCTAATTAGAGTGTCCTGCCAGGGCCCGGCCACACCCCCCTCAGCTCAGCACTGCTGAAGGGAAGGGTGGGCTGCTCTAGCACCCCCCTGGCTTCCAGCCTGAGCCACTGCAGGCATGTGCCTGCATTTTTTGAATCCAGAGGGAATGCCTGTGCACTTAACAAGCCACACTAGGGCCATCTAACAAAAAATGGGCACTTTAACTTTCAGTAAAATATAATCATCTAAGGTATCAATAATATTGTGCATCTCTGTGAAAGTTCTTCCAGAACAGTTTCTTCATACGTAAAGACAATAGGTCTCCCATGATGTGCATAAGTCTTTGAGCAAAAGCATGATTCTGTTGTTGTGGCCTCTTCTTTTCTCACCTATGAGACCCCTATCTCATTACTTGTTTTTTTCAAATCATGTTTTAAAATTTATTAAGCTGGGGGCAGGGACAATGTATATTTACACTGTAAGATGCATGGCAGACTTTTTGGTGTGTTGTAAACAAAACCATATGAGATACTATTACTTACTGTAATACTAGACAACTTATTGTAGGAAATACAGCATTGTTAGTGAGTCCTAAAAGAACTTTTTTCTCTCTCACTCCTACTGTTCCTTAAATTCAGCAGTTTAGGAGGTATACAATATGGTCAAGATGCTCTCTGCAAAATTAGGCTTATAATTTACCTTGCTACAATAGATATAAAATATAATTTATTGTGAGTGATGAGACATTTTTAGAACAAGATCTGACTTCACAGATTATGTCACTGTTGACCTTGACGGTACCCCAAATTTTACTGTGGTGGAATCCCAAAGAGAGCTAAGCTTTTTTTTCTAAAACATGGACATATATGATAAAGTTGATGATTTAAAATGTTATGGTAGCAACATAAACAAGTATTGTTTTTGATCAAATTCTTCTATATCCTTTCCTCAGGAAAATGGTGGTTTCTTGACAGTGGGCTACTGAACATTACCAGGGTATCTTTTGAAGACAGAGGTAAATACACATGTGTTGCTTCTAATATCTATGGCAGTGTGAACAACACTGTGACTTTGAGGGTCATCTTTACCTCTGGAGATATGGGGATCTATTACATGATTGTCTGCCTTGTAGCTTTTACCATCGTTATGATCTTGAATATTACCAGGCTGTGTATGATGAGCAGCCACTTGAAGAAAACAGAGAAAGCTATCAATGAGTTCTTCAGAACAGAAGGAGCAGAAAAACTCCAAAAAGCCTTTGAGATTGCTAAGCGTATCCCAATCATAACTTCAGCCAAAACTCTTGAACTTGCCAAAGTAACTCAGTTCAAGACTATGGAATTTGCTCGCTACATTGAGGAGCTTGCCCGGAGTGTTCCTCTGCCTCCTCTCATCATGAACTGCAGGACAATAATGGAAGAGATCATGGAGGTGGTGGGCTTGGAGGAGCAGGGACAGAATTTTGTACGGCAAACAGCAGAAGGCCAGGAGACCACTGTAGGAGATGAGGTATACATGCTTCCTAATGCTCTGAAGCGCAGTGACTCTCCTACAGCTGACTCGGATGCATCATCGCTTCATGAACCACCACAACAGATAGCGATAAAAGTGTCAGTTCACCCTTTGTCCAAAAAGGACTGTATAGATGGCCAGTCACAAGATAGTGTACAGATAGAAACTAAGGAAGAAGAGATTCCTCAAATACAAGCAACTCCTACAGACCCCCCTCCTGACCCTGCTACTGAACTCGACTCTAATGAGACAGTATTGGCAACTGACAAAAATACCTGTATTATTTATGAAAGCCATGTATGATGGTTACCCTGCAAATCTATGCATAGCAAGAAAAATCAGGTGCGCCTTTAAAAATAGATATTGTACCTGCCGCTAAGCCTTACCTGGAGACTATCATTGTAAAAGCATGTATGTGGATTATTTGGCACTTTCTTCTCAGTTTGAGTTAAGTTTACTGTGATTTATGACAGAGTAATTGCTATTATATTAATATTAATTGCTCTCTTCGGTTTAGGATTTTTTTTCGGAAGTGTTTACCTCAGCTATTTCCAGGTTTGGTCACCTATAGTGACCCCTGGAAGTCGTTTGTAGTGTTTTAATGTAGAACACTTGAACTTACTAAACAGAAAGCTGATTTTCATTTTTCTCTTCCCTTCTCCTTTTCATCTGTTGCAGTTCTGTGAAACTGGTCCCATAATTTGAAATCTGGTCCAAGAGCCAGCACTCCTTAGCCAAATAATATGCTAGCAGATCCCATTTTACCAAACAACTTTGCTGAGCTGTGTTGTGAATGAGGAAGCTATTAAAGAAAATTAAATATGTCCACTTAGTTTGAGACCAAGCTGTTTACATTTAGAACCCAGGGAAATAGTTTTCCCTCATCCTTGGAATGAAGATGCCAACCAGTGCTCATTCACACAGAGAGTAAACATTAAATTTGTTTATACAGAAGGGAAAGCACTTAATTTCTGCCAGAAAGCTACAGTAAAATGTTGTGTGAAGTTCTGGCTTTTTTTCCTCCCTATTTACTTAACCATATGTTCACGTTCTCAGCAGCTTATATTGAAAGAGATTTTTGGATCTGCAAACCTTGTTATCCTATTCGCTTACTTAGTAATAAAGCCTGTCTTTGGTTTGGAGCTCAAATACATTCACTGTATAAGAAACTGAGGCCAAATAAGGTCACTGCAGTTACAGCCATTAGAAATTAATAATAATGAACAGAGAGTTGAGCACTGTCTGTACTTTGTCTGCATATGTTCCTGTTAAAACCCACAGAGATGCATCAAGGTGGCTAAGTCTTGCACCCACCACCAACTGCAAAATATGCAAAAAAATCTTAATCTTTGTATTGAATCACCCATGTTGTCTATGGGGGAAAAATAAGTAAATACAAGGCCAGATTCTTTTATTGAATTCCAGTGTTTGAGGATGCATACAGATATACAGATGTCTCACTATTTAATTGCCTTTACCACTCTGGTAATTAGACATCCAAATGGAAACATTTGCATTTGCAAAATAAAACTATGCCAGAGTACAGTCCTTTTAAAAATTGAATTTAAAATAAACGAGTTGCAGTGAATTGGAACAAATCTAGAACATACTGTACAGAAAGAAAGACGTGTGTAAGCTAGAATCCTGACCCACAAGATTGAAATATACTTAGTAATTTGTTCAGTCCAAAGTACATCTTGCTTTAATGTTCTCATCTTTTTCCTTTTTGTTCTGTTTTTAGATTTCTTTTGGCAAAGAAAGAAGAGATGCATTGTAAAGCAAGGGTAGACATTTGCACTGACTTCTTTTAATTTGCCTTAATTACTTACACAACAGAGGCATCTTGATTTTTCCTAATTATATAACAATTAATAACAAATAGTTTTGCATTTTAAATAGACTTGCCTATTCTTCAGCTTAATTTTCCTAAGGAAGAACAGTATTGTAAATGTGCTTTCTTTCACAGCAGAGTGCTATTATATATTTAAGAAAATTTAACCTTTCAAGATTGTAAACTTCCCAAGATTGTAGGGGTCATGGCAGGGCTGTCCAACTTCAATGGGCTCCCCTGGATTCCTGCCCTTTCAAACTCTGCAGCACGGCAGTGGGAGAGGTAACTGCAGGGGCCTGTAGATTGTATGCGGCCTGTGGGCCCCCAGTTGGACAGCCCGGGATTATGGCATCCCATGTGTTTTATAGAAGGCCTAGCAGAATGCAGTTCCCATTACAATCAAAGTGCCTGCATTCTGGGTTATATTGTTAATAAATAATTCCATAGATTTCAAGAGAATTTCAAAACAAATTCTGTAACTTCAAGCAAGTTTACACTTTATTTTCCAAAGGGCTGGACCACGATAAATAAAGTCTGGTGTAAGCAGACTTATAAGTGCATAGTGAACTTATTCTTACCTATATCATCTGGACCAGGTATTCATACAATATAATGTGTGAATTTCAAACCCTATGAAAGTCTAATACATTTTGCCTTTGACCTCCATGGAGCTACGATTTCACCCACTGGATGCTGATCCAGTAACTGCAGTTTAAATACTTTCTTTCCTTTGTATACCTGGAAAAAAAATTGGAAGGTGCATATAAATGTTGAGGGAGGGGGAAACTAATAGCATGATGAAATTTAGCATAGTACTAAACAGAGTGAGACAGAACTTTATATGAGGGAAATGTAGGTTTATAAAAAATAAAATCTATTTTATACATTTGATCTCTATTTTCATATACATTGCTCAATCTTCAGTATCTTTTTGTATCTATTGTATTATACCTATAAGCATAACATTTATTAATGCTTTCAAGCACACATTCAAGACTGCTGTGGTAAACAAGGTCTAAAAACTTTCCATCTCCTCCTGTGTAGCCTTTGTGCTTGTAATACAAATAAACTAAACTGTTTGATTTTGCATCATTTCACAGTAGGCACTTCTCCCGCAGTACATATTTAATGGTGCAAGAAAAAATTGGCACTGAGTAACTATTTTGTTGGAGCCATAATTATATTTCTAGTATTTCTATTATTGTCTTTTAATTTGAGTCCTTGATGGGTTTCATCATGCACCTAAAGGACTTCAGAGGCATTGGAGTGATAAGTTGCCTATTATTTGGCTTAGGCATAGCTTTGTATGTTGCTGTTTTACTTATTGTTAGCTAAGCACCAGTAGTTTGTTTGGTGCCATACAACAGTCAAAATAGACAAAGTCCCTGCCTAGATGTATGTGTTTGGAGTTCTAAACACATAATGCAATTTTAGCAACATCTTACTGGTGATCTTCTTACATAATATAGTTGCACCATTGTAAATATTTAAATTCATCTCAAGTGAAATGGCACGTCATTTCTACCAGGCATGAAATCACAGACTCAGGTTTATTTTCTTACATTTATTTTTTCTGTTTTGCATGAACATTAAAAAAATATTGAACAGAAAGTTTTAATATTTTTCTCAGCTTCTCATTAAGCACCACTATTTTTGTTTTTGATTTATTAAGTTAAGGAATCCCCACCTTTTTCACACTGCTACTTATGTTTTTCCTGCCTTTGACATAAGCAATCTTGAAGAAACCTACTCTGCAGTGATTCCTATTTAAAATCAGCAAATAGCTACAGTTACTGATATCAGGGATACAGAAGTTGATATCAGAGATAGAAGTTTATACTTAAAGATACTATAGAACCACAAATTATAATGAATGACTTATTGTGGACAGATACTGACTTTTTAAAGGTTGCCCATCGCACATCCATTTTCTTAGTCTATATTTATCAATTTACTGACTTGTAACTTTAAAGTAACCCCTGTGTCAAGAACTGACCACATAAGTACTGTAATATACAGCCAGGGTCACCTGACCTTTGCTAAAGTAACTTACAACTTGATTCCGATTAATTTTTTTTATTTTTTTTTTAAGTATTAATAGTGTTGAATTTAGAAGGTTGAAAATTGCTACCCAGAGAATCTTGGCAATGCACTATTTAAAGTGTTAGCCTCCTAGATAGCTGTCATATTTTGTGGCACTGCTTAAAGCTTCTTAGATGCAAAGAAAATGCTTGCACTAATGTAAATGTTAAGTTATATTTCAGCAATTCTGATTTTTTTTCTGTTTTGTTACAACAAATGTAAAAAGACAACTATGAATGTGTTCTGTTAAGAAGCATAATTTTGCTGTATTTTGATTTTTAAGAACTACAATTCTAAGATTTTATAATTCACAGCTGTAAACCACAAAGAGAAACTAATTTATGCTAAAGTGGCAAAAACCGTGATCCAGCTTGTAAATTGATCATCGTTTCAATAAAGAATTTGCACAGAGTATGCTGAGTTTTGGGTCACTCAGAGTGATAGTAATTGCTCAGAAAAAGTATGATGTGGTTCTGTTTCAAAGCTGAAATGTCCCTTGTCTTCCACTGAATGTCTGCTAACATTCAAGATGCACACAATGCCTATAGTTCTATAATCTGGGACAGCGTCTTTTAGACCTGCTGTTTATCCAGTAAAATTCTTTGCAAGCTTTTGTAACTTGCATATAACTGGCCGGAAGATTCACCAGGAGGACAGAGAAGGTCTGTTCTCTATGCAATAGTCCTTCATTCCCCACATGAAACAGAAGGGTGCATTACTAAAATTAACATTCTGAACACTTATCTTTGCTTGAAATTTGTACTTGGGTGGCTGGCCCAGGTTCTGCCAGGCTGACCTTTCACCAGGTATATTGCACTTGATGGTGGACCCTATATTTGTGGACGTATCCACAGAGTACTGCATTGTAATTGAAGCAGATGAGATAGAATTTAACACCTGAACATCTAAGTCACATTGTAGCACACAACTGAATGATAGTAAATAAGTCAATTCAATGTTCCCAAAATCCACACCTACATATATAATAGCCAGGGTTCGAACCAGGGGGAGGCTGGGGGTGGAAGTGGGGCGGGACTGAGCCCTTCCCCATAAGAGACAAGAGCCCCCCTGTAAGATTTGAAAATCATAACCTGGGGGGTCTTCAATTCTATTAGGGCATCATGATGGGCTGCCCAATTTTTTTTGCAGACCACCCCCAGCCAGAGTCGAAGTGTAATTCGAACCCTGATAATAGCCTTACCCCTATCACTAAGTTTATTCACTATGAGGTATGCTTATGGAAAAGGAAGTAAGTAGAGATGGTTGAAACACAGAAGATGGCAGTTCAAAAAAAAAATAAAGAAGAAGTAAAATGGGAAATTTTACTTTCTGGAGCAGTGGGGAAAGGGTTGTAGTTGTTGATATTCAGAACTTGGATCCAAACTGAGTCTAGCTCAGCACTCTAACAATTCAAGCTTGTTCTGGCTGGGCGCATCTACATGTGCCCCTAACTGTATAGTTGTTACTGTGCAGTCATTTAATACTTGCTTTAGCAAGTACTAAATGACTGTGAAGTAACTAGCGTTACTGCTTATTTAACTGCCGGGCAGCGCACGAGTCATTTCCAACCCTTGTTGCTGCTGTGCAGTAGCATCAGCATCACAGGTTGTGCCTGCTAATGCTATGTTGCCGTAGCTCGTCACTATAGTGACATAGGGTACATCTACACAAGACACTATCTGACATTATCTCTACCTAAAATTAACTTTTCCTCTGATGTCCACTCTGTTCTATGTAGCACACTCCCTCGGTCTTCCAAGAGAGTTGCAGCTGTTTCTAAACTCTGATCCAGTTGACTGTGGCCAGCTGCAGAGGACCAGAAAGAAACAGAAGCTGAAGACAGCCAGGATAATCCTCTTTTTTCATTCCTATTCTGCTTATTTAGGTCTGTGTGACCGTAAACAATGAGAGGATAAAGGGATCCACAGGAAGAATAGGTTTGTCACTCCACAACTTTCTCCTATTAGTCTCAAAGAGGATTCAAGGCATTAGCAGACTTAACCCTCCAAGCCATTGCTGCTGCCAAAATGGCAGGTCACCAACAGTCAGAGAGAAAGCAGTGGTGGGAATGCAAATGGAAGTGTTGTTCTTGAACCTGCCCGTACTATTTGCAGGATGGCCATTCAGAAAAAAAATAGTTTTTTGATAATATGTAAGTTTCAGTTGAGTTTGTAGTGCTGGACATTAGAAATCTACATTTAATGTGGGTGTAGATAAAATTAAGTAAGAAAGTTGCAAACATACAATAAACCCAAAAGAGAGAATACCACAATGCCAATTCATAGAGTTTTTGTCTACTGGAATCACATCTGGTATTATTATCCCACTACAGCCTGGCCTATGCTACATAGCTTTGCTGGCAAAATAGTGAATGAGCTTTAGCAGGTGTACTGAGCATTATATAAGTCAAGACACCTCTATGGAAAATATTCCTGTCCTAGGTTTGCCTTTCACAGTCTTACAAATGGAGCAGTCTTTCATGCTATAAAAGGCTCTAGTGCTTGTGGATTATATTTAACTCGGGTTCCAGGACTCGTATTGAGCTATATTGTTATGCCAAAACTGAAGCCACAAATCCAGTGCATCGTGCACGAGGCAGTAAATTGATTAATTCCAATCACAGTCTTTAACACAATCCAAAAATTATTTTCCAAAACAAAAAATATTATATCAACAGGGTAATATCATACCTAATAAAGGAAAACTGTATAAGCAGAAAAATACTATTTTATTTCCAACTCTACCAAAGGAAAGCAACACTCAAACACCTTAACCATCCCTCTATAAATTTAGCAGATTTGCTTTTTAGCTTCTGCCTACCCTTCAAATAAAAAAATAGTATTTTTAAGATTAAGCACATTTGTCACTCAAATATGCCTTTCTGTAGCTTTCTTCCACCTTGGGAATAGAAGCCTTTGAACTACTACTGTATTTACTCGACTATAAGAAGACTCTCAACATAAGACAACCCTGCCAATAATTAGGTTCTATATTTGGAAAAATTATACATTTTCCAGATATAGAATCTTATTATTGGGGGGTGGGGGGGGTCTTGAATCCCCCCCCTTGCACTGCTACAGCAAGGGAAGCAGTGGCTAGGGGAGAGGGGGTGGTCAGGTGGTCCCCTTGCTCTCTGCCCCACCTGTTTCTTCCCTCTGAAGTCTTCCTGTGCCCCTGCCACCTGCCCAGCTCTCCACAGCCTCTGCCCTTCCCCCTACTCCTTCCAGTCTCTCCCTCTTCTCCCCAACTTCCCCCAGTCTCTGTCCCTCCTCCCTGCTCCCTATAGTTTCTGCCTCTTCCCCTCCCTCACTTACTGTCAGACACTGCTCCGGCTGCTCCAACCCAGAGCACCGCACATGGAAGCTCAGCCTTTGTCTGGACTTGTAGCAGTGTCAGCACTGCTGATCGGCCAGGAAGGCAATGCACTAGTGTTAGTGCTGCTAGTTGGCTGAACAGGCGAAGGAGTTTCCATGTGCTCCTTGTCTAGGAGAGATCCCAGGCCAGCCAGAGCCAAGTTGCACCTGACAGTAAGGGGGAGGGAAGGGGGTGAACAGGGGTGCAAAAGCTGCAGAGGGGGAGCTGGAAGCTGCAGTGGGTCTGACTCTGGCCCCAACCCAGAATCAGTGCCAGAGTCAGAGCTGCAGCAGCCCCCTGCTCCCCACTCCAATTCGTATTTGAATATAAGACAAGGAGCTTTTCCCCCTACACTATTTGGGGGCAGGGGCTCGTCTTCTATTCAAGTAAATACAGTAAGTTTGGTCTGCACAGAACTGTTTCCTAAGAGGAATGTATATACTACAGGCAAGGCAATATTACTGAAAAATAATCAAACAGAATCTTTTCTACCTCGCTTATAATTTAAGACAGGCCGAAAGGATTTTCAGGAGCTTTATGTCATGCTAACCCTTATGTAGGGTGTAGTAAAGTGAGCAGCAGAAGGCTTAAAGGAACCTGAAAGAGTCAGAAATGGAAGCTTGCTCATTAGGGAGCACGATGTGGAATCTGCTTGTGTAGAATTTTTTTTTCCTTCCGCTGTTTTTACTTAGCACTTAGGTGAAGGCAGCAGTTGAGCAATGAGCTATTTAAAAAGCAGTAAAACTTTTATTGTAAAATCTCCAAGTTTTTACTTCTCCTTTTAGTGCACCAGCATAATGGATGGGTGGGTGGGGCATGAGCCCCAGGCCTGCCTAAGGAGGGTGTATGCCACAACGGAGCTGTGCAAGGGGGCCCTCATCCTCCAGGCCGCTGCCTCATGACCCTCTTCCTCCCCCAGAGCCTTCCCTATTCTAGTTCCAGCAATGGCAAGGGCAGAGCAACAGCAGTGATACGCTGTGTAGGAGCAAAAGCCAGAAGTTTGCTCCTGCCGCGGGGAGGTGTCACCTCCTTTTACTGTTGTCAAAATTTGATGTTTAAATGCTACATGTGACCGTGGCAAAACAAGGAGGTGACATCTTTCCCTGCAGCAGGGAACCTCTGGCTGTTGTTCTTGCACCATACGCTGCCACTGCCCAGGGCAGTTATGTCTCTGTTTTGACAACAAGAAAGATTCAGAGGATTAACAATGTTTAAGGTGTTTTTACAAAAAAATTAATTGTAACGTGGAAGAATTTTGACCAACTCTATTGTCAGGGTAATCCAGGAGAGGGAAGAGAATTCTTGATATAGTCACTTATTCTGTTTAAAAGACTGCAGCTCTTTAAAGCAAATGGTGAAAGATCCTCTGTCTACCATGCCCCAGGGAAATATTCTTTATTAAATGGAATCTCTTAAGGAATTCTTTTTGTGTGTTCAATAGATAAGAAGTTGAAGGAAACTTACATTTCTTTTTTTCTACTTGTTCATGTCATTTTGCATTCTGTTTTTGATACCCATATTATCCCTTTTTATATTTTTCTTTATCCAACAACTTTTGTTTTCCTCCAAGCGTCACTTCATCTGGAGGAATGCCCCAGGCTTTGTTCCTTTTAGAATAAGTCAGAAAGGCCTTTGGGCAGAATCACAGAACCAGCTGTACAACTAACTTGTAATTGTACAGGTGTATATTCTCCATTCCCTGGAAGTTGCCTATAAAAGAGCCAGATTGATATTAGCAATCCCAGAGCACTGCCTATAAAAGGAGCTGATCAATACTCTGAAGTGGGCTACTTTGGCAGGAAAGCATTGACAAGATAAGTAAGGTTAGGCTAAGACATAATTTTCAAGACAGAAGGGAAATAAGTGTCCTCAGCTGCTTATGGGGTTGTAAAGATAACATGTTCATTTCTTTTTTTTCCTGCACTTTTAAGAAATGTCCTACTGATTTACTCCTTATGACAGCCACTGTCCTGAAGAGATTGTGCTTCTTTTGCCTGACTTTTCTTTGCTGATAGACCTTTCTTGGTCTGTTCTTACACTTGTATATTGGTCTTCAGTTATTTCTATGTGATGTGTAGCTTACTTTAAATGTAACTTCCTCACTGTGGAAGCCTATCTAAAATACCTGTGTGGTGTTATATAAACAAGTATCAGTTCAAATACAGCATAAATGCTTTTAAAAGTACATAAGCAATTTTGAATGAAATGCTGGATACCCAGGTAGCATTACTCTATCTTAACAGGGTCCATTTCTCTCCACTTATTTGATGAGAAACTTCAATTTTGCATAAATGTGTAGTAAAATTACAATAATTGGCTGCTGAATAAAAATGTTGCTTTGAAATACGTTTAGAAATGTCATTATTCCTGTGTAATCTCCCTTGCATGCAAATTCACTATTTAATATCATATATTAGCCTAGAGTGAAGTAAGATGATCCAAACCTCTGTTATTCATCTGCAACCTGCATAAAACCACTAGCTGCAATTTAGAGCTTGTAATATACTTAAGTTCATACCATCTTCCATGTTTCCAGGCTTTAAAGAGAGCTATATCAACACTAGAAATATCCCCAGTGTCTGATGCTACAATTCAGTATTATATATGCCAGCCACATGTTATGGTGCCACACCAAGGCTGACATGAGACTCCTATAGTCCACCAATTCTGCAAAGGAACCACAGAGAGGAAAACTTGGAGCACTGTTTTTAGGGTGACAGGAGATAACAGGGAGCACCTTAACTTTTTATTTAAGTGGATGCACCACAATAATGGCACTAAAATGCCTTATCTAGGCCCGAGCATATCTTCTCAGCATATAGGGATTTTCCAGTGATGTGCAGCAACATTGGTTTCTATCCATCTCCCTACCACACCACAGCTGTCAGTTGGTTTTTCCCTATCCCCAGTGATTCCCAGCTGCCATTACATCCTCATGGGATACGTAGCAGCTGGGGTTAATTAAAGCATCATCCAGGTTCCTCTCTTTAGCCAGGAATGGCTTCCAGCATGCAACCAGTCTAGAACTGAAGGAATGCAAAGGCCATGTTTCAAGCTCCAAACCCAAACTATATAGCGCTCTACTTGGCTGCTGTGGAAGATACAACTTAGTTGCTGTAGAGCAGCCATCTAGCACAGCCTCTAGAGCAGTGTTTCTCAACCCATGGGTCACAACCCAAAAGTGGGCCACAAGAATTTATGAAAGGGTCACAAACAAGCTTAAAAAATGAATATCCCTTTAAAGGAGAAAAGCATAGGAAACCGCAGCTTTTCCCTTGCAGGCTGTCGGGGGGGGCTGTTAGGGGCTGTTTGGGTCCTCCCTTGCCCCACACATACTCTCCCTACCCCACACACCCACCCCCTGCCCCATACACTGGGGAGCTGGAGCCTGGGGGCAGAGGGCAGCAGGTCAAGAGCAAGGGGTACTGGGTCAGGACTGACCATTGATGTTTACAAATGAGTCCTGGTACAAAAAAGGTTGAGAACCACTGCTCTAAAGGATACCATGATATTGTGTTACTGCATGTGTGTGCAGATTGTCTCAATTGCAAACAGGCTTGTGGGCACAAGTACATTGGGATGTACATTGGGATGTTTCATTTGATTGGTTTGTTGGCTCTTACTGCAGCTATTTGACTGTACTGAACTGAAGTACAGGTACACAACTTTTTAATGCCAATGTAAGTTATTTTCCTTGCTAATCACTGCCTCCGTGCTTGTCTGACTGACCTGTTCAGTGTTCTGAACAGATGGCTCGTGGCGCAACGTTCAGCTGCTCCACCCTTGGCTTTGGGTGGGATGCCTACTGAAAACAGCAGGAATTCGGATCTAAAAGTCAAATTAAGAAACTCCCATAATTCCAATCCTGGCATCCATTAAGTTTGCCAGCTCCTTTTTTGCTTTCATGTCAGGCAGCTCGCAGGACACAGTGATCTGGCAGTTATTAATACAAACAGGCTGATGCATGTGCCTTTCCAGTCAGATGACTGTTTCAGTGATATGGAAATAAAGAGGCGGAGGGGCAGGAAATGGAGAAGTTACTGCATATTACACAATTATCTCTGTAAGTAGCTTGCAGATCTGCTGAATAATACGGTCTGATGTGAATACAGGATATAGAAGGGATTATGGTTGCTTTCTGTGGGTTTTTCTATGCCAGACAAGCTATTCTGCTATTATGTGTTAACTATGCTACCTAATATGTTTCAGATCACTCTCTGATTTAGTGATGGTCTCACATGGAAAAATACACTACATTTTCTTCTAATGTGTGCAGGTAGTGGCCACATTACCAGAGGTTCTTTTTTGTCTGCTCCTTTATATTCAGGTACTTCCATTCAGGAGCTCCTTTGCTTTGACTTGCCATTGGAATAAATTCATTTGCTGTGATAGTATCTTGCAGACATTTGCATGTCAGTGATTCATCAATTGCTACCAAATAGAGCAACCAACTCCTAGGCATTTGAGGAGGGCCATACAGAAGCAGTGCCTGCCGCCATTAAGATGAAGAACCAAGATCCAGTCAAGATGACCCTGGAATAGTGAAGGGCTCACAGAGGCAGACAGACCAATTCAGGTGTAAAGCAGTGCAGTGTGGGATAGTAGCTAGAGGACTGCTAAAAGCAGAATAATTAGGAATGTGTCCAGACAAACGAAGAGAACAAACTCATTGTAAATTGGTGATGCTCTCTGGTCCAAAGAGTTACTTACTGTGATCTAAGATACTAAATAATAATTTTTTTAAAACGTTGTACATAGGTTCATGGCTCTTTAAGAGGAACGAACTAAAGTTAATTTGATTTAACATCTCTGTTTAGACAAATGTTGCTCAGCCTGTGATGACCTGTGCTTTGGGTCTTTGTTTCTATAATAGAGAGAGGGAGCTGCAAGTCCATTTGTAGCATCTGATGAAGTAAGTTGTAGCCTAACAAAAGCTTATGCCTCTCTGAACCAGTTATTCCCTACAGGTGTCTTTACACATGCTCCTGTGTTGGGGCTGTGGGGTAATTAGACTGTCTCTCAAGAGCTGCTTTAATTAAAATACCCACAGCATCTCATGTATTCAGCATCCCGCATTTCAAAATGGTAGCAGGAGTGTTTTAACCAAAGCTCGTCAAACAAGCTTTAGTTAAAGTGCCCCTGCTGCCATTTTGAAATGCAGGGACACTAAATACATGATACACTACAGCACACTGGCATGCCCTGATTAGATTAATTGAATCTGCTCCAGCACATTCTAATCTGAATGCATTGGAGCACATGTAAAAGTGCCCTATGGTGCCAGTCTGCCTGCTTTCATTTTCTACGGTGGGTCCACAAGCTAGAGCACAATGGTATACTGTAAAATGATGATGTCCAGAAGATGGGCTGCTGGACAATATATTCAAGAATATGCTAACTCATCAATTTATTATAAAATCAGTTTAATATTTGAAATTTTTAGGTATTTTTATCTGTGAAATCTGAGGAATGAACTCCCAAATTTTAATCACAATATTATCTCCACATAGTAATTTAAAGACCTTTTCTGTATTTGCTATTCACTGCACAGACTCAGAGACCCCTTACATGTTTTCTCAATGACAGCAATGTCTTCATCTTGTCTCCAGGTAACAGCATGAATTGTGTTCCATGCTTATCAATTAGCAATATTGACAAAAAGCTGACAGGTGCCTTTGATTAACTAAATTGTGTTTTTAAAAAGAAAATATCCTGGTGATTTCCATTTTGTGAAAGAGCCCTATTGTCTTGATACTGATGTATGCTCCATATAGTTAATTGCAAATGGTTATTTACCTTGAAGCAGAATAACTTAATCCTTCATGAGATGATACAGTATGGGATACCATCACCAAAGGAAATTTTGCTAGATTAGAAATTTGCCATGGACTGCAACATACTGTAATTTTTTTTTGTCTGTAACAATAGTCAACTGAAGCCCAGTGATATTTATAGACTGTCATTAACTCCAAAATCAAAATTCCCACCATATATAGAAATGTGTGCAGAATCATCCAGGCCCCCAGGGTCTCACTTCATAGTTGAAGCAAGGTTTTTCGATTGGTTGGTTTTGTTTTCTGTGTATCCCAAAAGAAGCATTTTTTTTAGAAAGGAAACTGAAAATCAATGTCTTGTGAGCTATTAAGTAAATAAGACATATGATTCAATCCAACGCCAATATTAACTACAAGGAGAAAACACAAGGGGTTTTTTTTCATTTTCTTTCTTGGAAAGGGCATTGTAAACAATTTTCTTTTTGCCTTAGTATTGCAGCCATAGTAACAGACAGACACTGACAACATCTTTGCCTACTTCAGCAGGGATCAGGTTGCATGGGACTGCTGGGAATTCTAAGTCACCCAGGAGGCTAAAGCACTATTCTCAAGGGACTGAAAAGAAAATGTTCCACAAGTGCCAAGCTGGAACTTGGCACTGTGGTCACTTTGCAAATGAATGGTACTGTACATAATAAACAAGCAAAGAGAGGGAGCTTAAACCTCTAAATACTCTCTTGAGGGAAGATAGAAAGCAGCTCTGCAGAACAGCGAACAAAAGCTGTCAGAAAAGTAAGATCATTGGTTTCTGTCATGAATGACTTATGATTATGGATATGTGGTTAGAATGGGAATGTTGAATCTTCAGAACAAAGCACTGCATTTTCTAATGCCTCTTGTGAGTTTTATTTACACTCATTGGATAAAGCCGCCTGGTATGTTAGGGACTGTGTTATGTTTGCTGGCCCTGTTGGTCCTGAATGTTTTTTTTCACCTATTAATACTGTATTATGATCTGTCTGTTTCATCATACCCTTACATGACTTTAAAATACAGGTGACTAATAGATTATGTTTCTGTTTCATTATGTTTACACGGGGTGGGGGGGGGAAACTTGTACAAAAATAGCATGAATTTTCAAGTTGAAATGGATATAATTAAGGAAAAATTACTTTTCTGTATCTTGCACATGTTTATTAGTTAAATTAAAACTTTCAAAATACAAAAATACCTGGCATAGAATTCAGTCTGCCAACCTGCAACCTGAGAGTAGGCCAAACTAAACAGGGCAGTATCTCAGCCAGGGAATGAGCTTGCTGTGTTGTGTTTCCCGTACATTAACTTTGATAGGAACTTCCATAGCCCATAAACTTCAACACACGCTGCTTGGTAAGTCAGTATATTTGGATGTCTCTAACCTGGCTGAGCAGCCTCAATGTCTTTAGAAAGTCCCTAGCACCAAAGAACTATTTTGGGAGGGGTTCATAATCTGATCACGCAAAGAGTAGTAGAAGATAGAAAATGATGTGAAAATTATTAAGCAAACATGTTTTAATCCCTATGTTTAAATAATAGCCAAAAACAACACCAGGTAGACATAAAACCCAATTTATTACCTACAATCTGGAAATGTTACCCGAAGCATAGTAAAACAACAGCTATGTCTACACTGCTCCTTAAAGTCAACCTCAGAGCATCTCAAGCCCATAAAGTGACCATGTACATTGAAAATCCCCAGCGACTGTCCAGGCTGACCAGCCTCTTAGCTCAACCCAGCCTGCAGCATGTTCAAACCTCCCCCAGGCACTGCAAGCCAACAATTGCATGAAGTCCTGCAGCAGCAATCCCACAACAACCTGTTCCTGGCTTCCAGCCTATCTGTACCTCATTTCCTGTCTCTGTTGCCCTGGCAAGGAGAATCTGGGCAACTGTGAGGCTGTTTGCTTTTCACTCCCCCACTCATGTCCCAGACTGAGTTTCACTGGGCAGCATCCACAGATCCTTGGACATGTTCAAAGGACGCTGGGTTCTGGCCGGTGTTCTCTGCTCCATGTTCCCCCTGGGAACCCTCATTATGAACCTGTGACTATCACTCCCATCCCTGTTGGAGAAAACTCTTTTGTTGTCCCACAGATTCACTTGTTGTGTATCTAGTGGTTTCCCTACCTGAGGGAGGCTTACAGGTTTCTTCGTGAGCTTAGGCCAACTGCTCCCTACATAGCAAATAGGCACAGGCCTCTCTTAACTGTAATTAGAGCCAAGCTCAGGAGAGACAAGTAATCCCAAATAGAAGGGCTGCACTCAAGAAAAGGAAAACTTTGGAATAGACTGCAGAGTAAAAGATAGATAGGGAGCAACAGCTTATGAGCTAGGGACAGAAGTTACACACACACCAATTTAAGTGATCAGAAACTGATTTAAACCTGTAACAAAACAGAAGCTCAATGCACATAAACCAGGTTCAAAATGGCTGAAACTGGTTTAAGATAAACCTGGTTGAATGTAGTATCACACTTAACTGATTTGGGTCAAACCAGTTTATGAAAGTTCTGTCCCACACCTGACAGAGGGAAGAGGACGTGATGAGCAACCCTGCAAAGTCTGTAATTTTGGACTGCAAATCCCAGAGACTGCAGGTGAAGCAGGAAGAGGAAATGAACACACAGCCAGAGAGCTATGCTCTACCCTCCCCCAATCTTCTGGCCTGAGCCACTGTAGGCATGTGGCTGCATTTCCTAAATCAAAGGTCTGTTCACTTCCGTTTCAGTTTAATCTCAGCAGTTTAGACTAATCTGCAAAGACTGAATCAATTCAGCCTTGGGCTTATTGACTGTCTGTACCTAGACATGGTAACTAAGGCTTTGGGTTGCTCCTAAACAGCAAGGTAGACAACATTTTTCCTCCCAGCCTATATTTTTGGGTTCTTTCATAGATTTCCCTTAAGGTCAGCAAGTAGGTGATATAGTGGCTTGAAATATACCCTAAACTAGAGAAACCTGAGCAAAAAGCCTTATTTTCCTTCTTCTTGCATTTACTTTCTGATGGAAAGTGGTTGAACTTGACAGCTAAATCCTAATCCAGAAAAATGCATCAATATATTGTTTCAGTTTTAAGTATCTGAGTAGTCCGAGTAGAGCTATAGTTTAGAATCTTTCCCAGTATTAACTATCCTCCTTTCTCCTCGAGCAGTTCTTTGCTTCTCATTACCTTACTTCTAGCCACAAAAATATGCTTCTCACTTAAGGAGAAAGATTCTTGTCTACTCGGGAGACATAGATCTCTTTCATTCTGGCATATGTACCTCAAAAACATGTGGAGAATCACCTTCAGGAAGCCAGTGGGAAATGACAAGTGCATTTCCACCACTCAGCCATCACACTCAGGCCTGCAAAGTAGGCACCTTTGTCATCTTGAGATCCAAGTCTGCTGGGAAGGACCAGGACTTTTGTCTAGTAGTTAAGGCATTGTCCAGGAAGTGAAACTTGGGCTATAAGCCCTGTTCAAACAGAACGGATTTGAACAAACATGGCCCATTTCCCAAGAGTGTCCTACCACTAGGCTATCTGCTAAGTACAGCTATGAGCATCCTTCATTTCTAACATTAAAGCTGGACCACTGGGGAAAAAAGGAACAAAGAGCCATAGGGCCAGAAGGAAATCAATCAAGAGAAATCCTGACTAGCCTAGCATGGCAGACACTCTAGCCAGATCCAGACATGCAGGCATGTGTGGTTAGTGGCACTGCTGACCTATTTGGGGTGCCACAAACCACACAGGATGCATGTTAAACCATGCCTGACACTGCTAATTTGCAGTGCTGATACAAAATTGACTACCGGGATTTCCCAGTAGCAAAAAAAAAAACCCTGGAAAAAAAAAAAGCAGTGCAAAGCACACCAAAGTGATATGGGCAGAGAAAAATGTGGAGACGGGGAAGTAGGCAGCCCAGGGTGGAACCACTGGCTGGGGTGCAGTGTGCCTTGAGATGGGGGAGCAAGCAGCCCAGGGAGCTGCCTGCTCCCATGTCTTAAGGCACACTGTGCTCCAGCCAGCTGGGGAGGAGCTGGCTGAGGCACAGGGTCCCTCAAGATGGGGGCTCCATGTGCCTCAGCATGCAGCTCTCACGCTGAGGCACACAGAGACAGGGGAGCAACCAGCCCAGGGTTGCCTGCTCCCCCATCTCGAGGCACTCTGTGCCCCAGCCAGGGTGGGGAGCAGCTGGCTAGGGTACAGGGTTCTTCAGTGTGGGGGCTATGCTGTGTAAGCATCGCAGATGAGCTGTCTCCACATGCCACTCCCTACCTGGCTGGGACACAGGGTGCCTCAGTATGGGGGCTGCCTGTCAGCAAGCCCTACACTGAGGCACCCTGTGCCCAGTCAGCACCCCCTGCAGCACATGGAGCAGCAGGACAATGTGTCCTGGTGCAAACCACATAAGCAGGGGTGTACACTGCAGCACAAAGTAACGGTGGAAGTAGTTGCTGCAAATTTCATAGACATTAGGGCTGGAAGGGACCTCAGAAGATCATTGAGTCCAGCCCCCGCACCCCAGGGGCAGGAAGTCAGCTGGGGTCACAGGATTCCAGCAAGTTAAACATCCAGGTTTCTCCTGAAGGTGTTTAAAAGTAGGTGCTTGAACCACCTACGGTGGCAGGCTATTCCAGACCTTGGGGGCTTGGACAGTAAAGAAGTTCTTCCTTATGTCCTGCCTGAAACGGTCTCTCAGGAGTTTATAACTGTTCGACCTTGTCATCCCTTGGGGCGCTCTGGTGAACAAACGTTCCCCCAGATTCTGATGAGCACCCCTGATAAACCCATCAAATCGCCCCTGAGCCTGCGCTTTTCCAGGCTGAAGAGTCCCATAGCTCTCAGCCTCTTGTCGTAAGGTCTGTTTTCCTGACCTCTGATCATCTGCGTGGCTCTTCTCTGGCCTCTCAAGCTTCTCCACATCCTTTTTAAATTGTGGAGCCCAAAACTGGATGCAGTACTCCAGCTGCAGCCTCATCACCGCCGAATACAACAGGAGAGTGATGTCCTGGGATTTGCTTGAGAAGCATCTATGGATGCAAGCCAGGGTTTTGCTTGCTTTACTAGCAGCAGCATCACATTGCAGGCTCATGTTCATCTTGTACATGTTCAATTCTGACTGCCAAGCCCTCTCGTCCGTAGTGCTAGCCAGCGTAGCACTGCCGAGCCTATGGACATTTTGCAGGTTTTTCCTCCCAAGGTGGAGAACCTTGCATTTTTCAGTGTTAAACACCATCAGGTTCTCATCCGCCCATTTCCTGAGCTTGTCAAGGTCAGCCTGGATTGCACCCCTGTCCTCAGTTGTGGATGCTTTACCCCAAAGTTTGCTATCATCGGCGAACTTGGCCAGTCCGCTTCTGACTCCAATGTCCACACCATTAATGAAGAGGTTGAACAAAGTAGGTCCAAGGACAGAGTCTTGAGGGACCCCACAGGTCACAGAGCATGCCCCTGCTTGTGAGGGCACAGCCAGAGGTACAGAAAAAGCCCTGGATTTGGCTCATCCTGCTGTTAATGCATTTTGCATTGGATAAAATGTATAAACAGAATTGGAAAGCATGTCGCAGGGTCCTGAACTCACAGCTCCCTGGGTATCCCTGGAGTATCTTTCTCATTAAACTGTAGACCAGTTGACCAATGAGCTCATGTGGCACTAGTTCTCTGCGGTGCTTTGAATCTCAATTACATAATGCATATTGAGAATAACATGCGTCAGTCAGCCTGAAATTCTTATGCAGAAAAGAATAGTGTTTTCTCATTTAATTAGGGAACTGTAGGCAGATGCTGAAGTAAAGGGAGTGCAGCTGACATAATGTAGTTTCAGAACTGTCTTATTTGAAAGAAGCCTACCTTATCACTCATAAGGTCTGCAATGTATAAAGAGATAGTACAAGGTCTTTCACATTTGGGAAAAACTTTCTGTCTCCTGGGGTTTTGGACTACACTGTCCTAGCACAATGTAATCCACTACCAGGTGAACCTTCTGGCCCTATTCCTTGATCCATGAACAGTATTGTAAAGCATCTGATTGATAAGTGTTGGCATATTCCTCTCTGTCCTGTACAAAAAATAAACAATTAAAGGTAAGTATTACCCATAACTCACAGATACCAGGAACAGAAATCCTGCAGAGATCTGATATAATCTAATGATTTGACTAGTACTATTTTAGGCCTATGAATTTCTGACTGTGGAGCCAGACAAATGTCTACACTCTTGCCAGCACTCATGAAGATCAGTCTAAAGTAAGTACTAGTGCATATATGTGCCAAAATGTAGTTATCTCCCTCTTTGAAGGAGTGGCTAGGTGCCACTTCTTCATCAGGCTACATCCCTGTTAAAAAAATATTTATCATCACATGTGAATGACTTGTAGGTTGTCAAGGGTATGACCAGTGGGTGGTAGAGGCTTGATCCTAGAGGGTCAGCACCCAGGGGATCAGGAACAGACAAGTTCAGGAGACAAGGCTTCCAACTAGAGTGAGGTGGATCAGAAGCAGGCAGGTCAAGAGGCCAAGGTGACCCTGGGCAGAACCACAAGCCAGGGGCATCGGGAATGCAAAGCAGAGATCCAGACCAGAGTCACTAACCAGAAGGTCCAGGACAGGCAGCTATATAGGACATGGTGATCACCAAACCAAACCTCAAGCCACACGGGGGGCAAGAAGTCAATCTAGAGCAAAGGGGTCTAGATTAAGGAGTCAACAGACAGAAACGAAGAACAAGGATGAAGCCAGGAAGCCAACACACAGAACCCAAGGAAGAGGAAACTAGAAGATAACAAGCAGGACCTAGGACACTTAAGAATAAACAGGTAAGAACCAGGGCCAAGGAGTCAAGAACCCAAGGCTAAACAGTGTGTTGAGCAGACTGCTGGGCACAGAAAGAGCTGCTGCTTATAAACAGAGAGCCATGTTCATGAAGGTAACTGGGGACAATTGGAAGTAGGTAGGCTGCTGACAGTCAAGCCTACTGAGGAACCAGAGATGGGGGCAGAGCAGCTGGGGAAAATGTAGGCCTGCCTGCTGCCCCGGCTCCTGACATAGCTCCCCCAAACCAGTGACCTGGGCCCAATACTACAAAATGCTGATGCTTGCTGTACACCTTTACATTCCACAGACTCTAAGGGAAATGGATGTAGCTATGCATCTCCCAGGAGGTGTTGGGTATTTTGTAGACTCAAACCCCTGGAATGCTCAAAGGAAAAATGCCTGTGCCATGCACTACTGTATCAGGGATGGATTTGTAAATCCATTGGCAAAACACAGCTTTCTATGCATATACTCAAGGAGTGGGGAAAAAAACAATAAACTGAAGAGCCACTGACTGCTAATTAGTTAACTACATGTAATGCATGCAACACAGCCAATTCTGGACTGCTTATTCAGACAGAAGGACCATTGCTTTTGGTAGAGATTTTTTCCTATGCAGAGTGCAGGATCAAGGACAAACACCTGAGCTGCTATCTAAATGTTGATGCCTTGATCAAATGAATTACGAGACACTGAACCCCCACTGAGGCAAGGCACTCCTCACATAATGGTACTTAAAAAAAAATCTGAATACATGTAATACTAAACTAAAGCTCATTCTAGGTGAATCTTAAATGAGATGCGATTACACTGCCGTCATATCAAATGTTTCCAAGCAACAGCAAGAAAATACTTAGAGTAAACAATTATGTATAGCAATAAAGGGAAAAGCTGATACAAAGATAAAGCCTGATCCTGTAAGGGGCTTAGTGCCTCCTGAAAGATACAGAACACTTTGCATTTCCATTACTTTCAATGACAGGATGCAACATTCAGAACCTCCAAGAGTAGGGCCGCCAGCTTGGTGTTTAGTCTGTATTACTTTAACAAATGCCTTCTTTTTAATGGATCTTCTAATTCCTCGTAAATGCTTCAGTAGATAATTGCTTCCCATTTCAGTCAACTAATACAATAATGATAGAATCCCCAGAGAGTTCATCTTTATGTACGCTAAAATTTTCAGGGTAGAAATATCTACTTAAAAATGCTGTATACTTGTCAATTTGAATGCTACAATATGATGAATTTGAACTCTACCATAAGATAACACATGCATGGACATCACAAATGAGGCACAAACGTGCAGAGAAAAGCAGGACATATTTAAAATAGTCAAGTTGCTCTCTTCACTTCAGAAATCACTAGGCCAAAACTGGACCTTCTGTGTGGCCTGTAGGCATACGTTGGGGGGGAGTAGTTGTATAATGCCTCCCTGTCCCTCTCCTTCCTTGACTTGCATAAATGGTGAAGCAAATATTTAGATACTGTGCCAAAGAATTCAAAATAACTCAAACTCCTCTGACTCCTGCTGTAGACATCTAGCAGTCTAGAAGGGGTTGGAATATGGTTCAAACCCCACACACCAGCCAGTAGCAGGAAAATGCTAAGGAATGTAGTACTGGGGGCACAGCCTCTGTTCCCAAAAGGCATTCTTCCAGTGCTGCATATGGAGTAGTGTGGATCCACTTCACCCCATGCTGTAAAATTTGAACAAGTCACATAATCTAACCCATAATGCTAAAAAAATCATTTAATACCATAAAAATAGTACATTCCATTCTAACCTTTTAATTTTCCAATATACAATTTATGTATTTAAAATAATAAGTAATATAGTGTGTGTCTGTGCATGTGTAAAACTGTAGCAGCAGGTTTTCAGAGACTAAGTGCAAGAGCTAACCAAAATTAGGAGTATTTTTAGGCATGACAAGGACTCTGATAGTTATATGGTTTAATGTGCGCGATTACACTTCCTTTTCCAACCTTTTATTCTGAAATATTCTAACACTTCCTGATTTGCAGCAGGTCATTGAAACCACCTAGTGGGGTACCTCAACAGGTAGAGGTATGACTCCTGTGTTCCCAGGAATACTGATTCAGATTTCAGCAAGAGCTGCTAAAGTCACCATTTACAGGTTGATAAAGTTCTGTATAACTTGCCAGAGGCTCACAGATAGGTGTACTCAACATTCCCTTTACAATGAGCTTGCTTTCTAAAGTATCTCAGTTCTGCAGGCCACATAGAACTGAACCTCTGGACAGGACGCAGACAAAATCAGTCTTCATCTTTTCTACCTCTTCCTGCTTTACTCTGTTAAGATACCCTTTGATCTAGGGACCAGAAGACTTCTAAATTAAACTTTTAACTGATGGTAATTATATTATGCTTTTTAAAACCCATATGACTAAAGACCTGATACCTACTGACAGGCTATAAACAATGAGAACATAAAAGAGACTGACCATAGAAGACCCATAGAGACCCAGTCAGGATACTGCCTCTCAAAATGAGCTTGGCAAATCTATGTGCTTGGTTAGGCTGCCTTTATACAAAGGCTATTCATATTCCATAAACTCTAGTGGCTGTTTCACAAAGAATAATAGCCAACTCCTTCTATAAATTATTTTAGTTAATTCTTAGCTGAGTTATCAGATGTCTGTGCTGCACTATTGAGAGTCCAGCAATTAAATCTTGATGATAAAGCTAGGAAAGACCCTACAATTCTCTCAGCTCACTTAGGGAAAAAAATACTATGAAATTTAATACTTTTCTTTGTGCTTTTCCATTTTTGTATGTGCTTTTGCAACTAAAGATGCTCGCATCATAGATACTTAAATACAAGGATTATGAATTAAGGTTGTACACACAGCCAGTCATTATTTTTATTATTCCCCAATCATGAGCCACAATAAGGCCAAATGAAATCTTTCCATTCATTCAGTTTGTGGTCAGTTTGTTGAAGTTTGTAAACCCTATGTAAGTTTATAAGAGGAACATGTCAGATGAGCCAGAAATAAAGGTTTCTTTAAGGTTCAGGTGACTGATTACTTCCAGCTTTAGATTCGCAGAGTTGTGTCTACACAAGACACTACTGTAGAGTCATTACTGTACATTTATTTAGTACTTGTATAAACAAGTACTAAATAAATGTGCAGTAACCTGAGTTTTTGCGCAGTAGTTCTGGCAAATATCTTTTTTGTGATACTACTGCTCAGAAGCCTAATACTACTGCACAGTAGCATTGTGTCACAGTTTTTGCCACGTGACACTACTGCACAGTAGTATCCAGCTACTATGCAGTCAGCATCTCATGTAGACATGGCCTAAAGTATAAAAACTAAAAGACAGGACAGAAGAGTTAGTTATGCCTGGGAATGTTTAACCACGGGTCCACCACATAGGGAACCTGCGGCCCACCTCATTGGGAACTAGGTAGGGATTGTACTGAAGGCCTGGAGAGGATGGAGCTGTTTTAACCATGGAGGAAGGAGCAGGACAGAATTCCAAAAAAGGAGAAGTACCAGGAGTAGGAAATAACCCAAAGTACTGTGTGTTGCCATGGCTGTGAGAGGCCTGCTTGGCTGAGTCCCCCTGGGTTGGAATTCAATGGAACAGGCAGGACCTTAGTCCTCCTATTTTAGGCCCTTATCACATTAGAGAGGATAGAGGGGTTGCTAGCCAGTGGAAATTGTGACAGTATCAGTAAAGCTACTGAAGTGGGTGAGATGGCACAGAACAAGGGGTAAAAACAAGGCCTGGCAGGTTAAGGATGTGGAGAATGCACCTCGCTCCTTTACGGTAAGTATATCTCCTTGCTGAATATGACTATGGTATGTAGGACTCACAAGTGGTCTCCCACCAGACCTAGGACTGCTTAGCTTCTGAAGTCAGACAGGATTCATGAATAGGTGGACATGGCTGTAAGTGCAGTCAGCCTTAACTCTTGTAAATTCTCACTTTTGAGACCGTGGCTTTGCCACCTCCACAGCATTCTTTTAATGGAATTTTATTTTAATCATAGAAGTGTATGGTTGTAAGGGGCTTTGAGAGTCATTCGGCCCACCCCTCTGAACAAATACAGTAATGCTATTGTAGCCCAGGTGTACACAGGTTTGTACACCCCTCTCCAACTGAGGGAATTATTGGTAGGGCAGTGTGCTATGGAGGAACACAGCAGCCCATGGCTGCCTCTGTCCCCTGTAGAGTCAGGCCCAGTCAATCAATTACTTAACTATATACAAATTTATTATTACAACAAAACCATTAAAGGGTAAGGACATAGATTATATATGTGTACAAATGTACAAAACAATAAACCCTATACCATATTATATATATGTAATGTATACGTATATACAATACGGTATAGGGTTTATTGTTTTGTACATTTGTACACATATATAATCTATGTCCTTACCCTTTAATGGTTTTGTTGTAATAATACACACACACACACACCCCTAATTATTATTCAAAACTACAAGTGAACAATAAAATAACCCAGAACAAAGGATATTGATTGGACAACCTTATAACTCTATAAATATACAAACTGTTACTTCAACTTATTCACATAAACTATAGGGCACAGTCTACAAATATAACAAGTAATCCTTAGACTGCCTGGGTACCCTCCAGGGCAGGGGCCCCACTCCCAAGGTACTACTACAGGGAAGAAGGTGGGGGGAAAGAAAAGAAGAGGAAGACCCCAAAGGCTCCTAAGCCCCCACCTATCACCCAGGAGCGGCCCACATGGTGCCCCTTCACAACCCTGGGTGTCCCTCCCCTGTGGGTCCCTCTCTCCAGGGTAACTTACTACTCCACAGTCCCAGAGGGTTGTCTCCCGTTCTCCAAGTTGAGCTCTGTTCCCTGCCGGGCTTTCCTGACCCCCAACTCTGCTGCCACTGGCCCAGCTTAGGGCCACATGCACCACTGTGTGTAGCAGGCACTTTGCCTTGTTCTAGGGGTTGGAGGCCCAGGCAGCCTTGTGCAGCACTGGGGCTCAGTCTGCTCCTGGACCCTCTGCGCAGCGTTGTCTGCACTGAGCTGCTGCCCCGTGCCAGCAGCTGTAGACCCGAGCCACCTCAAGTGGCTCCCAGGGTCTCTCACCCTCCATGCAGTGCCTTCTTGCACCGAGCTCCCGGCCTTGTGTGGAGGTTGGGGACCTGAGCTGCCCAAGTGGCTACAAAAATCCTGCTCTGTGTACCGGTCTGTGCACTGTGTCTCTGGCCGCATGCCAAAGGTTGCAGACCCGAGCCACCTCATGCAGCTCCCAGGGTCCGGATGCCTTGCTATGCACCAAGAACCTAACCACTGGAGCCATCCGCAGCTCCCCGCTGGTGGAAGTCCTCTTGCTGCCTCCTGATTGGTGGATGGGCTCCACCAATCAAAACAGCAGAATCTCAAGCCTGGGACTCAGCCCAAGCTCCAAAAGGTAAGCCTGCTACACTATTATTAAATCACCCTGTCCAGCCTCCTCTTAGAGATTCTGCAATCCATTCCACTGCCTCACTGTTCCACTGTTCTAACAGTAAGGACATTTCCCCAGGTTCTGTTCTATATCTACTTCACTGCAATGTACAGCCATTGCATTGCTTTCTATACTTTCTAACCGTAATCTTTTAATAGAATCTGACAGAATTCAAAAACAGCTCTTCTTTATTCATGTGCTGTACCAACGCCTCTTTCAAGGTACACTCGCTTGCTTTCATTTCCCAGAATCTCATGTTTAATTTTAAAAATAAGTTTCTAAATGTTATGGTTATGAACAAAAAACTTTAAAATGTGCCCAAATATTCAGGCTTCTCTATGGCAGCCCTTCAAATATTTGAAAACTGCTGTCATGTCATCTTAATCTCCTTTTCTCCAAGTTAAACATACCTAATTACCTCAGTCATTCCTCGTATGGCTTGCATTCCAACCCTATTGTCACCCACATCTGGACTCTCTCCAGTCTCTCCATACCTTAAAATGTAGAGCCCAGAACTGCACACAATACTCTAGATCTGTGGTTCTCAAACATTTTTTTTGCGGACCACTTGAAAATTGCTGATGTGCTCAGTGGACCACTTAATAAATTTTTTTTTGTTCTACAAATCAAAACCCACAATTTATATTTTAATATCAGTAGTCTTACCTTTCTAATGTGATTGATGTGCCTGTTTTTTTGAGCAAAGGTCTGGGAAGCCGAGTATAATGTTCTTCAGCTTTAGCTCTATGTCACCTTTCTGCAGACCACCTGAATGGAGCTTGTGGACCAGGTGTGGTCCATGGACTACAGTTTCATAGATTTCATAGATTTTTAGGGTCGGAAGGGACCTATTAGATCATCGAGTCCAACCCCCTGCCCTGGGCAGGAAAGAGTGCTGGGGTCACATGACCCCAGCCAGGTGCTTGTCCAATTCATTGATTCCCTGCACTGTTATCCTGTAATACACAGGCTGACTGATTGGCTTGTGTTTCATGTTTACCAGCAGCAATATTTGTTAATATTCTTTTGTCCCCAGACACATCTTACACTGTGTGCAATGCTTACCCTGTCCTGCATAGGTTGTCATTTACTTTACTTCTGAAGCCTTCTGGTTCCAGGTGCTTTGAGCAACCATCACTTAGGTACGGCTGTTGAGAACCTGTGCACTAGATGAAGCCTAACTATCACTAGCAGGGTTGCACTATCCCTGGGGCAGGCAGTTATTTCAGGTGGAGGGCTGCTTACCAAGTTTTGGCAAGCTATTGAGGGCCATATGGGTATCCCCACCCCTTGACAAGGGCACCGCCACCTGGTCATCACCTTGAGACTGGAAGTCCCACCCCCTAACCCCTGACCTTTGCCACCAGAAGTCCCTCCCCTTGCGCTCGGAAGTACTCCTTTCAGGAAGGGATTTTGCCATCTTGGAATGAGAAAAACACCAAATTATATTCTTTAAAGCGAACATCTACAGCATTCATTAATTTTATTTTTTTTAATATTTTTGTCCTGATTTACATGTATTTGTGTAATGCACCTAGAGGTGATTTCACAATAGCTTAAAATCAAGTCTTACTCTTGTGTATTGTGAGGGGGTGGGTGTAGGTTTGTGGGGGGCTGTGGGGTGAGGGAGCATGTGAGTGGATGTATGGATATTTGGGAGGTAGGTGGGTATGGGGAGGGTGGCTGGGGTGTGTGAGGGGGTGTGGGTGTCTGCATGAATGGCAGTGCGAGGGTAGGGTGAGTGCATGTGTATGGCAGGGTGTGTGCATGGGACTCACCCTACAAACACACACACTCTGCCTCTGCCTGCATGCGCGCGCACACACGTACCAGCATGGCCCCAAGGTTGCAGTCTGGTGATACAGCCAGGATCCACATGGTGCTGGAGCAGTGTGGGGGGAGGAAGAAGCAGGGAAATGGCTGGGGGGTGGACGGGGCTGGACTTTTGTTGGCTCCCCCTGGGTCCTACTTCCCCTGGCTCCTGTCATCTTTGACAGGCAGCCAGGAGCAAATAAATATTAATTTACTAAAATTTTTAGGGGCCCCACAGACCGGATAGAATGGCCTGTGGGCCAGATGCAGCCCACGAGCTGTATTTTGCCTGGCCCTGCACTATCAACTCCCATTTCTTACATCTACTAATCCTGCTGATGCAGTCTAAAATTACATTTTGTCTTTTTGGAACTGCATCACATCGCTGATTCATGTTGAGTCTGTGATCCACCAAACTCAGAGGTCCTTCTTAGCAGTACTGCTACCCAGCCAGTTCTCCCTCATTCTCTGTGTGCGAATTTGGTTGTTCTTCACTAGTTGAGGCACCTTACATTCATCTGTATTGAAATTCTTTATTCTGTTGTCTCTAGCCCAGGTTTCTATTTCCTTTTGAATTCTAGTCCTATCCTCCAAAGGATCCTGCTATATTTTCAAATTAAAGTTTGATAGGAACCAGCTGTAGAGTTGTCAGACATTTTCAAGCGCTAGTTTTATAGCTGGTTGGCTCTTTTTATAGCTGAATAGTCATTTTTATTGTGTGATAATTACTTTGCATGTATGGCTGGTCTAAATTTACTTCACGATTAACCATTAATTGCATAATATATGTAACATTGCAGGGGCCAAAGTGTTTGCAAGGTAGTCCAGGAAGCACCAAATTCACACACAGTGCAAGATTTACCTCACTGATCTCAGTGCCATGACTGAGGCACCACAGCAGGATTTCCTTTCTTCACAAAATTCTTTTACTGTAATGAATGCAAAGAAATCTGTTCCCTCCCCATCCCAACACAATGGAAAATCCCAAGTATTTTGGAAAACAGATACTGGAAAATCTTTTAGCCAAAGCACAAAAGACCAACAAACCTACTAGTTCATTGTTGTATAACTCCCTGACTTCAGTGATACTGTAGCAAAGAGAACCAAACTCTTTACTTTAATTGTCTGATTTGAATTGTATGTATAATAGTAATTATATCAATGCAATTTAGCTAAGCAATTAGAAGGTAGAATTTTAACCTGAGGGGTAGCAGCTTCTGTTTTAATGTTCTGCTAGTTCTAGGAAAATGTAACTAATTTCTTTATCTATTCCTCCAGGGAAGAGTTCATTTTCCCATAGCCATTTTCTAGGCCTGCAGATTTCTCTCTGGATATGTAACCCATAAGATTGAACCGCTGCATCTTGGGGTTGGGGAGTGTGCTGATCTTCAGAGAAAGGGTGAGATACAGACGTTTGGTTCAATTTCTTATGTCTCTGTACCCAAACAGAAAGCAGTGCAGAGCACCTGAATTTGAAGGGCCCCAAGACAGGAGGAGTGGTGTGGTAATTATTAAATATGCTAAATAGTTGTTTCTGAGGCTATTCAATAACTTTTTATAAAGGCAGGTGCTCTTACAGATTCCACATATTTACCACCTTAGGACAGAGCTAATCAGAAATCAGGAGGTAAAAGGTTATGACCCAGATGCTGGGCAGAAGCAGGACAATGAGCTGTCTTTTCTTGGAAGACTGCGTCTTGATACCAGCACCCTTTTGGACATAGGCTACAGAGTTTGAACTTGCTAGAAGCTGAGGAGATAATTAACTCAGGGACTGCAACTGATATGGCTACAAGGATCTTTGGACTATGGAGTTTTGGAATATTTCCTACAAAGAGGCTGAAGTGTTTAGAAGAGACAAAGAGGTTTTCATTTTCCTCAGGTGACTGAGAATCCAGGGCTGTGGACAGGTATTAAGCTTTTTTTCCTGGCAAAAATGTTTCTCCTGCCATGAAAAAAGCGTTGTCATTCTAGGGGTTTCTTGCGGAAGAGAATTGGCTCTTCCGCATGAGAGTTGGTCACTTTCTACCAGAAAGGTCTCCTTCTTTCTTCACTAAGTTGAACAGTTGTGTGCTTTTCTTGGGTATTGAGAACACCCAGTATCCCACAGTCCTCTGTTCTCCCTCTCTCCTTGCAAGGGAAAGGGCAGGAGAGAGAGAGTACTGGGTCCCTGATAGCTTGTCTTGGAAAATTACCCCTGTCCACAGCCACCAGCTGATTGGCTAGGTGGGAGGCTTTCTCCCCTGGGAACCCTTCCAAGACTGTCTGTGACAGCATCTGCATTTCAGCATCTGCCAATTGCCTACGGACAGCTTGCCCCCTTTCCAGGCCGGAGAAGGCAGTCTGTCAATCAATAGGCTCCCATAAGGGCAAATGTAGCCCAGTAAGCAGACTTTAAGCATGCCATGTCTGGAACACATGTTCACTCCAGCTTCTAGGGTAGTTTTCTAGCACTAAGAATTTCACAGAAATGCTAGAAATGAATGCCTGCTCATGGCCAAGATGTTACACATGCATTATCAGATCTCACTATAAAGATGGAGAAATCTTGTATAAGAATATGAAAAGATCCAAATGTGTGGGGATGGTATGAAAAGTTTGTTCACTAGGAAATTACTTGGTATTCTCTCTTTGTAGCCGACTGGCAAATATTATTAACACCTACACCAGGGGTCAGCAACGTTTTGGGGCAGAGTGCCAAAAACACCCGCAACCTGGTAAGATGTTGACATGCCAGAGGCAGATGGTGGGGGAGCTGCAAGGGGCCCAATCCTTGTTGGGGCAGTACAGCCCTGGCCCCTTCTCTGCTGTCCACCCCACAGTGCATGTGCCAAGCAAAATGCCTTTGTGTACCACACTCTGGCACCTGGGCCGGGGGTTGCCTACCCCTGACCTATACTCAGGGTTTTGTGTGCCAGAGCTCCAAGGTTTAACTCTATGTAATATTTGTCCTGAAAATTTCTCAAGCAGCAGACTTTTGGCCTGTTCTTCCTAAAAAAAGGGGCAGAAAAGAAAGCAATTGAATAGAATTACAGATAATATAATTCAGCTCCCCATTTGTCCATTAGAGCTGCACTGTAGGGATTGGGCTTCCTGATATTTCGGGGAAGGCCAGATGCTTTCCACATAGGATGGCCATCCTAGAGGACAGTCTGGTTGTCCTCTGTTCTCTATTGATATGAAACCAAGAAGAGAAAAATAGAGGACATAAAGGCATTGAGTTTTGTATCAGCAGAGGACGGAGTAGCAGAAAACCTAAATGTCCTCTGTGATGGCCACCCTATTTCCACAATGTTGTCCCACTTGGCCCCATTAGGAATTAATGGTGCTCCAGTTCTTGGGAGGTTTCTTCCTACTGCACAGGCATAGGGAATACAGTCAGTAACTCTATGGCTTCTGCCCAAGCTATATAATTAGAGGAAGCAGGTTTGCCACAAAAACATAGGGAAGTATCTAATTAATGGGGATGCCTTCCTAATTATGCTTATCAGGGGATCTCCTTAATCACAAATCCAGGCTCCACAAGGTTTGCTGCTCCTCTTCTTTGCTACACCTCATAAAATTGAAGGGATAAATGTTAGATGAACTTTCTGAAGTTCCCTCTTCTCTCTGCCTGCGTATTTGTGTAGCGTGATGTATGTAGGGCTTTCTTCCTCCAGGGGAAGGGGATTATCTTTGTCTCTGTATGTATTTTTAATTGGTCCAGCTTTGTTCTGTCAGCAAAATATTAGACCTGTCAGAGGCTATAGGTGAGAAGATATTGCTGAATTAGTAGAAACTCTTCTAATTATATATCTACACTGAACTTTTATGAGAAAAAAACCACACAAACATGTTTTGCTTTTATTGAGCATATTCTCAAGGCAGGTAATTTAGTGGGGTCAGTTGAACTGGTCCTGAATGAAATGTAAGCATCATCTAATTAAAGTCAAAATCATCATATGAGCCCAGAATCCCATATTCATCTTTAAGCAAAACAAACCTAAAGTTAATTACTAGGTCCCAGAGGTAATTAAAAAAAAAAAAAAATCTCTCTTTCGCTCGCAAGAGCTGTTACAACAAAAGCAGTATTTATTGCTGTTTGATGAAGATGAACTATTTAAGTATGTCTTTGTACAGTAAAAGCTGTATTAACCAGCATTTTACTAACCAGAATACTCTATTAACTGGAATTTCCAATACCCCCAGTACAAATTCTCACTTTAGCAACTGGAATCTTTGCTGAGTCTATCTGGTATGTGCATCAAGTATTTCTGTTCTTTACATTAGTTAGTGATGCTGCCAATAGAGGAGCTGCTGGGAGCCCTTCTAGTTGATATCTGCATAGGTGGAGGAAGAAAAAAAATAAATTGGGGGAGCTAAGCATGCACATGCACCCCCCACCCTGATGGGAAAGTCTGTGGAGGAAGGGACAGAGGGAGAGGAAAGGGATCTGCATGGGGCAAGGCAGGCTGCTGCTGCAGGCTGGGGCCAGTATAACTCTCAGATAACTGGAATTTGTAGATAACCAGCACCCCTCTTGCCCTACTCATGCCGGATAACAAAGCTTTTGCCTTATTTAGATTAATAGAATTACAGGGGTGGAAAGGATCTCAGGAGGTCATCTAGTCCAGCCTCCTCTGAAGGTAAACCATCCCTGTTTAAACACCCCATTCAAGTGTTTGTATAACTTGCTCTTACAATTTTCCTATGATGGAGATTCCAGCATTTCTCTAGGTTATCTGTTCAAGTATTTAGCCACTCTTATACTAAGAATGTTCCTTCTAATATCCAAGCTAAGTTTCCCTTGCTGCACTTCAAAACTGTTACTCCTTGTTCTGTCTCCTGATGCCACCCAGAATAATCTTATTACCTTCCTCTTTGTAACCACTCTTCAGGTATTTGAAGGCTATTATCAGCTTCCCCCTTTATCTTCTCTTCTCCAAACTAAATAAACCCAGTTCTTTGAGCCTTTCTTCATTAATCATGTTTTCTAGACTTCTAATCATTTTTGTCACTCTCCACTTTCCAATTTGCCTATATTTTTCTTGATATATGTGTCCAAAACTGGACACAGTATTCCAGGTGGACCTTCACCACCTGGAATACTTTAAGCAAAAATCTTTCAGACAAAAATCTAAAAATAAACAGGTTTAGTGCCCAATTTGGAAGGCATTAGAAACAGACAGTGGTACTCAGGAATTTTGTGCAATGCACTGGTAGCTGTTGGGTACTTGAAGTTTCATAGGTTACCCAAAAGGTGACTGTGACCAGCTGTTCTCTGATCTATAAAGTGTTTGATAAGCAGAAAGATGAGTAGGTGCTCTTTGAGATATGAAATTTCACAATTACAAATATGATAAAACATTTTGTGTCTAAGGGCCTGGATTGCCATCTCAAGTCCTTTGGCTTAGCCCACCTTCAAACATAGGGTATGTACAGTTTTTCAGGGAGGTTAAATGGCCACCCAATCTAAGGTACATCGGGATGGGAGCCTAGCAGGGAAATTGGGAGGATCAGAGGGGCAAGTGAGGTCGATTGGGGGGCTTCAGGGGATAAGAGGGGCTAGTGGGGTTCATGAGAGAAGCTACAGGGTAAGCAGGGTCCACAGAAGGGTTAGTGGCATCCAGGAGAGTTTGGCAGGCAAAGGGAGCTTGGTGGAATTGGGTGGGCTAGCAGGGTCCACGGGGTATTGATATGGTTCAGGAGGGCTTGGCAAGATCAGGGGAGCAAGCAGGGTCCACGGGGGGCTTGGAGGGGTGGGGGGATTCCCCTCATCTGGGACCTGAGGTGGTGCAGAGTCACTTGGAAGAGTCTGAGGTGGTGCAGAGTCACTCTGAGGTGGTGCAGAGTCACTTGGAAGAACTGGATGCCTTTAAGTCAGCAGGCCCGGATGAGCTCCATCCGAGGGTGCTGAAGGCACTGGCCGACATCATTGCAGAGCCACTGGCAGGCATATTCGAACGCTCGTGGCAAACGGGCCAAGTCCTGGAGGACTGGAAAAGGGCTAACGTGGTCCCCATTTTCAAAAAGGGGAGGAAGGAGGACCCGGGCAACTATAGGCCAGTCAGTCTCACCTCCATCCTTGGTAAAGTCTTTGAAAAAATTATCAAGGCTCACATTTGTGAGAGCCCGGCAGGGCAAATTATGCTGAGGGGAAACCAGCACGGGTTTGTGGCAGGCAGATCGTGCCTGACCAATCTAGTCTCTTTCTATGACCAGGTTACAAAACGCCTGGACACAGGAGGAGGGGTGGATGTCGTATACTTAGATTTCAGGAAGGCCTTCAATACGGTATCCCACCCCATACTGGTGAACAAGTTAAGAGGCTGTGATGTGGATGACTACACAGTCCGGTGGGTGGTGAATTGGCTAGAGGGTCGCACCCAAAGAGTCGTGGTGGATGGGTCGGTCTCGACCTGGAAGGGTGTGGGCAGTGGGGTCCCGCAGGGCTCGGTCCTTGGACCAACACTCTTTAATGTCTTCATCAGTGACTTGGACGAGGGAGTCAAATGTACTCTGTCCAAGTTTGCAGATGACACAAAGCTATGGGGAGAAATGGACACGCCAGAGGGCAGGGAACAGCTGCAGGCAGACCTGGATAGGTTGGACAAGTGGGCAGAAAACAATAGGATGCAGTTCAACAAGGAGAAATGCAAAGTGCTGCACTTAGGGAGGAAAAATGTCCAGCACACCTACAGCCTAGGGAATGACCTGCTGGGTGGCACAGAGGTGGAAAGGGATCTTGGAGTCCTAGTGGACTCCAAGATGAACATGAGCCAGCAGTGTGACAAAGCCATCAGAAAAGACAATGGCACTTTATCGTGCATCAGCAGATGCATGACGAACAGGTCCAGGGAGGTGATACTTCCCCTCTATAGGGCACTGGTCAGACCACAGTTGGAGTACTGCGTGCAATTCTGGGCGCCACACTTCAAGAAGGATGCGGATAACCTGGAGAGGGTCCAGAGAAGGGCAACTTGTATGGTCAAGGGCCTGCAGACCAGGCCCTACGAGGAGAGACTAGAGAAACTGGACCTTTTCAGCCTCCGCAAGAGAAGGTTGAGAGGCGACCTTGTGGCTGCCTTTAAGTTCATCACGGGGGCACAGAAGGGAATTGGTGAGTATTTATTCACCAAGGCGCCCCCGGGGGTTACAAGAAACAATGGCCACAAGCTAGCAGAGAGCAGATTTAGATTGGACATTAGGAAGAACTTCTTCACAGTTCGAGTGGCCAAGGTCTGGAACGGGCTCCCAAGGGAGGTGGTGCTCTCCCCTACCCTGGGGGTCTTCAAGAGGAGGTTAGATGAGTATCTAGCTGGGGTCATCTAGACCCAGCACTCTTTCCTGCTTATGCAGGGGGTCGGACTCGATGATCTATTGAGGTCCCTTCCGACCCTAACATCTATGAATCATCTATGAATCTATGACCTGGGGCTACTGTTAGTCCCCTGACACCCCCACACACCCCCTGTCACAGGAAACCAACCTGCCCTCATTCCAATTCCCCCTGGGGTTGCACAGGGAACTGTACAGAAATTTATAATTAATCAGTCCCACCAGTCCCAATCTAATTTAGACTACCTCCAAGGTACACTTAACTTAGATTGGCTCAGCCAGTTTTAGACAGATCTAACCTTCCTGAACCTCTGTATAGTTCACACTTAGATTGACCTAACTAGGGATCCAAGTATAGGGTCTGCAGCTGGGTAAACTATGGCTAACCATTTTTAATGTGATCCTACCCCTAATTTCCCAGAATATCTGTATACACCCTTAGAGTCTCAGGTATCTCTGTTGCCTAAAGAAAGGTGTGACACTACAGCCTGGCAGCTTGGTCTCAGAACATGGTTTTTAGCTTTTCCTACTAATTAAAGCATGTTTTGCTTCATACTATTCTTCCCTCTCTGGCTAAGGTTGCATGAAAAGATTTAAGTTGGAATCACCCATAAAAACATTGCAATTGCCAGAAGTATTCCCTAAATAATTCTGTTTTTCCTGCTTATTATACATGTATATGAATGTGTTTTATTAGCTTATTTACAGCCCTAACCATAGGACTTTTTATAGAGAAACACTACACCTTTCTTGTAAGTAGCAGTAACAGGAGTTTAATTTGTTAATGCTAGTGTTTGCATTGCATACAAATTATTGTACTTGTTGGACAGTCTCTTGCCCAAACATATTTCTAATTCTAGTTATAGCCTCTCCTACTTCTAATTATATGCTTACACTAGCATACAAGTATGGGATTAACATTCACTTCCATTACCCAGGCAGAATCTCTATTAACACGTGGGGTGCCTTACATGTGACAGCTTAACACATGGTTGTCTCTGCTTACTCTGTGCACTGTTATTAAACAAGGAAGCCAAATTAAGGATCCCTATATACAAGCTTTTTTCAGTCATAAAGTTATTCAGCTTTTTCACTTGGATCTAAGAGAGAGTGTTTTCCTAGAAGCAGCAAAGCTGACGAGGCCCAAATGACTTTGTGGCTTCTATTCTTAGACAATATTTACCCTTTGAGCTGAAATTTCTCATCTTTATTTGAACTCCAAAATGATGTGGAGGGAGTTGGCCATGATTCTGTTTGACATCTTGAGCAACCTGAGCATGGATCTTCCCAACAAATCATTCATGGGTAGAGAGGATAATTAAATCAGTCTGAAGTCAGGCAGAAGACATGCCAGGGTGGCACCTTTGAAACTAATCATTTCAGAGAAGTATAAGCTTTTGTAGGTGAGAGCATACTTCATTAGGTGCCATTCACAAAGTAAGCTGTTGCCTACAAAAGCATATGCCTCTCTGAACCAATTAATCTCTAAGGTGCCACTGTGCCCTGCCTTCTGCTTAACAAATCATTCATGAATGCCACTATGACATAAATGTTGCATGAAAAGAGCACTTCTCTTGAAAACTGTCTCCCTTTCCCATCATTTCATCTTGTTTTGTTTTGTTTTATTTCTTGAGGGTAGGGGGAGGTTATCTTTTTAGGCCATGGGGGTCTACCACAATAAATAAAATAATAATAATAGAGAGTTCAAGTCTGTTTAAAACAAGCACATACAACACCAAATACATCTTTGCATGGAGTAATATGTTTGCGAGTTTATACAAAACACTTCATCTATTGTATTTCACAGATCAACAATAACTTGTCAAAGCTCTGCTTCAAGTTAAGCTTTGAGATCCAAACTTCATGTGGCTTAATAAATAGGGCACATTAGTAAAAGTACCACTAAGTAGTAGTGGTGGCAGTCAATAATAATAATAATACCTATCTGCTGGATAGTGCTTTTCATCAGTAGAATATCCCCTTTGTACAGATGGGGAAACTGAGTAACAGAGTCAGTTAGTAAGCCAGCAATACAGCCAGGGCTTTCTGAGAGTCAGTCCAGTGTTCCCTCCATCATACTGCTTTTCTAACAAGGTTGAGAGTTTACCTCGGCATTCAACAAACATTGGAAAACGTTGGGTGTAGTATTAAAAATTTGTACAGGCATCCCATGTAGGATGCAGATCTAGAGTCTTCCTTCCCAAGTAAACCTAGTGTGTCTAAAACTAGCCACATATGAGAACTATGGGAGAGAATAATTATCAAGCATTATGATCATCGAGAAATAAATAAAGCCACAGAGCCTTGAGCATACAGGCAAAACCTTCTATGCAGGATGTGGATTAAGTAAACAGGTTGCTTTCTCAAATAGCAAGCTGCCAGCAACCTCAATACTGACAGAGGCGCCAGAGCTACTCAATAAATCTCCTAGAGATGAATCAACAGGTGGCTCAGTTCTGTTGCTTTTATTGGAGTCGTACATGCTCCAGCAGAACCAAATGTAACCTGTACTTTGCACAGCCCCCTAAAAATGTGCCATAAGGAGATAATATGACATTTTAAGCACAGTATAACAATTCTAGACTGCATGCATTAAAACATTTTAATGGCCACTTTGATCGTATGAACTGACCTGTTTATGACATGTTGAAAGAACCCCACTCAGTAGATTATACAGCAACCCCTTCATTTCTGTTGGAACTGCAGCATCTCAGTAGGGATGATCTGATAGTCTCTAGGGCTAGGGACAGAAGTTACACATAAACTGACTTAAGTGATCAGAAACTGGCATAAACCTGTAACAGAACATAAGTTTAATGCACATAAACCAGTTTCAAAGACTAGGTACAGACAGCCCAGAAGCCCAAGACTGAATTGATTCAGTCTTTGCATGTTAGCCTAAACTGTAGAGATTAAATTGAAACAGAAGTGAACAGACATTTACCTTTGATTCAGGGAATGCAGTCAAATGCCTCCAATGGCTCAGGCCAGAAGCCAGGGGGCATTACAGCATGGTTCTCTGGGTGTGTGTTCACTTCCTCTTCCTGCTGCCCCTGAGGTCTCTGGGATTGCAGTCCAGAATTACAGCAGCAGGACTCTGTAGGGTTGCTCATCACTTTCTCTTCTTGCTTCCAGGTGCCTCTGGGATTTGTAGTCTACAGTTGCAGCCATCAGTAAGTTTGAGCCCCCCCACACTGAGCCCCAGACCCCAGCCAGGGTTTGTCTGAGGGGGGGGGGGGAGCAGCGCCCCCGCCCCCACCACTGTAGACTGGGCTGCCTCCTTCTCAGCCAGCCCTCACTGCTCCATTTTGTAACTGGTTAATGTGCACTGAACTTCTGTTGTGTTACAAGTTTAACCAGTTTCTGATCACTTAAAATGGTTTATGTGCAACTTCTGTCCCTAGCCAAAATGGCCGAAAATGGTTTAACATAAACCTGGCTGAATGTAGTATCAGACTTAACTGATTTGGATCAAACCAATTTATGGAACTTCTGTCCCATACCCCTTGTTTAAGTAAAAACAGTCCCCCAGGATCCCAGCGTGCTTTTCAGCCCTGTGCTGGGCTGTGCTATCTGCTCCAGAGAGCAGGCTGCCCTGCCCCTCTGTTTTCTAGCTGGAGCAGGGGTGAGGGCATGGCCTCCTGAAGCAAACAGGCAGGGAGGGGGTTTATTCCCCCTTTCCCTCTGAGGGACCACAGCTAGGGTCTGCCTGGCTGGGGCAGAGCAGGCCCTGTCAGGGTCCCCTACCCTACCCCTCACCGCTACAGCTGCAGGGGTGGGGGCATGGCTAGAACAGACCAGCATGGCCCCACCACCCACCCATCTTGCCTGCAGCTGGGGGTGGGGGGCTGAGCTGGGCTGGCCTACGAGTGCTGCTGAGGGCAGAGCTCCATGCACTGGGCAGGAGCCTTCTGGATAAAGTTTCCTGCCACTCACCCAAAGCAGCACATCAGTGGCACAGGCAGCAGCAGCAGCTGGAAGCAAGGGAGGCAGAACAGTCCCATTGGCCCCAGCCAGTGTGCAGTTTATGGTACAGCTGGCCAGGTGCAGCACCATGATGGACAGGGGGTGCAGTGGCAGCAGCAGTGGCTGCAAGCGCACGAGACCCCATGGCAGGCAGCTGCCAGGCTCTGGACCCACCAGCACCTCCAAGCTGGCCTGGGCAGCTGTGGGCATGATGAACTCAATACGTGTGTCCAATCCGGCTACCAAGGTGCCCGCCCACAGCTGCAGTTGTGTCACCTCTGCACCACTGCCTGGCCAGCTGCTGCCCATGCACACTGGGCCAGGCTGTCATGGAGCCACAGATGTCTGGGAAGGGCCATGCCCCAACAGCCTGGCCCAGGCTGGCCCCTCCACACCTGCTCTCAGCAGTGCCTGCAGGCTGCCCTGGCTTAGCCCTCCTGGCTCTAGCCTCAGCCGCCAGTGAGACAGGCAGATGGCAGAGCTATCCAGATGGCAGATGGCAGATGCCAGCCAGCTTTGCCTGTGCCCCCTACCACATAAGCAGCTAGTGGGGTGGAAAGTCAGCCAGACCCCAGCTGGTTTCCCCATGCCAGTGGGAAAGAGGGAAAACAGGGGAGTTAAATGTCCCTCCCTGCCCCACTTTCTCCTGAGGGGGAGGGCCAGTGTCTGACCATGCCCCTCCCCCCTCACCTGGGGACAAAACTGGCAGGGCCTGCTTCTCCCCTCCCCCTCCAGGAATACTTAGCTGGGGGCACTGCAGGCCAGGTTGGGGGTTTAAACCCCTCCCCAATCATGCTTAGAGGCTTGCCATGGCCTGGCCACACCTCCCCAACATTCAACTCCCCTCTAGCCTTGCAGCTGCTGTGGAAGGAAAGGGAAGGCTCACTCTGGCACCCCTGCTTCTGGCCCAGGCCACTGAAGGCATGTGGCTGCATGTCTGGAATCAAAAGTGAATGTCTAGTCACTTGCAAATCGGTTCCATCTACACAGGTTAGACTAACCTGCAAAGATTGAATCAGTTCAGGCTCAGGCTCTTTGAATGTCTGTATTTAGCCCAGAAGTGGACTTAATTCCATTAGGTGCAATGGAATCAACCCATTCTCCAATCCAAACTCTGGTTTCACAAATGGGTTTGTTTAGGACCTAGGAAACATCTTCTGGAATACAACTTAAATTTAGCATGATGTCTGCCAGACAGAAAAAATATAGGGCTGTTTCAAGATGCTTCTAAGCTCTCCCTAAAGCTTACTGCTAACCTTTTAACACAGTTGTGGATGATATTTTTTTCCAGCTGAAGGTATCACAAATAATCTGTATGTTGCTTGCAGGGCTGATGAGCTACTTATTACCTTGTCAGTATATTAGGCAAGCTATCTGAATTTCCTATCTGAATTAAAGTTTGCTTTACAGCAGCCTATCTAATTATAAAGGGGAAAAAGAAAACACCACGGACCTCTGCAGGAGGCCGACTGCACAGAGTGAAACTTATAACTGAGATTTGCTGAATTTCAGTAATTCTCTCCAAGAGGTTTAACTAGATTGTGCCTGAGGAGAGCAGAGCTGTGAAGTGAAAAATGCATTTCAGCTTTGGATTAATTCACTCAGTATCTCTGCCTTTGATCAGTGCTTTTAGTCATTTACTCATGCCGTGTTTTAACTGTGACTTTAAAGTGGTTAATAGGTCGCAGCAAACTTGAATAGATACTATGAACCAATGCAAAAACAACAAAAAGATAATTTTATCAATTTACTCATGAGAAATTAGGTTGACCTACACAGATTGATCATTTGTTTGGCTTCTATTTAATTTTTTTTTTAAAAGGACCAGGGCCTGCTGTAGGTGCTGCTGAAAGTGGGTGCAGAGGGGCTGACCCAGGCCACAGGGGCAGAGCTCTTCCCAGCCAGCTGTAGCTCTATGACAGCCCAGCCCAGCTTGAGCACAGGGAGCCAGGAGCAATCCAGCCACATAGCTCCTGTGGCCCCAGCCAGGCTGTTAAGCAGCCACTGAGGCAGCACCGCACAAAGTCCCCACTCCTCGCCTTGCAGTGGGGGAGGAGAAGGAAGACAGCCCTGTCCACTGCAGCGGCTCCCTGACAGCCTGGCCCAGCCTGGGCATGGAGAGCCAAAAGAAAACCAGGCCAGACTAGGCTGTGGGGGCAAAGCCCTTCCCAGCCAAAGGTGGGGGTTCAGGCTGGGGCCATGAGAGCTGTGTGCTGGGATTGCTCCCAGCTCCCATGCCCGGGCTCTCAGGGAGCCACTGCAGTGGGCAGGACTCTCTACCTCTTCTTCTTCCCCCTCCATGGGGGTATGGCCTCAGTGCTAGCCAGGGTCCAAGGTCTGGCCACACTCCCTATCCCTCCCCATCCTAAAAGCCTAGCAGCCCTGCAGGCCTGGCAGGGGAGGTTTAAACCCCGCCCCAGTCGCAACCCCCAGCTCAGCTTCCCTCACCGAAGGAAAGGGAGGGCTGCTCTAGCGACTTCCTTGCTTCTGGCCTGAGCTACTGCAGGCATGTGGCTGCATTTCTGGAATCAATAATGAATGCCTATTCACTTGCAAATTGGTTCAGTATAGGCAGATTAAACTAACCTACAAAGATTGAATCAATTCAGGTTCAGGCCTCATGAATGTCTGTTCCTAGCTTTGAGATTTCTTTTGCTCTCATTTACACTGCTTAACTTTATTTACTTCAGTGTTTACCCCATATTTTACAGAAGTGTAAGAAGAAGAATCAATCCATACCTGGCAGGGAGAGAAGATTTTTTGATTCTTATTTTGGAAGAGACCTCAGGAGGGCATCTAATCCAACCCCATGTTCAAGGCAGGATCATCCCTGTCAGAGGCATAACAGCGCAGCTCTGTGCCCATGGCGGCTGCATGGCACCCAAGGAAGTGCCAGCTTCTGTTGTGCTGACTGCAGAGATGTGATGAGCCGCCACTGTGGCAATGGCTGATGGCTGCTTTTGTACCCCCCAGGCAGCACCTGCTGCCCTGGTCATGCCCCTCAGTTGTACTGCTGATCCCTTTCTAAATCCCTGCCTTGATCCTTAGCAAAATACTATGTGCTCTTGATTCCGTGTTATCAAAATCTTTTATCAATTACATTATTGATGATAAATAATCTTAATGTTGGTAAATAACAGAATTAAAAAAAACCTCAATGTAAAATGCCTGAGTAGCTCCTTGTAGAACTGGTTTCAGTAATAGCATTTTTCTTTAAAATAGTGGAAGATTACCATTAAAAGAAAAAGCATTGCCAGTAGTCTTCCATCAGTAATATTAGAAGCCCTTGGAAAAAAAGCAGCTACATGCTGTTTACCAGGCTTTCTTCTTTCCCACTCTCCAGAGAAGAAGAATATAATAGTTTCCCAAAGCCAATTTGCTCTGTAGATGCTGTATCTAACTGATAATGTTACTTAAATGGCTGAAAATTAGTTCTTAATTTTCATTCCTGTTTCTCTCAGACTCTGTATTTGTTTTGGACTGAATCACTACAGCCTGGGACTTGTCACAGAAGGCTTAAATTTATAATTAAATCAGAAAATCTTCCAGGGCCAAACTGGACTTCAGCTAAGCTGAGACCCAGGCCGCTTTAAATTAAAAGCACGACTCCAAGTAAAATAGGTTTCCAAGTCATATGAAATATAGGCATAAGAGCATCTGAACATCTGCCTTCAAGTACTAATTAACCTAACTTGGACTGATGAAACAAAAGGACTTAGCAAGTAAGGACACTAGAAGTGTATTCTCAGCAAAGCAAAAACTGTGCTCTGAGTTGTGTGGAAGTTGCAATGATTGTGCATCTTAGAAACCAGGATTTTCTTTAACAGGTTTATAGTATTTGTCTCCTCTGTTTGAACCCCAAAGAGTTGTTATGGAAGCATCTGTAAAAATAATTAATTTTAATATTTTTATTTTATTTTTGGTTTGCTGGGCTCACCCCAAACAAATACTTTTTATTTCCAGCAAAGTGAAAACAACTAAAAAATTAGTTTTGTGTTCAACCATGTTTTGGTTTGTAGCGATTACCTTTTTTATTGTTTGATTTAAGCTGTTTTTTTTTTAAAGAGGAGTTGTTATGAGATAAAAATGAAATTACTTTTTTTTTCTTTTTTTTTTGCATTTTGGACAAAATGCTAAATTCACATATAGTTTTGGTCAATCCGAATCTGCATTTTTCAGTGAACAAAATATTCAGACTCAAATTCAAATAGTTTCATTGAGCTCTACAGGCAGTAGGTATAAGAAAAGAAATATTTCCTCCCTAGGCTTGTCACATCACATGTCGACACATTGCCATTTCTCCCTTCAGGATTCCAAAAGGCCTGGAACAAGCTGTAGTTGTAAAGACAAATCTATAAGGCAGCAGAGAAGGAGAAAAGGAGTTGAAACTTTTCCTTTCCCACTCAGTTGCCAAAAACCACACATCTACTTTAGCTCTGCCAACAAAGTCCATGCATGACAAAGCACGAAATATACCAGTAGAGGAAGAATGAAGAATTCTAGTGAGCCTGATACAAGTTTGTTAATGTTAAGTGCCAATTAAATGCTAGGATTACTGCCTCTGCCTTAATCTAGTCGGAGGCACCATTTCAATAGAGATTTAAAAAGTATATTTGTAATTGCAACTCAACCTGTTGTACCATCAATACCATAATGTCCTGCTTCCTGATTTATATTATTAGTGTTCTGTTACGGCCTCTCTTTCTGTTTTGTTTTTAAAGAGATTATGCTAGAAACCCAGAAGTTAGCGTCAAAAAAGGGAAATAAGCTCATCTGTTATGACATGCCCTGTTCCTTTTTACAGTATCCTAAATTATAGCCTTAGCTACTTATCTTGATGTTATGAAGAAATAACCCAGTTTTAAAGGATTGGATCATATACCATTCAATAGGCCTGCGCAAAGCAGCAAGTATCCGATTTGGCTTTGGATTCAGTCGATTCGGAGGGACAGTGATTCAATTCAGTGATTGGAATCACTGTCCTAATTTGATTCAGCCAATTCGGATTTGGAGTTTCAGCTGCTGAATCAGGCCAAATCTCCTCTGAATCAAACAGGCAGCAGTGTTGGTGGCAGGGGCATGGCAGCAGTGAACGGGCCACCCCTGCCTGCTCCCCCAGCCCCTCCCCCCCATGGCTGCCTGGCCTAGCCCCTGTGTCCAGCCACTTAAAAAAAGAAAGAAAAAAGCCCCGTACTCACCAGCTCGTGGCAGAGCTCCCCCATGCAGCGTGGGGCAGCAGTCCCCACCGCCTGGCACCTGCACAGCAGCTGTCACATTACACAGTGTAGCATGGCTTGGCAGGATGCCGTGCACTGTCCCGAAGCTGAGGCGGGGTTCCAGCAGTCACCCGGAGCCTGGCAGGGCTCACCCATGTGGCCCCAGCTCTGGGACAGCACGTGGAGCTCCACAGTGCCCTGCCAAGCCACACAGCACCTGCACAATGCAACACCTGCTGCACAGGCACCAGGCAGGGGGGGAGGCTGAACTCTGCTGTCCCCCGTTACCCTGCGCTGTGCAGGGGGGCTCTGCCATGAGCTCCCAGAGGCCCCGATCAGGCCCCTGCTGCAACCAGTGAGTGTGGGACTTTTTTTTTTTTTTTTTTTTTTAAGTGCCAAGGCGCTGGGGCAGGCGGGGCAGTCATGGTGGGGGCTGGGGGAGCAGGCGGGGATTGGGGGAGCCGGCAGGGGATGGGGCCAGATGGGGGTCCCCCCATGATCCCCTCCCCCCTCCTCCAGCCCCCTACTTACTGGCACAGAAACCGGGCCAAGCACCCTGTGGCAGAGTGAGTGAGTGGGGACTGCCTGAATTTCCAAATTGATTTGGAGGCTTCCAATTTGATTCAGACCTTTTAATGAGTCTCTCAATTTGATTCAGAGATTCAGCTCCCAAATCAGGCCGAATCTCCTTCAAATTAAATTGGCTACCGAAGCTTCACGCAGCCCTACCATCCAGTGCCATGGATTCCATGGATTCACTCTGATGATTCAGATCCTGAATACCCCTGAGTTGTAAATTGTTGCTGGAGTAGCACTGAGTGTTGCCTTATTAGAATTCAGCCCTACTGCCTCTCAAGAAATACACAGACACCTTTATTCCGTTCTTGTGCTCTGAACGTTCTTTCTGAAATTATAGCCACCACCTCCCACCTTGCCTTCTATGAAGCTGCTGTAATGGAGTATGCGGCTTTACCCTTGTTATGGAGAGTTGTACTGTGCAAAAGAGGTGAAGTTCATGGTTGATCATGATCTTCATCTTAGGTCAAGACCACGGAGCATCCTGAAGATAAGGACTGACTGAACCAATGCACTTACATCAAAATTCTAAGGGAAACCAGCATAAAATGTGGAAGACAGGTCTGATGTGCTCATGGTAAGCTGTGCTGCTGAGAAGATGCATTACACAAGTGATTCTTAACCAGGGTGCCATAGCACCCTGGGTTGTCTTGGGATCCTTTCAGTGATACCACAGAATGCCATGTAATATTAGCACAGTTAGGTGTGCAAACATAATTCACAAACATGACTCATAAACCCAAGGATGTCAAATAGGAATCCATAATGTTAAAACCATTCTGATTTGCTGTGGTCTTTTTGAATTCTTTGTAACAAAATAGCTTTATTATTTTTCTGTAGTCAAAAAATGTGTTAAAACTAAGAGCTGGCATTTTCCACAGGTTGCCTCGAGCCTCCAGTATAAAAAGGTTGAGAACCACTGTGCTACATCATTGCAGTTTTCTAAGTACTACAGGCTTTATATCCAGATATTACACATTGCTGTGGGCCATTTGAGAAAGGACAAAGGCATGAATAATTAAGAACAGACCTTTGTTGCCAAGATGGCACAGCATCTCCTAGCAAACCAGAGATGATAGAAAGCCTTGCTTGTTGTTGTTGGCATTTACTTGGTACGCAAATGTCTCAATTTGTGTTCACGGTGAGAAGTAAGGAAGCTGAAGGATTACACAAACATGTCACACAGAATATGTAATGTGATAATCTGTCCTCCCAGGAGTGTGTATGTATCTCTCTCTCTCTCTCTATCTATATATATATATGCTATGTAAATCTAATTCTGTTGTCTCTCACTGGCTCTACACCTATGTAAATCCATTAATTTACTTGAAGTCACTCCTAATTTACATTAATGTCAATAAAATCAGAATAAAGTGTACATACATGCAAAAGTTGAAGGTATGTGTGGCAAAATGTATCATGAGATCTTTATTTACTACATACAGTTGTTCAGGATTTCAGCTTATGTTCACCCCTCCACTTCCCTCCAAATAAAAACAGAACAAAAGCAAATACATGTTAAATCTGTTTGGTAGCAGTAGATGTACAGAAGGAATAATATGTTTACTTTCTGTAGCATTTGCAGATAACACATCAGCTGTGCTATGAAACAAATCACACCATGCCTGAACATTAGGCAGTCTTGCACAGAAAATATATCATTGATATTTGGAGTGAGAACTATATGAATGAAATGCTCCGTGCCCTAAACTATTAAGAACCCAGCCCAACTCTCACTGAAGTCAACAACCGTTTGCCCAAAGAAGTTGGATCAGGCACTTAAGCAGAACATATTCTTGCTAGACAGATGATGTCCAAAGCAAATAATGGCAAAAATGGGAGTTCTCATGATATGGCACTCACAGTTTGGAATTGTTTCTCATTTACAAAGGACTAGGATTCTAGCTTGAAAAGAAAGCCCCTATATTTGAGTGGTGGAGATACCATTAGGACGCATTGTCCCTGCCCTAGCCAGGGACAATATGCTCTTGCTCTTGAGTTTTTACAGCAAAGGCATTACTGCTCACATACATCAAACATGGAAATGCAGCATTGAAGCCTCTCCTGGGGCAACTCCCATGGCTGCTTTGAAGACCTTGATTTCAGCCATGCTTGACAGCAGTGATAAGAGACACCCCTGAAGCAACGTCAGTGCTGCATTTCTTGATTTGGTGCACACAAGTGGGAGCAGATAGGCATATGCTTCCAGTGCTGGGAACATGTTATAAACATGCCATTAGACTCCATGGACATATACTGGTAAATAAAATTGATATTATTTGCGCTGTTGTTAATCACCTATACAGTATGTACAGTATACTGATGCAGGTGCTGGTATGGATGCACAATGACTCCATCAAATTGATTTGTGGTCAAACCGAAGTCTATTCTAGCTTTGTTCTCTTTGCTGCTGTTTTAATTCTCACATTTTTTCATCTACAAAACTGGCATTTCTTCAGGGTTTCCTACTGGTGCCTCTCATGTTCTCATTATTTATTGAAACTGCCTGCAGCCTGCATTTACACGCATGACAGTAGTGCTGTTTCCTTTGCCTTTTTTGTCTGCTTTTAAAATCCTAGGATTGGCAGAATCTAAACAATCTGTAAAGCAAAATGATTTCAAATAAATCTGTAAGGTCCCTTCCAGTCCTACTTTCTTATGATCCTATGACTCTATAAAATTTCACATGGCCAAAGATTACTTGGGCAAGTGGCCCATGTGACACACAACAATTAATTGCCCAGACCACGTGGGTATCGGCCACTGCCCTGTACTGGATGGAATAAGAATTGTATTAAAGGAACAGACAGATAAAGTATGTATACTACTGTAATCAGCATTACACACATATAAAAAAGTAGCAGACAGATGACAAATATCATTAAATGGGAGTAACTTTGCCCAATCCAGTGGAAAATAATCTGTGAAAGAATCTGGGCAAGTTTCTACTGGTATAAATTATGCTGGATCACATTTTGGCTATCACCTCCAATCCCAAAGTAGCTGTTGGCTAAAGGCATACAGACTATCCCACCTACAGGCAAAGTGCCATAATAGTTACCTACCCTGTGAACTACCCAAGGACAATTGCGTGTCTGATTTATTCTTGATTACAATGTAATTTATACATTGGTACAAAAACCTGATATAAAGTAGGGCTGTGCAAAGCTTCGGTTGCTGATTCAATTTGGCGGAGATTCAGCCCAATTTGGTGGCCAAATCTCCGAATCCAAATTGAATCAGGAGACCCTTTAATCTCTCTGAATCAATTCGGAGAGATTCAGAAAGATTCGGTGATTCAGACATAGACACAGTTTTAAATGTTTTTCCTATGTACCTCAAGGTAGCAGGGGGCTCGTGAATGCTGTGATGCTGGGGCAGATGGAGTGTCCCACAGGAGCACGGGGGGGCTCCCCAGCGTGCTCGGCAGCAGACCCAGAAGTGGACCAGAAGTACTTCCATCCCACTTCCGGGTTCACCACCAAGCACTGGGGGGGGGGGGGCCTGTGCCCTTGTGGGATGCTCCATCCGCCCCAGCATCGCAGCATTCACGAGCCACACCTGGTACCTCGAGGTATGTAGAAGAGGTATGTAGAAAAAACATGTAAAGCTGTGTCTATGGATGAATCGCTGATTCTCTGAATCAGCACTGAATCTTCAGATTCAGATTCGGCCAAAACAAATCAGGGATGGTGATACAAATCAACTAATCGAATCACTGTCCCTGATTCAGGCTGAATCTGAATCCAAATCGAATACAGCCCATTTCACGCACCCCTATTATAAAGTACACTGGAGTAGTGTTTTTCTGACCATGCCTGAAGACTTCCTTGGCCAAGAAATGGAAAAAAAAAACACCTTAACCAGAGAATCTAATTGGAGTTCCTGGACTCTGCATTGTTTTCAGACTCTAACACTAAGCATAGCAAGAATAACTTTACCAGCAATTCCCCAATGTGGCATAGAGCATCAGATCACATTTTTCAAGGTCAATAAATGGAAGGTATCATGCCCAATAACAAAAGATTGACTCAAGTGAGCATGCTCAGAGCACACTAACATATGAGAAGGACTTTCAGAGGACAATTTTTGCATCTGTCTAGAGATTGCTGGATGCACCATAAATATAACCAGTTAGCAGCATCCCCCATGCACCATCAGGTGGCTATGGTAAGGTTTTCTTTTATTTACCTTTCTGTTTTAAAATAGAGCTCACAAGGAAACATAAAGCTCTATTCATACAAGCACAATCTTCTCTTCTGTTTTCTAATGGACTGTTAAAATAGTCTCTTCTGTTTAAAATAGTCTGTTTTTGACCATCTAATTTTCTAATGGTTTCTTCTGCTTAAAGTGGTCTGTTTTTGATATTTTCCCCAAGATGGCATTCTCCTCCACCCACCTGATGGAGGATTTGAAATTTCCAGACAATTCTACATTTTATTTCCACGCTTAGGAGATCTTCCCTTTGCCCTCAGCACGTCATTGTTATCAGCTATATCAATAGTGTCAGTTCTTGTGAAAGTCTCTCAGGCAAGGATTTACCACTGGGACTCAGTGGGGATGGAACACCCTCCCAAGCCACACTAAATAAGGTTTTTGTTATCTCTATTAAATAAATGTAAGCCCTCCGTGAATACTGTTCCTAGGTAGACTTCTGTAAATGCTGTTTATTGTTCCTTGTTTATATTGTGCTTTTCTTTTCTCCTTCATTGTTCACCATTGCTGAGGGCTAGCTACAGTTTGGTATGCATTTAGTTTGGTATGTGTTATTCTTTGGTAGTCATTCAGCACCTCTGCCACTTAATTTAGCAACCGTTTACCTGTGTCCATCATTAAAATCCCGGAATGGCAATGGGAGAGCATTAAAGATGCTTAAACTTCCATCCTAAAAAAATTTTGCATTTGTATCTTCAAAAGCCACTCAAAATGTAGCAAGAATTACTGCATTTACTTGAATATAAGACAAGGCCTTTCCCCCAATCAGCATGGGAGAAAAGCCCCTTGTATTCACATATGAAGCAGAGGGGCAGTAGGTAGCTGCTGCAGCTCTGATTCTGGCCCTGATCCTGGGTCAGGGACAGAGTCAGATCCACAGCAGCCTTCTTCCTCCTGCACCTCCACTTCCCCTCTGAAGCTTCTGCCCACACCTTACCCCCTTCATCCCCCTTACTGCCAGGCACAGCTCAGCTCTGGCTGGGCTGGGATCTCTCCTGGGAACGGAGTAAATGGAAACTTCTTCCCCTGCCCAGTCAATCAGCAGCACCAACAGTGCTGCAAGGCCAGGCAAGGGCTGAACTTCCATATGCCATGCTCTGGGATGGAGCAGCCTGAGCAGCATCTGACAGCAAGGTGGAGGGGAAAGGGAAGAGACAAAAACTTCAGGGAGTAGAAGGGGAAGGGGCAGAGACTGGGGGAAGTTTGGGAGGAAGAGGCAGAGATTGGAGGCAGCAGAGAAGAGGGGTGGAGGCTGTGGAGTGCTGAGTGTGGGGGGTTCAGGTGGCATGGGGCCAGGAACGCTGCAGAGGGAAGAAGTGGGTGGGGTGGAGGACAAGGGTGCCACCTGACCCTTCCCCTGCCACTGCTTTCCCTGCTGTAGCAGTCAGTGAAGAGGATTCATAACAATCCTCCAATACTTAGATTCTATACCTGGACAATTATAACAAATTTATAGATTGTCTATATATAGAATCTAATTATTGGGGGTCATCTTGTCCCCCCCCTAATTACTGGGGTCCATCTTGTATTTGAGTAAGTATGGTATTTCACCCTGTGTTTTTGTTGTGTATACAATTTCCTAAGTTTAAATCTTACCCCTATAAAATATGGTCTTCCATCTATACTGGATTTCTCTGAAGGGTCATCATTTTGACACAAGGGACATGAAGAGCAAAGCAGGATGAACAAACTGCTCTTTTCAAACTGACATACTCTGGATTCTTCTGAAAACTATTTGTCAGGGTCTCAAGCTCTTCAGAGCTAAAATAGACAGGTCTCATCAGAAAAGTTCAGATCCTAATCCAAATCCAGATTGCGCTTTCCCAGAAATCTGCGGAGTTGCTGATCCAGGGTGTTGTTTCAGACCCATCTGTACTCAAGAAGAGTGTACACATTGCACTCTTTTGTGAACAGCTGCAAGTAAACAGAGCATATCTTGAACTGCAGTGCATTAAGAAACAGCCTTCTGCAAACTTCCTCTAGGGTTTTTATATCTTAGGGACAACAGAACATATTTATAGGGTAGCTGAATTTTCAGCAGTTAATACCAATCAGATCTTTCTGATTAATTCCTTTGCCCAGCATGCCCTTCCTTTTCCTTGTGGCTTTTTTTCTGCTCATTTTTCTCCAGTATCAAATAAGCACTGATTTTACTTCACCTGCAACATTTCTGATAGCTGGTCCAATCTTTGGTATTCCACACACAAGTACAGCATGGGAAGCACAGTATAAAATAAAAGGGAGCTAGTCCTGGCAAGAGCTTTTCTATAAGAGTGAACAGTCCTCTAAGCACAGACTTTGTCTTACAGTAGTCAATAAGTTTTCTTGCCATGAGGTTAAGAGAAGCAGGATTTAAATGCATAAAAGTATGTCATAAAAAATAAATTATATATGAAGGATGCATACAATGCAGATATACCTTCCAAGGTTTAATGAGAGTCTAAAAGAGAAAATGAAAGGTAAGTGCTGTAGTCACTCTCAGATGCAGCTAAAGATTTTTTTTTTAAATATGTTAGTAATGATTTGGGGTGGTTGCTTTTTATTTTCTTACTGTATCCCAAATACAGCAACATTTCCCTGGTTAGAAGAATGGATAGGAATCTCTCACACACTCTATCTGCTGTGAGCAAGGATTCTTTCAGAGACAGTGAATGCAGCAAGGCACTGGCAGCACAACAGGGACAGCCAGCCATTTCATTGTTTTATTGCTCGGTTTAGACACATCATTCAAAGTACATTTTCAAAACCCTGGTAAGGACTTGCATTTAAAACAACTCATGACCAGTGTGGCTGTTTACTGCCCATGGACTACTTCAAGAATGATCTTTTATCTTATTTACCACTGAATAATGAATCATCATTTCTATCTGATGAAGTCAAGTAGTATCAGCAGGCCTTTGCATTACCTCCTCCTATAACTAAAAGAGTTAAAGAGGATAATCAGGATTTGGTATATGGTAGCATGTGATGCTCTATGAATTATGTCAGGATACACTACATCATATCATTTGGTGGACATCCCTTTGCTTCTTGCTTCAACAGCCGTTCCAAAAAAAGGCAAGGTTCTTTGGGTAGATGTAATATCTTTTAGTAAACCAAATAAATAGTTGGAAAAAAGTCCTTTCGGGCACAAACACCCCTCTTCAGGCATTGGGAGACTCTGCTATTGGAAAAAGGTTATTTGCAAGCTTTCAGGCACACATAACCTTGCCTGCCTATGTCCTTAGACCAGCACGGCTACAACCAACAGTCCAACAAAATACATTTTAAACAAAATGATCCTGAGAAGCTGAAAAACAGTAGGGTATTTTGAGTTGGTTTCATGTTCCTACCTGAAGCAGTCACTGTTGAGTATTACTCTTCTCATTGTCTATATAATGATACAAGGGAGAAGAGATTGATGTCATATATCTTGACTTCAAAAAGCCTTTGATCTGGTATCCCATGATTACCTCTTGGTGAAACTGGCCAATTGTGGCCTTGGGTCCACCATGATCTGCTAACTGGGGAATTGGCTCCGTGGCCGGACCCAGACGGTGGTAATTGATGGAAGTCAATCATCATGGTGCCCTGTGACCAGTGGGGTCCCCCAAGGCTCTGTCCTTGGACCCATATTGTTCAACATCTTCATTAATGATGTGGACATTGGAGTCAGAAGCGGACTGGCCAAGTTCATCTATGGCACAAAACTTTGGGGCAAAGCAGCCACACCTGAAGACAGGAGGGTGATCCAGCCTGACCTGGACAGGCTCAGCAAATGGGCGGAGGAGAACCTGATGGTGTTTAACACTAAAAAATGCAAGGTTCTCCACCTTGGGAGGAAAAACCTGCAGCATCCTTATAGGCTCAGCAGTGCTATGCTGGCTAGCTCTTTGGAAGAAAGAGACTTGGGGGGTTCATCATTGACCACAAGATGAACATGAGCCTTCAATGCAATGCTGTGGCTAGTAAAGCAACCAAAATGCTGACTTGCATCCATAGATGCTTCTCAAGCAAATCCCGGGACGTCATTCTCCCCTTGTACTCGGCCTTGGTGAGGCTGCAGCTGGAGTACTGCATCCAGTTTTGGGCCCCACAGTTCAAAAAGGATGTGGAGAAGCTTGAGAGATTCCAGAGGAGAGCCACACACATGATCAGAGGTCAGGAAAACAGACCTTACAATGACAGGCTGAGAGCCCTGGGGCTCTTTAGCCTGGAAAAGCGCAGGCTCAGGGCTGATCTGATGGCCACCTATAAGTTTATCAGGGGTGACCACCAGTACCTGGGGGAACGTTTGTTCACCAGAGCGCCCCAAGGGATGACGAGGTCGAACGGTTTTAAACTACTGCAAGACCATTTCAGGCTGGACATAAGGAAGAATTTCTTTACTGTCTGAGCCCCCAAGGTCCGGAATAGCCTGCCATCAGAGGTGGTTCAAGCACCTACATTGAACACCTTCAAGAAAAAATTGGATGCTTATCTTGCTGGGATTCTATGACCCCAGCTGACTTCCTGCCTTCGGGCAGGGGGCTGGACTCGATGATCTTATGAGGTTCCCTTCCAGCCCTAATGTCTATGAAATCTATGAAATATCATTTAAGCATGCTTATTCTTTCACTCCAACCTTAAGGTCTACTCCTATGTTGAGATTAGCATGCTGAAATTAGTCATTTGAGCTGGAACAAGAGGTCATGATTTCCCAAAAGGCATGCTCCTGCATTACCATTTTCTTTCCTGTGCTCTGTGAGCTTGAGATTTTGCATGCCTTAGTGGCTTTGAAACAAATTTCAAAGAAGGGCCACAAGAATGATTAATGGCCTAGAGGACAAACGTTATGAGGGAAGACTAAAGGATCTGGGACTATTCAGCCTGGGGAAGAGAAGACTGAGGAGGGATTTGGTGGCCATCTATAAGTATGTAAGGGGTGAATATTGGGAACTGAGAGAAAAACTGTTCACTAGGGTGCCCCAGGGGAGGACAAGGAGCAATAGCCACAAACTGTTAGAGGAGGGTTTCAGGTTGGACGTAAGGAAGAACTTCTTTATCGTAAGGGTGACCAGAATCTGGAATAGACTTCCCAAGGAGGTAGTGCAGCCCCCAACCTTGGAAGTCTTCAAGAGGAGACTAGACAGACACCTTATTGGGATCATTTAATCTCAGCAATATTCCTGACCAGAGCAGGAGAATTTGACTCGACAATCTTTCGAGGTCCATTCCAGTACTTAATTTCTATATGTCTGTTTTTCCCCCAGACTTATGACACACAGTTATGGTTATCAGGAGGTTTATTTTCCATCTTCGTTGTCCCCATCAATTATTTCTCATAGTTAAAACAGAAGTTTTCACTTCAATGAATACTGTCCAGTCTTCAGGGCTTTTAGAGTCATTCTTCTCCACTTGATGGCAGAAATGATGGAAGACCCAGGATGTCATCCTCCCACTGTACTCAGCCTTGGTGAGGCTGCAGCTGGAGTACTAGATCCAATTCTGGACTCCACAATTCAGAAAGGATGTGGAGAAACTTGAAAGAGTCCAGAGGAGAGCCAGGCGCATGATCAGGGCAAGAAAATAGGCCTTATGAAGAGGCTGTGAGCCATGGGACTCTTCAACCTGGAAAAGTGTAGGCTCAGGGGTGATTTGGTGGCAGCCTATAAGTACATAAGGGGTGTGCATCAGGATCTGGGGGAATGCCTGTTTACCACAGCACCCCACAGCACCCCACAGCACAGCAGTCCTAGTGGACTCCAAGATGAACATGAGCCGGCAGTGTGAAGAAGCCATCAGAAAAGCCAATGGCACTTTATCGTGCATCAGCAGATGCGTGACGAATAGGTCCAGGGAGGTGATACTTCCCCTCTATAGGGCGCTGGTCAGACCGCAGTTGGAGTACTGCGTGCAATTCTGGGCGCCACACTTCAAGAAGGACGCGGATAACCTGGAGAGGGTCCAGAGAAGGGCCACTCGTATGGTCAAGGGCCTGCAGACCAAGCCCTATGAGGAGAGACTAGAGAAACTGGACCTTTTCAGCCTCCGCAAGAGAAGGTTGAGAGGTGACCTTGTGGCTGCCTATAAGTTCATCACGGGGGCACAGAAGGGAATTGGTGAGTATTTATTCACCATGGCACCCCTGGGGGTCACAAGAAACAATGGCCACAAGCTAGCAGAGAGCAGATTTAGATTGGACATTAGGAAGAACTTCTTCACAGTTCGAGTGGCCAAGGTCTGGAACGGGCTCCCAAGGGAGGTGGTGCTCTCCCCTACCCTGGGGGTCTTCAAGAGGAGGTTAGATGAGTATCTAGCTGGGATCATCTAGACCCAGCACTCTTTCCTGCTTATGCAGGGGGTCGGACTCAATGATCTATTGAGGTCCCTTCCGACCCTAACATCTATGAATCTATGAAACCCCAAGAGAAGACAAGGTTCAACAGTCACAAACTCCTGGAAAACCGTTTCAGGCTGGACATAACAAAAAACTTCTTTACTGTCTGAGCCCCCAAGGCCTGGAATAGACTCCCCCCAGAGGTGGTGCAAGCACCTACTCTGGACACTTTCAAGAAAAATTTGGATGCCTATCTTGCTGGGATCCTTTGTCTTCTTGCCCCTTGGAGAGAGGGCTGGACCCAATGACCTTATAAGGTCCCTTCCAGCCCTAATGTCTATGAAATAATGTGATGACAAAATAAGACAGTGATTTATCGTGATTTTTAAAGCCTTTCCTATACCAGCAACTTTCAAGAAGTGTTTCCCCATTCACAGGACAAATGATGCTGGTAACGGAGGCTACTCTAGAATAGGCTATCTATTGCCATGTTTACCACCATGTTATGTAGGCCTGCTCATCTCTTCCTGTGGGATCCATTTCTAGCCAGTTGACAATTCTGCTGAACTGAACTGGAAGGCTTCCTCAAATCAAAAGTTGCCTGGACAAACCTGTTTGATCACTTCTATTGAAATATGCTTCCTTGTATAAATGCAAGAAAAAAGAAAATATATATATAAAGATAGGCCTAGATACTGTCAGGAAATCCAACAGCGTCTGGGCATTTTTCCTTCAGAAGTAGTGTTACAGTCTGGTGTGCTAACACAGCATCTATACACACAATGAGGTTTTAATTATGAAGTTGAAACTCACTGAATTACTCCACTGTACCTGAATGAAAGGAAATATGTATGCATCAGCCATTTTTTAACTGATTCAATCATTTTCTGATAACAAATATGAGGGATTCCAAGAAACAAAAGCATTTGAAATAGCAAAGCTGGAGCAAAATAGTAATTTAAAAACAGCAAGTCATCAAGCCCAAAGGTTATATCCAACAGTTGTGAAGCAGCACAAATATGAACGGGCTGAGTCGCTAACGAAAAAGATGTAATCTTTTGCGTATTGGCAAATGCATTAAAAACAGCCACAGTTTCAAAAGTCTACAGAATAGAAAATGTTGGAACCTTAATAAATTCTCTATGGAGTCTATGTAGGGAGTCAGAGACCAGTAAGTCTTACATCTTCACCTGGCAAAGTGGGTGAAACTATAATTAAAGAGAGAAAACCAAAACTCAATATAATAGGACAGAATTTCTGAAAGAATGTTAGGTCTTATCCAGTATGGCAAGTGTCAAAATCCAAAGTCCTCAATAATTCCCTGCCATTCCTATCTCTTAGTCATGATCTGAAACTTGGACTCAAGTATAAGGCATCAAAGGGAGTTGATTCAGTGCAGAAAAGGGCTTCATCTGCAATGTTTTGATACAGTTTTGGAGGCAAACTTCTACAGATTTCAGAGGTATTTGGACCAAAGGGTTGGTTTGGGGTTGAACTATATTGCAAGATATATAGAATACTGTAGACTTCATAAATATTCTAATAGGGATCTCTGGAATTCATGCCAGTAGTGTGTGGTACAGTGTGGCAGCTTCTTTAATCTTGGAGTTTCCCCAACACATGCCTCCCTCCCTCCACTCAGCGCTGACTGATGGAGTGGCCTCGTCACTCGCTGCTTGCACCTGAAACTGCAGCAGCAGTTTTTGCCTCCTGATTATCAGGCATGGGTGGTAAGCAACAGGGCACCTCCACTAATCAGTGGTGGGAGTCACTTGGGGGAAACTCCAAGATTAAAGAAGCCGCTGTGTCCCACACTTCTGGCAGAAATTCTGGAGATGTCTATCTATTGACCGTACCTGAACTGGTCTGGAAACCATATACAAACCAGGAGTGAAAAAAATACACGCAGAAGCTTTTCGAGCTCTAAAACCTGCTACTGCCATCAATTTACGATCACCAACAGAAATCTCCCAGGATGCATTTATGCATGTCTTCCTGGCCTTTTGCCTGTTTGTTTTGTTTCCCTGGTGATTTTAGTGCTAATATGGCACTGCACAACCAGGAAGTCAAGCCCTGGTTACAAAGAGGGAAGAGAAAAGAGTGGAAAGGAGACCTGGTCCCTTTGAGACACAACCTTTAGGGCTAGCAAGGACCAGGTGCGGCTGAGCTGGCCACATGACTGGAAGGGGGGAGTGGCCCAGACAGATAAAATCTTGCCCAGCAGAGAGGAAAAGGCCAGTAGGATCGTGGGGAGGGCTGGACCACTTGCCTGGAGGAAAGAGGGCCCTGCTAGACTGTCAGCAGCCCTGGAGAGGAAAAAGTTTTCTTAGAGTTTTCCTTTCGTTATTGGTTTCTTAAACAGTAAGTCCACAGGGCTGACCCTTGAGACAGAACTGCGTCCATCACCCTGAAGCACAGAAGAAATTTAAGTTACGGATTCCTTTTTTCTTCTTCTTTTTTTGTTTGACATACTCATAGTGGATTGGGACTGCCTGTAAGAGGAGATGTGGAGGCTGCAGAACAGGGCGTCCCAGCACCCTGCCTCACCTCACCTCACCATAAGGAAAGTTAGCACCACAGCAATCCAAGAACCTGCTGTGGTGGTGCAAGTCACTGAGTGGAATTAAGGCAACTGAGACTGAGAATCAGAACTGAGCAACAGAGGAAGCCAGCAAGGTAACAACCTGACCAGGAAACCTAGGGAGAAGCATTGAGACCCTTCCTTGGAATTCCTTCCCTCTTTTACTTCTACCTCTACACCTCCCAGATCAACTCTTTTTCCAACAAGCTATGGCAAGTATGTGGGAATGAGAGGTCTTCAAGCAGGTAGTGGTGGCAGGACAGACTATTACAGGATGTAGAAACCTCCTTCCCCCCTAAATTCTGTCACATACTGCCAAATTTTATAGACTCATGAATTAATCTTTTTTTCTGCTCTTGTTCAAAAGTCTATGACATTCTATACATTTGTTTTGGGGACAGAAGAATAAAATGCTTCAGTGCTTCAATTCAAGAAATGCTGGATGTCAGCAGCCCAGCACTGATGAGCAATGCTATAATAATAAGTCAGCACACGCACACACACGCACACAGAGGAAGAACAGAGTGAATCAGTGAGGAAACAGATTTCAGCTTCAAGCTCTCAAAGGATTCTTGGAAACAAGTAAACCTTTATTTTAAACATTATAAAAAGTATCTGGAGAGCGTCTTTTGAAACAAGTTGAGTTCCACAAAGTACAAGTGAAAAGAAACATTAAATGGTGGCATGAAAAGGAAGGAGAAACACAAAAATACCAAGCACTGAGAGGGTAGCTTTTACAGACTGAGCAACTACCATGATCTTACAGAGGGAAAGATCAGAGTTACTGAAGTCAACTGAGTGATGCAGGATATAGGAGGCTTGAATTAAGCTTTATGAACTTGATTCTCCTCCCATGGCCTTGCTACCGGTAACAAAACTCCACTGGCTTCACTGAAACAACTCCAGAATTACACTGGTGTCTACAATAGGAAAACCAGTCTTTCATGCCCATTTATAGATCATTAACCATTTCTCCCATCACCCTGTGCCTCAGTGGTGGCATCTTTAGTATTAGGCTTAAAAAATAATCTAGGCAATCTGATTCATCAGTAGAGAGCTCCATAACCTATTTTTAATGCAAATTTCAATATGTATCTGACTGAGTACAGTACTTCACTTACTCCATTTCACTCTTTCTATTAAGGTACATCAATTTAAGCATGTCTTGGCAGGATAGACTTCATGAATGTAACTTTATTCAATGATGAAATGATTGTTCCTAGGTATATGTAGCATAGCCAGCCCTCCCACATGGTGTGAAATCCAGAATATGCCCTACATAGCCACAATCTTCCCTCATATAAATTGAGATAAATATATAGATACAAAAATACTTTTAGTTGCACTTCTGATATTTGCTACTGGATCAATTATAATCTCTATGTCTGATATATTATGTCACTAGTGAATTACCCGTCAAGAATGACCAGGGGGAGGGGAATGCAGCACCACCACCCATCACCCTGCACTGCCACTGCCTCCCAGGAGCAGGGGGGTGGGGGGAAGCTTGCCCCACTGCCCCCGCCATCCCCCTCTACCTTCACCCTGCACCACCGCTGCCTCCAAGAAGCAGGGCCACCACTGCCTCCAAGGAGCAGCACTTCATTCCCTCCATGCCCACTGTCATGGTGGTGCTCTGCCATCCCACTCCATCCCCCTCCAGCAGCACCCCACATTGCCACCACTTCCAAGCTGGAGAGTTCCAAGAGTTCCCCCCCTCGCCTCCCGGCCCCATGTCCAGCCATCTGTCTGTGTGTCCGTCTGTACGATTGACTTCGATTGGTTGTTTCAATAGGCAGGATGATTAGTTGCCAAGACAACCAATCAGAGTGCTCCAAGAGCATTACGGACAGACAAACAGACACACAGACAGATGGACTAAGCCATTTATATATATAGAATTATAGTAATGAGTGTCCTTTAATATTTATTTATGATTTTTTCTCATCTTAAGAATGAAAGCATCCAGCCCTAAGAGTCAAACTCACAATAAAAAGCACTATTAAAACATCATAATATAATCCTTTGAAATAAAGACCCTTTTAATTTTTTTTCATTTTACTGTTACACATAAATGTAAATTACACGTCATTTAAATTGTAAATGGAATTTGTGTTAAAGCAACAACTTTTTGCTTCCAGTATTTATTATATGAAACCATTAGGAATGTTAAAGTAGAGAGAGAGATTCATTCCCTAGTGCCTATCTCTCATTACTGCACTTAGCTGGGAGCCAAGAGAGATGGGCTGCCTCTGTGCTGACTGAAAAGAGATGTTGAAGCCCATACTGTTTTCTCAATGCTGATCATAGCAACGGAGACTTGCAATCTCTGTGAAAAAAATATCTTGAAGACTGCTCTTTCATTAGCTGCCAGTGGCCCCTGAGCTGATAGGGCTCACCAGGTTTAGAGCCAACAGGCAGGACAGAAATGAGGGGAAGGTAGCACTAAGCTGATTGTAGAATAAAAGCCCGCTTTGCTTATCATGAGGTGATCTCCTGTTCTTGTCAATACTAGCTTTAGGACCTTCTTGGCAATAGTGAGGCACTGCTCAGTCACATGAAATAGCCCAGTTTCTTTTTTCTCTTCTTTTCTCATGTAGCATGGTGGTGATACAGAAAAATTATACTGTTTTCCTATTTTCCATATACCCAGTTAGTTAGTCATCTTCCCCCACTGACTGTCTGTCTGTGTATGGAGCACAACGAGAGAGAAAAATATGTTAAATGGGTAGCTATACAATTTATAAAGAATAAATTAAATAGGATGGAGACTGAGGGACTAAAATGCTTCCTGAAACAACTTTTAATTCCTTTTATAAACTGATCAGATGTCAAGCTTATAGTATTCCCTTTATTTCAAGTATAAAATGTGTAGCTGGTTCTCTTGTAGTGGCGACTGACAGATCAATACAGATTACTGAATACTCAAAGTAAGCATTTAGAACTATTTCTTGACTAAAGATGAATAATAGATCATAGAAAAGATCTACTGTCATAAGTCAAATCAAGGAATCACTTTATTAAAGATATAAAATTATCCTGAGCTGGCCTCCTTAAGAAAGAACAGCTTGTTCCTTGTAACAGGGGAATTCTTGATTATTCATGGACAACAATGGGGTGTGTCAAGTATTACCAGGCTATTTCTGTTATTGATAAATAGTAAAGCAATACAAAAAGTAGGTCTGAAGCTGTTTCTTTTCACATTGCTCTGTCTTGAGTGCATATTTATATTACAGTCAGAGTACCTACTCTGGGAGAAAATAAAAGCTCTTTAATCCACCAAAGAAAGGCATAACAAAAATCAATGGCTGGAGAAAGCTGCCAGGCAAATTCAAATTAGAAATAAAGCCAACATTTCTAAACTGCAAGAGTTATTAACCAGTGGAAAAAACAATCAAGAAAAGGGATAAAAACTCCATCTTTTAATGTATTCAAATCAAGATGCTTTCCTGGAAAGTGTGTTTTAGTCAAACAAATTTACTGAGCTCAATACAGGGGTACAAAGTTGACATGAAAAGTCTTTCCTAGTCTGGTTAAGGTTGACCAAAATCCGTAGCCACGAACACGCAAGTGATATAGTAAGTATCACATTCGGATGCCTTTGACTCTCCAGTCTGAGTGGCCAGGTATCTTTTTATATCCATAGGAGAAGCTTTTGGCACAAGTCCAGAGTGGAGCTCAAATGCATGCTTGTGGAACCAGAGGGAGATAGATACCTGTCACCATACCTGTCAATACAGGTGCAACTAGAAAAAATGTAATAGCTTTTGATGTACAGGAAGTCAATAACTTATTCAGAGAAAATGCAGTTTTGGAGCTACATCCTATTTCACCTTCACAAGTCTAAGTGGCACTCACATAGCCACATAATTGCAATTCTTGGCACTTACACACAGCTTGAAATCCATGTAGCTATGCTTGCCCTGTGCAACCCGACTGAGCATACTCAGTAGACTGCACTATAATAGCATAGGTACCCAGGGGAAATAGAATTGCCCAGACATACATATAACACCTCCCTTCTTCTAGCTTAAATAGCTTATTTAATATTGCAGTTGTTCCACTTTGTATCAAATAATTAAATAATCACTGAGCTAGGTAATGGTGCTCAAGTCTCCTATACCAGGTGATATTCTTTTTTCCCAGGTAATGGTGCTCAAGTCTCCTATACCAGGTGATATTCTTTTTTCCCAGGTAATGGTGTTCAAGTCTCCTATACCAGGTGATATTCTTTTTCCAGGGGCATATCCCAGGCAGGTTTGGGGGGTGCAGTTGAACCCCCACCCCTTTGATTCCTGCTCTGCCTAGTTTAAAACAAACTGCCTGAGAGGAATAGTTGCACTTCTTTTCAGGTAGAGCTGAAGGAGTCAACTAGGGGAAGGAGGGGACGGGGGATTATGGGGGCAGGGAGTGTGAGGGCAGATGGAGTTTGGGGTTGAGGTTGGTGGTGAAGTCTGAGGAGGGAAATGCTCAGAGGAGCAGGGGAGGGCTTGGTGGGATGTGTGGGGGATTGCAAGGGGTGAGTGAGTCTTGGACATGATGGGAATGAGTCTGTGTGTGATGCAGTGGGCAGGATAAGACTCAATGGAGCATGAGGGGGGTGCTGGTGTCTGCTGGGTTTGGGGCATGATGCGGTAGCCATCATGCCCCAAACCTCACATACCCATGCTCAGCCATGAGGCTGAGCATGGGTATATGAGGGATAATGGGGGGAAGTAGAGCCAGCAGGCATCTCGGGTTCAGTGGCAATGCATAAAAAGTCAGTGAGAGGCACTTGAGACCATGGCGGAGTGTCTGGGGGATTCATGTGTGGGGGATGCAGGGAGCAGGGTAGTTGCACTAGGGGCTGATTTGGGTAGAGGGAAGGATAGAAAAAACTGCTGCTTCTGCAGCCATGTAACCGCAATCATGATTGTACAGTGTATTGGTGACCAGATACTGGCCTGTGTGTGGCAGGTGCCCAGTCACATCATTACCCTTCTGTCCACAGGTCTGGGAAAGAAGAGGAAGAGCCTGCTTCTACATACTTGACAATAGAACCATAATAATCCATAGATTCTACATGTATCACAATGTTATGCGTCTCATCCAAGGCAGCAAATGCCATCAGAGAAACCACCTAGGTAAAACTAAACATCCACAATTCTCCAGAATGAATGCTCACGGGAAAATAATAAAGGATAGAGATGCCCAGTTGCCTGTTGGGTGACCGTTCCATCTCTGACTCCACAGTCCTGGTATGAAAGTCTAAAAAACCACTTTCAGAAGATGGGCCTAGGAACAAAAATTCATAATTTTACTGGACATTAAAACCCATGCACTTGCTTGGGTAAAAATAAAAATGCACAATGCTTTTATATTATTTAACTGGCATTCTGTATTCCAAAGACCCTTTTCCCTTTTGAATGGTCTGATTATTCTATTCATAATGTGTTACCTATTCAGCTGCACTTCTCTTGTTGTGAGGCTTTACCATTTACAAACTGTTTTAAGTGACTGGTTTTATTTGCACATAGAGTTACATAGAAGCCATTGTTTTATCTGGCATCCCTTGCTTCTTTTCCAGACCTCAGGAAGGGTACTTTGTCTAACATCTCTAACATCTCTGTCTAACATCTTTGTCTAACATCTCTCCCAACTATACAGATGATCCAAATAAAATACAACACCACAAAAAAACTTGCTTCAGGAAGGCAGACCAAGCAAGGCTCCTAACCCCAGGAATTTTGGATATAAGGGAATAAACATTATCATCACTTTTTTTTTTAATGCCCTGAAACAACTGATTTTGGGTTTCAATCTTAAAGGTGCTGAAAAATCCAAATATTACACTTTCAGAATGACTCAGAATAATTTTCTTTAAATTTTCCAAGTATCCAGAAAAATGTATATATTTTCACAGTTCTATTCTGACTGGATGGGTTTAATGGTACACCATTCCCTAAATCATTTTACAATGTGTTCAAGTAAGTAAATCTGGTTGTAATAACTTGGTGATACTTAGACATAAAGGAACAATCTCCATTTCAATCCAACGGAAAAAAAGGCACATGCAGTGTGAATCCGTTTTTAAAAATCAACTGTAATTGCGTTTTATATGTAGGTTTTCTTCTGTGTGTTGCTACTGCACTTGCATGTATGCTGGTGAGTTTTGAACTGTTATGTAACTATACTATTTGGTGTTGAAGATAATTTGGATAAACTAGATAATGGCATTACAAACAATATCCTTCCAGGAAACTAAAGTAAAAGGAGATTAGTTACATGAATATTCAGATCTGTTACATCTTCAAATTTGCCCTGTGTTCTTTTGCATTAGGCTTTTAAGACCTGCCTTCCCTCTTAGTTGGTTCTGCTATTTTTCAGCATTTCTAGCCATGACTCATTGTTGTCTGCAAATCTGGACCATTCAATTTCAAAGAAAATTTCTCTTCTAGAGAATCAACCATAAATGACTGCAAAAAAAGCTGTTAAGCAAAAAATCAGCGCTCTCAGAGATTTTGGACCTGATTCTTTACTTCCTCCACCTAAGGATACATTTACTTCTACAAATTTGCTCTTGATTTACGCCAGTGTGAGTGGAGAATCAAACCCTTTAATTTAAGACTTGGTTAATAACACCCTTCAGTTAATAACAATTGATTCAAGCTACCTATTTGTGCTGTTAGAATTAGCATAGTGTCAGCAATCCTTGTTTTCAGGGAGTTTGTAACTTCCACTATAAAAATCTGCTCTTGATAGAAAATTGGCATGTAAGCTTCAGGCCTGGGGGATAATGTAAAAGCAAATTGAAAATAATCAGTTTAGCCGTTTGAAAAACAGAACTGCAAATACATGCTTTTAAAGTGAGCTAAAAGTACATGTATGCTGCATGCCTCCAATAGCAAGGGTATTCATCACACATAGCAAATGTTAAGCTAATTTCTTTTGTTTTTATTCCAGCTCCTCTAAAAATGTGCCAGCTATTTCCTGTTCTGCCCTAACAACCAGCATACAAGCCTGCTAGGATATCATAGCCATAATGGAGCTTTGTCAGACTACAAAACCCACATGTTGGTGGCTCAGGTTATTGACATATTTGTATCATACAGAATAATCTTGAATGCTTTCTTTTAAATGTTAACGACATTGAACCAAGAATAAATACATAAATAAAACCCTATACCAGCTGCACATCAGCTTCTTTAAACTGTGCTTAAGTGAGGCTAGGTCCCTAGCTTTAGGCATGTAGACTGCTTTGAAAATTAAATCCAGAGCTCACATATTGCAATGATGTTTCCTAAGGCTATTAGTGTGCAAATTAATATGGTTGGTATCTTGTTTTTTTTCATGTAAGAACATGACACTGGATGCTGGTCATCCTAAATGGTTAAGATTTTTTTTTTACTATACATGATTTATTTAGCATCAGCATGTGACTGTACAAGATTGTATTAGACTTACTCCTTCCCCAAAGGACTAATACTGTAAAATATCTTATGCTTGGCTTGATTCCTTGATTGGTGAAGGCTTGGCAATCTGTAGCCAGACTATACATATTCTCAGGCAGGAATCAAGTTTTAAGTATAGCATATTCAGTATTTTTACCTGTGATATTTTAGCAACAGGCATACTAGCAAATATTAATTTCTCTTTCCATGATGCTTCTAAAAACCAAACTAAGAAAAGACATATCCAGTTGTGCAAAACCAACCAGTTGCAGTCCAAAGGCAGATTGCCATGCCCAATTAAAACCATGAAAACCTCTAAATCCATGCATATCTCACCAGCAATCAAAACTTATTCAAAAACTGGCACAGGTTACATAGCCTCCAGCCCAGATCTATCAACAGGTTTCAGTATGCAAGTTCTGAACCACCCTTTTCCCATTAAGGCTAAGTTCAGACATTCAGAAAGCCTGAGCCTGAATTGATTCAATCTTTGATGGTTAGTCTAATCTGCGTAGATTGAACCAATTTACAAGTGAGTAACATCCACTTTTGATTCTGGAAATGCAGCCACATGTCTGCAGTGGCTCACACCAGGCGCCAGGGGGCACTAGAGCAAGCCCTCCCTTCCCTTCTGCAGCAGCCGCAAGGCTGGAGGAAAGCTGACTGTGGGTGAGGGGTGGAGGACATGGTCAGGCCCTAGCAGGCCACTGAGTATGATTGGGGAGGGGTTTAAACCCCCCCGGTCTGCAGGGACCGCAGCCGGGGTGTGCCTGGAGGGGGCAGGGGGAAGCAACACTTGCAAGGTATGTCCCTGGAGGAGTATGGGCAGACACTGGCCAGGGTAGTGCTGCAGGCAAAGCGGGGTAGGAAGACGGATTAAACTCCCCTGTCTCCCCTCTCTCTCACCAGCATGGAGACCCAAGCCAGGGTCTGCCTGGCTTTCCACCCCACTGGCCACTTGGGCAGTGGAGACATCGCCAGAGCCAGCTGGGGCAGCAGCCTCAAGTGAAGGGGGGACAGGAAGAGGGATAAAACTCCCCTGTCTCCCCACTCAGGCATGGGTATGGGCACAGAAACCTCAGCTAGGGTCTGCACAGCTTTCCACCCCATTCGCCACTCGCGTGGTGGGGGGTAGTGGTTAGAGTTGTCCAGCATAGCCCCACCATCTGCCTGCCTCACCCAGGGCTGAGGCTGGGGCAGGGGCTGGGGCTGCAGGGCTGAGCCAGGCTAGCCTGCAAGCACTGCTGAGGGCAGGTACAGAGGGGCCAGCCTGAACTAGGCCATGGGGGCAAGGCCCTTCCCCGCTGGCTACAGCTCAGGCTGGGGCCCCAGGAGCTGTGTGTCTGGATTGCTCCCGGCTCCCTGTGCCCAGGGAATCTCCAGAGGTCAGGACAACAAAAGGGACTGAAAGCCAGTGGATGAATCAGGAAGGTAGAAGGTTTAAATTTCCCCAGTTGCTGTGGAAACCAATACTTGTTTTTTAAATTCCTGCCTTGATGCCTCCTCCAGCCTTGTTTCTAAGTTCATGTCCAGACTTCAGTTTTCTGTCCTGGATTATGCTTTGGCTTGTCCTCCACTCCAGCTGTAGCCTGGTTTTGTTCCTGTCTGAACCCAGTATCTTGGAATCCCCCCACTCGTGGTTTCTGACACCGTCTTGACCACAATTTCTGGATTGAGGCCCCCAACTTGGTTCCTGATCTCAGGCTCATGTTATAACTGTTCTTTGGATTCTTCCCTGACTTAGACACTGTCTCTACTTGCTATAACTAACCACCTAATCCTTGTACCTTACAGAGAGTCACAAAGAGGGATTGTGGTTGAGATGCGTAGAAGGCTCAGAATAGGAAAATGAGTAAGAAGACAAGAGGAACAAACACAGAATATAAGAGTGAACACAGGGCATGACTGTGCTACCTGTGCACAATAAGCATGCCCAAGCAACCACTCCTGCTCTGCACATGCCAGTCCCATGTCACTGAAGCCACCCTGAAGCTGCACATTCTCACTGGAGAGAGACTTGAGGGTGACAGCAATGGGAACCTTCAGAGCAGCTTCATTTCCATCTTTCTGAGACTGGTGCTGAAAATCATTGACTTCATGATGAAGGCACAATGAAGACTTGATCTGAAACTAGGACCTGAAGACACTACGACAATACAAATACCAGGTCATCATAACATCTGGGTCTGGCATGTCAATGCATCATGTTAGCAGATATGATCTGATTTTTGCTAAAAGCTATTTCTGCTTTCTCTATGATATCATATAAATGTCCCTCCTTTCCCTAGGTCTAGCTTGGCAGCTCTGTACATTTCTCTTCATGGTCTGACACTTAACTGTGTTTGGGTTATATATGAATATTTTAAGGATGTGCTAAATCTCCAGAATGAAATCCTGTTGGTAATATTCCCTATGTGAAGAGTGGTCTCAAAGGGATAAGCTAGACTGGAAGAAGTTGTTAAGGCTAAAATTCTTCTGCTGAGCAGAGGAATACCTGTATTTATCTAAATATTGATATTTTTTTAACTCAAATGGGATTACAGCAATTCCCAATATTGTTTCTTGCAATTCAGGAATGACGTATGTTGAATTGAAAATACCAATAGAGAAATGCAGGTCTGAACAGTGGTTTACCTAGTAGTTTTATGCCCTTTGATTCAAGAGAGCACTTAAGCTTGTATGTAATGTTAAGGACATGCATAAGTTTCATCGACTGCAGATAAAATAAAAATACATTGTCTTCCATTTTACTCTCAACATGTCCCTTGAGCTCATTAAACACTGCAGGGCTCAAACTGCAATGGGACTCATTTTGTTCCCCATAGATCCGTCTCTCTTCATGTGCTGTTCCTGCTTCTCCCCACTGTATTCTTTTTCTTCCTTCCCTTTAACTTGCCCATCAGCGTACTACTCTTTGGCTACCCTCAACCAGCAGGCAGTTTCACTTTGTTGGCAGGCATAGCTGCAACTGCTAAGCTTGCATTGGTCAGACTGTTCTGAAAGTACAATGGTTACACGTGAGCAGTGGGCCCAGAAAAAATATAGAGAAAACTGGGGAAAGCTACTTCCATGTAAACATGGAGTTACTAGTGCAGTCAGAGATGGAGTTAGAAGTTCATTAACCTACCAGTAACTCTGACAATCTGTGACATGATCTCCCCATACAAGAAATCTGGGCTTGGAAAAAAATTTTTGCACTTTCCTGATGTTCTAATAAAACAAAGTTTCCAATTGGGAGAGCACCCTTGTTCAGGGCATATGTCTACACAGTAAATGTAAAACTGATTGCGTGGCTAGCTAACAATAGCAGTGAAGATACGGTGACAGGCTACAGCAGGGGTTGGTAATCAGAGCACAAACTCTCAAGGGATCCTGGGTACATACCTTGCTTGCTGGCACATGTCATGCTACTGCCGGTTCACTGGCTTTGTTACATGTGCTAGCTAAATTAAGCGAGCATGGATGTGCTAGTACATGCTAAAATTACAAATTCATGTTGCTATGTAAATATACATTAATTTTGCTGAAGTCAAGCCAAGACCTGCTCCAACTCCTTTTGTATCTCTGGGGAAATTATTCCACTGAATTTAGCAAGAGCTTACTGAATACTATGCCAGAAAGATATGAGACAGGTTTACTCGACTATGTATTCATATACTTGGCATTAAAACTGAAATGTTATTTCAGTATGCTGATGGGCAGGTTAAAGGCTATGAGTCATGTAATGGTAGTTATAGTGGTCTGAAGACAAGAAACACCCTGTATGTTAAGTACCTAAGCGTCCATCCATGTTACATAAACAATATATAGTACACTGAAGGATCTGCCAGTTGGATTTTAAAGGCTCAGTGGGCACGTCTACACATGCACCCCACTGCACAGTTGGTACTGCGTGGAGTCATTTAGTACTTGCTAAAGCAAGTACTAAATGACTGCACAGTCCCTGCCGGGACTGCACAGTCCCAGCAGCTCACGGGTTCTTTCCGAGCCTACTGCACAGTAGCAATGAGCACAGTAGCAGCATCACAGTTAGTGCCTGCCAACACGATGTTGCCATAGTGACGAGCTACGTTGCCATAGCTCATCACTACGGCAATGTAGCATCTCACGTAGACGCGCCCAGTATATCAGAAGCTGATATTCTCTTGCTTATACAAAGCTAATGTGATCTTTGGCAGGTTAATAAATTAAGCCTGGAATTAGTTTGGGACTTTCTCTGATACTACTGCGCAGTAGCTCATTACTACTGTGCAACAGCATCACATCATGGCTAGTGCCCCCCAGTGCTACTAAGCAGTAGTAATTAGCTGCTGTGCAGTAGTTTGCTGCTACTGCGTAGTCACATCTCATTAGATGCGACCTGTATTTAGCAAAGTTCACAGATTTATTAGAATCTGAGGGGGCCACACCATAAGCACTTCTGCTATGTCCTCAAACTTGCAACCTCCGGTCTATCAACCCTGCACCTTAGCACCCGTGACACTCTAGCCTCCTGCACACAGGTATGAGAATGGGATACTGGACTGTCAGAACCACTTCTGTGCCCTTCACCAAGTACAGTGATATGATAAGATGAACATTGATAAAGTCCTATAACAAAGTCCTACTGTCTGCATGTTCATTAAAGCATTAGGCAGAAGGCAGGGTAGAGATGCATCTACCCTAACTAAATCAGATATACATTAGCATATCATGCTAAATCAGATATACATTAGCATGTGATGGAGTGAGCTCTGGCTCACAAAAGGTTCCACATTTCTGATTTATTTAGTCTATAAGGTACATCTCCTTCTACCTTCTGTTTGATTTCAGACTAACACAACTCTCTCATCAAAGTATTAATGAAGGTTTGGCTGTTACAGGCTTAGGTGAATAACAGAAATGGCCAAGCCACTCCTGAATGGCTAACTGGAACATGGGAAGATCAAACGTGATTACCTAAGAAAGCACATCAGGACATCCTAAAGATGCACTTGTCTGAGAGTATCCAACTGGTTAACTCTTTTGTTCACTTTGCCATAACTATAAAGCAAGAGTATTGAGATAAGGAAAGAATAAGCCTTTCTGAACAGCAACAGCATGCCCTTGGGCAGGAACAGTACACAAGGCAAAAGCAGCAGCAGGATACTGGCTCGCACACTGGGGAATACTGCAAATTTTATGAGCTTGTTGCACATGATCTTGTACTGCCATCTGTGCACCCATCACACTTGACCTCACCACCTCTACTGAAGCACTGTCATCGACTATGGTATCAGAAGCCTAGGAATTGGCCATACCTTGTTGACTATTTGGCATTCTTATTTCCAGTGAAACCTGGGTCACTTTATTCCTGTCCTCTAATGTTCATCTTGTGAAGTATTTCCTGAATTCTTCTGATGTATACTGTAGTTTCTCCAAAGATTCTTCTGGCTTCTTTCCACCTGTACCATGCTGAGGTGTCTGTGCCTTTTGGAACAGTTGCCTATTCTTAAGAGGAACATGTGAGAATCAGATACAAGCTTCCTACTACACAGGGGGAGCATCAACACAAGATGCTTAATGAGCAGTAATTCCACTGCACATTAGCATGTCACAGAAAAAGCTGTGCTAATGCACTAATGCATAGCAAAATTAGTCTATTGCGCATTAACCATCACAAAAAGAATGTGCACCAGCACTACTGTGCAGTAGCATTGATTACTATGCATCTAGTTAGTACATCTTATTAGAGGTACTAAATTTAATGAGCAGTAACAACAGTGCATTAATGTAGAAGTAGAAACGCCCAATATTCCTAAATAAATAAATTAGGTTAAGGTTAAGTTTGTAAAATGTAATTGAGAAGATGTATTATTATATCTGTGAAGACTTTGAACACAACCACCAAAAGTTATATAAACAATTCTAAGGCCCACCTTAACACAAGTTCATGTACACTGACCATTGAATAAAACCATTTTTAATTACCAGGATCCAAAAATGTTAACTCTGCCCCAGATTTCTATTCCTATTTCAGGAGTAGCTTCCATACACGTCCTTCCTTTTACTGCAATAAGAGTTGAGTCTGGGCTTCTGTATGCCTTTTTAACAGTATACATTTGCAAACTCAAGTAAGTGTATGTTATCTGCTCTACAGTAGCAATTGTGATAAAATAATAATGATACTTTGCTCCTAATAGTATGTAAAAGACATAGCTTAACACTCTGGTGTAAGAATTATTAGTTAACCTATCTTTACCCAATATTTTTATCCCTACCTATATGTATCTAGTTGCAAGAGGCACAAATAACATATTTTACATCACCGATGTTCAACATAGTCACAAGTGGAAAGAGTCTCCTATTCAGAGAATTGAGAATCAAAGAAATGGATGCTGGAGGAAGCAACAGAGAAAGGACATTACCATTTTTTCCTTAAAAATCACACATTTGACACCATCACTATGGCCAAAATTATCTGTAGGGTTAGGAGGTTATAATCCAGCAAATACCATTTAAAGAGGGAACATGTTCCATCTTCTACACGTGTTCTAGAGTGAAACATCAGTTAGCTCTAGACGAAGAGCGGGTTGTGGAAAATAGCTATCTTTGATCAATTATATACGAATCGTTTCTCAGTACTGATTTTTCTCCTAACTGCTGCTTTAATCTTCACAATCAAATACATCTAACATTAGGTTAATGTTAATGCTAATAAAGTCCTGGCCCTGCTAAAGTAAATAGGAGTTTTGTCACTGAGCTCAGGAAAGCTAGATTTCACATTAGAGATTTTAGCTTCTCACGCTAAAACTGACAATCAGCAGATAAGCTGAGCAACTGTAAATGTTAGAGGCAGCTGAGTAGACATTTTACAAAAACACTGTTGAAATATCTGACATCTGGATTAACTGACACTGAGTGTAATTCTGTTTGTACTGACCCTTGAAACAGAGCATTTTCTCAGCAAAATGAAAGCCCTCATTCAACACACAAGCTACCATGAATAATGACCTTATCCAAGAAACTATTCATTTAATAATGAAAATGAAGTATTGTTACATTATCCATATGGCTGGTATTAAACACAAGGGAAAAAAACTTACACAAAACACTTCTTTGGCATTTTAAAGATCAAGGTCTAACTATTCGCAATTTAGGAACATTTATGCTTCCAGTAATATTCTAGTTCATTTATCTTCCCATATTCCTCAGCTATATTCATTATTAAGCAAAAATAGCAGACACAAATCTACTTTAAGACCGTTATTAGATGTTGATAAAAACAGTCTTCCAAGAGTAAGTAGCTATGCTCTTTTTTTAACTCAGTGTATTTTGATTAATCAAAAAGCTAGTAAAAGCAAGAAGGATTTATGACAGAGCCAACAAGTGTGGATATATGGAAAGGAATATTAAATGATCTTCTTGGACATCCTTCTTGTGCCATGAATGAAATGTAATTGCTTATAACAAAAGAAGTGTAAAGTAGAGGATACTGGCCTTGTAGAAGGGGGCTGTATAGTTTTACATGGTTGATACATCAGTAGAAGAGGTGGAAGTCTAGTCAGATTCAGCCCTCTTGATAAACTTGAAAATTCAAAATTCATATACCCTCAGAAGAAACTTGCTAGACCTTCACAGTTCAAATTAGCCTTAGGGAGCAGCCATACAGCGCTGACTAGATTCTGTGCACCGGTCCTACAGAGTGACTGAGCAAACTCCAGCCCAGGGCTGTGACAGCCAAAAAAAACTTCCCCTGTAATGGCTGTTCCAGGTTGCTCCATATTGGAGCAAGTCTAAACTGAGACCACAGCTGGATCCAAATGAATCCAAACCTCTTTGCGGCACCACAAACCACACCCCTTGCAAGTTACACAGTGTGGCACTGCTAATTTATAACACCGGGGCAAAATTTGCTACAGCAATTTCCCTATAACAAAACAAAAACAAACAAACAAACAAAAAAAGTGGTGCAAAGCACTCCAAAGTTGCGTGCGCTAGGACAAACATGGAAACAGGGGAACAGGCAGCCCAGGGCTGCCTGCTTCCCCTCTCTAGGCACTGTGGAGCCCCTGTGCTGGGGCACCCTGGCTGGTTGGGGTGCCATGTGCCTCAAAACGGGAAAGCAGGCAGCCTCAGGCCGACAGTTCCCTCGTCTCAGTGTGTTTCAGTGCAGGGGGGCTCTGCTGTGCAGCCCCCCATGCTGAGGTACATTGAGCCCTGCACTGAGGCATCCTGATCAGCGTGCTGTGAGACAGGGGAGCAGCCGGGGCTACATGAGACACTTACCGGCTGCTCCCCCATTTCAAGGCACACTATGCTCCAGCCAGCTTATTATATATATATATTATATATATATTATATATATATTATATATATATAATGCTATATTTAGAGGAAAGCTGAAATTCCCATGTTTTCTCTGGATCCTAGAAGTTGGGTCTATCAAAAATACCTAACATATCAAGGGACAGCAATATTACCATGGAAAGTGGCAGCACTAGAATCGTGAGCCCCTTTCTGTATGTTCTGACAGTGGTTTCCATAGGTATTAATATTGCTGTCATGATTTACAGATTCATGAAATCACCATCCTTCTTAAAGCAGGAGATATTTTTACACAAAGCAGATATACAGTATGGATATAAATAGAAACAGTTTTCCACAGTTCTTGAGTTTCAGCCTGATCTGACTTTATAGGATAGTGAGGTTCTCATGGCTCAAAGTGCATTACAAAAGTAGCGGCCAAGTTAAGCAAAAACATTTGGGCACATCTACACAAGACGCTTACTGAGTGGTAGCCTAATAACACTGTGTAGTAGTGTGCAGGTCAAAATCTGTGCTAATAACTATAAGCTACTGTGCAGTGTTATTAAACTATTGTGCAGTAACTGTCACAAAAAACCATGTTGCAGTACTACTGAACAGTAAAAATAATTACAATACTGTGCATTCAGTTAGTACTTCATTAAGGAAGTACTAACCTAAATACGCAGTAACTACAGCGCATTAATGAACATGTAGATGTCCCCTTAGTGAACATAAATAACAAGGAGAAAAACAACCTGAAGTTTGAAAAGAATACTCATTTTTGGGATGCAGAATGGTTTGCAGAGCCAAGTTGACCTCTGTAAGATGAGCAAGTGATTTGGGCTGTTTTAATCAACAACACAAAGACAATGATCTTATTCAAGAGAAAGGAAGAAAAACTGCACAAGTGTTACAGTAGACAGCAGCTACACAGTCAAAATATGGGTACCTTTGTCTGTCCAGAAGCCTCATAACATGGGACAATGATTGTGCTAAGGAGAGTGTGAGGAGAAAACAGATGGAACAAGCAGCCCGTGGCAACCTGAAGCTTATAGGGCACAGAGGAAATTGATTGAGTGTTAGGTTACTCAGGAAACAAACTTCAGGACACATCTACATTAGATGTTTTCTGTGCAGTAGACTAATTAGTTATGCAGTAAACATCTTGGCATCTATACATGTGTCCCTATTAGGCTGGAGTAAACTAATTTAGTCCACAGCAGGATAAGTCTTCTAAATACAAGTACTATCCTGCTGTGCAGTAAACAACTCTGCAGCAGCACACGTGTAGACGCTGCCCTGGCTGGGGCATGAGGGTGCTTCAGTGCAGGGGATGCCTGCCAGTCAGCCCCACAGTGAAGTACCCTTGTGCCCCAGCAAGCCCCTCTGTAGCATGTTGGATCAGGGGGAGCCACCCCAGGCTAACAGGCTGACCCCGCACAAAAACCCTGCCAGCTGGGGCTACTCCGACACACCTCATTGCCCTGTCGTCCCAGGTGCACGTACAAAGGGCAATAAACTCCAGACTTTATTGCTTCACATTAATTGCACATGCCTCCAGAGAATTACTAAAATATCCATTGCCAATGGTGTCCCCCACTCCCACAGGAGTTGCACAGCCAACCCTTATTGCTCAGAATACTTTGTTCCCAGCCCCTTGAAACTATCTTCTTGGGCCTGTCTGGGTTCTAACAGTCTGCATGCCTGAGCATAGTGACTGTCTCAACAGGGCCACAGATGAAGGAAATGCAGCCTCTACAGAGCACCCCAGCCAGATAATAGCTTGTAGATTAGCGCTAAGATTCTTAATTGTGTCTGAAAGTTTTATACAGAAAAATATTTATGGCTGGGATTTTCTGAAGCACGTTCATGATTGAGAAACAGAAGTGGGACTTGGATGCTCTGGAGAATCCCACCCCACACCTTGTCTAAGCAGACTCTTAACTCCAGGTGGCAGAATGCAAAGGGTGCTGATCCTGCATGTGGTACGTAAACTACCTCCATTTTGGAAGCGTCTGCATTTGATCCAGTAAGTTGGAATCAAACCTGGTGCATAAGAATTTAGTTTTATTTAGTTTTCTCTTTAATAGTTGTTTAAAACAATTAGTTGTACTAGTGCAACTAGGATGGGGAGGGGGCACTTGCCCGGTGTGTTGACTATAAGAAGATGCCAGGATCCTCCCACTAAGAGTCTGCTGTGGTAGGGGAAGCTCTGCGCTGCCTCTACCTGGCCACAAAGGACAGGCATCAAGCAGAGTATCTGCAAGTGGAGGGGAGGGTTGGTGGATCAAGCAAAATGGTACTCCTTTTCATCCACCCCAACCCTCCCATGACTCGGGAGACATCAATCACCCATGCCGATATTGATAATCAGATATTGCTTAAGCCTTAAAACCTAGGTGTAATATCACTCCAAATGCTTTATTGTTCATTATGGTAATTCTGGATATTATTGTTATCCATATTAATGTCCAATTCTCTTTTGATCTTTGCTGACTTAACCAATACCCAGTGATAATGAGTTCCATAGTCTAAGTATATCCAAATTTGGTGTAGCTGGGGCTGTATGTGGTGTCAGTATGCAGCTTGCTGGCCGCATGTCATGCAGGTCATATATAAGGTGACCACTGACACATCCCCAGAATACAGGGGTGGGCCCCCTCAGCCAATCATCAGCAAGGGCTGGGGCCACTGGGCCAATCAGCAGGAAGGGGAGAGGCCACCACTTCCCTCTCTCCCTCCATAGGCAACTTGTAGGAGAGGTATGGGGGGGCACCTGAGATTGACCACCACTGCCGCTGCCAGCTTCTGCAGACAGCTGCCACTTGCCACCCCTCTACCACAGATGCCACCGCTGGCTTCTGCAGGCAGTCACCACTCGCCAGCCCTCCCTCCCACCCCCACTGCCACTGCCAGTTTCAGCGGGCAGTCACTGCTTGCTACCCCACCACCAATGCTGCCACCTACAAACTATGCCCCCCCCGTCTTAGGAGGCACCAGTCACCCATGTCTCTCTCCTTCCCTGGCTGGCTCTAAACCCCTCTTCTCCTGGCTGTGCACCACCCTACTTCTAGGCATAACCAATAGAATCATGAGGACAAATGATTCACATGTATTTCCACCAATGAACTGAAAAACAGGACTTTTTGCAGTCTGTTCCTCATTCAGAAATGGACACGGACAAAGGGTTTAAAAACAGGATGTTTCTGTATAAAGCATGACCAATGGCCATGCCGCAGCAACGGTCCCCCCACAAATTCCCCCCATCTGCTGCTTGGGCTGCTGGCACACAGGCCCCTGCCCCCATTGCGTGGGTTGCACTGACAGTGCACACACACCCAGGCCTTCTCCTACCATGTGGCACTGGGACAATCAGCTGCCAGGGCCCATAGGCTGCATGTTAACTGCTCAAGCCTCCAGCTGAACAGCCCTGATATATAGTGTGAAGTTCCTTTTCATCTGTTTTGAATTTCCTACTCTAAATTTTATTTAATGTTCCCTTGGTCTTGTGTAATGGGAAAGAGAGACCAGACATTTCTAATTTACCTTCTCTAGACCATTCACTATTATATATTACAATTAAGCTATCTCTTACTCATTTCCCTTCTAAGGTACACAATCCCAATCTTTTCAATTATCTTTTAGGTGACCAAATGCACAAACTGCGTGGTATTGTTCTCTAGAGAAATTAAGCTCTGTAAACAAGAGATGTTCCTTTAACTGTCTATGAATCATCTGCTAGCAGGTTGTGAATTGTACAAATATGTGCACCAGCCACAGTACCTTTACAGATCTTGTTTCGTGTGTGTGTGTGTGTGTGTGTGTGTGCGCGCGCGCGAAAGTGTAATATCATTTTCACTGCAAACAAGATACTGGATTACATGGTGAGCTCAAGTACAGCAATTCAAAATCTTCTATGTCCTGGTCAACAAATCTGCATGTTTTCCCAAGTGAATGTTGCATGAGGGATGTTGAATACAGCAAGTTACAGAATTACAAGGTCAGGATTTTTTTTTTTTCTCTCCCAAAAATGTCAACAAAAACATTTTTTTTTCATTAAATTTTCTTCAACTTCTGAAAAAAATTCACATTAAAGCCAAAAGTTGTATTGTACTTTTTTGATAATATACTTTCAAGAAAAGCAGATGCTTCTTGCTGAGACTTCCATCAGCACATTTTGATGAAAGGAATTTCTATCAGCTGCAGCTCCAACAGCCTCCTGGGAGTTTCTGAGTAGTTTCAGCTCTTATTGACATCAAAGGCTTTTGAAGGTTCTTAGTATAACACAGGACCTGCCCTGAATCTGCATTTTAAACCTAGAGCAGTGATTCTCAACCAGGGTGCCAAAGCCTGAGAGCCTTTCAAGAGTGCCTTAGGGTGTCACAGTGTTAGCACTGTTAGGTGTGCAAACATGATTCACAGGATAAATCCAGAGTGCACATCCAGATGAGCACGTGTGTGCAGTATGCGGCACCACAGACCGCACATGCCACACATGCAGGCATTCTCTGCACTGCCAATTAGCAGCACAGGGGTGGCAGTTTTTGACATTGGGAGATCCCGGCATCAAAAAAACCTGGAGCAGAAAAAAAGTGGGGTGGCACACATGGTGGCGCTGGAGTCTGGCCAGCTGAAGCCACACTCTGGCTGCCGGCCAGGCTCCCTGCTGCTGGATCGCTGCTTCTGGAGCCCTGGGAGGCCCCCAGGACCCTAGGTAAAGTTGCTGGGGCCAGCTGAAGCGCTGGCCTCAGCCTCCCCTAGCCCACTCAGAACAACGTGCCACACACCAGAAGAAACACAAGTGTTCCCAGGGAAACACACGAGCTTGCTTGTCTAGATGTGCCCAAAAAGTCCAAATAGGAATCCCCATAAAGTGTCAAAAACATTGTGACTAGTTGTGTCTTTCTGAGTTCTTTGCAACAGAAGAATTGCTCTTTTATTTTTCTGTAGTCACACAATGAGTGAAGACTAGGAGCTGGCAATTTCTGAGGAGTGCCTTGCATCTATTAAAGGGTGCCTTGAGTCTTAAAAGGTTAAGAATCACGTATCTAGAATATTCATTTTGTATGGAGACCAGGTGGAAAAGATAATAGATAATTAAAATACCTATGTGAGAACTGTAAGCATTTTTCTCTATTCCTAGAAATTAGAGTTGGATTATGCTCCTTGAAATATCTTTCTGAAATGTACAGCTTTATGACTGGAACATTTATGTTTTCTGAAGTAAATTTAAATAGATTAGAATACAGTATTGATTCTCATTTGTCTATTTCAATGCATTTTTCCAGTATTACTCTCATTATCTGCAATTCTAAACTTAGGCAGAGAAAATTTAAAGTGAATGCCCGAGGTCACACTGCAAGTCACAGAAAAGAATAGAAACAGGCCTCATATAGCCTTGTATGCTGGAACACGGGTATCAGAAAGGTGAAATAACATACTGCCTTATTCTACTCATTATTAAACTGATGAATGGCACCGAGGGGAAGAGATTAAGAGAGGCTATATCCATGAATTTGGATTTTCTCAGTCATCATTTTCGTTGTTATAGCAGTATACATGACTGTATCTCTGCCAGTCATTTCTGATCGGGAAAACTCTTCTCTGTCTTGCAATCAAAAGTTTATCCAACTATATCCCCAGCTACATAGTTGGTATAATAAAAGATAGCACCCTAACAAATCCTTGTCCCTCACATTATTTCTGGACCATCTTGGCTACATCACTCTTACACTACCTAAACATAATAAGTGTAAATGTTTGCTAACAACTCTGCTAATGATACAAAAGTACAGTAAGGGGTGGGTACACTGTCAATATGGAGGAATGGACTATCATACAGGAAAACTGGATGACCTTGAGAAGAGTAATAGTAACTAGATTAAAATTAGTAGTATAAAGTACAAGGTTGTACTCCCAGGTTTATCAGCTGGAAGAAACAGAAGAGGAGAAAGACTACCTGAATGAAAAATAGTTGAACCACCAGTGTGGTACCACCATAAAAAAAATAAATGTGATCCCAAGGTGTAACCTGGGAAATGGAGAGTGAAGGCCAATGGGGAATATGATTGCTGTCTTTAAAGTTATCAGAGGGGTAAAAACCAGGGAAGGAGAAAGGCTCCTTAAGATAAAGGACAATGCTGATACAAAATCAAAAAAGTAGAAACTGGTCATGAATAATTTTAAGATGCAAGTCAGAAGATTTTTAGTTGGCAGAGAAGTGAGGTGCTGGACTAGTCTCCCAAATAGGGGTGGATATGGAGCAGGAAAAATTAAGCATAGGAATTTTCCAAGTTTTGAGGATAGAATTCAAGTCGTTTTGCAATATGCTATGTTAATGTGTATTTTCAAGCAATGAGAATTTTGTTTCTTTAGGCAAATTATGTGTCTTATATCTGGATTCAACTTCATCACATTATTAGAGAGAAGGCTGTTTCTAGATGAACAAATGAAAGAAGTGTTTCTGATTCAAATTCTATGGGGGAATGTTTATAATCCTCAAGAGTCTGAATTGATGTTGCCTTCATTAATGTTAGTTCCCTTTCAAGTGAAATTAAGTCCAAAATATTATCCCAACAGCAGCAATCCAACAGGACAAGTGGATTGCCCATAAAATCAGTAACAGCAACAGAATTTCTTCCCCACATTTTTAGAAATTTGGAAAAGACAACTCGATAGCCAAAGGAAAGGATATTTTGAAATATTAGAAGAGGAGAAAACTACATGGAAATCTTTGAATAACTAGAAGAAAGGTAAAAAAAATCAGACCTACTAAGAGAAACCAGCAGAAGGAAATAGGAGGTGAGAGGGATGGAAGATTTCTACAAAGAAAGTAAATGAGGAAAAATTGGATAGAGTTCATCTACTACAGTATTAAAGGCAGAATTGTACGGCTGCCTGAATAAATTAATCTTTTAGATAATGCTGTGAAATTCTTTCAACACACTGTTAACAATAAACTCTTTCGAATATACATTACCTTTATAATGTGGACTGAATAATTCAGATTTTCAATTCAAGAGAACTGGGAAGCTGACTCAAATTCTTAGCGAATATTAATAGGATGTTTATCGTTCGTGTACAAAAATGTATTTCTAGGGACAGAATGCAGCATATATGTAAGAGTTGTGAACTATTGTTGACTATTTAGCAGAGAAGTTTGCCATCTATCCCCATAAGCTTTAGGGGTTAATTCGTGTGTGGATATATAGCATAGATTCACCAAAAGAAATTGCTTAAATAATACATTAAATATGATTACAGCTGAGTTGTGAAAAGTTATGAATCAGTAATAGGAGCTTTATAGTTAAGGTTACCATTCAGTTTATGAAAAAACCTCTAGTTTTCTGCTCCTTTCCCCTTCCCTAGTCCCTCACACTTTGCTAAAATCTAGAAAATGGAAGGTTGGTTTTCAGGCTAAGGGAGATTTTTTTTCTGGCCCTGTATCTTGAAATAAATTATATGATGGGATAAATGAATTGTACACCTTTAACAACAAGTTTTCATCGGACTCCAAAATATCATCAAGGGGTTTGGGGATTTTTGTGCCCCTTTGTAGTATAAAATGGGAGCAGGGGGAAGCGGGGGAAGAGAGAGGTCATCTTTCAACCTAGTGTCTCACTTAAAATTTATCTAAATATTCAATTAAAAAAACCTTTCAGAATAGTATTATTACTCTGACTCATTGGCTCTTACAAGCTATGTAAGTCCCACACTATACCCTGTGCAACACAGGGAGCATAAGGAAGATGATGTTTCACTCCCTATGTTTATAAGTGAGCAAGACTGGATCAAGCAAAGAGGAATTGAATGAGTGCCTCCCAACTCAGGCCCCAGTGCTAACCAAGCTTAATGACCTTGTCTACAGGCTGAGGGGGGTCATAACCAGCCTTACAAGGAATGAGGGTTAGGGGGAGCTTTATTTTCAGTCAACACATAGATGGCTCTGGTATCAAATGACACAATAGCATTGATCTCTTCTTTTTCAGCATCTGTGCAAATGGTCATGCAAAGACATTTACAAAGCCTCACCAGCTATGAATTATTTAAATCTTTGCAAACAGTAGTATAAGGCCATTATAAAACAGGAAGAGATGGAGTTACTCAGATAATTTCCTATGCAGCACTGTTTTGACATCCAGCTGTGACATTTTTACAAAAAAAAAAAAAAAAAGGTCCAACATAGCTATTTCAGTTATATGAGCATCTATAAAATCTGATACACCCACACACATGCATAAAATGTTATGGGTCTAAGCCTGGCTTGGTCTAATTAGAAACCAATTATATTGGTGGTATGTTTGGTCTCCTTTTGCCTGTAGAGACAGGTTGCCTTAGTATCCTTTCCTGCATGTATACAGGCCTAAAAGGAGGAGAGAGCCACCTAAAAACCCACAATTGCTTTTCCCTTCATAATATTACTGTTTCACATTCTTATCCAAGGACATTCCTTCTAAAAGCATTTGTTGTGCGTTGGTGGAAAGCTGGCAGCTAATTCGTTACAGTTTATGATTTCCAGTTCTTCATGAGCTAGACCATAAACCTGCCCCCCTGACCAGAGCTTGACATGCACCCTGGACCTCAAACCATCTAATGGCAGGAAAAAAAATCTTTTGTGGAAAGCTGTTTTGTTTTTGTTTTGGGGTTTTTTTTAAATAACGAAGGGACCTGGACTCTTGCTATGAAGTTTCATTAAAATGGCATATTTCACTGGGACACAAAAGCCCCATTCATGGACTGGAGTGAGTGCACAATAATAGGTATTGCTAACAGCGCTGTTCTGTTGCTGTTAACAAGGAGGAAGCAAATCTAGAGCACTTTCTCACAGCTTTGTTGTTTCTGCAGCCAAAACTAGTAAAAATTAACACAAACATTTTTGTCACCAAAATAAAAAAGGCAAAACTGAATACACATAGGGAGCTAGTTTATTAAGAGTAGAGTTCTGCTTTAAATAAATATAGCAATAAACTGAAGGTCTAGTATGGGTGGCCTTGTACAATAAGTGCTGCTGTGGCTGCTGAAAAAAAGTATAGCATAAGAATTTAACCAAAACTCATGATGTGCTTGAAGAGAAGTACAGGACACCAACTCCATCATACAATCAGATGGAGTCCTATGAGCATCTGAAAAACTTATTTGCGCATCTGGTGAGACTTCAAAAGGTATACATACTAAGTAGGAATTAGAAGGGAAGAAAGGAAAGGTGAAGAATGCAAACCCCAAATCCTGTGGAGCCAAGTGATTACCCAGTCATAACTAGGTGCAGATATCACTTTCTTATCATTGTCATAACAAATCTTCTGACCACAGTCCCACACCTGCATGACATTTATATTTCTGGATGATGTAACAGGTTCATAGCAATTGCCCATCAGTTGCTGATAGGCCCCATTCAAAAGAAGTTTTGACAGGTAGTAGAGGAAACAGAGGTCAGACAAAATCCTTTTCATGGGAATTAGAACTGATGTATTTATTTGTACAATTTAGAAGAGTGAAGAACTAATTGAGAACAATAGGAGACAGAACACATTTACTTCTATTATTCTACCTTTTTATAATTGTACTTAGTAGCATTTCTATTGTAAATGCTGTTTCCAGGTGTTAGTTACCTTCAAGTTGTTGTTGGAAGTCATAGCAATTAGTTTTTATCAACCTATTATTCAGGGGTTTGATAATGGGATACAGAGCCATTCACCCTCCATTCAAACACAAATGCTAAAAGCACAAATGCTCCCTAGTAATCACCTGCAGACAGTTGTTAGGCCAACACAGCAAGTATCTACTGCACAACTGGTGGGGGAAGACATAGGGATACTAGAGTCAACTACTCTAAAACAGTATCTCTCAAGCTTTTTAGGTTCAAGGCACTCCATTTCAAAAACTAATTTATTACTGTGCTTGAAGAAGGGCTGGGAAGTAGGAGCAGCTAGCAGGGAAGAGTCTTGTACTGCAGTGAGTTGGGGGAAGAGAAGCTGTCAGGGAAGAGCCTGCACTTAGCTCCTCAAGTTTATCTGCTTATATCCTCTGGGGAGGGGAGGGTACCCTTCAAAGACTACCATGGCACCCTGAATCAGTGCTCTAAGCAGTCAAACACTAGCTCAGGAGCAATGTTGTTGTTCAGAAAATTCACCAACTGCATCAGTTTCTTATAAATTCCTGGAGACATCTGCCTCCCTGCTTGAGGCCATTCACACAGTTAATGCATGTATTTTGTCTTACTCCAAATAACATCATCTATTAAATAGCATTATTATTCTATTTATCTGACATCAGGCTCATACTTTTGTAGAAAATTGAAAGCTAGAATTAACAGAATTAACAAAGTGATAGTTTGGCAATGATGAGCAATAAGGCAGTTCATCATAGGACCCAGTGACTGATTTGCTCTCTCTCACGCATATGATTAAGAAAAGTTTGCATCTAACAATTGGTGAACATCCTATTAATTGAAGGGCAAAGGGGTAGGGAATTGTATAGATAAATTTACCTTCAGCCACTCTATCATAACGCTGAATTGTGTGCCATACATTTTTCATAGTGAAGACTGTTGACAGTCCAATCACACTCTCCTGAAGAAAGGAGGAACAGCTGACTTAATGGTAATACCCTACACAGGCTGCTGCATAGATTACTTCCCCACCTTGCACAAGCCTAAATATTCTTTCCCTTTAGTGTCACCTATCAGGTTAGTAGCAACTACCGCACCAAGGATCCAACAATGGTAGATTGCCATTCATTCAGTTACTATAGTCTAGTATTTACTAATGTTGACCATAATTCCTTGACTGCTATGTGCAGCACAGGTATTCTTAGATAGTCTCTTATCCAAGAGCTAGCTAGACCCAGGCCTGCTGAGCTCCCAGGATTCAGACAGGTTCAGGTGTTTACTGTTTGTTTGTTTGCCTCCCCCAGCACTGCCCTCTATCCTCTGCACCCTCTCTCTTCCCCTCCCTTGTCTGTCATATTCTAATTTCTATCTCCTTATACTCTACTTTCTACACATCCTTTCATAGCATCTGATGAAGTGAGCTTCAGCAGAGAAAAGCTTGTGCTACACACACACACACACACACACACACACACACACACACATATGTGTATATATATATATACACACACATATATGTATATATGCATACATATATGCATACATATACATGACTACATATATACTTATATACATATATACTTATATCTATTGGGAGGGTGAGTAGCTACTTTGATTGGTCTATAACAGGGGTGGGCAAAATGCGGCCCCGGGGGCCGGATGTGGCCCGCCAGGCCATTCTATCCAACCCGCAGGGCCTCTAAAAAATTTGGAAAATTAATATTAATCTGCCCTGGGCTGTCTGTGATACGGCCCTCAATGGCTTGCTGAAACTCACTAAGCAGCCCTCTGCCCAAAATAACTGCCCGCCCCTGGTCTAGAAGGAGCAAATCTACTCTGCCTTCTGCTTGACTTCAGACTAACGCAGCTAACTATGTCTCTCTGCTTAAAGTTTACACCAAGGAGACTTGTGAACCAAAACCTGTGATTTTGGATGTGACCAACCAATATAATTGCTCAGGCCCTCCTAGTTTAAGTTAGCACAAGCCATCCAATGTATGAGTGAGAGAAAGGAGGGACTAATGCTTTGACCTTTGCCAGGGTCTCCACATGTGTAATGCTACCTTTGCTTGTGAGATTCAGAATCTGAAACTTTAACAACTTCCCATAACCAAAATAATTTGACTCAGAGGATAACATAAGGCATAAAAACCACCATTTCATAACAAAGGAGGCATTATAAATTAAATTAATTTAAACTACCATCAGATGATTAGTAAAGATTGTTGGATTTACATTGTGAAATATTCCATTAAACAGGGTCACTAATCAACATCCTTCTTGTACAGTAGAATAGAAGTCATTGTGAAAAGAGCTTCAGATGCAGGAACTACAACAGACGTGCAAAGGATACAAAAGAGAAGAGAACTTGGACCAAGGTGTATGACACAGAACAAGGCTTTTTGTAACCACAAGGCATTGGCTACTCTGAAAAGCTGTAGAACAGAGCTGCAATTTTTGTCACTGAATGATCTACTGTATTACACTGCCAATTGCCTTTGATAGACAAGGAAAAATAGCATTTATAATTCATCATCATATCCCACTAGAATAACTTGTTTTTAATCAACTGATTCTGAACTCCTTCACAGACAAAGAAAACCAAGAACTTCTAAGCTAAGCCTAAATGGCCACCTGATTGCACAATCTCCAGGCATTATGACTCTGACTGGATACTAATTATCCAATTGAGGTTTCCATGACAACTTTTTTTGCTCAGGATGGACCCCAATTAGAGCTGCTCATTTAAAGTCATAAGACATATTACAGTTCAACTTTTAAACTATTTTTGTATAATTTTCATTACACCTTTTTTCTTCATCTATCTACGCAGACTGTTGACTGTCTTAAGTAAGGTTACAATTTGATTTGCCTCATGTGGTAGCCCAGAATAAGTTTGACTCTCGTAAAGTCTACTTTCCCATACACTGGTGAAGCAACTCACAAAATATTCAAAAGAGATACAAGTAAGTGGAGATAAAAATAAGTGGAATGAGCAGAAGTAGCGTGGAATTAATTCATTATAGTAGTCTACAAGAAGATCCAGATGATAATACAATACACTAATTTATCCACTAAGTGCACACAGTATTTGTCCAGCTATGCTACATCCCATTGGAGCCAACATTGATACATACAGCAAAAAAACAAAACCTATTTCAGAGAATAATTTCTGAGAAAAATCAGAAGGCAGCAATAAATTTAAAACTACCCATTGGAACTTCAGATAATAAGGGGCTTCCATTGAAGAAACCAGTTCATCCTAATATTATAAAAGCCGTAGTCTGTCTGTCCATAACACTTTATTTGCGTTCTCACTGGCTGACGGAAACAACCAATCAGAATACAAATAAGTGTTCAGACAGGTGGTGGTGGCACGGTGGAGTGCAGCCATGATGGTGGGGATACAGGGGACGGAGCAAGGTGGGGAGGCTGCTGGCCTCACCCCTCCTCCCCCTCCCGGCCTGCTACCTGGAGGCGGCAGCAACAGAGCAGACAGAACGGAGGCAGAGGCCTCGCCCCCACCCTTGCTTCTTGCAGGTGGCAGCAGCTGCATGGGGGGGAATGGAGTCAGGATGCCGCAGGAGGCAAAGCCAGCAGCACTGGCCTTGCCCCACATCTGCTCCTGGCAGGCAGCAAATACAGAAGGGGGTGCTGAGGTCAGCACTGCTGGCCTCACCCCCTCTCTCTTGCATGCTGCTCTCTCCTGACACAGGGGGGAGGGGGAAAGCAGCAGGCCCGGGCTGATGTGGGGAGGTGGGGTGATGGGAGGTGCAGGCCTGGCCCCAAAATGAAGGGTATGAGGGGGTGTGCTGGGCCCTGCAACAGCAGTGGGAAGGATGGGGGGACCAGGCCAGGCCCAGCCCCATGGCAAGGGCAGGACAGGGGGAGCAGCCCCAAACCCGAACTGCCGGAGGGGAACGGGGTCAGGCCTGAAGCGACAGTGGGGGCGGGGGAACAGAGTCAGGCCTGAATTGGCAGGGGCGGAGCCGAATTAGGGGAGCAGTGGCACAGGGTCGGACGCTGGGCTCTGTCCCCGCTGGCCCCCCGGGTGGGGATGGGGGGAGTGGCCCTGGCCCCAAAGTGGTGGGGGCGAGGGTGGGGGAAGCAAGCCTGGCCCCAGGCCTCTCTCCTCACCCTGCCCCCCCACAGCAAGGCCAATTCCTCTGACCCCAGCCCCCCGACCCTGCAGGCGGCAGTAATGGAGCGGATGGGGGGGGTCAGGCCCAGCAGATAGAGGGGGGTGGCCCGGCCCTGGCCCCGGCCCCAGCCCCAAATTGGGGGCGGGGAGAAGGGGAATGGGCCCAGCCCCAAAGGTGGGAAGGGGGAGCAGGGCCGGACGCAGGCCACTGTCCCTGGCCACCCCTTCCTTCCCTCCCCATCATTTTTGACAGGCAATTGGCTAGTTCCATAATAATTGCTTAACTGATGTGCAGTAAAAACCTCACCTTTTCTGTTGCCTCAGAAGATAAGAAAAGAACCTAAGGGGTTAATGCTCAGAATGATCCACAAAGACTTAGCTGCTTAATTCCTATTAACATTAATAGGAGTCATGTGGTTAAATCCTTGTTCCATGCTGAGGGGAAAAAAACCCTACTCTTTAACCACTTCACCTCTCAGTTATTTTCTCACAAATGCAAACCTTTGCATTCATGTGGGATTATTAGGCATTGTGTCTTGGCAACAAAAAAACCATTGGAATTGTAGAATCCTATAATGCCCCTTGATTTTAGGACAGTGTAAAAGTGATGTTCTAGTCTTGATGTTCCAGAAATTATGTGAGGGGCAAGGATTTCTTAGGATAATATTTTATTGAACCAATCTGGCTTCCTGGTGCCTGCATTCCTGTGATCAGAGACTTAACAAAGAATGTTTTGCATTTGGAAGCTTACCTAACTGAATCCCAATTACATAGTTGATCCAGTAAAAGATATCACTGAAAAAAACCTTGCCCCCTGATTTTAGCACATACTTCCCATTAAAATGAATGCACATTCTACTGCAGACTGAGGACAATATGTGCTCACTATTATGAACCATAGATGTATGAATATCTGCATCAGTTGTTCTCAAATTTTTTAGGCTTAAGGCATCCCTAGTTAGGTTCAAGGCACCCCTTAGAAAATGCCAAATTTAGTATTTACTTCTTTTTTTTACTATGGAAAAATAATACAGCAATTTTTCCATTTCAGAGTACTCAGAAAGACCACAACAGTGTCAGATTTTTTTCAGCACTGTTGATTCTTATTTTAAATTATTGGTTTTATCTTGTGAATCATGTTTATACACCTTTGTGTGTTAATATTGTGGGACATCCTGTGGCACCCCTAAAAGGAGTTCAAGGCATCCCAGGGTGCTGCAGCACCCTGCTTGAGAATCACTAGTCTATAAACTAACATGCTAAGTAATAGATAAACTAAGAACATGCTAAGGTATTTGTGCTTACCATATCCCCACATGTTTTATGTCATTTTAAAACTTATAACGTAGATTTACACAAAATTCAAAAAACATGAACAATTTTGAAATAAATATGGGGAATGAATAAAAAGTGGCCACAGGAAAACATTACTCATACAGTACATGTATGTATGCCACCTATGAATGCTTAAGCAAACTCACAGACAGTGCTAGGCCCCAGTCCTCTATAAGACTTCATGGCTGCATCCAGACAAGCGCGAACATGTGGTATGTAATACCACAGACCATCTGTGGCACTACACACCGCACCTGCAAGCATTCCCCATGCTGCTACCTTGAAGTGTGGGAGGGTGCGAGGGTTGACCCCTGGAGATCCTAGGGTAAAAAATAAAAAAAACACACTGAAAACTGCAGGGCAGTGCATGTAGCAACAGCACGTGCTACCCAAAACGGGAGCCTGGACAGCCAGAGTCATACTCCAGCTGCCAGCCAGGCTCCCAGGTGCAGAAGTGCTGTGGCTACAGCTCCCCAAGGCCCCCGAATTCCCAGATAAGGCTGCTGGGGCCAGCACAGTTGCTGACCCCAGCCTCCCCTACCCCGGCTGCATGCCAAAGGGTGCACGGTACAGGTGTATCCCAAGGAAAAAGTAGCAGCAGAACAAGGTGTGCTACTGCTACTTATCCCCGGGGAAACAAACGTCAATGCTTGTGTGAACATGGCCCATGTGAAGCAGATCTCTGCCTGATTTTCACTTGACACACCAATGTCGCTGACTTTCAGTCCCTTGCTTTCCCTCATTCTCCATGGCCCAGACTCAAGGAGCTAGAATGCAGTTCCTGAGAGAAGGGCTTCACCTCCTGTTGGAGGAACCAAGTGCAACCCAAAGTGCCAAGCAGCACAGTCTCTTCAGTAAAAGCAAAGGATACCCAGCAAAAAGTTCTCTTCCCCCTCCAAAGGGGTTAAATAATCCCTCTCTCCTTAATCCAGCCTGCACAGACTGGGGCACCCTGAAAAATACTCAGCTATTCTCCTTCCAACTCCCCAAAGCTCCTCCACTTTTATCAGTCCCTAAACTCTTTGAGTCAGGACCTGACAGCCTGCTCCCCCACCCACCCAACCTCCTCTCTCATTGTCATTTTTATCTCCTCTTGACACTTCTTAGATTGATTTTTCAACTTGACAAAGAATGACTTTCATTCGAAAGATTATCTAACTTTATGCCAACAACATAATTTATCCAATAAAAGATAACACCCTAAAAAAGCCTTGCCTCTTGCCTAAGTCAACAAAACCATTCAAGACCCTGTTGATGATAAAGGTCCATCATGTCTCATTCTGAACGTACAGTACTTATCCCAGCTTGTAAAGAACAATCTTTTCAACTATTCAGTTGGTCTAATAAAACATATCACACTTACCCAAAAAAACCCTTGTCTACCTATGTCTTTATACCAACACAGCTACAACCAACACACCAGTACTTACCCCTGCATTCTCTGTGCGTAGAATAATGAAGCAAACTGGGCAAACAAAATTATAACAACGTGAACAGTTAATGCCAAAATACCACAATAAAAACCATAGTCCATCACACTTGGCTTTTATTGATAATCATTGTAACAGTTATATTACTCTGATAGGAAATTGCCTCCTGCATATCTTAAAAGATAGAGCTGTGACCCATAATGTAACTGGGAGAGGGGCATGAGAGGAGCACCACATAGTGTTGACTATGAGGGGGCATGGGGAGGGGGTGAGTGGGGTGAGTAGAATAACACCTCTGTCCTGAGAGTCTTTGCCACAGTAGGGTCAGCCCTGCAGCCAACAGCATATCTGGGAGGAAATGAATAGAGAAAGGGGTGGATCCCTGGAAGCTGGCACCATGGAGCTGCTGCAGCTTAAGCTGACATTGCTACAGCAACAGTAAGAACTGCCTTAAGTGCATGAAGAGTCAGGGATGTATTTGGTAGCCATGTTGATCTGAGACAAAAAGAAATGCAAAAATCTAGGGCTAGGATCAGACATTCAAAAAGCCTGAGCTTGAATTAATTCAATCTTTGCAGGTTAATCTAACCTGGCTAGGCTAAGTCAGTCTTGTAACCAGACAGACATCCCAGAAATGCGGGCACATCCCTGCAGTGGCTCAAGCTAGAAGCTGAGGGGCGCTAGAGCAGCCCTCCCTTCCTTCCACAGCACTGAGCTGAGGTAGAGTGTGGCCAGGATGCTCTGATTAGCCCAGCAGGGAATTGATAACAGTGTTTATCAACCCTAACTCAGTGTTTATCACTCCATTAAGAAAACAACAAAGGGACATTACCAGCTACCTGTTGATTCAGCACAGACAGTAGCCAGCATGTGGTCTGCTAGCGAATACACTGACACCTCTCCACAAGGGAAAGGGGAATTCCTGCTTAGCAGGTAGTGGTGAGGGAGAGGGAGGAACAGCCTGCAAGTCTCTGGAGCTATAGCCAGGGAGCAGAGAGGAAGAGCCAGCCTTGCTGAGGAGCAGAGAGCCCTGCCCAGCCCAGAGAGCATGCCGGGATGCTGAGGGAGTCTGATTTATCTTAAACCAGCAAGAGGTCTGGGACAGACATGGCATAAACTGGTTTGAGCCAAATCAATTAAGTCTTGATACTACATTCAACCAGGTTTATCTCAAGCCAGTTTCAGCCATTTTCAAATGAGCTTATGTGCACTGAACATCTGTTCTGTTACAGGTTTAAACCAGTTTCTGATCACTTAAACTGGTTTATGTGTATTGTCTGTCCCTAGACCAGAACTCTTGGTTCAGAGATGATACCTTTTATTAGACCAACTAAGAAATCACAACAGGGACACACAAGACTGTGCTCCCCCTCCCCTTTCTATCACTCTCCCTTAGTCTCCAGTGGTCAGCATACCCTCCCCCCATCCTGCCTTGCCCTGGTCACTGAAGGAGCATGCTATGCCTCTGGCTGTGTCTGATAGGCGTAATATAACTATTGGGGGGTGGGGGGAAGAACACATTGCCTACTAGCCTCTTCTGTTATTTCTGAGTCTACAGTGTTGTTATAAAGTCTTTTTACAATAAGTCTCGTGCCTTTCATTAAGTAAATTTTTGGCTTCAGATTTTGTTACAGAATCACACTTCTTCCCACCTTAAGCGTGAGCCTGTGAAGAGGCAAACTAATTAGTGACAAAATGTTGAGAAACTTGGTTGGAAATTGGATAGCCCTATTACCATTTTTGTTATCTATATTATGTTAATGTATACTCTGTTTTATCCAATAATTATGGCAGTTATTGTCCTGTTGATAACACTGCAGTGTTTTGGGGGGCAAAAAGAATCACAGAATTTGAATGACAGAAAATGGCACCCTCTGAAAAGTCACTGCTGTAGGCACACACAGTTAAGTTGTTTAGCTTCACCAGAGTTTAGCTTCCTGACTCAGGTGCAGGCAGGCACCTCCAGTCGGAATCTGTAGTGATAAAATAATAATTTAGAGATGCTCCCTAATATAAAAGATATGGAAATTGGGAGGTATCTCCTTATAGTAAAGTTAGTTTAAGACAAAGGGATTGATGAGACCTGTCTGATACTCTAAAATAAAAGGTGGTTGTTTAGTTCTTCTTCAGGCGTGAATGTCTTTAAGGAATGGAAAGATCATTACAGAATCCAGAGCCTAGACGACTCTCTTCCTCCTAAGTGAATACCTAAAATACTTAGGTTTAGTACTTAGGGAACATTGTGCTACTGTTGGCTAAACTATAAAACTTGAATTGTTTAGTCCTGATTTCACTGAAGCCAATGACTTAAGTTTCCACAAAGGGAATTATTTGTTATCTATCGCAAGTTTGCAAGATAAAAGAAAGGACTTGGGCCAAATTTTGATTTCTGAGAGTGCTATTTAGTTTGATAAAATAGTAAACATTTTAAGCCTGGACACACACAGGATTTTCCCATGCATTTTAGTATGCAGTGAGCGTTTACGTGTTATTTTCAGTGTGATTCACATGAAGTGTATTGCTGCTATTTTGAGTGTCACTAATACCAGATAGTTCACACAAGGGTCTGGCTGGTCCTTAAAGGTTTCTATTGAATTTCAGGTTGTCACTACCTTGTGGAAGGCATTCTGTACCTTGCAGAATCAGGCCTTGCAGGCAAGATGTGTTCCCCTGTCCAGTTTGAGAATCCTGTTTCAGGGTTTTGGGGATTTTGCCATGAGCTAGGGCCCTGAGCAGGATTATTGGCTAAGCTGGAAACTGAGGTACCTCTGGAGTTAAGCACCTGTTGTGCTGTGGTATTTAGGTATTCAGTATGATGGACTAAAATACTTAAAGAGGCGGAGGAGCATCTAAGTGCCTCTGAGGATCTGAGATTCAGTGTTTGTGCATCCCAAATGGAAAATGAGAATATAACAGAATATTTTGGAAATATACAAGATTATTCTCAAGGCCTATTGCCTGTTTGTGTAGTGGAATGTGTGTATAAAAGTAAGCATTCAGCATGTACAGTTCAATAGTTGGATTCCTATGACTTCTGTCTTACCCATGTTTGCTGTTCCTTAATGACTCTCATTTCATTTTCCCTAATTAATTCCTCATAGCTAGTTACAGCCATATTAAATAAAATCAGTCAGAATTATAGAATCATGTGCTATTTCTCTTAGCCCAGTATTGCCTCTCTTTAGTCAAGAAGTTCACACTAGTCAGCTGTCAGACTGTGCTAGATTTCCCATGTCTATTATTCCTACACTAGGTCCCTAGTTTAGGAAGGTGCCAGCCTGGACTTCTGGCCATAATTGAAGAAATATCTGCAGAAGCAGTTAGGTTTCCTCTTTTTCCTCTGCAGACAGTGTGAAAGAGTAGAAAGTGAAAAGGAAAGAGGAATTTAAGTGAAGGATATGAAATGTGAGGAAAGCCTATAATAAGGTACACAGTTCATCTGGATACTGGGAAACCCTTGGCCTATGTCATTTCAGGTAAATCCAAAATTATGTTTTCCTGGCATATCTGCTGGAGCATGGGACCAGATCTAAAAGAGTTAAACAACCAGGGAGTAGATGCACCTGGAATTTCTTATCCTAATAGCCTCAGCTGACTCCCATAAACCAAACCAAAAAGGAAATATTTGGGAAAGTAGGATGATATGGCTAGGTTAGATGTGGTTTGACAAGTGGCAAGAAGAGGTTTTGCTGCGCTTTCCCAGCATTGGGTTGGGAAGGCTTTTCAGTTTTAACTGACTTCCACAGCAGAATGGTGAGGATTTTAACTTGGTGCTGAAAAGGAGATGTTCCCTTTGGAATTTTTACCCTTACAGGAAAATAAACCTTTTTTGGCCCTGTCTTAGAAAGAGGATCTTTGTGGAATAGAAGAGAATTGGGGTGGGAGGAGAGAGAGAGAAAGCTGCCTGTCACAAGTCATTGTATATTTTTCTTTTCTCTGCTAGGAAAGTGGTACTGTGAAAGAGATTGTGTCTGGGTTATGCCAAGTGGCAGTGCTAACTGCATATCAATTAGTTTGCCCATTTGCAGCACACTTAAATGCTATTTGCTTGTGGCTACATTTTTTCCAATTCAGGAAGTAGTCTGTGTGGTGTGTGTATAAAAGTGCTGCTGTCTGGTATATGTTTGTAGTGTGGATAAGTTTCTATCTTGGGTGTTACCATTTTTAAAATCAGTATTGAAGATTACAAACAAGTACTATGTTTCTAACAGTTTCATGTTTACATTGCTTTATTTGGAAGACTGACTTACTAAGGTCATTTGAGGCAAGTTTGTCTTTTGGGTAATTCAAGTAATTCAGCATGTCTCTCACCCCAGTTTCTAAGGGTAAGACTCTCTAATGCATTAGCCTAACTTTGCTCTCACTGAAATCCATGTCAAAACTTCTCCTGATTTTTGTGAGTAGAGCTAGGCCAATTGTGAGTGATAATTCTTCTACTTGAAACAACTTGTAGTAGACACTTCAAAGCTGGTATGATGGAAATGCTTCATGCATGAACAGAGGGGCAAAGTGAAGATTACATTTTAGTGCTGTTGATAAAAGCTATTTAAATCCAGCCTGGCATTTCTGTTGTGGTGTTTTCAATTCACTTCATAGTCACTGGGGCATCTAACAAACCTAGAAATGATTTTTTTATGGAGGCTGCTAAATGTAATTGGATTGCTTGCACTAAACCATACACTAAATCTGCTGGGATTTAGTGGGTCTTTCAAACAATGAGTATTGTGGTAATTATTACTGTGAGTGGTTTACCTGAAAATATAAACTACTGCCTTGTGGGATGTTTAAATCAAGTGGATTATGCACTTTCAGGAGCTGATTTACAGCCAAAGAATCCCTACAGCACTAGTTGGATTAGGGAACTGTTATTGCAGTATAAGACCAATTCCCATTCAGTTTAGTTACCCAAGTAGACCATGGACCTATTCAATTTTCTTCCTCTAAGTCACTGATTTCGGTCTAGCTTAGGTGGGGAATGACTGAAAATTATTACCTGCCAACAGATGTGAAATGAGTCAGTATTCTTTTTTTTTTTCAGTCTGATTCCTAGGTGACAATTGCTTCACTTTTTAACTGGCAGTATCAGCAAAGAGTCTGATGTATTGGTGAGCATCAAATGACATCACCGTACTCTGACACTAGTCCTTCCCAAAGAAGGCTGTGACACCTGTAAGATAAGAATAGGAGAACTTGGGCAGTTGTGCCTATTGTATCTGTCCTATGTATGGTGGTAATAATCTGGTACAAACTGTAGTAGTTATTAAGGTGAATGTGCTATTGGAGATCTGGGAAATGCAATATATGACAGGCTGAAGATAGCAGAACAGCCTATTAGTGGTAACAATGTTAAAATAGGAAGCAGAATTCCATAATCCAGACACTGATTATCTTAACTGTTCAAGTCAGTTCCCTGAACTGCACTCATATCTGAGACCTGTCTGTGCATGGACTCATAGAAACTCTATTTTGGTGTGTGCACATATCCTGTGGCTTGACCAATCCCACTTTTCAAATCCCCAAGGTGAGGGGATGTTTAACACTTCGGCTGGGAAGCAATTCAACCATCCAAAATGTTACTGTTGGGGTTGCATTTTTTTTCTTTTACTGTTTGGACTGAATTGTTACTTTTCATCCATTTCTGCTAGTTGCATCCACTTGTGTTACTCTGTATGGTTCCTCTCCCTTCTCTGTGGTTGTAAAAATCCTTTTGGCTCTGCAGTGACAGAGAGGTTTAGACTAAGGAGGAAGAAAGTACAGCATACATATATGAGCAAGGAACAAATTTCTGTGCTTGGCAGTTTTAGCACAAGATTAATAATATCCTATTGGAAATAAAACTGAGTGAGACCTGTATGCAACTCTGAAAGATTTTTATTTTTTATCTCATGCAGGTATAGCCCAGCTTCCATCTGAAACAGATGGGTGCATAAGAAGAAAAAGCATGCTTTCCCAGAGATAGAACCTTACACATACAAATCTTTCATGTAAGATCTATTCGTGCAGTCTTTACCTACTTTGTATTCAAGCAAACATTCTGCTTACATTAGACCTATGCAGGGTGTTGTGATAAGAATTGCAGGTATTTGTAACTCTTTCTCTCCCAGCAACCTCCCCACAAAGTAGTAGTGTAGCAAAGGGTGGGTGACCAGAGGGGGAGGGGGAGAATGACTGCTAAACCTGGCCACCCCCAGCTGCCGTTGCCACCCAGAGCGCAGACCCTGGTAGTTAGGCCTTTGCCCAAAACCTAAAAGAGTAAAAGGTCATCTAAATAAAGAGCAAAGCAAATATGGAAGTAGACTCTTTGGAGACTCTTGTGTGCTGTAATCAAAATTTGTATATTTCTGTGTTTAGAACAGATCACAGGGAAAACTTTGGTTTGGGAGTGAATTTGTAACTAAATGTGTCCTTTTATCAAGTTTAAAATAGTAATCTTAATCTTAAAAATAAATAAATAAATAATGGGACTCTAGACATGTTCCAATGTCAATGGTTTTGCTCTAGCATCTGGATCTAAATGACAGAGTAGATCCCTCTGGATAAGAATTTAAGGTCCTGTAATAAATATATGAGCACATCTGGACGGTAAGTAAATTGCTCTCAAATGATACACTTGGTGTAGAGTAGTAATTACAGGTCTTGCTAAATGTATAGTAATCAGTGTACATAAATGTGGGGATTTTTTTATCTCCGCATGTACAACAAAGGCCACTCTTTTCTCAAACTTCCCTTATGTCTTTGAATGCATCTCTTTTAAATATTAAGCCAATCTGAAATGTGTCAGCTTGAGAGACTCCTGAGGCTTTTGAAAGGGCAGATGTCCCGCAGCATTCTTAGTTCTTTTTTTCTTCCAGAATGTCATGATTACATGATTTCTCCTCCCACTGCGTTTTTTTTCTTTCATTCAGCCAGATTTCTACAGCCTACCTTGTAGAACTGCAGAGGCAGCTGGGCAGAGTTCCAAAATGACCTGTCAAGACAAGAAGCAATGATGTGGTGACTCAGCAGAAGCACTGTACATCTTTGCAGTTCCACTGCAGCACTGTTCACTCGGAGTCTTCTGAGGATAAGTTTAGTCTCTGAAAGTGAACATCTACATGTCCCTAGCTCCTTACCTTGGTATTTGACCCTTAGAGTAGTTGCAACGAGAGATCTCTTCTAACTCTGAAAATGTGAAATGGCTCTGTAAAGATTTAAGATCTTTTCAGGCAAAAACTTTAGTAGTACAAGTCCTGGTGGCCTGTGGATCCTTCAAGGCAGATCTGTGCTAAAAAGAGATTCTGTTAAATGTATTTTATTTCATGTTTGTGTGAAAATGTGTAAAGACAAAATCCTGGTTCTAACAGTACAATGGCAGTTGACCAGAAAATTCCATTAAACTAAAAAGGTTTTTAATCTGAATAGATTTTAATATCAAACTCTTATTATTAACATTTTAAAATTATTAAATGGCTTATTTGGATTAAAGACAATAGGAATTTCTGTATCCCTACTAGGGAAATGTATTGAATGATCTAAGAAGATGCCAATCTTCCCTGTTAAACTTTTTCTAACTTGACAATTTCTTACATGAAATGAATTTAAATGGCACCCTCTTGTGGCCAAAAAAAAAATAGGGGAAGGGAACCAAGATGCCTCATTCTTTTGAACAGATATGCGCATAAAGAGCATCTAATGTTGTACTGGGATCTGCAACTTCTAGGGATACCTGGAGCTGTTTGGCAATCATGGAGGGCCAGATCCTCTAGACTAGTGGTTGTGTTGCTCCCCACAAGGAATGAGGCAGCTTGAAGCCAATGTAGTGGTGTTCCCTCTAGTCCTCTGCGACTCTGGAGAAAGGAAGACAGAGGAAGTATTATCAGCCCCAGTGAATCTGTGCAAGAGGAAATGCAGCCCAGGTTGTAGTACCTCTTACTGAGAGTCCACTCCACACTGGAGAATACCCTTTTAAATGTGGATCCTGAAGAACATCCAGCACTACAGGATTTTCTGGAAATGTAACTTTGTTTAGACTCTGTCAGAGAGGCCCAAGGCTTGATGCTGCTTCCAAGTTTAAGGAAGAGTTCAGAGGAAATATTGTGAATGAAACCTAGAGGAGGGTATGCTTTTAAATTAGGAAATAAAAGTGGATGCAAATTGATCAAGGTTTGGGTTTCAAATCCCTGTTCCTGCCACCACCTACCAAATTCAGCACTGTACTATATGAGAGTTTGATTCACCTTGCTCACTTGAAAGTCCTGTCTGAAAGACTCTGAATGGAAGGTTTAATTGTAACATAGTACTAGATATTATTTGACATCCAAAGTTATTAAACCACAATTCCTGAAACATAACCTTTGCGATCACTAAGAGTGTGTGTTCTTCTCCCCTTCTTGGCACAGATTTCAAATCTCTGCCAGGGGGCTGCACTGAAATGGAAATCATTGTTGTTGCTAAATATGTAAAGCATATACTTAGTCAAATTAGCTTTCAGATGGTTTAGTACTCTTCTATTAGTCCTGTTTCAATACCTTTAGAGATGAGAATGAGAACTCTTTTCACTGGAATCTATTATACTAATAACTTTTAAAACTTTCAGTAGATCTGTGCATAGCAGGACTGAGAACATAGGAACTTTAAACTTTGCTATAAGAATATTTTACCGATTATGGATTCTAAACTAGTATAAATAATGGGGCTCCTCCTTCCTGAATTTTACTCTAAATTATTGGACTATTAAATTCACAATTTCTTGCTAGTTTGTAAATTTACTTTTGGTAATACTTCAGAAATGTTTAGTGACTTATTCCTCCTTGTCACAAAACCTAACAGTTAATCCATTGTAATGTGGAAAACTAATTTGTCTGCTATCAATAGGCTTGGGGGCATAGTCTAAACTTAAAACATGGTTACTCCTCTTCTGACTGTTATCAATAATAAATTCCATGCCCTTCTCAAACTGGGATGGCAGAGAGGAGAACACTTTGGCTGGATGTAAATACACAGATGGCACTAACATTTGTTCCGGACTCACGCAGACCAAAAAAAAATCTCAGTTGGAGGTGGAGTGAAGGCTCATTCAATCTATTTTAAATGATTTGCATGTTACTTAGAATGTAGTAACTGAGCACCTCATACTCCTTAATGTATATACACTCAATTCACCCCTATGAGGTAGTGCTAGTTCCCAAATGAAGGAGTGAGGCACAGAAAGTACTGGTCAAATCAAAGGAGTTAAGCATCTAAAATACCTAAATCAAATATTGAAGATCCTGCATACCCTACCCCCCCAAAATAGGTATCTGTGCTCTTAAGCATCTCTCTTTCTGACCTTGAATTCTCAAGACATCTAAACTTCTCTTTGGTGCATGTCAAGAGTTGCCTGTTTTTAGACTAGGAACATCTTGAACCCTAGCTTAACTTAAGCCTAAGCCTGACTGGGTGGTATCCAGAAACTAGCTGTTCTTCTGTTGATCCCTCCTATAGAAATCAAATCTGGTTAGCAGTCTCAGAACAGTATAAAGCACAGCTACAAGACTAGGTTCCTCTCAAAATGCAGTTTCTGGTTACTTTTAAAATATGACCAGAGGTGTGCTTAGTGGCCATGACACTAGCCCAGGATATGGGAGATGCAGACTGAATTCCATTCTCAGCCTGAGGATTAAAACCTCAGGCTGTGCCTGTGTTGTTATGGTACTTCCAGACAGTGCCATAACAACAAAGCTTTAAGTCCTTTCCTCCTGCCTGAAACTGCCATCATAAAGAAAGTGATTCAAGATGGCTTCGGTCAAAGAGACCCAAGAGTGAGAGGCTTTCTAGGCCAATGGTCAGCAACCTTTTCAGACCCTGTGCCAGAAAGACCCAGCTAAGGTCAGAAGCTAGGAGCTTTCCGCTATTGCTGCTTCTTCCTGATATATTCCATGAAATCCATGGAGTTGTATTCCATGAATTACATATTTTTATAAAATAAATGCTTGGGAGAGAAATGGATGCTGAAGTCCTAACTATTGGACATGAGTAAGACCTAATATAGGGGATTGAATATCCCACATCTGCCTTAATACTCACCATTGTTAGGCACAGGAAATGCCATGCCCATACTGGATCAGATCTGATGTCTCTCTGGTCCATCTTTTTAAGTTTCTAACTCTTTAACAGCAGGCACAAGGAGCAGATCTATTGAATCACATTTCTGTATTAGACACAAAGCTACACTTTAAAAAAAATCAGTAGGTACCAGTCAAGGAATGAGAAATTAGCATCTCAGAAGTAGTTCTTAGATGTAAAACTTCCTGGAGCATTTGGATGTTGGGGTATTATTTGGGGGTTATTACTTTATCTTGTAAGCTGACCTAAGTCTTTTGGGGGGAGGCCAGCACATACCTCATTCTATTTTATTTCATTGTTTGAGTTGTAGTTCATGAGGATATTATTAACTTGGCCTACAGAGCAAGGTTGGAGTAGAATGTAGTCAGATACAAGCCATGGAGCTGGAAACTGAAGAGAAAATGATATGTGATAGCTGCTCCTTTATTAGTGCTACCTACTTTGTGCACTTAATGAGGTAAAGTGGGGTGGGTGGACTATGAGCCCATGCAAGCAAGTACTTGACAGGCACAAAATTGTAAGCTTGGGGATACACACACACAAGGGACTCGCCTTTCCTGTATCTGACCAGTGGCTAGCACCGTGGGGTGCTGGTGTACAGCTACAACTACTGTGACTAGCTGAAGACAGCTAGAACAAGGTCCAAGGGGCAAACTTGGTTCTGCAAGTGCGCTAGCTCAGTGCGCTTGTATTTATGCATGCAACAGCTTGTTTGTTGGGGGGGGTGGTCCTAGCTTGGTGTGCTTGCATTGGCCCCCTGTGTGGCAGCTTGGTGTACTTATATTGGCTTGTGTGTGTCCCAGTTTGGGGTGCTTGGGTTGGAAAAATGTGTATGTGCCCTAATCTGTTGTACTTGTTTTGGCAAGGATGTCCTAGATTGGGGAGGGGGGTGAGAGAGTGAGATGCCTGGTGGGAGCCGCCGCCATTTGTCGTGGGGCGGCAGCGCTGGAGCAGCCCGCGCCGCTGCCTGTTGCCGAGCGATGGAAAACCTGCTCTGCGCCTCGTCCGTTGTCAAAAAAAGCCCACAAGCGGGCGAGGGGCGAGAGCGTGCCCTCGCCAAGCTGCCCAGAGCCTGTGACCCGCGACTCCGGGAACGAGCTCCCAGCCTCCCCCGCCGACTCCGCAGCCGCAATGAAGCCTGCCGCTGCCACGTGCCCGACAGGTGACGTGCGATCGGTGTCGTCACCAACGCCCGCACCCGGCTGCTGTGACATCCCCACTCCCCGCGGTCCCACACCGTTGCTCGGGGAGGAGGCAGGGCGGGACGTGAGCGCGTCACTCGGATGCGGGCCGGCCGAAGGGGGAGGGGGAGGGGGAGGGGGAGGAGAAACTGCGGCCCGCGAGGAAGGACACGGGTGACGTCAGCGGTGCGCCGGAGTCTCCAGGCAGCTGCGTTGGGGGCGGGGCGAGGTCCAGCAGCCAAGGGGGTGGGGTGGCCGCTCCGCCCTGACGCTTCCGGGTCGCGACCCGGAAGTGGCCGGCGAGGCGGGACGCGCCCGGCACAAACATGACTGGAGGCGGGAAGCGGAGACCTCGCGCTGGGGAGAGGGAGTCGGAGCCAGAACCGGAGCAGGTGTGGGGTAGGGTCTGGCGGGGATGGGAGCGGAGCGGGGGGTGCCGCGCCTTTGCGCGCTCGCGGGGCTCATGCGGGCGCTGCTTTCCCCCTGCAGTGCGAGAAGCCGCGGGGCGTAAAGAAGAGCCGCTGTGGCCGAGCCGACGGCCCCGGCCCCCTGCGCACGGAGGTGGAGGCCTGCTATCGGCTGCGGATGCCCGAGGACTTCTTCCACTTCTGGGACTTCTGCCAGGAGCTGGATCCTGCTGCGCCCGCGGGTACGTCCTGGCTTCCCTCTCCTCCAGCACCAGGCCTGGGGTCGAGGTGTTGTCTGCCAAGGTAGATATGGAGCCGTCTATAAAGAAGCTTTCCCATTGCTTCTCTCTTTGAACGGGATGATGATAGACACAAGGGCAGCCCTGTGCAGGCTCAGACCTTCCCTCAGCCTTGCCCAGTCTCCTGGGCAGAGAGCGGAGGCTGAACTGGGTATGACCGTGGGGTTTTTCCACTGTTTCTCTCTCACTTGCAGCTTCTAGCATTTCGGGTTCAGGAAGCTCTGATTCCGAGGCCATTGGCAACATGTAGGGGTGCACACTGGTGCATGTGCACCCCCTGGGATTGGTGGTGCACCCCCTGAGAAGCATCGCTGACACTGTCGGTGGTGCCTGTGGGTGGTTGCCAATTGCCACTGGCTGTCACAGACTGACGTTGCTGGTGGTGCCTGTGGGTGGTCACTGACCACCAGTCGGCACTCACAACCCCCCACCCGCAGACACCGCCATGGCCACCTGCAGGAGCTCACGACCACCTGCGGGTGGTCACCGTGCCCCCCCCAGCCTCTAGGGGCACACTTTGTTCATGTCAGAGGCTGTGCCCCTAACTCCCTGCTCAGTAGCTAATAGATCTGGACTGCGTGCTCTGTGCTGTGGGAGGTTCCTGTTATAACCTTAGACTATGTCCCTAACTCTCACGCTCAACAGCTGCTGATGCCCCTTTTCTCCAAGGTTTTGTCCAGTCCCCTTTTGACTCTGGCTAAACTGGCAGCTTCCACAACATTTGGTGGCAACAAGTTGAACACCAGTGACACCCTGTGTGGGAGAAAAAAACTTCCTGTTGTTAGTTTTAAACTACCTACCTATTAATTTCACTGTGTGACCTCTGGTTCTTGAAACTGAATACACCGAGCTTAAAAACGTAGAACAGAGGGAAAACACATATCCTAGAAATCTCTTAAAGTATGTTCCAATACATTTTATTCTTTTTTCTTAAATGCTTTTAATTGCTAAGGGTTTGGCCAGTTGCCTTCAGGTTGGGGAATGGATTTGGGGTGCTGATCCAGGGAATCCAGACCCTAAAAGTAACCTTTTTAGAAACAATGGGGAATTGTTCATGTCAAACAGGAAATGTTTTCAGACTTCTATAGGAGAGCATAGGGCGGTTACCTTGTAAGGGGAGCAATCTCTTCTAATCTGCATATCGTAAAATTAAATATGTTGTGGTTTTTCAAGCCACGCAACTGTTACTTTGGGAAAGCAACAGTACTTGCTATATATGGATTGGTGGTTCTCAAACTCCTGTGGAAACAAAGTCACCTTTAATAGTCTCAACGTGCCTTGGGGAAATGTCAGATCTTCGGACATTTATACATGTGCTCTGGGAGGCGGGTGGTGGGGCTTTAATAAAGCGGTTCCAAGAGCTGCTCTGATTTAAAGTGCCTGGAGTGTCACATGTATTGGCATCCCCATGCTGAAAAATGGCGGTGGGGACTGCCATTTTTCAGCATGAGGATGTTGATACACTTGACTCTGGAGTCTGCTCCATGCTCCAGCAGACTTAATTAATTACACCACGTTGGAGCAGCCTCAGTGCAGCTGTAAGGCACTTAGTTTTCACTCAGAGCAACTCTTGCATTGCAAAGCACTCAGACCACAGCAGGTCAGAATGTTTTGAGTGCTGTGGATTACTTGAAATCTCTGGATTTATCTTGTGAATCAGATTTGCCCATTTAACCATGCTAACATTGCATGGCATTCCTAAAAGGATCTCAAGGTGCCCCAGGGCACCACAGCTCCCTGGCTGAGAATCACTGATATGAATGAAAACTGTCTGCTTTCACACACAATGCTTGAGCCATAAAATTTTAGCAAAGAAGCTGTCTGCATATGAATACAAAAACACTTTATGTGGGTAAGAATCTTTCATCTTCCAATTCTTGTGCATGGCACAAGAGGAGACTTGGGCCTGATTGCAGAGGGACTAGGGGTGTAAGGGCTTGAGTTTTGTTTGTGTCTTTTAGACCTTCCTAAATCCCCCAGAAAGCTTGATACTCTTCATGGTTTGCTTTTTGCAGAAGCACTTGTATCAAGTGTTGGACTTAAGCTGGTGGGGCCTTATGATATACTTGCTGGAAAACACAAAAAAGCAAAAAAATCAACAGAGTTGAACTTCAACCTTCACTGGAGGTTTTTTTACGACCCTCCTGAATTCCAGACTATAATTGTTGGAGATAGCAAAACACAGTATCACATGGGATATTTCAGGTATTTTGTATTACTTAATCTTTTATAATTGCAGAAATGCGTGATTATTTTCCTCTACTTGCATAGAAGGGTGGAAAGAGTGTGGGAATGAGGCACCACTAGAATGACAGAACCTCTAATTTTTTTTTTCTCTGAATACTGAAAAATTTCAGTTCATGTCTTTAGCAGAACTGGGAAGACTATAGATGAAGCCTAACTTTAGATATAAAAATTAGGCCCTAATAGTACAGCATGTCCAATTTTGAGAGAAGCCTAGAACTTGCACCTCTGATGCTCTATTTAAAGTGGAATTGGCATTTATGAAAAGATGCTAAAGGAATGGAAAATACCAACCTTAAATATTTGCATATTGTTTTATAGGGATATGCCAGATGAACTTCCAGTATGGGTTGGTGTAAATGAAGCTAAGAAAAGCTGTGTGATTTCTCAAGTTGGAGACAACATATTTGCTGCAGTCAAGTAAGGTTTAATGCTTTCTTTCCAGCATGTAGGAAAACTAATTGCATTTGCTTAAGAACTAAAAGCTGGGGGATACTACAGATAGTTGCATTTAACTATGTAACAACTATCCTTGTTTCCCAGCTTTTTTTTCAAACTTTATTTCTCACCCCCTTCTTCCAAAAAGCCAGCATCCTAATATGATTTTGGAGACTGGAGGGTTATAGCTGCTGGTGACTTGAAGAATTCTCTGAAGTCCCTACAGAGTAATTTTCAAAATGATTTCTCCTATGGTTCCTTTCATAAACCTAATAGGCAAATGGATATTTTGGCTGGCTGGTCTCACCTCTGCAGTTATATTGAATTAACCAGGGTTATAACCTCAAAGTTAATTTATAATGGGTTTTTTTATTTTATTTCTGAAGGAAATAAAGCATACTTGGTGTACAAGGGATATTCATAGTGTAAAAATCAACTAATATTTATTTGTCATAGTGATTATAGTCTGCATATTTTAGCTAGCTTATGAAGGGAGATGAAGCAGTGGTGAAGGGAACTTGGAACATTTTTTACTAAACAGAAGTATCTAGCTCAGTGATTCTCAACCTTAGACTCGAGTCACTTTTCCTTAACTTTTCTGAATTGGGAGGCACCTCAGTTCACAAACACTGTTCTAGCAGCAGTTATTTCTGTACCCTGGGTATGGGGAGGGGGCGGGAATATGAGTGGAGCTGTTCCGAGAAACAGGAGAAGGAAGAGTATGGGAGGCCAGACAGAGTCTTATCTACCACTGCACGGGCTTATGCAGGGGCTGCAGGCTCACAGTAGGGACCTGGGGGTGAGTTCCCTTCATCAGCCTCACTCGCTCTTTCCTCTCATGGGTGCTGGCAAATTGTGGCTGTAAAAATCTTAGGTTAGACACAGTGACATACCATGGGTCTCCGGTGCCCAGGGACCAATGTTTCCGTTTGCTCCCCTGCTCCTTCTCATAGCAATACTTAGTCACGTCACGCGGTAAGAACTCTGAAGGGCTGGCATCCCAGGGCCATGGGCCCCTTCTGCGCCCCCCCCCCCCCCCCCCCCGGGTTGGTCTGCCACTGGTTAGATGTGGCTTGGAAAGAGGCAAAGTGCTGCCTGATAGCAGGGGATGGAGTGGGGGGAGCCAGACTAGAGGGGAATCCAATCTCTGATCCATCTGTCTGGCCCCTAAAGTCACTAGTCTCCCCCACCCCACTGGCTTCCATTCCAGTACTCTTCCAGTTAACACCTGGGTCTCGTGCCCTGGTTACACACCTAGAATCAGGGAAAATTGTTCCCTGTGCCCGTTTTCAAGAGGGGAAATGGGAAGGGCTTCAGTAGAGGGCTTCCTGGTAGACCGGGAAGGGCTTCAGTTCCTACTGCAGCTGCATCTTGGTCTGAAAAAAAAAAGATATGCCAGACAGTTCCACCTGGCTATGGCAGTGATGGCTCTGCAGGCCCTAGTTGAGAACCACTGATTTAGCTTAACCTTTTATTTTTGTCTACATAAGTGAATCTTGCATTCCATAATATGATAAACAATAAAATACCATTTCTCAGTTGGGACAGAATTTTCTTTCATATATCTTGGAGGATTAAATGTGCAAACCGTAAGATTTAATGTGCTCTACTATCAATGAATAAACAAGCTAGAACTGTGGATATCTTTCAGATGAGTCATAGGGAAAGTTGTCTTCTTGTCAATTTGCATCCTTCTCTACAGAATGACAAGAATTTTTCTATACTATAGGACTCTTTTCTTTAGAATCTCAGACATGTAACTTTTAACGCAATACATGCTTCATCAAACTTCAGGTATACCTGGTGGTCTTGCACTTGTGTGTGCTTTCTCCAAAATGTTGGTGAATTCCAGTTATAGGTTAGAAGATGCATCTGTAGTAAATATTGTAGTCTTGCAAATGTGCTACCCCATAATCGGAAAATGCTTAGGCTGATCCTCCCTTCTGATACTCTCCAGACATGCTAGTTCTATTTCTTTAGCGTTATAATTCTCGTGCAGTGCCGCCTTTGTCTGTAAAGTACCCACTGCAGCTTGTGGAGTTTATTTTTTTTTATGTTAGCGTTTTCTCTTAGTGATGAGTTTGATTTTTCTCTTTGTATGTTTGTTCAAACTTGTTATCTTTTTAAATCCTTCTTCTCTTTCAATTAAAGCACATTTTAATGGTTAGCACAGCTCTTTTAGGGAAGCACTAGTTCCATTTCAATTTCTACTTCTTGAAGAACCTGGCTGCATGAACATAAGCACTATATACAACAGCAGTACTTATTATTAGATTGAAAATAATAATAGATAAGTAGATTTGTAGACAACAAAATTATGCAGATCCCAGTCTTTTAAATTCTTCTCTTTTATGGGATTAAACAGAGAGAGGCAAAACATACCATGGCATAGAAGTGTTCTTTTTTTAACTTGTAGTTCTTAGACGTTGCATCCATTAATGACTTGGGTTGAAAACTGATGTGTTCCATGCAACCAAATCTGATTTAGCTCTTTGTTTGCAAGCATAATGATATAAGTTGTTTTGCAATTACTCATTACCTTTTCCTAGAAAAGCCGAGTCTCATTTGATGCAAAGTATAAGGATCAAATATATATATTTGTATTTGTGCAGGATTTGGGTAAGGTGCAATAAAGGCATGAATCCAGAGGCTTAAAAAATAAAAAGAAATTGAACAGTTGCCTCAACTGATGAGCATCTTCCACCACTTGTGCACAAGCACAAAGTTGAACAAGAAACCTAATTTCTGGTACTTAAGTGGATCATTGCACCTAAACTTCTAAAGTAGGGCTTTTATATGTTGTATATGTATATGTAACCTTTTTAATAATAAGACCAAATAGGAGGCTACCTTTTTAATTTAATAAAGGATGTATTGTGTAATGGATTTTCCTTTGTTTCAGATTATATTTGTCAAAAAAGCTAAAGGAAGTGACGGAGAAAAAGAAAAATTCTGTTTTCAAAGACGTTGATGAAAAACTGACAAGAACAGCAGAAGAATTGGGTTATTCACTGGAGCAGAAAACCATGAAGATGAAACAGAGAGATAAGAAAGTATGACTCTTTTTTTTTTCTGATCTGCTGGGTATAAAAGCTACTCCTTCTAAACTAGATTTATTTCTTCACTAACTTCCTTTTTCTCCCCTTCTTCTATAAGTATCTTGCAATAGCACTCTCCAGAGCTAATTCTGTTCTGAACATTGCTTAAGGATCAACACTTGCTAAAATCGGGGTGGGTAATTATTTCAACTGCAGGGCTGCTTAATGAGTTTTGGTGCTCTGTTGAGGGCTGCAAGGGTAGCCCTGCCCCTTGACAGGTGCCCCATCCCCTGGGTGCCATCTTGGGACCAGAAGTCCCTCCCCTTGCCCTGGAAGTACTCCTTTTGGGAAGGGTGTTTGCTGTCTTGGAACTGAAAAAACAATTTATAAGCCAAAAATCAACCATCTACAATAACATATTTTAATTTTATTGCAAAAAAGTATTTGTGTGCGTTTTCATCATGTATATAGAGGTGATTGCATAAGAGCTCAAAATGAAGTCTACTCATGTATAGTGTGTATGGTGGGGAGGGTGTGGCTGTATGTATATTTGGTTTATGGGATGGGGTGTGGGTGGGTATGGAGTGTGCAGGAAAGTGTGGGTGAGTGTGGAGTATGTGGGGGGGGTGTGGAGTTTGTGGAGGGGGAAGGTGTGTGTGGGGGGGGCCCTACAAACAAACCCCTGTATTGCGCATAGCCCCTGTTGCCAGCGGCAGCAGCAGGCAAAACCCCCTGGCGGCATGCAATCCCAGAGAGCTTCAGACTGCACATGGCAAGGCACGGGGTTCACATGCCTGAGCCTCATGCTTCTGGGAGGAGCCCCGCGCAATGAAAATGGTGGTGGAGGTCATGGGGCTCATCTGGGGCGGCAGGGAGAGGGGTGGAACTGGTCCAGTTCCATAGTGTAGAGCTCCCTGCCATTCCCCATGACCTACACGTAGCAGTAAGTGGGACCAGGCCTCGGGCTCCATCACGAAAGGCTCCCAGCAGAGGTGTGTGGCTCGGGCAGAGTACCAGGAAATTCATGTGAGCCCCACGCGATGGAGCCAGGCGGAACCCATGCCCTTGCCAGCCCAGGCTCTGCGGTCCTGCCACCCTGCCATGGGTCTCTGCTGGCTATAGGGTGCTGGTACAGGCCCCACACTCCTGCCCAGCTGCCACCACTTCTCCTGCCTGCCTGTCACAGCCGCCCTTCCCCTGCCTGCTGTCGCTTGCCTAGCTGTGGGACGGTCCTGATCCTGGCCTCATAAGTGAGGGTGGAAGTGCAGCATGTGCTCGCCCCATGCAAGCACAGCAGGGGCAGCCCGGGGCAAGGCCGGACACAGTGAATTGGTAGGCACCCGTCAGCAGACCAGATGAAATCCCCTCATGAGCCGGATCCGACTCCCAGGCCATATTTTTGCCTGCCTTGGACTAGAGTGTTAAGAATTGTTAGCCTAACTTGTTTCCCCCTAGGGAGAAGTTCTTTTGCTCTGATTTTCACAGCCAGGGAGTAAATTTGACAGAACTTGTGCATTACATTGTGGCTTTCAGCCCATTATAGCCAGTCCACCATGCACTTTTTTGGTGAATATTCTTCTAGCACATGGGTGGCCAAACTACAGCATACATGCTGTAAGTTGCAAAGTGTCTGCATGTGGCATAACAGATCAGGGAAGAGACAAGCAGCATAGCAGCAGAAGGAAAGCAAAAGATCAGGCAGAGGAAGGGGATCATTGTAGCACTTAGTGTGAGGTTAATTTGTGATACGCCTACTGCAAACGGTCCATGCTGCACTAACACAATACTTTATTTATTCATTTATTTTTCAGCTATCCTTGTACTGATAGTTCTTGGTCACTTTCCTAGTCTGTTCTTTCAGGACAGTTAAGCAACTGTCTTGCTTAACCTGCCCATGTATATTAGGAACGTTCTCTTTGGTCTGTCAGCCAAATAGGCTAGGGACAGAAGCTACGCACACATTCGTTTAAGTGATCAGAAACTGGTTTAAACCTGTAACGGGACAGGAGTACAGTGCACATAAACCAGTTTCAAAACTGGTTTAAGATGAACCTGGTTGAATGTAGTATCTTACTTAATTGATTTAGTTTAAACTGGTTTATGAAACTTGTTTCACAACCCAACTGTGCGCCAGAGTTATGCTCCAGCGCCCCCCAGCTTCTGGCTTGAGCCACTGGAGGCATGCGGCTGCATTTCCTGAATCAGAAGTAAATGTCTGTTTGTTTGCTTATTGGTTCAATCTTCGCAGCTTACACTAACCTGCAAAGACCAAGTCAATTCAGCCTCGGGTTTTTTGATGGTGCGTACTTACCCATAGCGTCACAGGGGAGTCGCCACAATTCTTCTGTCGTCTTTCATTAGTTAAGAAGTAGCTGGTGCTGAAATCACTCTTTATATATATGTTCTATATGAGAGAGTGTGATATGACCCATCCCAGCAAGCTAAGTAGTCAGTACACCTCCCAAAAAGCAAAGTAGACAACTGTCACCTGGTGTGGAATAATGCTAAGTTCTTTTTGTGAAAGTGCCTGCTACTTAACAGTCACTAGCACCTCCCGGACACAGCGGTTGTCCTCAAGAGGATTATATTACAATTGTACAGTTAAAGCATTTATTTCAGGCTGCTCAAAGGAAATTAAGGGTTGAATTACTGAAATATAATGCAGTGATCTTTTAGTATGTGTATATAAATTCAATAGATCAAGGATGAAAAGCTACCAGCATGACTAGAAAACTTCTGTTTGTATGTAGAAGCATCTGTCTGGCATCTTCATAGGGAAAGATTATCTAAAATTGGATCAGTCTTCCAGCTACTCCAGAAAAGCTAGATAATGTTCAACTACTGCTAACTGTATTAATATAAAGCTTTTATCTTGCATATTGTATCCACTACCAGTACAGGAATCTTGTAAAAGTAAAAGAATAGTAAACACTATTTTGGGTTGGTCTAATAAAAGATATCAAATTCACCCAAGGAACCTAGTAAACACTGAAACATTTGTAACCAGATGGTTCATATCCTGTTTAATTTGCAGCAGGTTGCTAAATTAAGAGCATTCAGCAGAGCAACTTGCTGTCACTTCTTATTTCCAAGGGTGCTGCTTCTCTGATCTTCTGTAGCACAGTTGTGGTTCTGCATGGCAGACAGGAGAAATAGCACCTGTCTTTAGAAATAAGAGCTGCATTTAACAGCCAAAGCATCCTCTGTCATCCTCTGTAGCTGCATTTTGTGGCTGTGTGGCCTTAGTTCACAAACCTTCAGCTTCACAGGGGGTTAGGAACCTACGCCTGTGAAGTATCCAGGTTGTGCTGTATCATGAATTGCACTTTTTTTTTTTTTTTCAGAAGTCTCTCTTGGTACTTAAAGGCAGTCTGATCTAGCCTCACTTAAATTTACAGGTCAGTGACTAGTGGATGCAACCAGCTGACGGTGTATCGGGTGTTAGGTGGGGAGGGGGTATTTTTGTGTATTAAGCACCTTTTTATTTTTGAGAGAGTAAACAGTCTTAGGAGGTATAATTACCCAGGCTTTCCAATAAAGGATATCATATCTGGATACAGGTAGAGGAGATTAAATGTAAAGGAAAAGAAATTCCCCGAGGATAATTTCAACAATAACAAATTTTTAAAGTATATTTTAACATTAAACATTTCAAGTGCCTATCCCTCACAGGTGGTTTGGGTCCAAAAATGTAGTATAGATAAAACATTGAATGGAACAAATAAAACTTAGGTTTGGGTCAGTTCAAAGCCAGGGTAGTGCTAATTTGAGGGTATTACAAGCAAATCCTCACCTTGTTCTTCATTTTGTTCTTAGCACTTAAGACAAAGGCAGTGAATTATGATCCACTGGTCTAAGTCATCACATGTACAATGACAATGCTTGCGCAGACTGATGTAAAGCAACTTCTTGCTAACTTGTGCCTTCTGCTGTAAAATAGCCAAACTGGACATGAGCTGCATGTAGAGAAAACATGCAAGAAGTGTTTAATATTACCTAATTCATTATAGATAAAAAAACGAGTATAGCTCCGTATACACAGAAATGCTGGACCTGGTGATTTTGTTACTACCTTTAACATCCAAAAGAGCCAATAGCAATATGTTGTTTGCATAGCCAGTCAGAAAGAACAAATTGTAGTTTTCTATCTCTAAATTATCAGTGGTCTTGCAGTGCAATGTAAGTATCCCTCAACAGCATGCATTTTGAAAAGTTTCATTACTCTAATATTTCCATTTACTTGTGATGTTTGAAATTTGATAGTCATTCTTGCCAGCTAACCTCTGTGCACCTTTATTTCTGGCCATAAAGGTGCTCAGGGCAAAAGGTCATTCAGAAGATAATGAATGAATAGTGGAACACTGTCAGCATGTTGCTATCAGGTGTAAGCTGGTGGTATTTTTGTGTATTTGGTCTTTGCTGTTTTGTGAAGGTGATGCATCTTTCTTTCCCACCGCTGCCCCCACCCCTTTTCTTTTCCCCCCAGGTAGTGACCAAGACATTTCATGGAGCAGGTCTTGTTGTTCCTGTAGACAAAAATGATGTTGGGTACAGAGAGCTCCCTGAAACAAATGGTAATTTATCTTAATTTTTTTTTAAGTAAAAATATCCTTGTTGAGATTTAACTTAAGCACATTCTTTTGCTTTAGGTTTTAAGCTTCTGCTGAGCTGCAAAATATAGACTGCATTCACACTGCTTCAATAATAGCATGAGAAGTGTACAACATTTTGCATATGTATATTTGATTTGTGAACTTTTTTTTAATAGACAATGAAAGAGTCCAGTGAAACACTAAATTCAATTAAATCCGGTCACCTGGTTTTCGTCTGTATTGGCACTGAGACATGCTCCATTTTTGTCTGATTATACAAACTCCATTGTAAGGATTCAGTTATGTCATTAACATGACAAAATGTATTAAAGAGTCCTGAGGCAGCAGCCACTTCAAATGTGTCCAGTTCTTGGGAGTAATTGAAGGAGCAGCACCTGCAGACTCTGGAGCATGGGTTTTCAGCCACTTCTACCCATGCTATCAGAACCATCAGTTTTTTTTCTTCCTGTGACCCTGTATCCAAGAATTCCTTGCATCTTCAAACTCTTTTTTGTGCTGCTTTCAGTGAAAGGGATCCGTGTACTTCCTGTGACCTATTGTCTACTTGGTATACAAATGTAAATTAAATACCAGTTTTTAAATGTTTTGTTGCAGCTAATCTTAAAAGAATTTGTAAGGCAATTGTGGATGCTCCTAGCGATGAGGAGAGACTGAAAGCCTTTGCTCCCATTCAGGAAATGATCACTTTTGTTCAGTTTGCAAATGACGAATGTGACTATGGAATGGGATATGAACTGGGAATGGACCTCTTTTGCTTTGGGTCACATGTAAGTACTAGAATGGTTCTAGTTCTAGGAATATATATTTTAAATCACACAGTCAATTTCATTTGTTTATCTACTCGAGCATGATGAGATGCAAAAGGTAACATTGTGAAAGTGAGGGGAAAATGTGAACATTTTTGTTAAGAATTGAACAGGGTTTTTGGGGGGTTATTTTTTTGGTTTCTCTGGTCTTTGATTTGACAGAGCTAGTTAGTTTGCTGTGGTAGTCTAATACTAGACAGGTTGGGCTCCTGAGGTGGAGCAGGTTGGCACCTTTTTAGGCTATGGACAGAAGTTTTATGTAAACTGATTTAAGTGATCAGAAACTGGTTTCAACCTGTAACAGAACAGAAGTTCAGTGCACATAAACCAGTTTCAAAATGGCTGAAACTGGTTTAAGACAAAACCTGGTTGGATGTAGTATCAGACTTAACAGATTTAGGTCAAACCAGTTTATGGAACTTCTGTCCCAGATCCCTTCCTGGTTCAAGTTAACTCAGTATCCCAGAGTGCTTTGTAGAGAGCAGGCTTGGCCCTGCCCCTCTGCTCCCTAGCCGGAGCACTATCACTGCTGAGAAGTGAGTAGGAAACCTGGCTCCAGACCACAGCCAGGTCTGCTAGCCAGGGGTGGTGCAGCCCTTTCCAGGCTATTCCCCCACCTGCCACTGGAGCAAAGGAAGGGGGGTGGCCAGACCCTGAGGCCAGGCAGGCAGAGTGAGGGAGAGGGCGCTTTAAGCCCCCTCCCCCGGCTCAGGACACCAGCCAGGGTCTGCCTGGCAGGGGCTGAAGGAGGGAGAGGAGTTTAAATCACTCTTCCTCCCCTTTGCCTCAGCATGCAGGCCTGGGGCCAGCATTACACCCCCTCCACTTGAGCTGAAGGGAAAATCTTGGCAGTAGCTGCTGCCCCTCTGCCAAGCAGATCCCTGCTGGGGTCCCATGCAGGCAATTGGGGTGAGGTTTAAATCCCCCCTCCCCTCCTCACTTGCTGGCCTGGGCTGGAGTCTGACACCCCGCCCCCGCACTCCTGCTCCAGTGGGGAGCAATGGAAAAGCCTAGCAGGGGCTGCTTCCCTTTCCCACCCCACTCCCAGGAGATACCTTGGCTGGGGTCCCTGCAGGCCAAGGTGGAGGTTTAAATCGCCCTCCCCAGTCATACTCAACAGGCCTCCCAGCACATGCAGGGAGTAGGGAAAAGCCTGGAGGACTTCTTTTCTCCCAGCTTCCTTCCACCACTCCTGAAGGGAAGGGAAGGCTTGCTTTAGCATCCCCAGGTTCTTTCCTGAGCCACTGCAGGCATGTGGCAGCATTTCTGGAGTGTCTGTTCACTTGCTTTTCGGTTTTATCTACACAGTTTAGACTAACTTACAAAGAATGAATCGATTTCAGCCTTGGGCTTTTTGACTGTCTGTACTTAGCCTTTATAGACCAGTGGATTCTCGGTCTTTTTAGACTCAAGGTAACCCTTAGAAAATGCCAGTTTTTAGCTTTCACTATAGAAAAATAAAAGATTCTTCTGTAGCAAAGAACTCAAAGACCATAATGAGTCAGAATGTGTTTGACACTGGATTCCTGTTTGACATCTCTGGCTTTATCTTGGGGAATCATGCTTTAGGTGTTTGCTTTAGAGAATTAGACCTGCAAGGTATGCACTGTGGCACCCTGGTTTTGAAATACTGTTATGGGCTAACAGAGGTATTGGTTTTCATAGGCTGCAGCCTGCTTCATCAGATGCTACATGGATAGACTTGCACAGAGCAGGGGTACTAAACACATGACACAGTGCAGTAGGGTGCCTGTCCCCCTCAAATCAGCCAAGCTAGCAATAAAAACCCCAAACAGCCTAAAATCCATTATACTTTAAGCATTCATGCTTTACGCAATTTTAATGCTTTTCATGAAGTGATTCACAGTGGGTATTATCTTCTCAAATGATAACACTTTGCAAATGTTTACAGTACCGTGAGGAGTCCATATTCAGCCATTTTTAGAAAACCTGATGCTGTGAAATATTACATTTGTTGGAGGTGGGCAGAAAAAATGGAGTGAAAGAGGACTTTAATTTTTCGGTAAAGGATGGGTGGGAGAAAGGACACTGCCCATTTTAAACTTAAAAAACTAGACAGGATGTCTGTGTAGTCGCATAGTCGGTCTACGTCCATTTATTGTCTCCGTGCACAAACATTAATTCACTTATTCTATACCTGGTTCTTCAAATAGTGTGACCCTACCTGCCAGAAGCTGTAATTACTACATCAAGATACAGAACAACACTACTAGCTTCCACTTTCCATTCAGGCTTAAGTAACCCATTGTTTAATTTCTGTAAAGCAGCAGTAATGGAAGTGTTTAACCATGCAGCCAGGTACCTTTTCTTTTAACTGGTGTGGTATCACACCATGTGTAATGTATCAAAGTGGTAAAAGAAAGAACATGTTTGCTGTTACTGCAGTCCTTACTGGACTGGAGAATCTTATCTTCCCTCAAATCTGTGCAGCACGATGTGATGACAACAATCTATCTAGTACAAAATAAGCAGCTACATGTTTTAGTTGCATGGTGTACACTTGCACATTACTGATTGAGGTAAACAAATTGTAATTGGTTTGGGTTTTTTGATTTCTCTGTGTTGTCATTTTGAATGCAAATTCTCCATGGAGTTTAGGGAAGACTAAACTTTTTGGAACTTTCTAGGATAGTTCTTTATAGATTAAATACTATTCTTGGCCTAAAAGATCACATCTACCCAAAGAACTTATTGAACCAGACGAGCAGTTGGAATAAAGTTTTTTGCAAGTTTCCAGGCGCAAGCACCCTTCTTCGTTCCTTGGAGATCTCAGAACGACAGCAGTCTCTCCCTATGCCTGATGAAGGGTGCTTGTGCCTAGAAGCTTCGAAGAACTTTGTTCCAACTACTCAGTTGTGATATCTTTTATGAGACCAACTACCCAAAGAACCTTGCTTGTCTATGTCCCTTAGACCAACATGGCTACAACCAAAACCTTACTTGACATAATACATTCTTTAATATTAAAAGTTGTTCCCTCATTTCAGCATAGAACAATGCTTGATTTTAGGATTCAAGGATTTTGTAATTTGATTGTCTAAAATATATATTTTTAAAAACCTTTAATACAGTTTGACCTAATCTTCTCCCCCACCCCCTAGTCTCTTACTATACATGATCTGCTTCCTTGTGTGTTCAGAGCCTCAATTTTATAGCTACTGTCAGCTAAACATTAATTTGAAGTGTATCATTGCTAAAGGGAGATAATACCACTTTGTCATGCATGATACTAATTGAGCTTGTGTTGAACGCTGTACTTGCATTGGGATGAGAGTTGAAATAATGAATCCAAAGGAACATGGAAAACATTGCTTGGTTCTTGGGACTTCTGTAATAATCTCCAGCTAGAGAAAGGGTTGGCCCTGCCTATTGTTTTGCCAGATTTGATGAACAGCATATTTAATGGACTGTGCTCAGACTTCACAAGAAGCAGTTGTCCCTTTGCTCTGTCCAACTCTGCTGTTTCCTGTCACTTTTTGCAGTATTTCCACAAGGTGGTCGGACAGCTGCTGCCTCTTGCCTACACTCTGCTGAAGAGGAATTTATTTGCTGAAATCATTGAATCGCACTTAGCAAACAGAAGTGCAGAGACTCCAGACCAGCTGGCAGCATGAGCCAGAGAAGGGGCGGCAACCCGTTTCAAGCATTAATGGAGTCAAACTTGTTTTCTTGCACAGAGCCAGTGCAAGCTGTGCTGGTGATGTGATGTTGTTTCCTATGTGTGATAAATAAACTGTTTTTTCTAAATGAGTGAGTGCTGTGCCCTGGAAGACCTGCGTAGTCAGGGGAGGGAGAAGATAGCATCTCTACTTTGGTCACTTACCTCCAAGTCCAGCCAGGTGACACCACCTGACTGCATGTCTCAGCAACTCCTACTTCTATTTCCTCCTGAAGTCAGGATCATTTTCAGCCCTGTAGCAAGGACAGGACCCTGCTGAAGGAGGAGAGTTGTGAGTGTGACAACATCTAGTGAACATCTGTCCTGTGGTGTGTGCAGCGCTGACCCAGCCATGAGAGCCCAGCTGTCTTGCCCACCAACAAGCTGATTGCCAGCTCTGATACAGTCTATGGCCTCTGCTGCTCCCTGCTACGTAGGGCCTCAGGTTGCAAGGGTTTGGTCTGTGACTTGCTCTGCAGCCCTCCCTAGAGCAGGAGAAAAGTCCCTCCTTCCTCTGAGCTGCTTCTGGGCCTTTGTTCCAGCCCATATAGGGGTGCAGTGTCAGAAGGCAGAGCCATGACCCTTCACTGTCCTTTGTGGGTGTAGAGAGGCTTGGACAGGGGCCAACATATTTGCTGCTCTTTTCATATGTTAGCCTGTACCTCTTCAGGCTAGCATCTGCCCTGGAGCACAGAGGAACAGGAGTGACTGATTCTTAGCTATGATCTAGCATACAAGTGCCACTCCCTGTTCTCTCCCACCTTCCTTTCCAGCACTTTTGGTGTCAGCAGGCGAGTGCTGTGGGCTCCTGTGTGGCCCTGGATGCCTATTGCAGGTGCTGTGCTGAAGAAATGTGGCCTTGGCTTTTTACCTGCAAGGTGATCTGTGGGCAGTGCTGCAGAAGAGAAGCCCCTCACATCCAAGGCAGTGATCAGGCCTGAGTAGATGCCACATACCACCACCTCTTCCCTAATCCAACATACTGTTCCCAGGTGCCCACCAAATATGCTGGATGCTCTGTTTGAGAGCTGTGATTGATATGCAATCCTGGTACTCGATGCTGAGGCTTGTTAGGGTCCAGCAGTAGGAAGTTGGCACCAGTGGTACACACTGAAGACAAAAGGGGGTGGGATGTGCCTCTTCTTCTAGGCCCTTGATTCTACCTCTGAAACTCAGCTGGCACATGGAGGGGCAAAGAGAGTCCTTCTTCCTCCCCTCCCCAGCATTAGTATTATAGGGCAGCATCTCTGTCCAAATCACTTGGCTGTATGGTAGTGACAATGATGCTCTGTGGTTTGTGACCTGAAGTAGTCTTAAAATATGAAAAAGGAGCTGTTTAGACCTACAGTATTTAGCAGAGGCAGCAAAGTATAAGGTCACCTATGAATAGGGTCACTGCAGAAATCAAAGCATGATTTCATGGCATGAAGTTCAGAAGGGGTGCTTTCAAACATCTGGCAGACGTGTATCAGCTATGTTGCAAGCTTCAGATAAGCACTTCTGCTTCCTCTCAAGTTGGCTATATATGATTTTCCCTTAATTTTCAGTACAAGAAAACTTTTCTTCAAAGTCTGTATGGATTATGCTAGAGCCTGTACAATCACAGGGTGAATGAAGGCTCTAAGAATGGCTTCCTATGGCACTAGGATGGGTTATGAAAAGTAATGCGAAAAATCCTAATTATTTTTGCTTTCTTCTTTAGCACCTTAATTTTTCAAGGCATCTCTTCATTCATGCTCAGCCTAAGTGCCATCCCCGTTCAACCTGCATTACCAAGCATCCCCAAGCAGTGTAATGAAGACACAATCCACTTCACTGTGTGTATCTCCAGATCACTTTAATTGGTATTATTTTACCTTAAATTATTGCACATGCCCCAGTGAACTTCTCTTCAGTTTAAAGACACACAAGGAAAACAATATGATTATTGTCTTATACTGACTTCCCATTTTACTTATTAGAAAGGCAGCACCACATCTGCTTCCAGTAATCTTCAGAGAATGACAGAAGTATTACTAGTTAAAAAAAAACAAAAACAAATGACTATAAAGAAATAACTGATCAGCATCACAAGATACTGTAGAATGGCCTGGCAGGCTGCCCCTGTTCTATCTGGCCTGCAGGGCCCCTAAAAATGTTAGAAAATTAATTATCATCTGCCTGTGAGTGCCTGTCAAAGATGACAACATGCCAGTGGCAGCAGGGCCCAGGAGGAGGGGTCACAACCCAACAGTGGCAGCAGCAAGTCCCACCTAGCCCTCCCCCAACCCCCAGCTGGAAGCTTCTGCCTAGGAGAGGCTTCTGGCCTGGCAACCCTGAGGCTGTTTCCTCACCATCCCTCCATCTGAGAAAGCAAACTCAGATGAGAATGGGTCAAGGGAAGGGGGCAGGGATCACCGGCCTGACTGGCATCATGAGGTTCCTGGCTGCATGACCGGAACCACAGGACGCAGCAGGAGCCAGACTGGCCTGGCCTAGCCCCCATGGTTCCTGGCTGGCTCCTGCAGCATCCTGCAGTTCCAGCCATGTAGCCAGGAACTGTGCGCTGCCCAAATGACGGGGGGGGGGTGCGATGGCAGCAAAGGAAGGGAAGTGAGGGGGGGGAGTGGCAGCGGGCAGGCGGGAGCACAGTGCCCCAGAGCTAGGGCCAGCGGCAGCAGGAACCAGCTGGAACCACGGGGGTGAGGCCGGCTCTTGCTGCTTTCTGTCCTGGCCATGCAGCCAGGAACCATGCACTGCTGGAGAAGCAGGCAGGAAGGAAGGGAAGTGGTAGGAGCAGGGCAGTGGTGGCAAGTGGCAGCAAGTGGATGGGCAGGAGTGCAGAGCCCATGCCAGTGCTCTGGGGCCAGGGCTGGCAGGGGCCCAGGGCAGGGTGGCAGGAGCGTGGAGCCCGGGCTAGCAGGGGCTGTATGGAGCTGACCCAGCTCCATCCCTCTCCCTGCTAGCGGCTCAGCCACGTGCAGCCCCGGGGCTTGCTGGGACCACACACCTCAGAGGCTCTCTGCCTGCTGTGGGCCATGAGCGCCCCAAGGCCTCGCCACCTGCTGTTGCTGCTGGTGGCAGGGGCTGTGTGCAGTGAGCGAGGGGCACGTGGTAGGGGGGGATGTTTGTGGGGAGGTCCCACATCCCACCATACACACATACCCACACCCCCCTCACAGTCATACACATGCACTGACACCCCCCCTGCACACCCCACACCCACACTCCCTCACACCCCAGCCACTGTCCCCCACAAACCCCATAGCCACCCACACCCGACATATCCTCCCACAAACCTTATACTACCCACCCACCTCCCCCACAAATCCACCCACAACCTCCCCCACACTCCACACACATACCCACAATCCCCAACAAGCCCTGTACCAACCCACCCTTCCATACCCCCCCTCCCACAATATACAAATAAAAGACTTCATTTTAAGCTATTATGCAATCACCTCTATGTACACTATGCACACACACATAAATCAGGACAAAAATATTTTTCAAAATCAAATGTTGTTTGATTTTTATGAATATAATTTGGTTTTTTTCTAGTTCCAAGATGACAAACCCCTTTGCCAAACAGAGTACTTCCGGGGCCCAGGGTCAGAGGCTAGGGGGCAGGACTTACGGTTCCAAGATGGCAACCAGGGGGTAGGTCACTTGTCAAGGGGCAGAACTACCTCTGTGGTTCTTGACAGCTCAACAAAACTTAAATGGCCCTCCAGTCAAAATAATTGCCTGCCACTGTTGTAGAAAATACAAAGCATTTCATGACTTTTTGCCAACATGGAGTCATACATTATTTTTCTTTCCACAATTTGTTTTTTGAAAGAAAGGAGTTTATGCACTTGATACATGTCTACTGTTATGTAGCTAATGTGTCTGATGCTGTTTTTTCCTGCTGTAAGTATGACGTTTTGCAGTATCTTAACTGTATGACTGTATCTTGCTATTATGCTTTAAAAAACATCAAACAGAACTCTCTTGAGGCTCTCTGGGAGTATTCAATCATAAAAGAGGATGCCCATAGTAAGTTTGTGCTCCTGCTACCTATGTTGAGTCAGCACAGCTGTAGAAGAGCAATTAGGTTTCTGTTGCAATTCATGCATCACTTAAATCAGTAATTAGAATATTACTTATCATAATGATGTCTGAGTCAGCAAAAATTCAGTTCACACTTTAGATAGGAAGGTGACCTGTAACTACTACTCTTGTAAAGCGAACTAATGTGACACAATCAGAGAGATGATGCATCATAATATTCTTGGAGACTCTTGTTACACCATAAATACACTTCAAACACACTGTAAAGACACTTCAAACACTTGTATGTATGTCTAGTATACCTAGGCTTCTGAGTGGGCTCAGAATTGTTCTGTTTTTGCAGACAGCAGATGAACTTTCCTGAAAGTGTAGGCAAAAACCTGCCACCTTTATTTAAGCTGCAAGTCTGCAAAGATTTACCTGCTTAACTGCATGTCTTGCAAGTAGTTTCAACAAAGTAATTGAACAGAACTATTCCCAGCACCTAAAGATCTTTGCAGGACAGGAGCCTTTCCTATGGATTTTCCAGCTTCCATTAGGAAAAACTTTCAGGGCTGCATTTAGGGGAAATAAGAAACATCTGCCTGTAAACAGTTCAACTGACAAACTAGTGAGGAAAAATAATCCTTCACTTAGTACTAGATGCCTTCATTTGCTCCTCACTGGGCGTGTCTACACATGCTTTTGTGCGCACCTAAACTGGCTAATGCGTATTAAGGTGATTTAGGTGCACATCCACACATGCACACACTAAGGAAAATTAGTCCTAAGTCAATGGACACACACCACTGTGCATTAGCACACCTGTGTTTGCTAATGTGACTTAGCTATTCGCATATAAATTTGATACCTGCTTTATGCAGTGCGTGCGCATGCATATAAGTGCGTGCCCTTAATGCACTTTAAAAATGATTCGAGCCTAAATTTGATACCTGCATAAAGCTTTATGCAGGTATCAAATTTAGGCTCGAATCATTTTTAAAGTGCATTAAGGGTACGCACTTGTAGACGCGCACCCTTAATGTGCCTTAAATTGGGCTAATGTGCAATTAAATGTGCATATGTAGACACTTCCACTGTGTATATTTTAATGAATATTGTTTGAGAGTAAAAGTAGTGAAGCTGCACCGTGCTTTAACTATAGAACTGTGGCTTTAAGATACTACGTTAATATTCAGGAAGCAAACTGTTTTATTATTACACTTAAATCACTCTTAAAAAATGGACATTTGGAAATTCATATATTAGCACTGAACTGTTTGCCTCCTAAATTGAGTAATTGCAAAACTGCACAACAAGCTGATGTCTTATTCATTGTGGTTTTACAAGTTCATGGGTGCTTTTTCATATGTAAATTGCTTGCTGCTAGTTTTCTTTTGGGGAAGCAGTACACTTCCACACATGTGGTATGTCAAATTCAGAGGGGAAAACGCCTGCAATGTTGTTTGATAGAATGTGACAATTAAAAGTCAAACAAAAATGATCATACAGAAATTTTTAATATGTTTATGATTAAATCATCACAGTAATCAGAATATTTACTGTAATGATACTCAGCTCTATCACACTATTATAAATAAAAACATTAAGATCAATATTAAATACAGCTCTAGGCAACATCACAGATTAACAAATTATGCATTCTTCATGAACCAGGAACTGAACTGTTTTGTTGTTTTTTTTCTCTCTCAAAAAAAAAAGGTGCTGACACCCCCCACCCTCCGTATAACCACATTTGTTCAAATTAGTAACCTGAATAAGGCTCTGGAAGTTTTTCATTAGAAAATGAACCTTTTTGTTGAATAGCACAGGCACACTTACTTCAATATCAATGACCGGGTGGGATGTGTCTTGTATGTCATTAAGGAAAGCTTAGCTGGTAAGAACAGTGAATAGAAACCCATGGAATCAGCAAAACACAAATGCAGTACTTGAGTCTATATTTTAAAACAATAAGACACAGTAAGGGTGTGAACTGTATTTCACTTCATGCAGAACAGTCAGTGCAGTGTCCTATGATAAAGACCAACAGAAATCGGGGAGCTTGAACTACTTAAAAACAATATAAGGAAGGATGCTATGCTCTTCTGCTTTAAAGAATAGTAACATGTTTTAGGCGGTGATGATAATTAGCTAAGACGCCTTTTACTGTCTCTGTTACATTGGTTTCAACTCTAGGGCCTCAGAAATTTATGAAGCAATTCCAGACTGACAGAGTTGTAGTGGAGCAAAATTTGGTCCACTAAGCTTTGGCTCCAAATTAAAAAAAAAAGCCACTAGTTATTTGCAAAATCACAAGTTTAACCACAGGTCGGTTCCCTGCTATCATTCCAAACCAACTGAAATCAGAGTGCAGTAGGTGCTGCAGGGAAGTGCCGTGCATTCTGCCAAACTAAGGTGCAAGAGATGAAAAATAGCAGGGTTTAAACATTAATTGAATTGTAATGAGCACTTCGGCCATAATTCAGAAAATCTTGTAGCCATGTTTGTTATCTTTAAGCATGCCAGTAGCTCTGTCTACTTCCACTGGAGTATTAGTATATTTAAAGATAAGCATATGCTAAGTATTTTGCTGAGTAAGGGCTTTTGAGATGATAGTGATGAGTGCTTTAGAAACACCTAAGAGTCTTAGGTATTTTTACCTGTTTTATTTTTGCAGTCTCATGGGTATACTGATATTAGGAAGCAACTGTATCAAAGTCCAAGCTACACACACAGCATGTCTACACGTGCATTTATACCAGCTTAAATTTACTGTGCAGTAAATTACTCAGCAGTAAGTGGGAATAGGTCAGCGTCTACACATGCAGGCATTAAAGCGCATTAATGCTGTGTGTGGACTGACTTGGAACTAAAGTTAGCCCCAAGTCAGTCCACACACACAGTGTTATTGCGCAATAAGATCTCTATATGTGCATTACTGTGCAGTAATTAGGCATAAATTTGATGCCTGCATAATTCAGGCATCAAATTTACACTCAAGTTGGTCTAAGTTGCCATATTTACTGCACAATATGGGCATGCACATATAGACATGCACCTGTACTGTGCAGTAGTTTTGGTTACTGTGCAGTAAATGTGCATATTTAGCTGCACCCACTGAGATGAATATTCCGAGACATTATTCCCAACCAGAACTTTTAATTGTTCCAACAACAGTCTTACATTTTGGGGCATGATACCTTAGGGTGTCACCTTTTCTTTATCTCAATAAGTGAACATGTTCAGCTAGTGGTTAAAGTAGATTTTCCAAAAAGAAAAAAAGCCAGGAGGATATGAAATTTGTCAGTCATCCTGCTATCAAGGGTGCATTGCTGCAGCTGAGCTCCTACCCAACAGTTCAAGTAATAGGTTTCCCCTTCCCCACCCCAAAGGCTACGTTTCATCAGAAATTTCAGCCAGAGCATTGCTAGATTCCTGAAAAAAAGTCCACACAATTACCATTATTTTTGTCTTATTTTTAAAACCCTAGTGTTTAAAAAAAGGATTTATCATTTTACTGTTTCAGTTCTCTGATCATAAACAAATGGAAACGTCAAGTTTATGGCAGTGAGTCAAGCTTGAAAATACTATTATGTGCATGATGGATCAGAGTTAATTTCTTTTTCTTAAACCCCTTTTATCCAGCTGTAAACTTTTGCCCAACCCTCCATAATTTGTGGAGGATTTTGAATTATTCTACAAAATCACATTAAAAAGGTAGAGTTAGTTATGTGAGATATTAACTGATTTGTATTTAATAGATTTTAATCCATAAAAATATAAATAAAGAATGGTAAAATTTCAAGAAAAAAATATACATTTAGTGCAAGTTATGATTTACATTTCTTACTTCCAGTCAGTAGTAAAACATGTTTTTGTAGGAAAGGAAAAAATGAGATGACTGATTTTTAATTTTATGGAAAAAATCTCCAGTGTTTCAGCATGCAATTATTATCAGATACACTTATACAGAATTGTTCCTGCTCTTAACTATCAGAGTAGCAGTATTTTCTTTATACCGCACAACATTGGTATATATCATAGTGTTTTCAATAATACAAAAATTGCATAAGACCAGGTCACATTATTGATATATTCTGCAGCAAAAACATTATTTTTCCTTTGAAACTCAAGTTTTCTCTGTGTTTAATTTTTCTCAAATCACAGCACACTGGCTGCAACATTTCACACATGCTTCTTATAAAGTATTACCTACTCAATCTGCTTTATGCAGGGGATCTGTACTGCCCCAATGATTTCTTGATGTACAAACTACACGTTTAATGGCACAAGAAAATCTCCCTTCTTGTGATCAAACCTCAGTAAATCACAGCATATCTCAATATGAGAAACTACTGCTTCAAAAGGGCACACCAGTTTTAAAGAGGCTTCGTTAATGGCTCAGGAGAGAGAGAAATAAAAGCTCTTCTGGAATGTAGAAAGGTGACATGTAATAATTATACATTAATGAGTTAACACAACAGTTTTCAATGGTAAAATGGGCAAGACTTTGCAGTCTCCAAAAGATGGCTCAATTCAAAATGACCCCTCCAGAAACAGGGACTAATAATGCATCTCTTCAATGCTGAAGTAACAGGTTAAGGTTTGGAGAATTCCATTTTCAGATACAGCTTTCCCACTGCACTATCATGGCAGATCGCACATCAGGGAACACATCCAGTGCAGGACAGAAGAAGTTCTCTTTCCCCATGCTTCGGTGGAGAACGCCACTAACTCTCCACACTTCCCCAGACCAATCCTGAATTCCAACAGCATTATTACGCAAACACTCAGGTCTCATTTCTGATTTTAGTAGAATCTCTCCGACTAAAGTGTTGTGCTATTCAACAAATGAACCTCCTCTTCAGTTTCCTCTCTCTCCTCAGCTATAGGTTTCAGTTGAACATTATTGAGGCGGGGTCTTGGTTTGCCGTCTGGGCCATATGACGGAGGATATCTTTTTTTGTTACAATGCCAAGGAGGCGCCTGTGAAGAAAGAATAGAAGAGAACTATTAAACTACAAGGAAAAAGAGAAGAACAGAACACATCTGTAGCCAAGTCCTTTTTGTTGACAGGAATGGAGCAAAGTAAGTATCCTGATTTTCTTATTTAAACAGAAACATTTGATTAATAAAAATAGAGTAACCATCGGTTTGTTAAAAAACAGCAGTGCTGAGACACCAGATCAGATGGTCACTAAACTGCACTCCATTTTTACTTATATGCAAGTAATACTAGCAGAGACCATGCCCATTTGTATTTAATTTTTGTTTGTTTCTACAAAATGAAATTTTGATTAATGTATGCCAACAAAAAAGTAATAAAGGACAAAGAAAAAAAAGGTGTGAAGAGGAAGTGATATTGATCCCGTTTCATAAAGAAAATACGTTTGAATCCAGCCATCAAGTGACAAATTGGTTGATGGCTCAAAATGGTAATACCAAATCAAAATCCCTCTTTTTTTAAATAGAAAGGATCTTTCTAGTCTACTATATTGTCTTGGGTTGGGTGGCTGTGTTCATAAGAGCACAAACAGCTGAGAATAAATCTTAATCAGTAGTTACTTATGTCTTGAAAGTCAGAACTTTGGAAATTAACTACTAGTTTTAAAAGAATGCATACATTTTCAATTTTGAATACTGTGCTCTTATGAAATTATCTTAATAGCTTTAAAACAACTGTGAAATATAGAGTGAAGCTGTCTTAAAGGATAATATCACAGGAGAAGCAGAAAGCAGAAAGAATGAGCTGCTGCCCTTGTTATTCTTGTTAGTACATTTTGTTCTGTTTTATTAAAGGAGGCATGAAATACTTGTGAAATATTAGCATAAAAATGTGAATGCAATAATATGTTTTGTACATAAGCAACTAAGCTTGGAGGGCAGGTTTAGTACAGATGCAGAGCAACCAATGTCCAAATTAAGACAATTTCTAAGTTACAACTAAGGTTAGATCACAACATCTTAGTGTACCAGTATCTAAATTGCAAAGTCAGTAGTAGAAATATTATAAGCCATTTAGTGGCTCAGGATGTAAGTAGCATGTTATAAAGGGACACACTGATGGCTACATATACAAGTGACAGAATTGCAGCACATAAAATTCAGAACAAAAAATAAAAGGACTGCTCTTTAGGAGCATGCAGATACATGGGATACAACAGGGGAAGGTCTATGCTGCCATAAATTCAAATCACATTCTGGTTTGGTTGTCAGAAGATTAAAGGAAGATTTTTGGCTTGACTGGCAGCTATTTAAAGCTACCAAAATCAGAACAAGGAATATACTGGTTGATACAAAAACTTCTAAATTTTTTATCAAGAAGAGAAAGACATATTCCTAGCTGGCCATTTCTCCTCTAACAAAATAATCACAAATGGATTTGCCATCCTTTGGAAAACATCTTAGCTTTTTATCATTTCCTTTTAATGTTGTGACTAACAGTGAAGCTGGTAAAAAGCTAGTATAGCAGTATAACTGTTTTTACAGCTTTATTTCTACAAATGAGTGATACAGTTTTGTATTACAGTCTCTTTAATACAATGATTGCATTTGTTGCAAAGACAGATTTTGTTGTTCAGCTGATGTCATGATAAGAGAACACTGAACAGTTCACAAGTTTCATGCTTCCTGACTTCTAGCGTGTCTAATTATGAGATCTGATATGTCTAATCACCAAGGGTTCGACGTGTTGCTTTAGTTGCTCGAGATGCTCTAATATGTTCTTCTTTGTGATGATCCCCAAGACAATCCTGAAACAGATCATGTTATGCTAATAACTGTGTGAAATAAATTAAAAAAAAGTTCCAATCATAACGAAAAAGGTTTAGAATAGAACAAAATGAAAAAACATGGGTTGCAAGAATGCTAATAATGGAATAGTTAAATTAAAAATGAATTGAGTCAGCACCCTTTCAGACAAAGTGACAGTTTGCTTTTTACATGGCACAAAACTGTTTTCATCTCAGAGAAATATATTCAGAGCTTGAGTATGGATACTGGAGTAAGTTTACCCACCATCTTATTCACCCTCCTGAATATCAGTCTGTGCTTATTTAAGTATTGAAAAGTAAAGCAAGGAAACTGAAATTTAATTCACTTTCCTTCTTGAAGTAAACAGTTCTAATCTGATGTAAATCTTGAGTACTTTCAAAATTTGAACCTGCTACAATAGATGATCTGGGCCAAAATTTCAGAAAGTCAGAGCAGTTAGAGGTTTGAAGGTACACTTTATATCAAAATCATTTGGGGCCCTAGACAGTGGATCTGATTCTCCACTCCCCCTGGAATATATCAGGAGCAAATCCACTGAATTACAACTCTGGTATAAATTAGTGAAAACTGAGGCTCACTCTCTTTCTACATCTCAATATTCCTTTCTGCATACCATTAGCACAAGTTAATGCAAGCTTCCTCTTCCAAGTTTATAAAGCACTGTTGGTACACAAACTAGTTTTAATGAAACTTAACATTGGCCTTTCAGCACGTTTAATTTTCTGTTATTAGTGTTCTTTTCCCCAAAATTTAGCTTACCGTAGCACTTCCTGCCTATATGTAAATTTGCAACTCATTATTACCTGACATATCATCACTTAGATTTAAAACCGGACATATGTGGTAATGGAGAGTAAACTTACGACATACCACAAGATTACAGCTAAAGCTGGAGAACAAAAACCAGTTAGTTACAAAACAGCAGATTAATGAAATAACCCTTGTTTTCTTTCTACTTTACTATGAAAGAAATTCCCTTAAAATCACCATAGGGTTTGATATTATTTTTGAACAGTTAAGCTTTCTTCGTAGTTAAGTTACATCTTAATACATATGTGGCTCCTGCATTTGAGCACTGAAGCAGAGGCTAAGGATACTATTTTATTGTAGTAGTCAGCTTGACATAAATATTCTTCTCTAACAGCTTAGTATAGCAGATTTTGTTCCCCATTTTGGTTGCAAGACTATAACTGCATCTATACGCTGACGCATACTTGATAAGACCATAGACCATAAGTCTCTTGCCCTGAGAAAGCATTTTAGGATATTCCTTAAATTTCAGAAATCCTCCACCATCTGTTTAGTACATGGCTGTGTTCAAGGACAATTTTGAGGCATAATTAACATGGCATTTGTTTTACAGATTTTACCATATGAGTATATCAACCTGGAAATAAGTTTGCTTTAACTGAATAGCTTCCACTTTATTGCAGTAGGCTTTTCACATAAACAGTTTAATTCAGCCCCTTTCAAACATTTCAGTTCTCTAGTTTTAACTTCCATAGTCATTCACCCTAAACAGCATGAATAACTAAGGAAAGCTAATATATACTAGAGGGACAGTATGTTAGACTGCTACAATTAATTATACTTTACATATATCACACAGAAGGTATATGAAGTAGTGTTTAGTAAGGGAACAAGTGCTCATGAAGTTGCCTTATAAAAAGGTATAGTCTAGAGGCAACTACAATGAACTATTTATTAGTCCTTTACCAGTGCCAAAGATGGACTTAATTTATTTAGCTAGAAAAATATACCAGGATGCCAAGTCCCCAGATTCTCATGTATGTACATTATCAATTCTAAAACAACATTTTAAAAGGATGCCTTGAATTTTTTTTTTAAAGGGGGTTCTGGCTTCAACTTTCAGAAGTAGCCAATAGCTGTGCAGCTTCTGGTACACCCAGACAATAGCTCCAAGGTTTTGAAACCCCATAACTACAGTCTGGAAATGGAGATCAGCGGGCAAATTTTTTCCTGCTAGTATGGAAACCCTTTTCTCCCACAGGCATTTGCAGAACAAAAGTCTATGCCAAAGCACTGGACACACAAGCAGTGCATAAATAAAAACAGAGAATCTGGTCCTTCTGTCTTGTTCCAGAGACTGTTTTTGCTTGACAAACTGTTTCCTGTAGATGCCTGAGAGCCATGCGTCCAAGACTGCGAGCACAAAGCGAGGGACCGTTAAAAAAAAACTATGAATGACTGCTCATTTTCTTGGGATATTGGGACAAAGTGTAACAAAAAAAAAGCACAGACCTTAGTTGGCTGACAAGCATGGCCTTGGCTTACAATGCTGAAGGAATTTGTTCAAATCCTGCAGAAGCCCTTGCTCTCAGAAATGAAAAATATACCATGCTTGGCATAGATGATCATTAACAGCCCCCTTTTGGTCTTAAAAAACAGTTAAAAAATACCCTGGGATGTCAACCTATGATCCTTTTGTATTTTCTGTAAAACAAAAGATGGTGGATTTGGACTAGTAGCACTGATGGAGGAGAACATAAGCATGGGAAAAAGAATGAGTAAAAAATTATTACTTATTGGTGCACAAGAGAAACAGGGGGCTGTAGCTCAGGCCAAAACTTTAATTACAGTAAGCTAGGTATTGCTGCACCCTGCATCAGGATGAAATCAATGAGAATAAAAGCAGCAGGCTAGTGCCATGCTTCATCTATTAGTTAAAGTTTACAATAGAAACTGCTGTATAAAGATAAACATCACAGGCTGTTTCACCTTTTAAGTATGATTTTCCTCTCTGCAGTCCATTTTTTAACTGGATGCAAATTGATAATATCGGAATTAGGGGCAGAGGGAGAGGGAGGTGAGCTGAGCCTTCCCCTTGCATTGGCAGGTGATACGAGCGTCCAGCGTTAATTTATCAAACTACATCATTCTGATGGAATATATTATTTCAGAGTTGTTCCTGCTGGAGCAGAACATACAGCCAATTACCTGGCTGGCTTTTCCAACTTCAGTTAGCAACTAAAATTCATCAGCTAAATTCTAACTCAGCAGCCAGCTGTCCCTTGCTTAGGTCAGGCTGTAACAAAGTCATTAACTTGCTACACTATAAACACACAGGGATCAAGTTTAAGGTGTCAGCATTACATTAGTCACCAGCAGTACACCTGACAAAATGAAAAGCATTTCTGCCCCTGTACTCACCCATTGTGTGTTACAAGGCACTGCCTCAGACCCAGCTTGCGGAAAATATCCACCACTATCTCCATTGGTGTGTGGTCTGTCACGGTAAAAGGGCTCATATCAAGAATGCTTCGAAGCTTCAAAGGCCGAGGACTCTCTGCTGGAAGTGATGGGGTATGTTGGGCAAAACAGACCCTGGAACTGCCAACAATACCTTCTTGCTTCTTTCTAGCACTTTCTTTAATACAAGGAGAATAAAAAAAGTTAATACAGAAGGAAGAATGCACATTCTTGGTGAATATATTTAGATGAAACCTGCAAATTTAGGTGAAACCTATAAATACCACTCAAGTCATCAGATTTCAACACATTTTATCCTATGGGCTCTACTTTGATTGGTGTTTTTCAGTCATTTTGCTCTCCAACAAGATGCACTATGCAGAGACTAGAAGATGTGACATCTACTATACAACTCTACCTGTACTCTGTTGTTAGTGGGACCTAGTAAAGGTTTCAGATATACATGCTGGCACGCAGCGGAATACATCTTTTTTTTTCTACCAATTATGGAATTTGCATGCTACTTAATCATGTTGTAAGCAGTGGACAGCTGCTATCTGAGTGCAGTGCGCAGGCAGACTTCTTAAAGAGTGGGAGGACTGCCTCAGTACTGTGCTCTATATGCAACTGTCTTATGGCTGCCACATCCTGCTGCTCCTGAAGCCAAAGCATGTTATTTTGAGCATGTCAGGGGGGACTGAATGAGGTAATCATGTGACAAATGTGAAAAGTTAACTACAGTATGTCAAGAAAGTGCTCGATGCCTTTCAACACAAATAGCCTCTGTCAAATGAGCACTCAGACTGGAGTGGGGAGATCACATCAAATGGGAAAAGCAGCCTCCTTTTCTCATAGTTTCATAGTTGGTAGGGTCGGAAGGGACCTGAGCAAATCATCAAGTCTGACCCCCTGCCATGGCAGGAAAAAGTACTGGGGTCAAACGACCCCGGCAAGGTGTTCGTCTAACCTCCTCTTAAAGACCCCCAGGGTAGGAGCCAGCACCACTTCGCTTGGAAGTTGGTTCCAGATCCTAGCCACCCTGTGAAGTAGCGCCTCCTGATGTCTAGCCTGAATCTACCCTCTGCCAGCTTGTGACCATTATTTCTAGTCACTCCTGGTAGCGCTCGGGGGAACAGGGACTCCCCCAATGCCTGCTGGTCCTCCCTGACTAGTTTGTAACAGGCCACTAGATCCCCCCTCAGCCTTCTCTTGTGGAGGCTGAACAGGTTCAGGTCCCTTAGCCTCTCCCCGTAGGGCCTGCTCTGCTGCCCCGATCATGTGGGTGGCCCTCCTCTGGACCCTCTCCATGTTGTCCACATCCCTCCTGAAGTGCAGCACCCAGAACTGGATGCAGTACTCCAACTGCAGCCTGACCAGTGTCGCATAGAGGGGGAGGATCACCTCCTTGGACCTGCTCGAGATGCATCTGTGGTGCATGACAAGGTGCGGTTAGCCTTCCTGACCGTGTCCCCACACTGCTGGCCCATGTTCATTTTGGCATCAATAATGATTCCAAGATCCTTTTCTGCCTCTGCACTGACGAGAAGGGAGTTCCCCAGCCTGTAGGTATGCTGCTGGTTCTTCCTCCCCACGTGCAGCACCTTGCACTTGTCAGTGTTGAAACCCATCTTGTTCTCATCTGCCCACCCCTGTAACCTGTCTAGGTCCGATTGCAGCCTATTCCTTCCTTCTAGCGTGCCCACATCCCTCCACATTTTACTGTCATCAGCAAATTTGAACAGGGTGCTTTTTATCCCCTCATCCAAGTCACTGGCGAAGATGTTGAACAGTGCGGGTCCGAGGACCGAGCCCAGGAGGACACTGCCCACATCCCTCCAGGTCGAAAATGACCCATCCACCACCACTCTCTGGGTGCGGCCCTCTTTCACTCCTTGATACAGCTTGCAGAAATCATTAAAATGCACGTGGTGCATAAGTCCAGTCCGGTGCACACACTACATGTGGCACGCAGGACCGGACTGACGCGCACTCTGCATTTGGTGCCTGCCTCATACTGGCCCCGTGTTCCGGATCTGGCACATAGGGCCAGTCAGTAAGATCAAATGCAGCACACAGACTGTCCCTGCGCCACTCATCTGACTCACAGGGCCTGATGAGTTTGATATCTTTGATTTACAACAAAGGAAAAGCACATCTAACATGGAGGAAGAATATATCAGGCTACTGTACTGAAGAAATGCTTATAAAGAGTTCAGTCTTGTGCAGTAACCAGCCTGTAATTGTGCCACTGCTGTCATGTAATTGTTAGTTATACCAGACTCTTGATCAGCAGCTGCTCATAAAGTTGGGTTTTTTTTGCACTTGTGTCTGTTTAAATCCTGTGTTTGAATCAGATTTTTCTTTCCCCGTCAGCCTTCAATCATTTCTGGACATAAGTAGCCTCGCCACACCCCGAAGTAAATTCTCTCAATATACAGTCCCAGGTCAAGACTAGTAATTTCACTTTGCAACTTAAAAGGTTAAGATGAGGTTTACCTGAAAGAGACCATTATCAACATACAGCTCTTTGCTTATAAACTAGTATTATGTGAAAACGTGAATGAAATTCACAATAGTTTGATATTTATATTTTGAAATACATTTGACTCCCGCCTGTATGTCATACATAATACAAGACTAGGCAGAATGCTTTATCTTAATGGCAGTCTTCTTTCTGACAGTTTGTTTGGGGTGGGAAGGGAAGGAAATGTCAGAGTATCTTCCCCCAGTATCCCTGCTGAAGGGACACTTATCCACATGAAAATAAAAAAGGTAGATTTCAAGTGTCAATGTATTTTCAGATACATCTTGGAACACACACAACTCCCCACCACATTTTAGTATTTTATAATCACTAAATCCTCAATACTACTATTCTGTTCCCTGCTCCTTGTAAAAGTTTCACAATGAATAAAAAAAAAGGACACTGAATATTCACAAAACATTGTCACACACACACAGGCTGATATTCACCTTCATGTATGTCCCATGGCTTTGTACTTATCCACTGCACAGAGACGTGAATTTTGCATAAATTGAACAAAATGAAAAATGTATTTAAAATTACTTATTTTTCTCTAGTCCTTCAGTTACAGGTAAGTATAACAGTAGGGAAGATGTCCATTTAAATTAATCTTTTTTTCAATGCTTCAATCTGACCCGAACGTTCAAAAATGCACACTTGAAATCAGTGTATTTAAGACAGGGGCAGGCAATTATTTTCGGCGAAGGGCCCCTTACCCAGTTTTGGCAGGCTGTCAAGGGCTGCATGGGTAGCCCCGCCCCGCCCCTTGACAGGTGCCCCGCCCCCTGGTCACCATCTTGGGACCAACATCCCAGTGTCTTGGAACCAATGTCCCAGGGCCAGCACCAGTGGGGCCCAGAGGGGCACACAGGCCGGCAGGGGTCTGTGGAGCCAGGCTGGGCTGTACTAGCAGGGACGGGGGAACTGGCTCGGCTCCATAGAGTCATAGATTCATAGATGTTAGGGTCGGAAGGGACCTCAACAGATCATCGAGTCCGACCCCCTGCATAGGCAGGAAAGAGTGCTGGGTCTAGATGACCCCAGCTAGATGCATATCCAGGAGTCCCTGCCAGCTGGGACCCCGCGCTCCTGCCACCCAGCCCAGGACACCAATGTGGGCCCTGTGCTCCCACTGGCTCTCTGCCCACTCACACCCAGTGCCCCCCAGCCCTGCGGTACAGGTGGGGAGCAGTGCACAGCCCTAAACCCCTGCTCGCCCACAGGGAAGAAGCTGGTTCTGAGCGTGGGGAAAAGCGGCCCCTCGCCTGCCCCATAGCCAGCGCCCCGCGCTGCAGGTGCTCACAGCCCATGCAGGGCTGTCTGAAGCAGGCACAGGCAGCCTCATGTGGGCTGCAGGTTGCTGCAGCGCGGGGCACTGGCCATGGGGTGGGCAAGGGGCTGCTTTTCCCCGCACTCAGCACCAGCTTGTAACCCGCCCCACTGCCAGCCTGGGCAGTGGGGCCGGGTTACAAGCTGATGCTGAGCGCAGGGGGGGAAGAAAGCAGCCCCCCCCCCGCCCCATGCCCAGCACCCCACACTGCAGCCGCTTGCAGCCTGCCTGGGGCTGCTTGTGCCTGCTCCAGACAGCCCCATGCAGGTGCGAGCACGGGGTGCTGGGCACAGGGGCAGGCGAGGGGAGGCTTTTCTCTGCACAGGGAAGGAGCCCAGGGAAAAGCTGAGCATGGGGGTGAAGCAGCCCCTCCTCCGCCCCACACCAGGTGCCCCACACTGCAGGCACTCACAGCCCGCATGGGGCTGTCTGAAGCGGGCACAGGCAGCCCCACACAGGCTGCAAGCAGCTGCAGCTCAGGGCACTGGGTGTGGGGCAGGGAGGGTCCGCTTCCCCCCCCCCCCCCCCGCGCTCCTTCCCTGCCCGGGGTCCCTCCTCCCACTTATCTGAGCTTCCCAGCCAGGGCAGCCACGTGCTCCCAGCCCAGAAACCCTAGCTGGGGCTTCCAGCTGGGGGGCAGGCCCTGCTGTTATTGAAGCCCGCTGGGCTTCCCCTGGGTCCTGCTGCCCTTGGTTCCTGTCATTTTTGTCAGGAACTAAGGGCAGAGAAATATTGATTTTCTACATTTTTTTTTTTTAGGGGCCCCAAGGGCTGGATAGCATGGCCTTGCAGGCTGGATCCGGCCCATGGGCTGTATTTTGCCCACCCCTTATTTAAGAGAATGCCACAATGTTGATTATACTGGGGCATTCTGATTTGAAACTGATTAGAAAAAGCAGTTATTAAACTATAGTGCTGCATCATCTTCTAATTATAAGAAAACCATTCTTTTAACAAATCTTTAACAGCAATCCAATTTAAGCATTCTAGTTTATGAATTAAAATATGTCAATCACCCCAAAAGGTTATAATTGTGAGTGAAATACAACATTAAGTTTGAAGTCCAATTCAGGTTGCCCACAGAGAGGTGACTCAGTTCTTAGAGGACACCACAGGTTGGAAATGACAACTTAAAGGAGTAGCATCTCAATTGAGGAAGCATTAGAACAAAGCCACAAGAGATACAGGAACAGCAACTGAATGAACTAGGCTTCCTTCCATGGTGCTATATTACATAATTCGTTCTGCTACCAGAATTTCATAACTTCCTCCTCTGCAGCCAGTACTAGCTACTGTTGAAGGCAAACTATATGGTTAAATGGTCTAGTCCTGTGTGGCAATTCTTATGAAAGAGACAAGAAAATAAAAGTTGTCTGTCTCAGCCATGGCTCTAAAATGGAGTTCTAAGATTCTTAGTCCCAGCAATAAGGAAGGAGCCAGAAGCCCATGTTAGCTGCATTTGAGAAATATGAAACAGTTTAACACAAAAGGAAGGCATACACAGTAAATTCTGCTTTAAAGAACATATGATTATATAGTACTGGAAAATAATTACCTATTGCAATAGTTAAATCTCTCCTTAGAGCAAATCCCACTAGTCTCTGAGATTCTTTTGACATTATAACAGGGAAACCATTATAGCTAGTTTCATTGATCAAGTTTTCTATATCGTCCACCGTCATATTATCCTGTGTCAGAACTGCCAAAGGTGGATCACTTCTTCGAGGTCTCATAACATCAGCAGCCAGTGTTGTGTGAGTGAATTCTTCCTTAGCATCCAGGAAAGGATATCCATTCAGCCGGATATGTGCTTCATAGATGCCTTCCCTACCAAAGGCATCACCCACCCACTTACTGGTCATTACTGCAGCCATGAGGGGCACAATATATTCCAGGCCCCCAGTTAACTCAAATACAATGACTACTAGGGAGACAGTCATCCTAGTCACACCACCTGCAAAAGAAAAAAAAAAAACAACTCTATAAATATGCTAGTAAAAATGACATAGTATCCCAGCTGAGGAATTTCCTGATCTCCTATTAACTGCCAGGTACCAAACTGTTAATGACTTTGCTGATGAAAGTCCTCAGCTAATGAATACCCTCTAACAGCAACCAGTACAGGACTAAAAGAAAATAATAGAACTCTGGAAATAAGAGAATATTTGTGTTATTTATTTGTTTGTCCATTCAAGGTATATGCTGCCCTTCCCAAAAAAGGCTCAGGGCAGCTTACAATAGGAGAACAGAATATCTTATAAAACAGGAGTACTAGAAGAGAAGAACCCTAAAGAAATGAAGAGACAGATCGTGTCTTACGAAAGAAAAAGCATGTGTGATTTTATCATATAAATTAACTAAAAATCCAAAGATTCTGAAATAATCTTTACAACACTAAATTTCTTTTTTCAGTGTTATTTAACTAAAATATTAACTACCAAGATATTCAAGGAAACACCTCCAAGATCAGAATTTGGTAAAAATAGAACAAAACTGTTTATAAAGGGAAATGTGAGAAGCAGTTAGAGAGCTGCGCTTCTTAAAGGGATTAAGAACTGAATGCTTTAGCTTTTCTCAATTATACATTCGAAAGAAAACCCTGAACTGACAAAAATGACCTCCTCTTGGAGCAGCTGGAAAGACGCAAATTATATTGCTCTCTTTCTCTGTTGTAAATCATGTGTGTCCTCCTGGAGGGATTTAGCTAGATCAATTTCTTTAGATGATACATAAGATACTGCAGGGCAATGGCATCAACAGTGGCTTAGTATATGTGTAAAACATTCCCCTGTACTTAAAAATTAGATGATAATGCTTTTTGCTCTGATAGCCTTGTGTTATCTAAACAGGTTCAGGAACAGGAGTGCATCAGACTTCTTCCTATATATTCAAGACATGAGTAAAGAGCTTTAGGTGGGTTTTTTCAAAAAGGGTTATGACGAGGTTCTTTTTAGCCTTTCAATTTTTTCTTCCTTTTAATTTGATTGTTTACTGATACAGTTGTTCAAATGGAGAACTGTACAAATGGCTTGTCAAAGTTTAATGGAAGTCAACTATATAAGAAGCTAAAGCAAGGCATTCAAACTTAGTGCCCATCATGAGACACAATCAGAGGGGCTGATTTTCAGAGTGGCAGCTCAGCACTTTCTGAAAACCAGACCTCTTAGAAGCATCTCAAATCCAGCACCTCAAATCATTATTAGTCACTTGTCTTTCCTGATGTCATTTCCAGAAAATATTTTTGGAACAGATACAGAAACCAGCAGCAGCAGATGGAAGGTAAATACCTGAAAATAATTTTAACGCCTCTTGATTAACAAACTCTCCATTGTGGGAAATATGACTTTCAAGAATCCTTCCTCTAACTAAGCAGTAATTAATGTCTCTCCATGTCCAAAAGAAAGCGGACCCTAGGATTTAAATTCTTCTATTCCATAGAACATCACTGATCTGTATTTTGTAAATTATGTAAATGTTACATTCCAGTCTTCTGATCATCATAATTTCCTATAGATACATGTATGTATTTTCCTATGTACCTACAACTATGTACACGGTTCTGTGTACAAAATTCCTCCGATAGTTATAAATAGGGATCCTGGTTTTCTCTGATAAAAAAATCCCCAATTTTCAGGTTTAAAAAAGTAACCCAAAATCCACATTTTTCCGTGATTAAAATGAAACACCAGTAATACATCAATATATATATAGTGGTGTTTCATTTTGATCACAGAAAACTGTGGATTTTGGGTTACTTTTTTAACCTGAAAATTGCAGATTTTTTTTAATCAGAGAAAACCAGGATCCCTGCTTATAAACATGTGCTTGATTGCAGCTTTTTCCTTTCATCCTTAAAGAATTCTATTTTGCTAATACTAAAAATATCAGTCCCCTATTTTCAGGTTACAGTTCAGTTACCTAAGCATGCAGCAGCACCAACCATGGCATAAAGGCCTGGTGTGATACAGTCAGCTCCAACCTCACACCACTCCTTGAAGATAAACCAGTCGTGGTGATAATAGGCCAGCTGCTCCACTGCGATTCCTACAATTCTCCCTGCTATTGCTCCAATTGCCATGCTGGGGATGAACAAACCAGATGGTACCTATGACAGAAGCAATAAAACTATTAATATGATAAAGCTGTAAAATACACGTGGCCTCATGCAGCTTGTTATTGAAAAATGTACTTCACACAAATCCATAGAGAATTAACTGACATCTTTTCAAAAGTAATTCTGACCTGAAGTTTCAAACAGAGAGATGTAAGTGATCAAATTGCCAGTGTTTCTATGTAAACTGACATAATAAACTGAGAATATTTAACACCAAAAATATTGACTCTTCAGTTACTTGAGTCAATTACTTGTTAAGAGTGTGTTTACTTACATTTTATATACATTTAAGGCAGAGTGCATCAGCAAGGAAGAATTCCCAGGGCTAACATCACAGCTCCTCCAGACCTGTACCCTAAGTCAGGTTATAAGACTGAAAGATCTTCCTTATTGTTCTGTGCCTTTCTGTACGGTCTGAAATTCCAAAGAGCCAACAAACGTGCCCCAAAGAGGCATCTGCCCAGTACCCTGACTAGCTACCACGTTCTCATGATTTGCTCAGTGCAACAGGTATGTTTTTAAAAGTGCATGAACCAAATCCTCCTTATTACACTGCACCTTTAATGTTGGCATCTCAGAAGCTGTTACTAAATATGAGAACTACCCAAAGAGCAACCATTGTTTCTACTAGCTGCTCAGATACCCCACATACAGAATAGAACCACAGTGATTGTAATTTGTAGTTACCGTATCCATTTAATTTCTTTTTTCCTATTAGTTACCATAACCTAGAGATGCAGCTTTGCCTGATAATACATGATTCCTAAAAGAGGCAGTGCAAAGCCTGGTTTATATCAGCAGCATTAAACTATGAGGATTCAAAAGTGCAGTTGCTGCTATTCAAGCTTACTTCTCTGGAAGCAAATATCCCATCTGCAAAACATATTTAGCTGTAAATGCGTTGTTGAATGCTGAAATTACATTGCTACCTCTCCTAAAGGCAGTCAGAAGTGCTAGAAGTGTATCATGTTGGATGAAATGCAAGTCTTACTATAAATATGTTTCTTCCATTTTGACTAAATATGCTTCTTCAAAATACAATACATTAATTTAAGGAAAAATAAATGACTAATAAAATGTGCATGTAATAAAACAGATCACTTCAGTTACAACATATCTAGCAGTTCTACGCACAGTCTTTGCTGTGAAAGCAAATCCCTGCTGCAAAACTGCATTACAGAATTCATTCTCATTTGTTATCATCATCATCATTACTGGCAACATTTGGGCTGCAAAGATGACTTTGAAAACATGAAACCAGGGCAAATCAATGCAGCTACTTCCATCTAAAAATGCAAGTCAGAAACCCAGGCTTTAAGAGTGATGTTTACTTCTCCATCAGGAATCAGCATCCCTGAAACACTGTTAACTATTCACTGTTATCATATCAGTAGCAACTTCCAATTAATGTCCTTATATCACAATGCAAACTATGTCCCAGCTTTTACTGAGTATCCAATGCACATAGCCCAAATCTAGCTGTTAAATCCCTCAGCTTTTCCCTTCTTACAGTTCTTCCCATGACACAGCAGCACACTGAAAAAATTAACCTTTTGTGATAGCATAAGGTACAATAAAAAAAGGCTTTGAAGCTGCCAATGTCCTGCTGCAGAACCCAAGTGCTTTTGCTTACTCACTTAGATCAACTTGTTTCCAGTTCTTTGCTAGCCTCATGCTCCAATATCCTTTCCCTATTCATTTCCTCCCATGGGCCCAATTATGTACAATTGTATCCTATCCATAATAAGCAACAAATAAGTTTTTTTATTGTTCCCTACTATAGGAGATGAGCATAATCCCTACCCTGACTGTATGCAGACCAAGAAACAAATATCCATCACTGTACAAAAATATTTTCCTAACAATTAAACTTGAAGAACCACAAAAAGAAGAAAGGTTCAACTAAAGCAACTGAATCAGAGCAGTGAAGCAGAAAGTCTACTCTGAACTGATAAATTAATCTACAAATCCCACTACATTCAGAAGGACTGCATTGGAACAGGATATGGAGAAGTGATATGCATTCAGACAGGCAGGCCTCTGACATCACATGGCAGTGCTGGTGGAGCCTGATTTCATTTTTTTGATGTGCATTTAGTTTTCAGAAATCTGGGAAGCATTATTTCAGTTTGTATGGGTTTGACACCGTAGAGCCAACGTGTTTCTGTACCTGATGTACATTTCAACAGACCCCTTTATAAGCAAAATGGCCATTTACAGAACTAATATTAAAGCAAAAGCAATTTCCTAAAAGATTTGTTTCAACAATCATTAAAAAGAAAGAAAGAGTGGTAATTATCACACTGCATTTTGAAATCCTTATGTGAAGACTTACCTTGATGCCAAAGGTGAAGACTGTCATAATTATTTTGAATATAAGTGCTAAACACAACTGCCATATGGCCGAATAAACTCCAGTGCCTGCTGGACGGTCAGGAATATCATCTACAATCTTACTGGCATTCATGTCATTTCTGTAATCACAGAGAGAGGAGGATTCCAAGGGTCCGCAGTCTGTGAAGAGCTCTTTAATGAGTTCACTGGTGTTGAGCCTTGTGTATGGATTGGGAAAGGCAATGACAGCTGTTATTGCTGCAACAATGATGACCTCCAGGACAGGATACTTCCCAAACTTTGTTGATTTGCGGCGGCGGCACCAGGCGATGTTTGCACGAATGAAAAATGCTCCCCAGAGCCCACCAAACACCCCCAGGAGAATGAAAGGAAGTAGTTCAAAAAGGTACCAGGGGGTGTGGTATTCCACATAAAAAAGAACTAGACGGCTGTTACCAAAAGGATTGATGGATCTTAAAACAAAAGCGGCAACTAAAGCTGCAAAAAATGACCTCCACAAAGTTTTTAGTGGGAAGTAATAACTGACCTGCAAAGGGGAAAAGTTAGAATTACCAGCAGTTCATTTTAACAACATTTCAAAGTAAAATCCACAGAAAATAACAGCTATTCCATCCTTTGTTCGCACTAAGCAAGAAAACACTGAGTTATCAACCAAAAATAGCAATTCTGGACACTTCTATATATTATTTTATATGTTTAAAGCACTATGAGGCATTTCATAGTTATGCTGCATCATCCTTAATGGACAAGCCAGTGCAAAACCAATGCTAAAAGCATCATCACATCAAGACTTTGGCAAAATTCTTGAGAATGGTAATGTTTTTTTAAATTACTCGCTAAATTTTAACAAATAGTTATGGCCTTAACATACTCCGCTGTGATCTCTGCTATGCACACCACCTGCTGAGGCACTCTAGCAGCCTTCTTTAAAACTTGCCGCTGTTACTAACAATGGTTTGGCTCCACTTAAAGTGGCACTGTAGAAAGTGCTTCAGGTGGCTAATGGGATTTCAAGAACTATTGCCAAGATACGAAAAAATTGCCACCTAAAATCAGGCCTGCTAACCCACCTATAATTAGCATGATTTTTGAATAGCCTTGGACATCAACTTCCAAGAAGTTTCTTTTTTCCTTTTTGTTTTTTCTTAAAAATATTAGAGATGTTTCCAGAATACTACAGCAATAAGGCAGAAAAATTACATGTGGAAAGTCTCCTGGCTGCTTCTTTTCTTCACCTCAAATGTTCAAAGTATTGAAACTGGGATTTTTAATTAGATCTAAATTAGCTGTCTCATATAGATACTAATGCTCTGAAATATACTCCTAAGGCTACCAAATACAAAAAAGGGGCAGGGATACTGAACTGAAAATGCATATTCATGAGAGAAGAATTTCACTAGCTTGGAGTTCAGTTTTATAGTATAATGTCTTTATAAATATAATGTTATTAGCCAATTGCTCGTCAAGAATGACAGGAGCGTTGGGGGCAAGGGGCTGGGATGGAGTGCCGCCACGTAACTCCCCATGCTGCCATTGTTCTGCCTCTTGCAGGGAGTGGGGTGGGGGAGCCAAGGCCAGTGGCACCTCTGTCCAGTCCTCAGCGTAGCGTCAGAATCATGGTAGCGCTCCCCCACGCTTGGAGCACTCCGAATAGCTGTTTCCGTCAGCCAATCAGAGTGTGAATAAAGTGTTATGAACAGACAGACAGACAGACTTAAGTTTTTATAATATTAGAATGATATTTTCAGTTATTAAAAAATGTAGAATCCGTGTTGGACCAATGCCTGTTCTATCAAAATGGATAGAAAGAACACCTTTATTTGCCTTTTTTAAAAATTAACAAAATATATTTCTAGCATCAGGAAATTAGAGTGTTAGAAGCAAGTTGGCAAGGCCAGATAAGCCGATCAGCACTTTCTACAATACACTAGATTAAGAAGGCTCCTACATGTACAATTTTTTTTAAATATAAAGTGTAGGGATTAAAAACAGGCAAGGATTTAAATTGCACAATAACATCCCCCCCACCAGCAGCTTCAGTTCTTGGTAAGTACTCATTTTCTTTCTTTGCCAATAAGGGGGAATTTTAAATTGTCACCAGGAACATTTGGATTAACTCTATTCATGAAATATAAAACAGAAACAAAGAAACGTTAGCCTATGACACTCGTATGAACCAGTGTTATCTGAGGAGCTTGCCCCTAACAGAATTCATGATGTGAATGTCTAAGACCATACATTTTATGAAGAAAAATCACTGAAGTGAATGAATCAAAGCCAAATAACAGTCACACCAATATAATAAAGCAATACTACCTAAGGTGGGCTACTACTCAAGTTGCTGAGGAGGACCCTATGCAGCAAAGAAGCTATACAAAGAATTCATTGCAGAATCAGGGCTCATGGAAGAGTCTTACAAAAGGCTCCGGATATAAAAGGTTTGAGACTACTGGTGTTAAAACATTCCTTTTTCAATACATTTCCACACATCTCTTCACATACCTCCTCCAGACTAAAAAGGACTCCACCAATTGGGGCACCAAAAGCTACTGATACTCCTGCTGCTGATGCAGCTGATAACACCTGGAAAAGATGAATGATGAGATTTTGTTTTGGTGTTTGTTTAAACTTATTGCTATGACAGATCAGTAAGTATTTACATGGCAGCAGAGACCTTAGAATCCTAAAAGACAAACTGGTGATCTCTTCCCTTCCTCCTGTAAAAGGCACAACTGCTTATTCTGCGCACTATATCCTGTACTGCCATTTCAGCTTCTCTTGTTAGTCTTTTCTCAATGAGCATTCTTCCTCCCAGCTTCTCTTGTGATGACAGCTCTCTACGTCACCTAACTGCTATGGGACAGGAGTTTTAGCCAGCAGCAAAGCCACTATTATGAAAGTACAATAGTTTGAACTAATAGTCAAACATTATTTCAGGAGCTGATTAAAATTAACTGGAATTAATATGAGCCAGTGATGGAGGAAGTTCACTGCTCACGTCTCATGGGCACTAGCAGCAAAATTCAAAAAGGGAGCAGTGGTGAATCAGTTCTGAATAAAATATTGGAGAGACAGAAGCTTAAAAAATACCCGATGAATCTGCCAGTAATTCTGAATCCTCAATTGTAGATGTGATTTTTGAGGGGGTGGAGGTCCGGTGCTACATACAAAACACTTAATCTACAAGATTAACTAGTTGGTTTAATGCAGGGGTGGGCAATTATTTTGGGCGGAAGGCCACTTACCGAGTTTTGTCAAGCCATCGAGGGCTGCATGACAGGCAGCCAGGGGCAGATAAATATTAATTTTCTAAGTTTTTTAGGGGCTCCGCAAGCTGGACAGAATGGCCTGGTGGGCCGCATCCGGCCCACAGGCCACATTTTGCCCATCCTTGGTCTAATGAAAGATATTAACTCTCCCACAAGTCCTGATTGCTTTAATCAAAAAGACACCTTTTCCCTTTGCATTTGGTCAAGTGAATTGGGTTTTTTTTCCATATGTCAATAAACTACAGAGTATTTTTTCTTCAGTTTCCTATCTACGCTTTTTTCCTTTCAATGTGGACAATGAACAGTACAAGTACATGTGGCCACCATTTTATATGGTCCTTAGATTATGCAACCAAAGGAGGAGGGGCTTTTTTATTTTTGACTAGTTTCTGTCTTCCATTCTTTTTCTTCTTGCATTCTATCCTTTTTTCTATTTCATTCCCTCTGGATTTCCTTTCTCCTTTTACTCTTTCTTTCCCCTTTACTGTGGTCTCCTTATCTCTATTTCCACCCTTTACTATTGAACACAGGATACATCTTCTGTTTTGTCTTAAAGCAAGGATTCTCAGGCTGCAAGCTAAGCAGAATGGATTATAAAACACATAATTTTTCATGTTTTAAAAGGAACTTACCTCTCTTTTTTTAGCTTCATTTGTGCTGTACTTTGGAAAGAGGTAGGAAAAAATATTCCCACAGCAACAAGCTACATGTACCAAAGGACCCTCCTTTCCTAAGCTCAAGCCTGATGCTACAGCCAAGACTAAAGTGATGGTTTTAATCATCAAGGTCCACTTGCCCAAGTAACCTCTGATGATGAAGCCACTCAAGATAGTTTTAATCTAAGAGAAAAAAACAACATGTTATTGCATTTCATTTTCTTTAGAAAATATACAAACTTTAACGTTCATAGGATTTTAACTCTCCCATTTCAGAAATGTAGCTTAAAATGACATATCTGAGGAGGTTTTTTTCCCCTGAAGAATACCACACTCTTAAAACATTTGTTTTCAAATTACTAACTGAATGTCAAATTATCTACAGTCAGTTTGTCTACCAGAAGCCTACTGCTTATGATACATTTACACTATTATCTAAGAGGTATATTCACACATAATGCAGTGGCATATGGCATCTCTGTGGATTGATTATATTAAATAGAAAAGATACCTGCAGTCATGTACAAGACTATATTCATTAAATAGCTTTATTATGTAACCTGACAAATGCTAATTATAAAATCTTGCAGCAGAAACAAACCAACTATGAAAACTGTATTCAGAGATACCAATTAATTATTTTCATTAACCTGAATCCTAATATGCTGTTTTGCCAATTTTATTCTTCCTTATATTCTCAGCTGGTATTGTAAACAACATGTGAGGGTAAGGCTAACTAACACATACTGATAAAGAAAAGCTGCTATTTTCACTAGAAAAAAAATTACACTTTTCAAATGCATTTCTTTGCCTAATAGTATTATGCCATTAGTCAGAAAAAAATTGATAAACAGTAACACACACAGAGCAAGGAAAATTCAAATGAGCACCATAGAAATATGCTACAACACAGGGGTGAAAAACTCATCTGGCCTTGTGGGCTGGATGAGTGGTGTGGGGCCAGGCCATAGGACAGGTTGGGCCCATGGGCCTACCCTTTCTCCCTCTACTTGCGAGATCCAGTGTATACGTAGTTCACTCTGGCTGGTCCAGGACTGCATTGCATGTGGTACCGGTCCAGGATGTATGCCACATTCAGCACCCACTTCAGCTAGTCTGGGAGCCCTGCTGCACACCACACCCACCTAAAAGCGACCGGCAAAGGGGCAGGGGGATGCGCTATATGTATGGCAGGTGCTGGATGGGAGACCCTTCTCTCCCAGCAACAGCTCCAGGACAGCAGGGCCAGCACTGGGAGATAAGGGTCTCCCCAGCACTGGCCCTGCGGTTGTGGAGCTGGTGCTGGGAGCTCCCTGCTGGAGGGGGCCGGGAAGCCTGCTTCCCACCCAGTTCCACAAGCGTGGAGCTGGGTGGTGCGGGGGAAAACAGGCTGGGGAGCTTGTTGCACACTCAGTTCCATGATCACAGAGCTTGTGGGGAGAACAGGCTGGAGAGGCTCCGCAGCCTGTTCTCCTCCCCAGCTCCAGGCTCACAGAGCTGAGCGAGGAACAAGCTTCCCAGCCTCTGCCTGGAATGCAGAGCAGGAACTGGGAACTGTCATGGTCAGGGACAGGTCCCAGCCCCAAGCCCTGACTGGGTGATTGAGGCACGAGGCTTGGAAATAGCTGCAGAGGTGGGATAAGTCCCAGCCCACTGCCTCGATCCACCAGTTCCCTGCTGCTGGTTCCCTGCATGTGTAGACCCCTGCCTGGCACTGTTTATTCGTGAGTAGTTTACTTGCAAGTAAACTGGTGCCGCAGAAAATGCATGTGCAGATGCGCCCACTGTGTGTCGCATGTGGGTCAACTCTGGACCCCAAGGCAGCATTGAGGGCCAGATGATGGGGCTTTGCAGTAGTTTTTAAACCGCTGCTATAAGGGAATTAAAAAAATAGCTTTTCTTGCAACAGAGGGCAGGATAGGATGTAATGGATTTAAACTGCAGCAAAGAAGATGTAATTTAAAATTTCAAGAAAAGCTTCCTAAACCATAAGGCAAAGGAGCAGACTGCCTCAGGGAGTTGTGGAATTTATTTCCTGGTATCTGATTTTGATGGTTTAGGAACAGCAAATCCTGCCACTGAATTGGGTTGGATTAGGTGACCTTTGAGATCCTTCCAGCCCTTTAATGCTATAATCCTATAATTTAAATGTTAGCAGTGTAAATTTAGATAGATTTAGGATCAATACAGCATTTGGATTAATGCATAAAATTCTTACTTATTTCAAGGGAGACTCTTATGCAAGGACAAACTCTTGGACCTCAGAGCCTTAAAAATCTTGGGTAATACTTATAAACAAGCAGTCATTCTACTAGAATGACCAGAAAGTGCAATTACAATTCTGAAGTTAGACAGGTGACAAGTAGTTGTACAAACAACAAAACTTTGCTGTTATTTGCTCAAAAAACATTTTTAGTTTATTACCTGGTTGCACATCAGTTTGCATTACTAAAAACAATAATGGGTAATGCAGCAAAAGATTGATTACTGCAATAAAGGGCATTGCACTGCAACAATGAATTACTGTTCTATCATCCCTAAAATGGCAAGACAGAAAAAAATCACTCTTCAGAGGTCTCCAGAACAAACCAAAAAGTCTCACTGTAAATTCAGGTCATCTGAAAGCAAATTCAAGAACTCAGGCAACATTATTTTTAGACTGCTGATATTTTTTTAGTGCAATGAAAATTATTACTTGTATTAAAGTATAGTATTGTATATACGTTAAAGGTTTGTTCTTGCCTTCCCCTTCCCGCAGTATGTAATATAAGGTAACATGACCTTTTAGCATTATTTTATTATAATATCTAGGCAACATAATCTGTCATTTCTTAGCATTAAACATTCATAAAAATAGAAATTCTTCATATCCTACCTCTGGTATCCCAGAGCCACAGGCATAAGGAGCAAACACCTTCACAAAAGAAACCGCTAGAAAAGCAAAGCTCAAAGCCCAGAAAATGTACATTATGTAGTTCATTATATATGAACCTGGACCCTAAAAACACAAGCAGAAAAACCCCACAATATAATTCCATTAATATGTAAACAAAATGCATTGAACAAAAGTAATCATGAAGGACTCTTATGGTAAAAACAATTACATATACAGTCTAATGGAAACAAATATTACTAACATGAACAAATATTAGCTTTGTCTGAAAAGTTGAAATCATTAGATTAAATTGTACAGAAAAGTTTAGGCTAATATCTATTTGATCTATATCAAAATCAGACTAATCAAACCAAGAGTGAAACAATTAAATCAATGAGTCATAGGTAACACAGTCAATTTTTGCAACTTTAGGCTAGTAAAATCTACTCGAGTCATTTTTTTCCTAAACTGCATACTGCTAAAAAATAATGAACAAAACCAACTCAGAATTTTATTAATACAAAACAAGTCTTGGTTTTTGGGGGATTTTTACACATAACCACAATCAAGAACACAAATTGCCATGTTCTCTTTCAGAAGATGAGCCCTTTACTTATTTATAGGCATTTCTATTGTGCTGATTAGTGTAGCATCTGAGCAGTTCATAAGTATTAATTAATTATTATAGCTTCCAATTTTAGAGACTGAAAAATAGAAAGAGAGATTAATACCCTTATGCTGAAAGCTGCCCCATAAAGAAGATCTACCACTGAGCCTCACCAAAAAATAGCTTTGATAGAAGCTTGGGGGATAAAACTATAAAGCCCAAGGGGAGGGTTTTGTTGACATAGCTTGACTAGCATAGCTGTCCTCAATAGTGTAAATGCAAACACACTTTTATGCCAGTATATGCTTCATTACAACATATTCAGGTTTGGCAAGCAAAATAAGAACACCAACAACTAATAATACAACCTACATGTTCAAGTTCCTAGTTCAACTCCTTGATCCTAGCCCTTTCTTCACTAGGGTTATACTTACTTCTGCTTGGCCAATTATTAGTTCTGCCCATGTTTTCCATTGTGGACATTTGTCTCTCTCTTCAAATGTAGTCTCATTCGATCTCCAACAACACTGCTCGTGGTTATACCACAAGTCATTAAGGCAAATGCCTTCCTTTAAGTCAGTCATCCAATCAGCAGCAATATCTATTAACCCAGCCAATGCCCCTGTTGTACAAACAGTTGTGTTAGATTTCTGAAATTAAAAAAGTCAAGAAAAACTGACATCTGTTGATATAACAGACATAAAACAGCAGTTAATTGATATATAAAAACAAACCTAAAGGAAAAGGCACAAGTAAAGAGGATATTTCAAATATTTTCTGTAAAATACTAATTGAGTCCCTCCATGGAAATCAGTTTGCAAGGGGTGAAACTGATCTAGGTCTTTTCATTAAAATTCTGTATCAGATAAATTACAGAATTCCTTAATTAAATCAGCTATGATAATTTAAGATACCATTTTTCAACGGTCCAAAAAAATAAATATATAAAAAGACAGAGGATATAGCTGACATGTTAATGTAGCTCAAATGATTCACTGAAATTATTATTGTATTTTCTTACATACCACAAACACTCAAATAAGACACACACCTTGTTTTTGGGAAGGCAGAATGGAGAAAAATATTTTTTTTTCCAGATTTATGGCCACATTGAGTAAGGACAGATCCTAATCTTCAGTTTACTCACCCTCCCTTTTCCTACCAGGCAAAAGCTACAGCATTAACCCTTTCCCAGATAAACTGTCAACAGCTTTTGACAGCTCAGGCAAAAGCTGAAACTTCAGCTGCTCCTGAAGACTGGATTCCATGGGCAGTTCAAGCATTTTAAAAAAAGGTAAAAATAAGAAGTCTCTGAAATAAGAAGACTGTGAAATAAGCGAGTGATCAGGAATAGCTAAACTGTAAACTCTTTAGCACAACTGCAGAAGAAAGAATGGCTTGGTTAGTGGAACATGAAGACCATTAAAAAAGGAGAGTTGGTCAATACCTGTTGACAGAAGATCCATTAGCAGGAAATCACGTAAATGTTATAATAAGCCAGGAAATGAACTGATCCCATCAGATGCTTAAACAGAAATACTACAATTGCTATTCTGGGACAAAAATCAGCTTCCCTACTTAAGAAAAAAACAATTTTGGAAGGCTAAGTTTTGATGGAAAGGTGTGTGAGATATGCAGGAATCTGGGTTTTCTGTTCCCCATGAAAAATGGGGAAAAATATGAGGATTTTCCCTTTTAACTGAAAAAACACCTGGATTTCTCATTAATGGATAAACATGCAGATTTTCCACTTTTGCAAAGAGCTCTCTGCAGGCTCACAGAGTTCTAGCCTGCAAGCAACTGGGGGAGTGGGGGGAGGGCAGTCAGGCAGGGGGTGCCATGTGCATATATGCACGCACACACACTTGGAGAGCACATGCACACAGACTTGGAGAGCAGCTCCTGCAGGTAAATCTGGTGGGGGTGGGGATTGAGGCCCTCATAGGGAGGGAGGGCTTTGGGCAGGGCTGGGACTCAGGCTGGGGCTACTGCCCAGCTGCGGGGTGCACGGGGCTTGGGCCCCAGGGCCAGAATGTGCGGCTGCAGAGCCCAAGCAGGGTGCAGGACAGGGCCACAGGTGGCTGATCTGGTGGGCAGGGGGAGAGGTGGGGCTGTCTCCCTGCTGCTGCGTTCACTCCTGGGCAGGCATGTCCCCCAGATCTGTAGGTGGGCTGGGGCTGGGTACAATCTGCCATGCCATGGGCTCAGGCTCCCTGCCCTGCTGCCCTTCCCTCGGGGCCTCTTTTTTTGTTTTGCGATTTTTAAACAGAAAACCAAGATCCCTGGTGATATGTCAGCAAATACTGTATATTCAACATAAGAGATCAATCATAAAATTTGATAGCATAATTAACTCTCACACGAACAAAAATATTAGTGAAGCCCAAATGATACATCAAAAGAATTCCAAACACGCTGCCTGAGATAACCCACACACATGAGCTGATCTTGTGATGCTCTGAGTCTCCAGAATTCACACTGAAGTTAATGAGAAGTACAGATGCTCAGCACTTCTCAAGCTCAGCCCCTTAAAGACTGACTTCTGTGATGTGAAGGTAGGTCAAAATTGCAGTCAAGGCAAATTTTTGATAAGCCATTATTACCCAACTCAAGGAAACAGGTTAGAAAGGGAGACTAAATGGCAGTTTTACAAAAGCATGGTTTTCCTGTTACCAGTTTAGTAGGAAATTGCTCATGCTCACTCCAGTTTATGGTTTAAAACAGTTTTCCATAGTACCCTAAGAGTGGCAGAGGCCTTCTCTGTCACTAAGTCTGGTCCCCTACATTTGGGCAAACCCAAGGAGGCAGATACTATTAATGACTAATAAAAATCTGTTTTGTAACAAAAACTGATTTCAAACACTTTCAATTAGGTGATTTATTGAATGCATCTCTACAGACAACAATGGACTTATATTGGTAAAGCTGCTAGGAGAATAACAGTAGTAGTGTTAGAATGTTGTAGCTGTGATGGTCCAGGAATTATGCAAGAAGTTAGGAATTTTTAAGGTCATATCTTTTATTGAATTAAGAGCAGCTTAACATTTGCTGGCTTTCCCTGGGAATTCCTGGGTCCAATGAAGTCAACAGCACTATTCCCAATGATCTGATTATTCAGTAGGCCCAGATTTCACTCAATACAAGTAATCAAAGCCTATCAACATAAACATCAATAAATGTGGTTGGAATAAAGAAGACTCTATACATTCCTAGCGAGGGGGAAATCCACAGCAAAAGAATCATCCTTACAATCAATAATGACTCTCTTCCTCACCATCTCAGATGGAAGGAGCTATAAATAAATTAATTAGGAGAATGAATATCTACCTCAGTCCTAAAAGTTATTGTGCCAGGCCAAAATTCAACTATGTAGTCTATTCAGTGTGAGGAAGTTTACTTACCTGCTAAGGCTCTCCTTGATTTCAGTGAGGCAAGGAGGTCACCTATTTCGTGGATAGAAACAGTCTCTAATCTCCAAACTCTGGAATCTTTTTCAAGAACTACATTAGTTACTTGACTACTTACTACTTCAAATGAGATTATGCTTTTATCTTGATCCTGTTCTGGTATTATACATAAACATCTCCCCATTTATACATTAATAATACTGGGCAGATACAAGAACAAAATAATACTCGTTTTAATACAAGGACAAAAACCCACACACTGTAGAAAGCTTGAAAGATCAGAAAAAAATTAGAAAAGAGAAGTAGTTGTGCACTATTGTAAGCATTAGAAGGGATCCTCTGATTTATCTTTACCTGATGCCAAACCAGTTAGTGTAACTACTAGCCATCCTGACCAGGCATCGTATAAACTTTTTGTCATCTCCCAGGCCGATTCCTTCTTCTTGCTGTTAATCTGCAAATAGAAATGGATCATCTTGTGTTATGAACTGGAACATTAGTACCTTTAAGATATGATTTACAGACTCGTGATGAAAGCAGCTCACAGATATCCTCATCCTTAAACTAAGAAGCACTTTCCCTCTATAATTATTTGCATACACATATTTGATCAACCTGGTAATTCAAGTATAAGATAATAGAAGAAGGAACAGAAGAATCTGTATAATTCAAAGGACAACAGAGGATAAACTTTAGACAAAACATACAATGTACATGATAGTCCATTTTATTAGAATAAATTATTGTAAAATGAAAGTGAATTTATAGTATGTTAAACCTGAAATAAGTTACCAGAAAATTATTTTTAGAAACAAGGAATAAATATGGATTAACAGAGCCTAGCTAGAAGTAAATTATTCCACTAAATTCAAGAACATTTAATTTTTGGTGAATTTGATTGCAAGTACCCATATATTTCTTTTTTCTGCCTGATATTTTTACCTCCCACTGTTACAAATGATGCTTACAACCACTGCCACTGAAAATATTCTCTCTGTTTTGGGGGCTTATTTACTTTGTATGTTTAAATGCATTTCATGCATAGTTAATTTGATTTCAAAAGTACTTTTTCTGTTCTTCCTGTTTGGAAAATCCCTGTTCTTGTAGGATTTTTTATATTCAAAATGAAAGAAAAGATATGTAATAAACAGAAAATATAACTGATCAATCACAAAAATGGGCAAAGGGATTTAGAAACATGGATAATCCATAAAACTCATTTTACTCTCTCTCCGCCCCTCTTTTTTTCATAATCATTAAATTTCAAACTAGCAATGTTCTTTTAAAATGAAGTGAATATACTTTATGTTTATAGACCTGATATATTACATTTTCAAAGCATCTTTTAAAAATCTCTGCAAACTGGTCAGTATCCTTTTTCTTTCTTCTAAGACTAATAATTCTGGGCTACACAGACTTCTATAAAGCACTCATATCGAATGTACACTAAACAAACCATTGCTAGTTTTGAGCGATATTCATTTCTTTCTAGGCCAACTCACTTGCAGCCATGCAGCTTGCATTTGGGCAGCTCTGGCATTCCATCCTGTGATAGCCACAAACTAAGGCTAGCCAATATATTCGCACCATTTCTGGGAAGCTGTATTAACTACTGCTTATTTGCCATCAAATTACCAAAGAAAGTATTATTTAAAGGTAAAGGTGGCAAAAAGCAGCATATCAGCCCTATACAATCAGAGTATATGTTCTCAGAACTATTGCAGACAAATCTGTGTACCTGAGAGAAGCACTGGCTAGAACAGTTAGGATTGGGATTAGAGTTTTTTGAAACAATGTAGGATTTGCCAGAGCAGCTCAGATCACTCTACAAGGCCTTGTATTTTGCTTCCAACAATAGCCAATTTTGTGCTTTTGCAGAAGGCAAACAAATAACAGTGATGCAGCAAATTACATGGCATTGTACTTGGAGGAAATTTCTTGCATGAGACCTGCTGGCAACTAGTTTAGTACCAGGAAGTTTTCAATTTAGTTACCTTTCATTTTTAAACTACCTACCATTTTATATAAGTTAAAATAGTTCAGGAAAATATTACAAGGAAACAGGGACAAAACAAAACAAAACAATAAATTGACCTCGTCAAATTGTTTTCCCAGTACAGGTAAATTTAATGTGGGTATTCCAAAACCTGACAGTGATCTCCCAAATAGCTGGTATACTAGTGAGTAATGGGCCTGTAAATCATGTAAGTCCCACTGGTTAAGAAGCTCTGCATGTGCTTTCCTAAATGAGACCTGAAGTTTGAAGAATTTCAGAGAAGACCAGTATGGAAAGGAAAACAGAACATTTCAGGATTTGGAAGTGTTTTCATAAAGGAAAGTAAGGAAAACAATTTCTTAGTAAGGCCTGATCTGCACACAGTGTTTGCACCGGTTTATCTATTTCAGTTGAGCATGTAATTTTATTACCTAAATAGGTAAACCAGTACTACAACCTAGTATTGGTGCAATTACACCAGTATAAAAATGCCTTATTCCTGTATAGAAACAATTATGTCAGTATAAACTTTTTAATATGTACAAGTGCACCTACACTGAGGGTAGCTTTAAACATACCAATACAATAAAAAGGGACACGACTTTTCTGTGCGCACAAAGCCTTATTTGCAGTTTCAGAAAAATACACTACCTCATTAATTGAGACCCCAATCTTGCAGTACATTTAAGCATGGTGGTAGCTCTAATAATGTGAGTAGTGCTACTGAGGCTAATGTGACTATTTTAGATCTATGCCCATATTTAAAAGTGGTGGCTGGATCAGACCCTAGTGCAAAACACAACAAAAAATAACTTCCAATTATTGTTATTGATCTCACGCACCCGTCTGTGCCTTTCTCTGTCTTTGCACTTCTCCCGCACCCAATCAATAGTATGGAAGTCATCGTATGTTCCAACACCAGGTATGGGTTCATCCAAGAGGTCCAATAAATGCGTTGAACTGTTAATGCTTCCTCCATTTGTCATTGTATAATGAGTTCCTGGGGCAGTAAAGCAGAAGAAATAATTAAACTCTGTAACAGGAAATAAATGTCTGCAAAATCCTCTTTACAATTCTCATCATAAAATTATGGCAGGTGTGCTTTCCATGTCGATAATTTCTTTAGGTGCAGGTTTTTATGGAGCTTTTTGTCTTAGGTTTTTAATCACCATCATTTTCCAGCCATTTCTTTTTCACTTCTGATCAAACCTGTTTGCATAAAAGACTAAAGAAACCAAGAACGATCAATACCTTGACTAAGACTTTGGCTAGTTTGTAATTATTATTCCTTTGTGCTGCAGCAACACGCAAAGCCTGTAAGCAGATAATCATTCCTTACTATGCTAGTGGTCACAAAGTCTAAGCCTATTCCTGAACCTGAAGTATTATATTTGGTCTTAATCACAAGGCAACACATTTGTTATTTTAAATGTGCATGTTGTGAATTACCATTACCTTAAGCAGGTAAAAATTATGAACAGATGTTTGGAAAGTATCCCCACCACCTACCATCAACTATTTTCTTGTCCAAAAGACCTTATTTAGTCCTGTTAACACAACTGCCATTGTTTTGTTCCTGGTGTTCAACTGCAAGCTAAATTTCAGTACTGTTGACTTAATAGTTCCATTAGTTAAATATTTAGAAACAAAGTCTGCAAGTCATTCTGTTACTCATGGACTCAAGAAAGAGCAGCATCACAAAGTGAGAAATGAGAAGTTCTCACTTCCAATCAAACACTATCTTAAAGGTTAATACAGATAAAGGAATATTACAGGAAACTGGTTGTAAAAAGACAAGCATTGATGGGGTCAGGCATGTTATCTAAAATTCTTTTGTTTTGTGAAATTAAAATTTAATCATAAAAATCATTAAAGCAGGGGGTTACCAAGTTGCTAAAAGGCAACTTAGGGCCTAGAAACAAGTCCTCCAAGTGTAGCTCCCCCAAGCAAGTTGCCCTTTCACTTCCCAAGTCGTATGGAGTTTGGGAGGCCTCCTTCACTTCCCTTTGTAGCTGACTTAGCAGCCCTGGCAAGCCCCTGACATACTTGTTTCCAATGAAGAGTGTAAAGAGTAAAAATGAGAATATGCAGAACAATCTCCTGTTTAAATAATCAGGATTTTTAAAAAGAGTTTCCAAAAGCCCGGCAGGAAAAATTATGCTGAGGGGAAACCAGCACGGGTTCGTAGCAGGTAGATCATGCCTGACTAATCTAGTCTCTTTTTATGACCAGGTTACAGAACACCTGGACGCAGGAATAGGGGTTGACGTCATTTACTTAGACTTCAGGAAGGCCTTCGATACGGTATCCCACCCCGTACTGGTGAACAAGTTAAGAGGCTGTGACTTGGATGACTACACAGTCTGGTGGGTGGCGAATTGGCTAGAGGGTTGTACCCAGAGAGTCGTAGTGGATGGGTTGGTATCGACCTGGAAGGGCGTGGGCAGTGGGGTCCCACAGGGCTCGGTCCTTGGACCGATACTCTTTAATGTCTTCATCAGCGACTTGGATGAGGGAGTGAAGTGTACTCTGTCCAAGTTTGCAGATGACACAAAGCTATGGGGAGAAGTGGACACGCCGGAGGGCAGGGAACAACTACAAGCAGACCTGGACAGGTTGGACATATGGGCGGAAAACAACAGAATGCAATTCAACAAGGAGAAATGCAAAGTGCTGCACCTAGGGAGGAAAAATGTCCAGCATACCTACTGCCTAGGAAATGACCTGCTTGGAGGCACGGAAGCGGAAAGGGATCTTGGAGTCCTAGTGGACTCCAAGATGAACATGAGTCAGCAGTGTGACGAAGCCATCAGAAAAGCTAATGGCCCTTTATCGTGCATCAGCAGATGTATGACAAACAGAACCAAGGAGGTGATAATTCCCCTCTATCGGGCACTGGTCAGACCGCAGTTGGAATACTGTGTGCAATTTTAGGCGCCGCACTTCAAGAAGGATGTGGATAACCTGGAGAGGATCCAGAGAAGGGCCACTCATATGGTTAAGGGCTTGCAGGCCAAGCCCTATGAGGAGAGACTAGGGCACCTGGACCTCTTCAGCCTCCGCAAGAGAAGGTTGAGAGGCGACCTTGTGGCTGCCTATAAGTTCATCATGGGGGCACAGAGGGAATTGGTGAGGCTTTACTCACCAAGGCGCCCCTGGGGGTTACAAGAAATAATGGCCATAAGCTAGCAGAGAGCAGATTTAGACTAGACATTAGGAAGAACTTCTTCACAGTTAGAGTAGCCAAAGTCTGGAATGGGCTCCCAAGGGAGGTGGTGCTCTCCCCTACCCTGGGGGTCTTCAAGAGGAGGTTAGATAGGCATCTAGCTGGGGTCATCTAAACCCAGCACTCTTTCCTGCCTATGCAGGGTGTCGGACTCGATGATCTATTGAGGTCCCTGCCGACCCTAACATCTATGAATCTATGAATCTCATAATCTCATAAATATAATAACTTATTATTTGATCAGTTTCTATACTTTATAAAAGGTCTCTAGCCTTAGATATAAACCTCTTCCAAACACCAGCCCTAAATATAACTTGCCCATTGTATCCCCTACAAATTATTCTTTTACCATATGTGAAGATCAGTCACAAAGAGACCGCTTTTTATAAAGGAAGTATACACACTACGATTAAAGAGTGTAAACAGGTATCTTGCATAGACCAGAAGTGTCAAACTCACCCTTTCTTATGGGATGCATCTGGACATGGAGGTGGGGGGAAAAGCGGTGGCAGCAACAGAGGTTAATGTAGCCATCTCTTATCCCCCACCACCAACTCACATCCCCAAGGGGGTTCTGTGCCCTGGATCCCACTGCCAGTCCCCCGCTGCCTGCTCACTCCACTCTTGAATTCCCATCCCCTCCGAGAGCTCCACAGGTCAGACAACACAGCTTTGCGAACTAGATCCAGCTGGATTTGATACCTCTGGGCTGGACAACGGTACATAACCCTGATCTTACTTAGGCCCCCTCTACACATTGCGCAATTACCTTCAGACCAGCTACACATGCAAAGTAGCTATCACATTATAAAAACCTCCAACCAGCTATAAAGTTAAGACCTCTACATACCTTTACCTGCATGTGTAGAAGAGGCCTTATTAAAGAAGTAGTCACTTTAATACCAAGGCAAATATTTCTATGCCCAAAAATAAATATTTACCACACTGACATCTGGACTGTCAGACACCTGTATGCTTTTTACATTGTAGACCCAGTTCCAAGCTGTTGACAACAGAAGAGCTTTACATTCTTAAAATTCATTGGAAAGAAGGTCTTTAAAGAGAGGAGTTGCAAGCTGAATTTGTGGCAGTGCTTTTCTAAATCAGTAGCGGCCAAACTTTTCGGCAGGTGTGCCACAAATCAGCCATGCACCTTCCCTTAGTGCCACTGATCCCTTCCCCTTCCCCAATCTGCTGCTCTACTGTTTCCTGCCTATCTGCCACTGTGCTGTTTGTCTGCTTCTGCATGCTATACACAGAGGCTGCCTGTGCTACTCATGGCTACCCTTGTTCTAAATACCCATAGAAGCCCCATCACACCATGACTGTCGGCTTGCAGATTCTCTCAAGGGCTCTAGATCAGCACCACAATTAACAGTCCTCCCACAAGCATGGAAAGCCAACTTGCACTCAAAATGCTCATCTTACTAAAGTAGGTTCTCTCTTTCAGCGCAGCCCAAGCGTCAAAGTTTGGTGTGTTGGAATGGGTGCACTGAAAGGCCTAGACAGAAAGGAAACAGTTATCACCAGTATCCTAACATCAGCCAACCCACTAGTCAAGATATCTGAGATCAGCCAGAAACAATGTAGTTTGGAGATTTAAAGATATTAAAGTCCACTAGTAACTGGAAGAGAAGTCTACTTTCCCCTGAGTTTCTATGTAATATACATTAATATTAAATATACCACAGGCATTGAGCAAATATAGAGGAAGACAAAATCTCTTCCCCCAAAAGCTTGCAATCTATAATGTTACAGGCAAAATGCATTTGATTCATCTACCTAAAAAAGGAGAAAGCTTATGTTTTCAATGACCATTCATCCAATTACACTAGATAGAAATTTGGCAAAGCAAACTTTAAGAAGCGCAAGTTTATAGTAGATTATAGTAGTATAGTGAGCAAAATGCTGGCTTGCATCCATAGATGCTTCTCAAGCAAATCCCAGGACATCATTCTGGAGTACTGTGTCCAGTTTTGGGCTCCGCAATTCAAAAAGGATGTGGAGAAGCTTGAGAGGGTGCAGAGGAGAGCCGCGCACATGATCAGAGGTCAGGAAAACAGACCTTATGATGAGAGGCTGAGAGCCATGGGACTCTTCAGCCTGGAAAAGCGCAGGCTCAGGGGTGATCTGGTGGCCACCTATAAGTTTATCGGGGTGCTCATCAGGATCTGGGGGAACGTCTGTTCACCAGAGCGTCCCAAGGGATGACAAGATCGAACGGTCACAAACTCCACCGCGACCGATTCAGGCTGAACATAAGAAAGCACTTCTTTACTGTCCGAGCCCCCCAAGATTTGGAATAGACTGCTGCCGAAGGTGGTTCAAGTGCCCACTTTCCTCAGTTCAACATCAAATTTAATTCAGCCTTTGCTCCTCAACCTTTGCACCCCCAACCCTCCTCCAATACTAGTTCCTGGTCATTTTACTCCTATACTAGCTCAATTCCTGGCAAGTAAGGCAGTTGTACAGATACATTAGCTATCCTCACATTAGTAAATGGCTAACAAACAAAAATATTAAAACATATGTGTTAATGCAGCTGAATGTCAGAGCTTTCTTTGTCCTAAAATAATGGTTTTTAATATGGGTGCTGTTTCCTATGTAGCCATTGCTAAAGAAGGCAGGGCAGGGTGGCACCTTATTATAGGCTAACTCAAAAGTGCCTTTCTTCTGCCTGACTTCAGACTAAAACCATTTACTACCTCTCTTAATAACGCTGAAGTGAAAGAAGGGTTAGTCTAGATCAGTGGTACTCAAGCTTTTGGCCCCATAGTCCAGATGAATGGTGCAGGGTCAGCCCATGGGCCACACATGCCAGGATTGGGCTTCAACTGCCTCCACCAGGCCATGGGTGTCCAGATAGGTCCCTGAGCACCCTTGACTGGCCACCATGCACCGGGATCAGGCTCCATACAGCCCTGCATGCTAGGATTGGGCCCCAGGTCTAGCACCATCCCTTCCCAGCACCACATGCTGGGATTGGGTTACACCAGGAGTGGGCAAAATACAGCCTGTAGGCCAGATCTGGTCCATCAACTGGCTGGATCCAGCCTACAGTTGCCCCTGCGGTGCTCCACATGGGGCTGAGCCCCACCCACTCCCACCGGGGCAGCCCGTGCTGCACTCCCACCAGCCCCAGCCCCAGTAAGCATGCAGCTTCTGGCGGAGCTGTTCCTAATGTAGCTGCAGGCAGCCAGATGCTCCTCAGCTCCCCTCACGTCCGGCAGGAGCAGCCAGGATGAAGCTTCCTGCCCCCTGCCTGCCTACCCAGAGCAGCACAGCAGGGGGAAGGACTGGGAGAAGGAGCAGCCACTGGATGCGAGGGGAGCACAGCAGCACCTGGCCAGCTGCAGCTGCACCAGGAACGGACCCACTGAAAGCTGTGTGCTGGTCAGGGCTGGGGCCGGCGAAGCTGTTCTCCCCTTGCCTCCTGCTGTGGCTGTTGCTCCTGCCCCTGCCACACCACACAACACCAGGCAGGTAGGAGGGGGGAAGCTCCAGCTAGGTGGCTCCTGCCCAGAGCATGGAGGTCCAGCTCCAGGCCACCTTCCATCCATTCCACCTGCCCACAGGTGGGCTCATCACGCCAGGAGGGAAAAACAGGTGGAAAACAGCTGGAAGCTAGAGCCAGAACTCCATGCGCTGGGTAGGAGCTGCCCAGCTGAAGCTTCCCACCTGCCCACCCAGAGCAGTGCAGCAGGGGCAGGAATAGCAGCAGCAGCCAAACCTGGAGGCGAGGGAAACAGAACAGCCCTGCCAGCCCCAGCCAGTACGCAACTTCTGGTGTGGCTGCAGCTGGCTGGGTGCTGGTGTGCTTCCCTCGCCTTCCAGTGACAATGTAGCCATGCTGGGAACAACCCCATGGGAAACTGTGTAGTGGCTGGGGCTGGGGCCGGGGCCAGCAGGTGTGGGTAGGAGCACAGCACTGGCTTCCCCAGGTGGGACGAGTGCTGCAGGGACAGCCGCTGACCAGGCAAGCTCAGCTGCATGCATCCCCCACTCCCCCTCCCTCCCTGCACCCCCCCGGCGGGCTTCCAGACAGGGTCCTCCCACACGGCCACTCTACACACCCCCATACACCCCCTGCATCTCCCGCCCCACACAGGGCAGAGCATGCAGGAAGCAGATCACACCTGTCCCACTCCTGAACACTGCTCCCCACCAACCCAAAGCCCCACAGGGAGTTTCGGTGAGTTGTTGGAGACGGGGGGGTGCAGGAAGGGAACCAGGTCCGCAACAGCTCATCAAAACTCCCTATGTGGCCCTTGGACCCAGACAATTGCCCACCCCTGGGCTATATGCTGCCCCTGCCCAGCCCTGTGTACCAGGATCAGGCCCTGGGACCTAGAACTTTTTCCAAGCAGCCCCACGTACCAGGATTGGGCTCCACATGCCCCCTGCTCAGCTCTGCTTGCCACAATTGGATCTTTTGGTCTGGTACCACCCCCCTGTCCCATGTGCTGGGATTGGCCCCCGCATACCTCATGTAGCACACAGATGCTTGGGCTGGGGCTCCTCATAGCTTCAGAAATTTGGCAGCTGGAGAATGGTTCCAATGCTCTCCTGCTGCTAAATTTTCAGACTTCTGGGGAGCCCCATGGGCCTGATGACACAGTATTGGGGGCAAGATCTGGCCCATGGGCTGGGGTTGAATACCCCTTTTCTTATAGTTTCATAGTTGGTAGGTTCAGAAGGGACCTGAGCAGATCATCAAGTCCAATCCCCTGCCATGGGCAAGAAAGGATACTGGGGTCAAATGACCCCAGCAGTGTCTATCTAGCCTCCTTTTGAAGACCCCCAGGGTAGGAGCAAGCACCACTTCTCTTTCATAGATTCATAGATGTTAGGGTCGGAAGGGACCTCAATAAATCATCGAGTCCGACCCCCCCTCTTGGAAGTTGGTTCCAGATCCTAGCCACCCTGACTGTGAAGTAGTGCCTCCTGATAGCTAACTTGAATCTACTCTCTGTTAACTTATGGCCATTATTCCTTGTTACTCCCAGTAGTGCTCGGGGGAACAGGGACTCTCCCATTGCCTGCTGGTCTCCCTTGGCCGGTTTATAGATGGCCACCAGATCCTCTCTCAGCCGTCTCTTGCGGAGGCTGAACAGGTTCAGGTCTCGTAGCCTCTCCTCATAGGGCCTATCCTGCTACCCCAGATCATGCGAGTGGCCCTCCTCTGGACCCTCTCCATGTTGTCCACATCCCTCCTGAACCACAGCGCCCAGAACTGGACGCAGTACTCCAACTGCAGCCTGACCAATGTCATATAGAGGGGGAGGATCACCTCCTTGGACCTGCTCATGATGCATCTGTGGATGCATGACAAGGTGCGGTTAGCCTTCCTGACTGCATCCCCACATTGGTGGCCTATGCTCATCTTGGAGTCTATAATGACTCCAAGATCCTTTTCTGCCTCTGTGCTGACAAGAAGGGAGCTCCCCAGCCTGTAGGTATGCTGCTGGTTCTTTCTCCCTGGGTGCAGTACACTTCACTTGTCAGTATTGAATCCCATCTTATTCTCATCCATCCACCCTTGTAACCTGTCCAGATCCAGTTGCAGCCTGTCCCTCCCTTCTAGCATGCCCACTTCTCCCCACATCTTAGTGTCATCTGTGAATTTGAACAAGGTGCTTTTCACCCCCTCGTCCAAGTTGCTGATGAAGATGTTGAACAGTGCGGGCCTGAGGACCAAGCCCTGGGAGACCCCACTGCCCACATCCCTCCAGGTCGAAAATGACCCATCCACCACCACTCTCCAGCCAATTGGCAACCCATCTGACTGTGTAGGCATCGACACCACATCTCCTAATTTTTTAACAAGAATGGGGTGAGAGACAGTGTCGAAGGCCTTCCTAAAGTCCAGAAAGACTACGTCCACCGCGACACCTGAATCCAAGGATCTTGTGGCCTGGTCATAGAAGGCCACCAGGTTGGTCTGACAGGACCTGCCTCTAATGAACCCATGTTGGCTGCCCCTAAGCATACACTCCCCTGCTTGCCCCTCGCAGATGTGCACCTGGATAATTTTCTCAAAGAGCTTCCCCAGGACCGAGGTAAGACTACAGGCCTATAATCTCCTGGGTCCTCCTTCCTCCCTTTTTTTGAAAATGGGGACCACACTGGCCCTTTTCAAGTCCTCTGGCACCTTGCCAGAGCACCATGAGTGCTCATAAAGCTGTGCCAGGGGACCTACAATGACCTCTGCTAATTCCCTCAGCACTCTGGGATGGAGATCGTCAGGACTTGTTGATTTGAACACATCCAATCCCAGCAGAAGTTCCCTGACTAGGTCCTCTCTGACCCTGGGCCTGGCTGTGCCTCCCCTGGGACCATTGGGGATCCCAGTGAGGGGGATGACCTGGTCCCTGCTCAGAAAAATGGAGGCAAAGAAACTGTTAAATAAGTTAGCTTTGTCATCTGGTGAGACCACCAGATTTCCAAGCGTGTCCTGCAGAGGTCCCACATTACCCGGAACCTTCTTTTTACCCCCTATGTACTTAAAAAAGGATTTCTTGTTATCCTTGATCTTCTCAAGTACCCCCTTCTCAAGACAACCCCTGCTCTAGGATATCATTTATAATTATATCACAGCTGGTAAAATATTGACCACTAACAACACTTCATTACAAGAAAGATGGTTCCTGAATCGGCTAAACACATTGACTACATATACTGCTGTGGGTGAAAAAAATTTCCCCCTTTCCTGCAACTTGGATTTATTAATGTGGTCGTATGGTCTGCTCCATGAAAGATTATCACACTGAAGGAAGGAGATGGAGCACTTTGTCCTGGGCCAAAACAAAAGAAAAAGATGCCGTGAGCAATAATATGACCTCTATCACATATTGCATGATTTATGCACATAAGGAGCTGGACAAGACAAACGAGACCACCACACAGAGCAGTAGTTCTCAACCTTTTTAGATTTAAGGCATGTCTCAAAAAATGCCAGCTCTTAAGTTTTCCCTCATTTTTTGACTAGAGAAAAATAACAGAGCAATTCTTCTGTTGCAAAAACCGCAACAGGTCAGGCTGTTTTTAACACTATACATTCCGTTTTGACAGTTCTCTTTTTATCACATTCATTATGTTTGGATACCTAACAATGCTAATATTGTGTGGCCCCCTGCAACACCCTTCAAAGGACCTCAAGGCAGCTCAGGGTGCTGTGGCACCCTGGTTGAGAACTATTGCCCCAGACGAACCTGATTAAAAGCTCAGCAGGAAGATACTAGCCCCAGCAACCAGGATTTCTTCCACCAGCAAAACTCAGAAGCTGACTTCAAAGGAAAAGAGAGCTCCAGAAATCCTTAGAGGGGGTCTCCAGGCCCAGGCAAGTACAGGGTGTTACATTATAGTATGACTGAGCAAAAGTAAGCAAGGAGCCTCTCTCTGGCTTTCATTGTTTCCTTTCGTCAACATGCTCAATATGATGTTTGTGCCAGAGAATTTAAACTACCAAGCGTATACTCCTTTGAAAAATCAAAGCCTATAATTATTAGCCAAGCACACCACCCCCTTCACACTCTCTTTGCAGGCTGCTTAATATTCCCTGACTCCCAGTTGTTCCCTCCCCGCCCCCACTCAAAATGGCAGCACTGCAGGGATTAAAAAGATCAAATGTGCTGCACAGCTGGCATGCCTATTGTAGCAGCCGATGCAGTAAGAGAAATAGGAAAGAACTTGACTCACAGTCTGATCAGCGCTCTGAGCTGTTAGCTATCTTTACATTTTATGAAGGAAATTACCCTAAATAGGGCCATGGAGACATTAAAAAATGCAGAGAGATTACAAGGCATTTGTAGCTATTTTTAAACACTCCATTCATGCATCACTTGTTCAGGACAATTACTGCAAAGGTCTATGGTCTTTGCCGTGCATTTTGTGCTGGTCCGCAGGTGCTGTAAAAGAGAACTTAAAGCAAAGAACATGTTCTCTCCTGGCATGCTCACGCTGCAAGGTAAAACACCTTAGGGCTGCCCACCTAGGAGAGGGCTCCCTTCCACTCTCACACCAGCTGTGGGTACACCATCAGCCAAGGGTTTGGCTGCTGTTTTTTTTCGAATAAGTTCCTTCTCTACCCTTTGAAGATATGGCTCCAGTGTAAGGACAGCTGGCAAAGGTGCAAATTCAATGAAGGCTATTCCCAGCAGCTCCATTCCCCAGAACCCACAAGAGTGCATAAGTTATTGCTGACTCCCTGCTATGCCCCAAAAACCATCCCTCAGCTCACTACTGAGCAATGTTTGTGGGGTTCAAAACAAGGGAGAAGTAAGATGGAAAAAGGTTGTATCATCTTCAGACTCAGCCCAGTAGTGCAGGGCAATGGAAATCCCAAACTGGGAAAAAAGTAAATTGTTATCATTGTTGGCACAAAAAATTAGAAATGGGACATTATCAACTATGACAATTTTCTGCCCCTCTAGTCCTTATCATGACATGGAGCACTGCCATGACCTCCACAGAGGGGAGGATTATCAGTGGCCACAGGCCTTAAAAGGCTTTGAGAAAAGAGAAAAAAGGTAAGAGATGATGGAACTACTCTTATTCTACTGTGTGCGAGTCTGAAAAAAAATATTAATGCAGAAATTGGGCAAGTCCTCCTCCATGCTGTTTTGGTGTCTTAGGCTAGGGACAGAAATTACACATAAACCAGCGTAAGTCATCAGAAACTGGTTCAAATCTGTAACACAACAGAAGCTCAGTGCACTAAACCACTTTCAAAATGTCCGCAACCAGTTTAAGATAAACCTGGATGGATGTAGTATCAGATTTAAATGAGTTAGGTTAAACCAGTCTATGGAACTTGTCCCAGATCCCCTCCAGATTCAAGTTAAGTCACAGCCCCACCATTTCCCTGGATGCTTTGCACCTCCTCCACAAACGTCCCTTCTCAAGGCTCACCCTGGCCCAAGCTTTCTGCTCCAGCTGAGCAGGAAGCATGCTCTAGTGCTCCCTGGCTTCTGGCCTGGGCCACCACATTTCCAGAATCAAAAGCAAATGTCTGTTCATTTGCTTATCAGTTCAATCTGTGCAGTTTAGACTAACCTGCAAAAATCGAATCAATTCAGCCTTGGGCTTTCTGACTGTCTGTAATTAGCCTTAGTCTTAAGGCTAAGATGACAGCATGTTTCATAAGTAAGTGACTTCATGAACTTGAACAGGGTAGAATAGGATCACATTTAGGTGCTCAGTCCACATAGTTGGCCAATAGGTAGAGTATGATCTGATACAATGTATTTAGGAGTCTTGCTGCTGTATCCCCTTAGAAGCAAAACAGAACTGAAAAAATGGAGGGATGGTTTCATCCGCAGGGAGAGAGGCAAGGACACTGCTGAGGAAATGAACAAATGAAAGGACATATAAATGCAGGTGCTGGAAATGATGCAGAGGCAGACAGCCCTATTAGAGAACAGTGACACAACATTCTCTGTCATACCTACCCATATCCCCCAACCTAGCCATATTCTGTAGGCCCTTGATAATACTTCCCCAGCTAAAAAGGACAGTCCCTTTACTCACTCCTCTCTCAATGCCCCAAGACATGAAGAACTATTTTAACTACCTCCTTACTCATATTTGCAGCCTACATCAGGATAAGCATGCATACACTCAGCACTTCAAGTAAATCATACCACAATTCTATTGGCTTGCAACTTATTATATTTACAATTCAACTGAAAACTTTTATAAAAGCCCCATCCAAAGTGTGCTGCAAGCCTCTGCAATACGTTTCAACATTGCCTCAAAGCAGAAGCACAATACACCCTTGTCCCACTGTAATATTTAAGTTGAGGTAGCTTCCCTGGAAGCAAAAATCTTTCCATCTCTAAAGCCCACTTATCGGTAAGGCTCCCTCCTCCCTCTCATATGTTGCATATCTTTGCATGTTGAAAAATGGAGCAAGCACTTGCCACATAATACAGGTGCAGCCTCTGGATGTGAGGCAGCTCCATCCTCCAAATATGCACACCAGCAACTACTAAGCATAGGGTGAAGCTCTTTTCTCCTATCCAAATGTCCAGCAAGAGACTTCATATGCCAAGGAAACAGAAAGCAACAATGAGAGTAGGACCATTTATTTCCCAAACTGCTCCTGGGAGCAAAAGTTCCCATACACATTGCACATAATTAAGTTTCTGAGGATCCTGGCATCAGCTATCCTTCTAGACCAGCTCATGCTAATACTGGTGATTCTTCAGTGGTGATCAACCACACGGTACAGCATAAAAAAGAAATACCCTTTTCTGCTGATCAAATTCAAAGGCTGGTACAGGGGACCAAAGAATGGTACATAACTCTCATCAATGATTCCAAAATCCTAACCAAAGAAATCCATCATTATCTTCCTCAGCATGGCCAAGTTTTACGATTTGGGGCAGAGGGGTACCTGCACCTTTCTGACCACAGCACGTACCTCTCTGACAATAGTTGAACTATCAACACCAACTAGTTATCTATTTGACCAGATGCAACCAGGGGTTACAAGCTTTGAGACAGCACCTGTTTCTTCACTCTGAGGGACAGCTCTCATTCAGGCGTGCCACTGCTAAAACTCCCTGATGAGTTCTGCCCAAATGTCTAGGAACTGTTGTACTCTTGAAATTCTGAGACCATTGATGGACATACCATATACATATAGAACATCCCCCCACACACACACACAACCCCACACCCAGGAGGTAAGTTTGTGGAGGGGAAGGGAAGGGGGGAGGCCAGATCAAGGGCCCCATAGTGAGGGAGGGAATGAGGCAGAGGCAGGGAGAGATACTAGGGTGAATGGGGCCCTGGGGCCGGGGCGGGTCATGGAACGATTGGAGCCGTGGGCAGCTCATGCAGGAGTGCAGGGGCACTCCTGCCACTACGTGCACCCCAGGAGAGGCACAGGGATCACGTGCCTCCCAGATTTGTGGGGAGGAAGCAGGCTGCCACTGCACGCTGGGCTCTCTGCCTCACCGCTGCTGCACCAAGAGTCCTGTGACACTATGTGCCTGCCACTCCTGGGCTGTGCTGCATACCCTGCCCACCCAGCGGCAGCCTGTACATAGTGTCGCGCAGGTCCCACTGCAGTGGCAAAGGCAGAAGGGTGCAGTACCCAGGCCACAGCAGCAGCCTGCCTCCACCCTGCGCACAAATCTGGGGGGCACGTGCCCCTGGTGCCTCCTCTGGATGCATGCAGCAGTAGAAGCTCCACTGTGTTCCAGGGCCCTGTTCACCCCACTCCCTCCCTCACTGTTTTGTCGCCTCGATCCGTGCCACCTCCTACCCCTTCCCAGACTGAGACTTGCTTGCCATGCTGGACAATGATCCACAAGCCATGCTGCAAGTGTCTGAATCTGTGCTCACCCCTTTCCCACTGCTGCAGCCACTCAGAGCCCATTCCTGGGCTGTCCTGCGGTGCTACTCAATGCCTCACATTTGAGGGGGGGGCTAAGTCCCATTAGCCCCAGCCTTTTGCCACCTATGGCAGTCTGTACAAAAGTATCTGTTCAATTTCCTTCTCCTCCTCTTCCACCTGCATTACTGTGATGTAGACAACAGCAGTCCCTCCCAAGTCACCTCAAAGTCATTCAGCAGCTCAGCTGCTGACACCCAAGCAGCAATTTGCTTGTATTATTGGCCATCCACATCACAGGACTCAGCAGCCCTCCCTGTGTGCTACCTGACAGCAGCTTAACATGCTGCTAGCTCACAAAAACAGATGAATAACTAGTAACAATAAAAGAATCATGGGAATTTGTTAATTCAATCCTGTGTCTCAGAATTTCAGCAGCCTCAAGTAAGTATCCCACAATGTGTTGCAAGAAACACCCCCAAAGGCATAAAGACTAAAAATAAAGTGCTGCCCTACTACATGTCTGCCCAGAGTGCTCTGCATTTACTTCAAGATGCTCAGTACTTTACAGATGCAGGGATTCAATAGGGAAATCGCTTTAACCAGTATAACCAAGCAGTATGGATGAACTGCTTTTGGAATAGCATTACCTGATTAAAGTGGAAAAAATCAATCTAAAGCTCCTTTCCAGTGAAGAAACACTCCTCTTGTCCTGAAGCAGAAAGCAGTCCAACCAGGGACTGACAGGTATTAAGGACATCACCCAATCACTTTCTTTCATTTTCCCTCCGAACGCTCTCCCATGTGTTCCAACTGGCTTTCTGCTCCAACCACTTTGTGTTCCCTTCCTTTGGTCTCTCCATCCAGCTAGTCCTTACAAACTCACCAAGTTAAATAACAGAACAAATGAAAGACGCTGAATAGTTCTCACAAAGTTTGCTGCCATCATGTTCACTCTGTATGTTATGCCTCTAACCCCAAACCTTTGTTTGTTTTGCCTATTTAAGCTGCAAGCTCTCTGGGGCAAGGACAGTCTCTTATTTTATGTGCCAGCCCAAATGGGCCCCACCTTTTGGATGGTCCCTTAGCACCATAATAATCAATAAAACAGAAAGGCTAGGGACAGACACTCAAAAATCCTGAGCCTGAATTAATTTAATCTTTGCAGGTTAGTCTAACCTGGCTAGGCTGAACCAGTTTGTAACTGGACAGACATTCTTTCCAGACTGAGGAAATTCAGGCACATGCCTGCAGTGGCTCAAGCTAGAAGCCGGGAGTGCTAGAGCAGCCATCTCTTCCCTTCTGCAGGGAGCTGAGCTGAGCTGAGGGAGGCATGGCCAAGCCCTGGCAGGACCTCTGATTAGGAAGGTCTTCCTGCACCATCCCAGGCTCTTCCCTGCTGGCTGCTCAAGGGGCGGGAGTGTTGCTAGCACTCTGAGGCAAGGGGGGGGTGTGCAGTGCATGCATCTGTTGATGATACGGAGCTTTTCAATTTCCCTCTCCCTGCTTCTTTATACTGTCTGCAACAAACTGAGAGGCAAGGGAGCCAGCAGGGGACTGATAAGAGTGTTTATCACCCTATCAGCAAAACACTAGCCTCTCTCCATTAGTTCAAACTCTTCTTAAACAGCTTGCTAGCTAACCTGTTGATTAGCTCCAAAAAGCCCTAAGCTGGCACTGTTCTGTCTGCCTGTCACAGTGAAACTGGAGACATGCACACATGGATACCTCTCAGCATTAGCTAGGATACCACATGCCTAGGGCCTGTGGGGCTGGGGTTTGTGCTGTGGGAGATAGGAGGGAGAAGGGGGGGATTCCTGCTTGAGCAGCAAGCGGGGGGGGGGGGGGGGGGCAGGCAGAGGGAAGCCAAGCAGACCCTGCTGTACCTGCTGGGGAGTCTAGTTTATTTTAAACCAGCAAGGGGTCTGGGACAGACATTGCATAAACCGATTTGAGCCAAATCAGTTAAGTCTGATACTACATTCAACCAGGTTTCCCTCAAACCGGTTTCAGCCATTTTCAAACTGGTTTATGTGCACTGAAAATCTATTCTGTTACAGATTTAAACCAGTTTCTGATCACTTAAACCAGTTTATGTGTAATGTCTGTCCCTAGCCCAAAACAACAACCTAACCGCACATAACAGAGGCAGAAACAGAGAACATGTTTTTGTGTTGTCTGTAAGGTGTTTCATTTCCTCCTCAGGACCTTAATCCACATTCTCTTTTGCCCTTTCCTAGCTCTTTACAGTTAGTATATTATCAGGAGATTTTGAAAGCACGTTCTGAAGGCTGTGTTTACAATAAAGACATATGTAATTCATTTAACACGTTAGTGAATGAGTTTTAACCAATATTTTTTAAAGGCTAAGTAGAAACAGTTAAAAAGCCCAAGGCTGAATCAATTCAATCTTCACAGGTTAGTCTAAGCTGCATACATTGAGCTGATAAGCAAGTGAACAGACATTCACTGTTGATTCTAGAAATGCAACCACATGCCTCCAGTGGCTCAGGCCAGAAGATAGAGGGGAGAGGGGAGGATGCTAAAGCAGTGCTTCTCAAGGTGCTGGTCCGTGAGCCACCGGTCCGCAGCGAGTTGCCAGGAAAGAAAGAAATATATTCACCAGTCCGCAGCGAGTTGCCAGGAAAGAAAAAAATATATTTTCAGAAGCATAACGTTGATATGTCATAGCGCCACAGTTCGTACGTTCCAACACTCCAGGTGACGTGACGTCGTGCGAGGTGAGGAAAGAGAAAGAAACAGCCAGTTGTGCATTTGTGTAGCACTGTTACATGCAGTTGCTACCACCAGCTGAACTGGGCACTGATCCCTGGCCCACTGGAAAAAAAATTGCCGGTCCGCCACACCAGATAGTTTGAGAAGCACTGTGCTAGAGCACACCTTCCTGCTTGGCTAGAGCAGACAGCATGGGCCGAGGCTAGCCTGCTTACCTGTAAGGAGGGATTTGCGGGGAAGGTACAAAGCATCCTGGGATGGTGGGGCACTGTGAGTTAATTTGAATCTAGAATGGATCCGAGACAGAAATTCAATAAACCAATTTCACCTAAATCAGTTACGTCTGATATTACATCCATCTAAGTTTCTCTTAAACCGGTTTCAGCTATTTTGAAAGCAGTTTATGTGCACTGAACTTCTGCTGTGTTACAGATCTGAACCAGTTTCCAGTCACTTATGTGCAATCTCTGTCCCTAGCCAAAAAAGACTAGCCCACATAGGGGTTAGCACCAGTAAAAATAGTTAAAACATATTGGCAAGCACTGTTTTAAACACAACCTATTTTCAGAGTCTAGACATGGCCAGTTCTCCATGCTGCTTCTTTCACCCTTCTAGGGGCCAAAGGGGGCTCATTCATCAATGAAGGAAGACTGTAGATTCCACCTCAAGTATCCTGGTATGGGAAGGTTTCATGGGCCTACTCGTCCAGTGTCTAGAGAAAGGAAAAGAACTGACAGGTCCCCCCATTAGTTTTGCCACTGCTCAAGAAGCTGGCAGGTTCCTGTTTATACATTCCCTGACATGAGTTTGCACAGCAGGCCTTGATGGATTCAGTTTAAACTGATTTGCAAGTTGAAACAGGGGACAGGAAAACAGAGGGGAGGAGAGGTCTGCAACTTAAAAGTAAATATTATTTCACACAGAAGAAAGTATTTTTACAACCACTCCTTATCTCCACACCACAAGCTTTAGAACTCTCCTTCCTTTTTTTTCCCAGCTCTTTCCTTGCACATAAAGTATGAAATACATATAATGCTGAGCAGAGGGAGGCTCATATCTACAATGTATGCAGCATTCCTATATATTCAATCCATGCAAACTATATTTACAAAGATTTTTAGAATGCTGCCTGTCATGATGGTAGCTGAGCAATCATTCAATGTCACTTACCAGGTACTGGAAGAGCACAATTAGTTTCAGGAAAAACTGCAAAGGTACCATAAAAGAGGAATGGCTCAAGTAGGGTCTATATAATTAACAAGGTCCAGGAAATTATAAAACCAAAAATCCCTTCACTTGTAAATCCTGCGTGAACCTATGTGAAAGAATGTCTGTGCCATCCCAGTCACAACGTAAGGCATCATCTACTTAATTTGATGCAAATAAGTTATACTGTTCAGGCTCCTGTTAAGTGTTAGTACTCTCTGATGCACAAAGTTTGGACCCATCTGCCTGCCATAAGCCCAGACATATAGGAATATTAATTAAATTTAACAATCATGAATTACTATCCATCCAGATATGGATACATAAATGTGGGTATGTTTTGTTATCCATTTTAGAAACAAGGAAATTAAGACACCCCCCCCATGGATCCCAAGTCTCCCAAATAAAATACTCTGTCTGTATTATATTCTTTCTTAGAAGTTATGGACTATAAGAAACTTCTTATGGATGATATTATTTCTTACGGTAAAATAATGTTGTAAGCATCTACTGTGCATTAACACTTCCATCCTATCCCTATTTTCCATGGACAATACCCAAAGAAGACTACAGACCCCTGAAAAATGGTGAGTTACTACTCTTCTGGCTACTAGAAATGGAGGAAGTTTCATTAATGTTCCTTCCCCTGGTTAAAAAAAAAAAAAAAAAAAGGAAAAATGCAGCCGCATGACTGGCTGGCTGCCAAAAAACAAAGTAATCAGTTTACACAGGAGATGGGGATTAACCCTCCCTAACGTAAGCAAAAACCTGCTGAGAGCTAAAATCCAAAGGGGCTAAAAGGAGGGCAGAAATCCAAGGCCTTGTTTAACTTGTTTGTTCCTGGTCAAAAAGTGCTGGGAAGATCACCTGAAGCTCAATTAATTTAACACACAGATTTTTTTTGTGTCTGTTTGTATATAATTCTATACCAGGCCAAAACTATAATGTTAGGGAACTGTTAAGCTTGCAATCAAAGGAGACATACGGAAACTGAAAAGTATTTAAATATGTCTATATTTTTTCAAAGAAACAGTAGCAATGGACCATTATAAACACTTGTAAAAACAGAACCAACAGCCTCATGCTAAACAATTCTGTAGTTTTTCTGCTTTAGAAATATATAGTAAGCTTGATTCAGTAGGGGAAACTGAGTTCGTAACAAGACATGAAAAATAGGGAAAGTATGAAGTACATGTTTTCAAAGGGATGTGTGAAAGCCTCCTACTGATGTACCTAAAAAAATATATGCAGGATTAAAATGCGGGATTAAAGATCAGCATTGCAGAACACAAAAATAAATCCCATGACTGCAACCCTCAGTGGGCACATCTACACAAGTCGTTTACTGTGCAGTTGACTATTTAGCTGCGCAGGAAACATCTCACATCTGTATGTGTGCTCCTATTATACTGGAGTAAACTAATTTACTCTGCAGTAGGATAGTACTTGTATTTACAAGTAAAAAACTCCTCAGCAGTGCATGTTGAAACCCAGCCCTGGCTGGGGCACAAAAGAGCATCAGTGCAGGGCCTGCCTGCCTGAAGCTCCCTCGTGCCCCAGCCAGCCCCTCTGCAGCATGCTGAGCACGGGGAGCAGCCCCGGACTGGCAGACTGACCCCTGGGGCTCCCTGCCAGCCAGGGCTGCTCCACCCCAGCTCCACATGCTGCACCTGAATAAACTGTGGAGCTTAGTGCTCTGGAGTTAAGTGCTCCGCAGTTTATTCAGGTGCCATAACTGTGCATATAGATGCACCCTGTGAGTTTATATTTCCTACTTCTAGTGAGCAAATGGAGGTGAGAGAATGAAGGGGAAAAAGAGCCAGTACCACAAAGATTAGTTTAAAAAAAAATAAAAAAAAATCTTAGCGTGTAAATGTATATCAGGAATATTCAATATTTGCATTAGGTAGGGGAAACACTTCCGGCGCCGAGTCTGTGGTGCAGCAAAGGGTTTTTTTCCTTTTTTTTTTTTTAAAGAATATTAGGGATAAAGTTTATCTGGAAAGTAAAGAGAGAGGAGTCAGTATTATCATTTATTATTTAACTAGTTTCCTCGGGCATCTCAAAGTGGATTCTGTCAACTGTCAAAGCCAAATTAGATGGCATAAGATCTCTATCCACACTTCGTACTTAGGAATAAAAGGCCAGGGGAGGGCGGGCAGGGCAGAGGCCTGAACACAGTGCCTCAGAGACCCTGGACAGTGCTATAGCACCTACAGCACAGCGGGGGATAGCCACCGAAAAATAAATTAATCCCCCAAAGCTGTTTAAATTTTGCTAGGGTCTCCTCTTCACAGATCAGGATATTCAGGGTTCTTCTATTCATTCTGGCTTGGCCTCACAGATCCTCACCTATCGTTGACCTGCACAACTATTTTTATGAGTCTTCTACTAGCAATTAAATCTCCAAAGTTAAATTCTAGCTCAGAGTGTTTGCATTTGTCTCCCAGGCTATGTGAGTGCAAGGTCACAATACAGCTGTAATTCTCAGTTTCCAATTCATAAACCTTCCCTGAGAAGTTATACATGCCCATACTCAAGAGCCCTAATGCAGCAGTTCCCAACCTCGTGTTACAACCCAAATGAGAGGTTGCGGGGGCAATGCTGGCAGCTCCACACAACAGACAAGCTGTGCCGTGTGCTGGGAACTCCCCTGCCCCCAGGCTGCTGCCACCACCACACTCTGCTCCCAGCAGTGGGTTGTGCCAAAAAAAGGTTGGGAACCACTGCCCTAAAGCAAGGATACAACTCAGCACACACAAAAATAAGTTCTTTTGTTTAGGACAGTGCTGTCCAGCTGGCAGCCCACAGACCACAATCCTGCCTACAAAGGGCCAGAATGTGGCTTTGGACTGCCTGTGGCCCCATGTGGTAAACTCTCCCACTACCATAAAGATCACGTGACAGGGGACCACATAGAGCCAGTGCTACCTAGGAGGCAGGGGACCACACAGTACCAGTGCTGCCCAGGAGGCAAGGGACCACATAGTACCAGTGCTGCCCAGGAGGCAGGGGACAGTGTAACACCTGTGTTGCCTGTGGGCCAGGGGTAGGGGACCACACACCACTGGCACACCAGGAAGGTCAGGGGGGGACGGGGTCCTGTAGCGTGCCACCTAAGCAAGTATGTGGCCCACAACTAAATCTGACCAGCCACTGCTTAGGAGAGGCCTGTCCAATTTCAAAGCATCCAGAAGTCATGTGCCTAATTGGCCACAGTAGCAGGGGCCACACTAATGGGAACCACAGGCTACCTAGGGTGCATTTGTGTGTGGGCACTCCCCCACCATGCTGTGTCACATACATGAGCAGGCGATCCTCCATCCTACTACACTTCGAGTGGCACAGCACCCTGCCACAACTTCAGCTCTTGGTACGATCCCCTGTGGCACCTCACCACATGGGCACTCTGGGGTGCTGCCAGCTTCCCTGGCACTGCAGGCTGGGCTGTGCCATGGTGTGCTACATCATTCTACCTCCTAGGGTAGGGGTGAGGAGTGGCGGGGACAGAGGAGGAGTCCTGAGACCCTGACTGCTGCTACAGCTAGAACAGGGGCAGCAGGGACCAGGTAGAAACCTAAAGGCCATATGCAGCCCACAGACCATCAGTTGGACAGCCCTGGTATAGATACGGATCCCTGGATCTTTGCAGAACCATAGGCAACAATACAGAACAAGGAACATATAGTAGGTAATTTAACTCTTCCTGTAAACCTTAATCTTAACATTGTTATATATTCTTTATATTTAGATTGTTTAGTATACCAAATCAGAATCCCTAAATAAGTAGTATTATCCCATGGTTTACGGGCAATTTGTGATCTGCAAGAATCTCCAATATTGTTGCAGCCACAGAAAATTTAAAAAGTTTACACTGAGGTTTACAGGACCCTTTAAATCTCTTTATATTAATAATGTACTTAAACTCTTCCTAAGTTATTGTATCTTCTGCACCAAACTTCAGGGAACAGGGAAGCATGGTAGTTTTGTACCTCAAATATGAAAATTAAAGAATACTGTACAATTTAAGCCATATGAGATGCACTTAGATATCAAGACGAAGAGTACCTCAAACACATGCAAAAATAATAATATTGTGAGTTACTGTATTGTGTCAGGTTTATAAAAACACTGAAATCATAGATGTTACAGTAAACTGGGCATTCTACATATAATAAACTTCAAGTCTCCTACTTAAAAAACAAGTTACACCAGAGTAAGCTTAGAGCATTTCATTAGTTTTGCTTGAGGGTTTTTTAACAGTTCTTAAATACGTTGCTGTGCATGTATTATGTGCACATAGATTCTGAGCCAATGCTTACCAAAAGTTAACCCAAGTTTTTCCAATGATTTCAGTGACCCAGCCCATTTGTGTGCTGCCATTTACTCAAATTTCTATTTCTTAAAAAAGAAATTGTGAAAATGAAAACTCCCTTCAGGACTAGAAAAATAGCAAACTTTCTGAAAGCTTCTACAAACAGCAAGCAGGCAATCCAGAAAGATCCTGATACTTTGGAGCCTGGCTAATAAACATGGCGCAAGCCTAAACACAAAACTAAGGAATTCTGCGATGCAAAGTAAAAGTAATAATAAAAATACCTAACTTCATGCTAATTGTATTAGGTATTAGGTTATAATAAACAGAAATAATATAGAACTTAGGCAAAACACCTGTCACTATTAATTTCATATGGCAACTAACAAGAAAATTAAGAATATTATAAGGGTTAAATGGAATTGGTCATCCCACAAAACACTCAATAATATGTTTAAAAACATCACTGTTGATAGTAAACCACAGTGTTACTGAAATGGAATGAGAATAATCAAAACAAAGCTTCTTCTCATTTTTGCAACATGCTTACATTGTGCACTTGATGGTTCTTCACAAAAGCACTTGGATTCACACACACAAGCAATCCCATTTCAGTGTCTGAAACCCCCTTTCAGGAATATTTGTAGTAGTTCCAGTGGTTGTTTAGAATTGGCTAGATTTCAAGTGGACAGGTGTCTCTTTAATTTCATCTCAGGATGACACAAGAGGATAAGAGAGATTGGAGCTATGAGTCAGATACTGTGTAAGGAGTATACCAGAGAAAGCCAAATTAAAGACAGTCTTTATGATGTATCAGGCTTAACATTTCCAAAGGAAAAATATGATGCATCAAAGTTACCTATTAAAATATATAATAAATAAATGGGTTATTTTTTGTTGACGTGTCTTGGTATATGTGTATTGACTAGGCAAAGGAGTGAGCCCTTGTTCAGCAAAGCCTAAGGAAAACTACTAGATCTCACTTTTAGTATTAAGAATGATACAGTCACTTATTTCATCATGTACTACCAATATAAAACCTCTGAGCTTAACAAACTAACCATCAAAGACCCCTCTGAGTTAAGCAATCACTTCATCATTGCTGAAGTACAACCACCTTTTAGTGAGCTAATGTAGTTGTTTAGATTCAGTACAGAGAGTCAAAAAGCCGGAGGCTCAATCCATTCAATATTTGCAGGTTAATCTAAGCTGTATAGATTGCACTAATAAGCAAGTGAGCAGACTTTCACTTTTGTTTCTGGAAATGCAGCCACATGCCTGCAGTGGCCCAGGCCAGAAGCAGGGGGGCACTGGAGCACACCTCCCATCTTAGCTGGAGCAGACAGCTTGGGCTTAGACTGGCCCCCCCCTCCACCCTGTGAGGCGGGGCTTGCAGGGGAGGTGCAAAGCATCCTGGGATGCTAGGGGACTGTGAGTTGACTTGAATCTGGAGGGGATCTGGGACAGAAGTTCCATAAACTGGTTTAACTTAAAACAGTTAAGTCTGACACTACATCAATCCAAGATTATCTTAAACTGGTTTCGGCCATTTTGAAAGTGGCTTATCTGCACTGAACTTCTGGGCTAGGGACAGAAGTTACACGTAAACCACTTTAAGTGAGCAGAAACTAGTTTAAACTTGTAACAGAACATAAGCTTAGTGCACATAAACCAGTTTCAAAATGGCTTAAAACAGTTTGAGATGAACCTGGTTGAATGTAGTATCAGACTTAACTGATTGGGATCAAACCAGTTTATGAAACTTCTGTCCCAGACCAGGAGGACTTCCTGGTCAAAGTCCTCCAGCATCCCAGCATGCTCTGCAGACCTGGGCCGGGCTGTCTGCACCAGCAGAGCAGAGCTGGCCCTGACCCTCTGCTCCCTAGCCAAAGCATGGGGTGCGAGTGGGAGACAGGCAGGAGCAGGGACAAAGCCAGATGCTGGCTCCCCAGGGAAGAGGTTAATTTCCCCATCCCTCCCCTGTCCTACCAGCATGGACCTGCCAGGCACGGCTCCCTGTTCCAGCGATGCAGGCGTGGCCCCAGCAGTAGCCTGAAGTGAACTGGCCAGGGAGGGGGTTTAATTCCCCCCTCCCTGTCCCACGGACCTGAGCTGGGCTCCATCTGGCACTTCCCCCTCACTGCTGCAGTGGCAGGGATAGGGGCATGGCCAGACGCCGACCAGCATGGACCCCTGAAGCAGAGAGGGCAGGGAGGGGATTTATTCCCCCTGCACTCCCTCTGCCCCTGGGTGACTGCAGCCAGGGTCTGCCAGCCACTGCCACTGCCGCCAATTGCCCCCTGAAAAGGCAGAATAAGCCCCGTCCCTGCCTCCTCACCTAAGGAGACCATGCCGGCTAGCCTTTGGCCACACCCTAGCCCCTGGAGCAGGGGGGAGCAAACATGATGGGAGCAGCAGCCCCTCTCATTGTTTCTCAGAGCGCAAGGCTCTTCCCGGCCGGGGGGTGGGGGGGGAGGTGTTGCGCTGTGGGGTGGTCAGAGCTGCTGCAGCCTGTGCGGGATGAGCAGTGGCACTGGGGCTTGGAGGGATGGCCATAGGCCCCCAAACCCCCTCTACCACTGCTGCTTGCCCCACACAGGCTGCGGCAGCTCTGACCACCCTGCAGCACAGCCCCCCCCCCCCACACTGAGAAGAGCCTTGCACTTCAAGAAACCATAAGAGGGGCTGCTGCCTCTGTCATGGTTGCTCCCCCCTTGCCGCTCCAGTGGCAGGGGCTGAGGTGTGGCCAGAGGCTGACCAGCATGGCCCCCTTAGGCAAGGGGGCAGGGAGTGGGGTTATCCCCCCCTCGGTCCAGTGTCTGGCAGAGGGAGGAGGAAGCAATCGGTGGTGGTGGCAATGGCTGAGGCTGACAGACCCCAGCTGTAGTCCCCTGGGAGCAAAGTGGGAGAAGGGCATAATAAGCCCCCTCTGCCTCAGAGGGCCATGCCCACCGGCATCTGGCTGCACCCCTGCCCCTGGGGCAGTGAGGGTTGAGCGCCAGGCAGACCCTGGCTCAGGTCCATGGGACCGGGAGGGGGGAATTAAACCCCCTGCCTGGCCAGTACACTTCAGGATACTGCTGGGGCTGGCCATGCCCCCCCTGTCCCCAGCACAGCTTCCCTGCAGCCAAGGGCGCGCTCTAGTGCCCCCTGGCACCTGGCCTGAGTGACTGCAGGCATGTGCCTGCATTTCCTCAGTCCAAAGGGAATGCCTGCTCACTTGCAAATTGGTTGAATTTAGGCAGGTTAGACTAACCTACAAAGATTGAATCAATTCAGGCTCAGGCTTTTTGAATGTCTGTCCCTAGCCCTGTTGTGTTATCAGTTTGAACTGGTTTCCGATCAGTTATACCAATTTATGTGTAATTTCTGTCCCTAGCCTTAGGGTTTAACAAATGCAACAAAACTATGAATCAATTTTACAGATATTACTCTCCTCCCAACATCCACATGTCAACAGTTTCTTTGTGCTATCATTAAATATCTGTTATTCTATATGGCAATTATGAAAAGAGTCCGACCTTCCCAACACATATAAAAAAACCCAATTGCTGTATTCATAAATATCATCACCAATTTTTTATTTAGGTGCTTACAACATCCTAAGAATTCACACAGAGAAACTTCCTGGCACTTTTGCCTATTAAGACAGTTAACACAATGAGATGCAAAAGTTTCATGCTTCCATTTTAATTTAGCATGTTGTGCCTCCTTTCTATACCAAGATGATGAAAATATGTGCTTTATCTTACCACTGAATCTCAATAGGGAACAGAAGCAAATTTTTGCCAACTGTGAGAGACACATGCTCTACCATTTGAGGTAAGAATATACTTCTGAGTATTTTTATATAGTTGATAAACAACCAAATGAATATTTGCAAGTGATTATGATATAAATTTGGCAATGTTCTGGCTGGCTGTAAATGACGTCATCATGATGCCAGCACTCAGTACATCATCAAATAATGTTTTTGTTTTGTTTTGTGAGACCAGTAACGACAATTTATGGAAGTACTGAAGTCTGTGGGTGTTTGCAAATTCTAATGCCTTGGCTCTGTCCTAAATCATCAACCAACCTAAGTAAAAACCAGGTAGGAAACAACATCTTATTATGTTTCACTGCTTCCCCATAATTTGCAAACGCAAAACATAAGATAAATAAGGCTATTTTCATCTTTATGTCCTCTTTAGAGAATTATTACAAAATTAAACAGTGATATTAGGCAATCAAAAGCATTAAAAAAATATTACAGACAATCAAATGACGTCAGCAAATCCTCACATCTGACTTCTAAAAACTATCCTTCAAGATTAGCCAGCACATTCAACACAGTGGTGATTTGGTCAAAGAAAACTGGTGCTCAAAAGGTAATAGTAGCAGATCAATAAATTTAAATTTTTTAGGAACACATTTTACATAAGAAAGGCAACACATCCAATGCTCCTCCTTACTGTATATAATCCCAAAAGGACTATGTATAAAAGCACTGACACCGGTTACTGTTGCAAATGCTGGATAAACAAATGTATGACCTAATTAATTTTCTACAGAAATAAGAACTTTAGTGCAAAAATTAAGGAATAACTTAGAATTGCTTTGTAGAGAATGGAAAAAATCAATTCATTTTATGTAAATCAGGCTTTCATTCTCAAGCTATCTACTCTCAAGTTCCATCACCAAATGCATTCTAAAACAGCAAATACTGAAAATATTTTAGTTTTAGGTTGGCCAACTTAAAGAGGAAAAAATATAAACAAGAAAGGCCTGCTTGCTTAGGATAAATATGTTTAGGCTGGTGGAGCTGAGAGAGAGAGAACTTATCAATCGAGACTTTTTGTCTCAGTGTTAAGGCATAATTTTATTTGATTTCTACTGGAGCTTACCTTCTGTCTTTAATATAGCATCAAATATTTATACATCATATTGGATTTTAAATATAATTCAGGAAATATGTGGCCATATCAAAGTACATGGCAAGATTCTTTTTTCAAATCCACAGTGGAAATCACATTACCTTATTTTTAAAAATCTATTTCCCTAAGAGCGATAGTGAAGTGTCCAAAACAAAGTCCAGTATTCTCAGAAAATTCATTCTTATTGGTTTAGTACCTAGATAACATTTTTATAGTGATTCCTTTAAACCTGAAAAATATCAGCAAGGAACAAGGAGTTAACTCTGAAAGCACATATAGAAAGTTTAACACCCTATATAAAGCATATTCTATTTACATTATTCAAAGGCAGCAATCGCTTCTTTTATAGATTCCTGCCAATCTGGTCCTGGTCAGCTAAAACCAGGATTTTTTTTTAAAACAGAAGAGTAGGTTTAGGGGGAAGAAAAAAAAAGACTGCCACATACTGAAGATGGAGTCACTAGCTGATGTGATCTGAAGCAGTACTAATCTGCCCACAGAGAAAACAATCAATGACTGCAGAAAGACCAGGAAGGACTGAATTCTTTTCCTATAAACATGTCACTCTAGCAAAACAAAGCAATGAAGTATTTAAATAGCAGTTATAGCTCTATTTCAAATCTGAAAACAACCTGCCATGCAGACATGCGAACATACAAGAAACTGAACAGCAAGAGCAATTTGTTATACCTCTTTTATGCAACTCTCTTAGAGGAATGTTGTCTCCTCCCCCATCGTACGGCAAATAAGGATCAGAAGACACTTCCATGAATGTAACAAACAAAAAGAGCGTTTTGTTAGCTCAGAACAACTGAGCCATTTCTTATACAAGAGCAGCTGGCTGGGAAGCTGCCATATTTGATCAGGATTTGGACTGTGCACTGGCTTGTCGCAGCAACTGGGTTCTTCCACAGTCAATGATGTCATCAAAGGGAAATTATTGCAGCCTGGTTGCTAGTGGCTACAATCTAGCAGCACTTAAAGGCGGAACAGCCGACTTAATCTACAGAGCCTGTTATACTTGAAGGTGACTAAGCTTAAAATAAAACAGAATTAACTGGTTTTAAAGAAAATAAAAGGCACCCCATTAATACTGAAAGATACACTGCAACAACACAAAAATAGCTTGTCTACTTTTGCCCTTATACTTGCCTCTCTACAATAAAATCCCAATAAAAATCCTAATGACATAAAAGAAAGAAATGCTTAAAGTTCATTTAAATGTTAAAGGCAACATGTATAGTGACAGACTTAATTCTAAGTAATAAAATCTGTCCGTCATTCAGCAGGTTGTCCCCCAACATGGATTGTAATGATGGCTTAATGACAAATCAAAAGTACCTGAGGACATTTTCAGACTCCCCAAAAATGAGAATGGGTTAGATAGGGATGTTCCTGCCTTGAGCAGGGGGCTGGATTTGATGACCTTATGACAGCAAAACTAAGGTGGGGCAACTAAGCACCAGCCCTAATCACTGACTTTTGGGGGAGGGGGGGAGTTGGAGCTAAACAAACAGCAGCTCCAGCTGCAGATACACAATCATACCAGCAGCAGCAGCTGGAAGTCACCTCTGCCTCCATGCATTGCAGCTGCCCCACTATGTATGCCTTTGCTTTGTAAGGTCCCTTCCAGCCCTACTTTTCTATGATTCAGATACACTCTAGGCTCACTAGTTCAGCTGGAAAGGGCCTCCAGCCAACGCTATAGTTTAATACATAAAACTTGAGATAAAACAAACAACTCTCCTTCGATGCCTTGTTTCATCCTCATTCCACATGATAGTTGAGGGAAAGGTATTCACTCAATCACATTAAAAAAGTTATTTGGAAGGGGCCTCTGGCCCCACTGGTGTTATCCCCACAGCGTGCAGCCCCTGCTGGTACAGCCCAAGGGGTGTGCAGCCCTCAGCCACTAAGAAGTTATACAAAGCCATAAAGGAGAAAGGAACCCGATAGTTTCTCTCTCCAACTAGAGGCCCCTGGAAGGGCAAAAGGTAGGCTGGTATTAGTATGAGGGTATAACCTATGTGGGGCTGGAACTGGGCTGGAGCTAAGCAGATGTGAAGACAGGACAAAGGGACCAGACTCATCTGGAATGTTGTGGCAAGAATTAACAGCAGGAGAAAACCCAGAGATGTGAAGGAAAAGCTCAGGCAGTATGGTCCAAAAATAACTTTAATAAATACAGAAGAGTGGGTCCCACTAATTTTCACACCCATATGTATGTACTGAAGTTCAGAAATAAAAAGACATACCAAAACATACCAAAAGCAAAATAATCTTTTTTAAAAATAATTTCTTTTTTTTTTGACCAACATCATAATTTTCTGGGGTCTGACTCATTTCTGATATTCTGGTGCTAACAATACCACAATTTTGTTTTAATAAGGAAAAGACATGCATACCGCTCTATTCTTTATTTCTTTTTCAAAGGACCATCCTCCTTATAAAAATACATTATATAATAAACACCTAAATAACTATAATATTTGTAAGAACAAGAGAGATGCCTTACTCGGTGAAAAAACAGGTCCATCTAGCCAAGCACTGTTTATCTCACAGTGGCACAGAATGGATGCTAAGGGAAAGTATATTATCCAAATTTATCTGTCTTTTGACCCTCTTCCCTTAATGGGTCTAGCATTTGGAGACCCAAGAAGTCCTAATTTGGTTGTTGCAACCCTACTAGTGTATTGACTATCCATTGATGGATCTATATTGCATGAATTTGTCAAATTCTCTTTTGAACCTATTGAAATTATCAGGCTCTACAGCATCTGGTGTTAATGAATTCCACAATTACATCCTGTGGGAAAAAGAACTAACTTCTGTTAGTTTCAAACCCACCTGCTAATGTCTTTTTACATCCCATAGTCTAGTATTACATGAAATGGTAAAGAAAAATTACTATTTGATTTCTCCATAGTATTCATTATTTCAGATCAGCAGTGCTTAACCTTTTGGCCCTGTGGGCCTTATGAATGGGGTGAACCAATCCTCAGGCCAGATCATCCCATGCCAGAATCAGAACCTGGGACCTGGGTACTACCCCTTTCTGTCCCCATACACTAGGATTGGTCCCCAGGAGCCTGACACCATCCCTTCACTGCACTGGGACTGGGTTTCAGAGGCCCAGCCCTGCCCACTCCCATCCCCATGTGCCAGGTTTGGTCTCCAAGGGCCTGTCGCTGATTCTTTCCTCCATGACTGGTCTCAGAGCACTAAGATTGGGTCCCAGAAAGTTGATGCCACCCCCTCCCCCCCCCCCCCAAAAGCACACATTCTGGGATTGGGACCTGGGGCCTGGCACTGCTTCTGCTACCCTGTGTGCTGGGATCAAGTGCCAGATCCAGCATGCAGGGTCCAGGGCTCCCCATCAGTCTGGAAATTTGGCAGCGGAGAAGCATTGCTAGATGACACAGGGCCAGATGATACATGGCTGTGGATCAGATCCGGTTCAGTCATGTTTTCTCTATGCTGAAAAGGCCTAACCCAGTGGTTCCCAGCATTCTGACCCCACAGGTCAATGAGCAGTGTGGGGTCAGTCCATGGTTGTGATCTAGCATGCTGGCCTGACCCCATACACCTGGGTATGACCATACACTGGTGCAATCTAGCATACAAGGGCATGTTATCTAGCCTCCAGGGCTCCCTACAAGTCAAGAATTTTGGCATCAGGAGAACAGCAATAAACGCTGCCACCACACTCCTTCTGCCAAATTTCTAGACACTTAGGGAGCTCAATGGGCTAAATCTGGCCAGCAGGCCAGGAGTTTAGCACCCCTGTTTTAGCCTATTCAGCCTTTCCTCATAGAAAAGCTTCTGTATGCCTGTAATCATTAGGGCTGTGTGAACCTTCAGTAGCTGTTTTGATTTAGAGGAGATTCGGCCAGATTTGGTGGCTGAATCTCTGGATCCGAATCGAATCAGGAGACCCATTAAAAGTTCCAAATCAGGTCGGAAGCCTTCGAATTGATTTGGAAAAGATTCAGCGATTCAGCCATAGACTAAACAGGCAGCAATCCTTGACTACACTGGACACAACTGCCTCCAGCTGGTAAGTCTTTTGTGGTGGGCAGAGGGGGGAGGGGAAGGGTGTGTGTGGGGGGGGCAGATCAATACTCCTGCAGCGAGGGAGGGATTGGGGTGCAGGACTCAGGGAGGGGGCCTCCCATCACTGTGTGCTGCTGTGCACCAGCAGGCCAGGAGAGCATTGGAGCAAGTGTGTGCCCCAGATCTATGCAGGGTGGGCTTGGCCGGGCTGCACTCCATGAGGCTAGCCTCAGCTGCCTGCCACCAGGCTGCACGCTGTAGGGCAGGTGGAGCCGGGACTGCGCTCCAGGCAGCAGGCCCCAGCTGCAGCCTGGAGTGCAGCCCTGGCTCCGGCTACCCCGCAGAGTGCAGTGGAAATAAAATTACCTATAGTCCCTGCCTCCAGCCCCTCCCCAATCTGGATGCACATGCCCGTCCTCATGACCTGCCGCTGCTTGCCCAGCCAGGGCGTGGCAGGGTGAAGCCGTGGCTTGTCCTGGAGGTGCAGAGAAGCTGGGGCGGCTTCTGCCGCTGCGTGCCACTTGTCTGAGGGAGCGCAGCAGTACCATCCCGCACCTCCCCGCCCCAGCTGGGCGAGCGGCAGGAGGGCATGGCCCCTGCTCCCAGTGCCTTCCACCCAGAGCGAGCCATGCCTGCATCGTGTCCCCCACCCTGTCCCAGTTGGGCAAGTGGCAGCAGGGCATAGCCCCCACTCCCAGCGCTGCCATGCCCGCATCCCGCAGCCCACTACCCCAGCTGGACAAGTGGTGGCAGGGCAAAGCCCCGCTCCCAGTGCCTTCTGCTACCTGCCCAGAGCACAGCCTGGCCCAGCCCACCCTGTGCAGATCTGGGGGCACATGCCCCCTCCCATGCCCTCCTGGACTGGCGGTATGCAGTGGTGGAAGCCCCCTCCCCCCTCCTTTAGCTGGGCAGCTTGTCCCAGCCCAAATCCCTCCCTCGCTGTGGGGGTGTTGATCTGCTCCCCCACACCCCTTCCCTCTCCACTCCTCCCACCATAACAGACTTAACAGCTGGAGGCAGCTGTGTCCAGCATGATTGAAGACTGCCGCCTGTTTAGTCTATGGCCGAATCTCCAAATCAGTGCCAAATCTTCAAATCTGATTCAGCCAAATCGAATTGGGACAGTGACTCGAATCACCAAATCAAATCACTGTCCCTCCGAATCAGCCGAATCCAAATCCAAATTGAATACTTGCTGCTTCACAGAGACCTGCTAATCATCCCTGTTACCCTTCTCTGAACCTTTTATTTTCTAATTCTACTTTTCAATAACATATGATAAATTGGCTCTTTGCTGTCAAATACTGTAGCATTTTTTTAAATTGATTTTAATGAGAAATAATATTGCTGCAACATGAGACAAACTTAATTTGCACCCGAAGCCCAAATCTGGATATGGAAACCAAAGTCTCTACAGCAGGGCACAGATTTAGAAGGTGGACCTAAGACTTTATTTGATAGCAAGATACTTATAGAAAAGTATATTTATACTAAAAATGTCTCTAAGATCACTGTGTAGTGTATTTCTACATTATGATATTAACTCCATGCTAACATTACTAAAATCTCCAGAGAAAAAATAAATGTAGTTAAAAAAATATAAGGCCCAGTCATGCATTATGCAGGACATGGATAGACTGCTCATAGCCATAATCAAGTTAGTTGGTTGCTGCATGGATGCAACAGTCTGCATGTGTTCTACACAATCTGAGATTGACGCTTAAGGTTACTAAATTACAATACAGTTGCCTCTTATACAACCCCCAAGCCCTTCTGCAATTCTAAAGCACTTAAAACCAAACACATGAGTAGCTAAAGTCACCAAGTCTTACACTGACCAATAATAGATAGTGTGTCTGCAACTTATTAGAATCACATTAGACAGAACATTTTGATGCTAATATTTGGCAGCAAAATAAAGGGAGCAAAGTAAAAACCCATACAGGTGCCACAATTATGCATGCTCAGTACTTGCTGGCCATTGCATAGGAACCTCACTATGCAATGACCAACAAGTCCCTGAGCATGGACTTGATTCTAATAAGTGGAGGAAAAAAAGCTTGTACTGAGTGTGGCTTCAGATTTTGTTGCTAAGCAACTGTTGATTCTATTAAGCATGATTCCAATAGCTGCCTGTGGTGCAATGCTTCTGACATTTGTTTTTTAGATTTTGATGATAATATGCAGCTGACTCTATTAAGCAAGATTTCACTAACTGGCAGACACTCACATTAATCACATTAATCATCTTAAATTTGACCCAGGAGCTTGTAACTCATTTTTATCTCATGTACAGTATATAAATTCATTTTTTGAAGAGATTCTGTAAAATGAGATGCATTATTAGTTAATGTTTATCAATGGATAGTTGAATTTTTTAGTGAAGTATTAATGTGGGCTTGCAATCAATGTGTTACAATGAAGAGAGGGATCAAATTTACATTCTTTTATCAAAAGGCTTTTATGTTGTGTTGACAGTTGGCAATTTCTGATGGAAAAATACTGTTTATTTTGGGTCAGAGTTAAGGTTGTCTTGTGATAACATATACATTTCTTTATACCTGAGATTTTGGTGTGATTTAATATGTGGGCAATATAAGATTTACAGTTCCTCTCCTTACTCTGGTCTGTAAATGATGCGATAGATGACTTTACTGTCATCACTTAACATCTTTAGATGGCTTTTAAAACAAATCTTTTTGGCTTTGGAATTTCCCAGATTTATTTTAAATATGTCAACCTATACAAATTAAGCAATTAGCATAAAGCACTTTCAAGGATTTTAATTCTATTAAAATCAGTGGTACCACAACTGGAATCTATATCATTCAGTTGATTCAAGTGGAAGCTGGGTACTCACATTCCAATCTAGAAAGGCTCAGCACTCTGAATTTGGGAGTTGAACACATTCAGCAAATTTCAGGGTTACGCTGTTAGAGAAGGGAGGCTGGTCTATAATTTGACAAAACATTTATAAGATGCCATTAAGCAGCAGGCATAATGAATTACCTTAACAGTGACTACACAGGACACATTGATATCATATGTATCATTACTAATTAATTCACTTCCTTCACTTCTGAAGGAGTTTTAAATGGTGGGCATGCATCAGTTTTACTGGTGGTCTTGTCCTAAAGAGGTTGTGGAACTAGAAATGATATCACTATAGGAAAATAACGGTTTTGACTGGAAGGTTGTTCGCTGTACGGTAGCATAAAATCTTTTCTGGAAGTATAGAACACAGACTGAATCCAATAAATAAAAAATACCAGTGAGGGTAAAACAAAAGGTCTACAACCTACAATAGATGACATTTCACACTTAGCACATTAAATTCTAAGAGACTATCCTATACTAAAGGTTAACAGCTCTTCCTAGATAGCTACTTATAGCCTGGCTGCCAAATACAATCCTTTTTTTGTATTGCCTTAAAAAGCAGTATGCTCATTTTCCCTTCTCAATTACCGGTGATTTGTGCACTCCCATTGTTCATAATCATTCTGTATGTTCCCCTCCCTGCCCTCCAACACAATGGAAGTTTTTTTTAAGGAGCAAGATGTAACACATGCCACTGTGACTTAAAATATGGCAGGGACATTACCTTTTTCCAAAAGGGTATATTAAATCGGAGGTTTTTAAGTTTCTTTTTTTTCTGCTTGGTCTGAAGATTATTATAGAAAACATCTGCCTTTCTCAGTAAAATAATTTTACCTCTTCTTAAAGAGTATCTTTTTCCTATCATTTTGCATCTTGAGGATAAATGCAGTTAGGAAGCTATGTTGCCTATCTCCTAGATTTCAGGAACTCTGAAGTCAGTGTGCAATATTAAGACTTACACAGGGTGCAAATCTAACCTTAATAAGACTAGACAATAACCAATTTTAGCATTCTCTTCCTTTCAAGGCACTTGCAAAAGCCTTATATTTAAACAGTGATTTGGACATGTAGTGCTTTTAAGAAAAATATCTTAAACATCTTGCATATGGCCAGCAGACTCGCATGTTCTCAAAGAAATTTCATCAGGATTACACACTATAATCTTAATCCTGAAAATCTCACATACCTGAAAAACTTTGCACATATGAATACTCCCATTGTTCCCAGTGGGTGTGAAATGTTATTCAGATACATGTGCAGAGGTGATGGTGTTGCCAGGATTGCGAGGCAAGAATTCTTGTGGGTGACATCTTTTATTGGACCAACTGCATTCAGATACATATATCTTTCAGGACAGGGCCCTTAAATCCAACATTTTGGAAATCTTTATGAATATGGCACACCATTAACATGTATTGAGTATAGAGAAAATGACAAAGTCAAGATCTGAAAAGAAGCAGCATCTAGGAACAGGTCGAGGGCGAGGGAACCAATATAAGAAATATCAAGGGAGATAGCAATTGCTTGGTGCTGTAGTGAGAGACCAGAGAAAGAGGAAGGGCAGCATCACAGAGTCTGCAGAGCAGTAGAAGGTGGCAGAGGTTCCTTAACTACAGAAGCGTTGCCTATTTAAAGATTAGTTTAAACCAGAGATTCACGTTTTTAAACATGAAGAATACAGCAAATCCTCTCCCAAATTATTTCACTTTGTAGGAGCAGAGAATGGTTTTTCAGGATTTATGGCTCCATTAATTACTTAGAGTTAAAATGATTTTAAAGTTTGGAACAAAAAAATGGTCTTTCTGAAGGTGGCAATGATCTCAAGCACAGAATGACAGACCCTACAAGCTTCTGTATTGGTTACATTTGAAGAAAAATTATTATTGATCATTTCCCTATTATTCTTCAAAATTGAGGTTTCTACTGAAGAACTTGGCCTGAAAAACTAGCTGTTTTGCATGAAGGGATTTGACCAGTGTAATGCAAGTAGAGGAAGGTGCTTCCCTGTAGTTCTAAAGAGCAAATACTTTAAAGTGGGGTGAGATTTAAGGAAACCCTCATCCTAATCATTTCCTAGAGCAGGGTCATCAAACTCTGGACCTGAAGGTTGGATTTGGCCCACTGAACCATTTCATCCAGCCCTCTCCAAAGCTCCCAGAGAAGCTAGGAATTTAAGGGCGGGGCCTCCCACCAAATTCCTGGAACCCTAGTAACAGTGGAGGGACAAGGACGCAAACAATGGCTACATTAATCCCTGTGCTGCCAGGTCCAGATCCAGCCTGGGAGGCTCCCTGGTGTCCAGATCTGGCCTGTGAGATGCTTTGCAGTCCATATCCAGCCTGGGGTTGCAGGTGAGTTTTTTTCATCCCTGGACAACAATAAGCAGTTCCTTGCTCAGCATCAGAGTTTTGTGGATCTTATGTTGAGGCACCTATTTCTCCCCATATATTATGTATCAAGTGCAGGCACGTCACTCAAGGCCCTGGATTCCATTATACGGGCAAGACCTTGAAAAGTTAGGTTCTGCAACATACACGGTGCATCTACATGTTATTAAGGCAATGCAATAAACTCCAGAGCTCTTTTGAGCCACAGTTAACAGCTCCCAGGCACAGTGTCTACATGTGTGCCTGAAACAGCAGTAAATTGAGCTCAAGGAGAGCAGACCTGGCCTGGCAAGGGGCAGGGTAGTCAACCCCAGACTCTGGGTGGTGGCAAAGAGCAGCAGAGGAGCTACCTGGAGCACAAGGGTGCTAAAGTGCAGGTTAGATGGTAGGCAACCCTGACACTTTAGCACCCTCGTGCCCTGGCCAGCCCCTGTCACTGTCTACACATTGGGGACTGCACTATCTTACGGCAGAGCTAATTAATTTACTGCACATGGAACTGGGATACTTTACTGCGGAGCAAATTAGTCTACTCCACAAGCCAGATCTGGCTCCCAGAGCCATTGCATCACTGACCAGTGGGCCAGTGAATTCAGGGGTGTGGCTAGCAGTGCAAAGAATCCAGGGTACAGTGGACATGGTAAATGGTGGTAGGGGGGTTAAGCGAAGGCTGCGACAATGTTCTTAAAATGGAAAATGATAGGTAACCATAACAACAGATGTGCTTGAAGCCCTGCTATAATAAACTCAATAGTCCTAAAAACACAATTTAAGTGTTCAACATGTGTTTTACATTCCTTAATGTCATGCTGTGAAAAATAGTAGGTTAAAGTGTTACACGGTTCAAAGTTATAGTCTGGGTTATTTATTATTATACAAACTACAAAACCCAAGATGTCAGCTTTTCTTGTGTGATCAGCTTTAGTCACACTAATAAATCTTTGATAAATAGTATGCTTTTTTTGTTGTGTTGATTAACGCCAATCAATTAATCTAAGTAGCACTTCTCACAGCTGAGAATTATGTATTGGATCAAATCTAATCAGAGTGCCCTGACCCAGGTGGCACTCAATAGGTGGTTTTCTCTTCTGCCTTTACAGTTCATATATATTACATTACATTACATATAATTTATAGCAGTAACATAATACATTGTTCCTCTCATTCACTTATCAACTGTCAAAGAGTCAAATCCCAACTAAACAGTGGATTAAGGCACAGTAGGATGTTTACCTATTATTTATAATATTCAGACATAACAGCATTGTTTAATCTTCCATGGATTACCTTTGGCCATAAGGAAGAAGTGAGCAACTCTGCTGCCTGTTAGAACATTGAGTGCTGGGGGGGAGAAGAATAGGGATAAACAAGACAAATAAGGAAACAGGTGATGTGAAGCAGAACAGAGAGGGAAGAATAAAAGGCAAGGAAGAAAAAAGAGAAGACAACATCCAGTGGGTCTTTAAGGATTCATTTTACAACTTCTACAGCACAATTCAGACCTCAAAACTCTTGGTTTTAATTGGAATGGGCTTGCTACCATCAATCTTCTCTTCACTGCTCCTGTTGTGAGTTGTCCATTTTTTTTGGATTAGAGATCAAGCTTTATGATGAAGAAATAAAATCCCTTACATTAAATGACTCCTTGCACCTGTTGGAGAAATCTTTTTTTTTTTTAACCAAAAAAAAAAAAAAAAAATCAAACCAGGTCACCTTTTAATTCCTATTAAAACCTCTTACTTTTGCAGTTCTAGCTAGGAAGAGGGATTTACAAAAATAAATTAGATCTACTATCTCTGGGCACATTAATTCACTTTTCCTAAAGTGCATTAAATTTAGTACCTTCAGTGTGAGGTACTAAATAAATGTGCATTAGGCTGCCCTAAAACACAGTACCGAAAATGCACATTTTTAAAATAATGCTTAATGCACAGCAGCCTGTTTTACTGTGCATTGGCGTAATTGCACGGTTTTTACATAACGCTTTCATGTGCAGTAAAATAGGCTACTACACATTAAAGCGCACATGTAGATACGCTGACAAAGGGTTTTTGAACCCAAAAGTTTGCTTAATAACTTTTCTCCAACTATTTGGGTTGGTCTAATAAAAGATATCAAATTCTCCCAAGGAACCTTGTCTGCACATGTAGATACGGCCTCTATGTGCAACAGTGAGCGTATTTTCTTCCCTCACTAACTGGTTCTCAGTTACTAGCACATTTCTCCTGTTTCTTGCCTTCACCTTCTTCAATAACCTTCCCTTTACAGTGGGCCTACACGTTCCTTAATGCACAGCAGTTATTGCACATTTAGTTTAGTACTTGCTTAATGAAGTACTAACTAAATGCACAGTAACTACAGTTACTGTGCAGCAGCGCCAGTGCAGTTTTTTTGTGACGTTTACTGTGCAATAGTGTATTAGTACGGTTTTTGTCCAGCATGGTACTGCACAGTGTTATTAGGCTACTGTGCATTAAGCGACACATGTAGATGCGCCCACTGTGTACGTTCCCTTCAGTGCCACTTCTTAGATCTAACAGATTCCCTAACAAATTTATTTGTGTGGGTCAGACACCCTGCTTTTAGACTTCATGTTTATGGCGGGTTTTTTCCTCCCATGGGTCCTTAGTAGGACTGAAGCATATGTCTCCAACCATTTTGTTCCTTCTTCCCATTTAATTTCCATGTGATTTTAAAATGTAAGCTCACTAGTTTTTCCAGAGTTTTGGTCTGTATGTTTTTATACTCAGAACTCTGGGAGCATGCAGAACCCATATCAAAGATTACTGAACCATGGAAATCAGCAAGCAAGAGTTAAAAAAAGGCAACCAAATTACAAAGCATACTTCCTAATCTGACAAGTGAAGATAGGGTGTGTTTGCAGATAATTCACACTATGCTAGTGACTGTTCTAGAACAGTTTTAGCAATTTAGACCTCAGTATAATACTTTAACTGAAAAGTTAAGGGATGTGGTGTTTCGTGACTATGTATCGTGGGATGTATGGACTAAGATGTGTGGATCAAAATTCTGATGGAATAAAAATATTTGCAAACTTCACTTTACTACGCTGTGCTACTATGCTGTGCTACCATACTATGCTCTGTACTCAGAGGAGAGGTGCATGTTCTGAATGACTGACAGTGTGCACCTTTCAACCTGTTGGTAAAAACTGGAAAATTGAGATGATGATAGTCTTGGGAAAGTGAAAGACTTAATTGACTTAAGTACTTTCAAATGAATAACACTGCCAGTTGAGGGAATCAAGAGGGTGGATATAAATATAAAACACAATCCCACAGCTCAGCTTTTATTACTCAAACTTCAGTTAACAAACTACTTAGTACCCTAACAAAACCAGGGTTTTGAAATCCATTATGCCAAAAATTCATGGAGTTCCTAATAGCTCTGTTTATCTTAAGATGTAGATATATCCTGCCCCACCTACTCAGGTGGGTAACCAAAGCTGAATATCATTGTTTCACAATCCTCTTGCAACATGCAAAATTACTAACTGAATCCAGTTAAACCAGTTATCTTCCCTAGCACTTTAATATCCATGTTGAGTCACATCAACCAAGAAAGGTTTTCATATAAGTATTCAATATCTGTATTTCATATAAGTAAAGATATGCCACATGCCTAGTCTCTGTAAAAGCAGAGGTCATGTACAAGGGGAGGAGAAGACCTTGTTTAGTAAATACTCGATTTTCCAAAAAGACTGACAGGAAAGAAAATGGCAGATTTAGCTTTTAAAAAATCTTGTACTCAAGTCATCAGCACACACTGTATTACTGTATTTAACTGAACCCAAGATGACTCTGAATCAAGATGTACCTCCAGTACTTAGATGCTATACATGAGAAACTTATACATTTCTCATTTCATGTATAGAATCTAACTATAGGAGAGTCATCTTAAATTCATCCTTCCCACAGCTTCCAACAGCTTGACCCCTGCCACCTTTCCCCCACACAGTTGTCCCCTTGGCACCTGCCCCCTTTACTACTTGCTTCCACCATGCCTGTACCCTCTGGCACCTGCCATTTCCACAGACAGCCTCTGCCCCCTGGCTACTCCACCCTGCTGCTGCTTACCCTCTGGCTCTGATTCTGGCACAGCTTTGGCTCCACAGGGCTGGAGCTGTGGGAGGGTAAGCACTGAGGGAAAGAGGACCATAGGGTAGAGGCTGCAGGATGGGAGAGGCAGGCAGGCTGCTGCAGGGAGACAGGCAGCAGCTGCAACTCCAACCCTGACTCTGGATCAAAGCCAGAGCTGCAGCTGCAGTCACAGCTGCCTGCTCCTTCCCCTACTGACTTGTACTCAAATTTATGACAAGGGGCTTTTCTCCCCAGAAGTAGGAGGAAAGCCTCCTCTTGGATTCAAGTAAATACAGTATTCATGGCATCTGCCTGGAACCTACATGCAAAAATCACAGCCAGTGTTAGTGCGCAAAATTTGCTTTCTTGCTTCAACATTCAGCTGACTTAAAGAAATGGTAGGAGCGCTTTGAAGGAATGTGCTATCGATTATTTAAAACTGATGTGTATATTTTAATACTGCAGTTCATATTTTCATGGTTTGTACCCTGGCTATGTCACCAAACAAAATGAAAAGAATGTCTCCGAGTCCACCCCATTTCATTAAATTCCCTTTTGAAAAAGCAGATTCCAAAATGTTTCAGTTATGAGAGGTGTGCACTTCTATCCAGTTACAACAGTATAAACCGAGTGCTTCTTAATCACAGAAATATCAGACTTTAGGTCTTCCTTTGAGTAAACGGTCTGAAGCTGCAATCAAATCTTATTTTTAACTAAATGTAAAGGTTAGCCACAGTTCAAAATATTTTAAGGCAGGTGCATTAAACTGTTGAAACTCAAATTTTGTTATCTGAGGTAAACTGTTATCTACCTTAAACCAGAGTTCACACATGCTACGGTCACAACTGACACACTTATTTCTTACAAGAAGCTCAGGACTCAGAAGGTCAGAAGCCCAGGTTTTTTCAGATTTCAGCTCATCTTTAAAAAAGCTTTTGGCACTGTTAAACTCGCATGCATGCTTTTAAAGGGTAAGAGACGTCAAAGCTTCCATTTTTTTCTTTAAAAGTACTTGGCTAAATCACTAAACCTTTCTATCCATTTTTTCTTTCTTATTTTCTCCCAAATACTGATATGATTCCTCATAAGAATATCCCTTGATATGTCAAGCTGTCAGTCACTCACTCATTCTTTAGCAAGAGGTAAATTGCCAATATTATTCCAATGCTAAGAAGCTCATAGAATAAACGTAATGTGTTATTTCTTTACAACAGAATTTCTAGAATTCTTTAGCAAAATTGTATTTATTGTATTTTTCATTTCTAAGTTACAAAGAACTGCAAGGCAGAAATAATTTGTCTCTGCAAACAGACATATGTAATATGGAACTAAGAATTGTTTAGCTCTGGTTACACTTCAGCTGAAGCTTTTCTAGACTTGCAGAATTTATATCCAAAGTACCCAGTTCAGAATAGATTACATACATTCTTGTATTTATTTAGAAGGCAGAGGAAAAGAGAGCCCTAAGAAACATGTTGCTCTCCTCCCTTCATTTATGTGCTCTAATCATTCACAGTAGACTCCAAATTATTTTAGAGCTATAAACTTTGTTGGGTCCAATGCAAAATCTAACATTGTTTTAATATAAAAGGACATCTACGTTCCATTGCAGAAAGTAACTTCTGCAAATTGAATAATCAGAAAATTCTTGCTTATTCAGTTTGCATGTGATCATATTTTCTTTGTTAAGTAAAAGCATCTAAGATTCCAGAATTACTTTGTATCATTTAGGAAGAGAATTATGACTTAAAAAAAACAAAAAATGCACACAGTAAACTAAGGAATCCATGTTACTATCACCCCCTAGAAACATTAAATTTAGATCTTAAATTTTGTGTCTTCGTTTAACTTTTGTTAGATAACGGAAATCAATTAAGTCTGTTTTGGGCAGCAACCACCAGGAAAATTATTTGTAAACCATTTTACTACAAATAAAAGAAATGAAGTTATCTGGTTTCAGCTGGCATCTTGTGTATACTGTAACTGCCAGCCGGGCACTGTGAGTGTATCAATTTAATTGCAGGCTGGCTAAGTGCTGCAACTGTACCAGCCACTGGGCTGTTTGGTTCGGGATCGAGGAGGTGAAGTTGGGAGGGAAGCGATGACAAGTTCCACTTATAACAATAAAGATAAATTTTGCTTATAACAACAAAAGATATAGTTTACATGTATAACAGTTAATAAAAAGGTTAAACTAATAAACAGACAACATAACAATAAAAATTAAAAATTGACAGTAATAATAAAAACAGACAGACAAATCAACAAAAAGTTCCCACTTGGTTAGCAACTTATTGATAGTCCCTCAGTGTCAGGTACACGTCAAATTGATTCAGCGAAGTCAGGTGTCCCCAATCCACCCTGTCAGAGGAAAAACCGGGGGAAGCTCCCTCAGTCAGGATCTGGTCCTTGCTCACACTGGGAGTAAGAGATCCAGGGGCATGGGACAGCAATGACCATTCTGTTCTGTCCTTCCTGCTGCTCACTTAATGTGCATGTTCTTTTATATTCTGTCTATGCTAATCTGTTGGCTTTAGAGCCACTCTCAATCTTATTCTATAGCTGTTACCCTATGGGGTTAAAAGTTGTTAGAAATTATTATAATAAATTACTGCCCAAGCTTGGGTTTAGTCAATAAGCAAATCACACCACATTACTTTGGAGTGTGAGATTAGCATATTTCCCGCCCAAAGTTCAACTTCCTTACAATTTTTTTAAGATGTGTTAATTATACCTTGTGGTTAGGTTTCTTAATCTTACTAACTCTAAGCAAAAATTTATTAAATCAGCTAAGTCTGCAGTTATATTCTTTAGTCCTGCTTTTTAAAACTTATGTTTGTCTTATGACCGGTACAAACAGTTATATATATCATTATGGGTTATACTCCAGACAGACGGGAAGCGTCTGCAGGAAGCAGTTTCATAAGCTCTATTTTAGCCGATATTTATGTGCATTTATCAGATACCTTCAAAAAGCAGATTTCTTTTTGCTATAAGTTGCTCATTAAACCTTTTGGTTCTGGCCATCACATCTATCAAAAAACCTATCCCTTGACTGAAGTGCATTCAAGAATCCTCGATTTCTTCTCAACTGAGTGCAAACCATGTTGGCTAATAACTTGCTCCAAGAAGTGAGAACTTCCCTCAGTTTAGAGTCAGCTCATGAGAGTGAAGGGTTTTTTCAAACATGCATTATACTCTTAAAAGACCTTGCTGGTTACCTTACACGTGGGGGAGGGGTGTTCTCTTTAATTAGAGCGGCTTCAAGCATCTGACGAGCTTTAAGTGCCGCTGTCACCATTCTGAAGCACGGGGACGCTGATACACGAGATGTGGGAGGCTGCTGGAGCGCAGTAATTACCATGCTCCAGCAGACTCAATTAATCAAGTCTTCTCTGACACACTGTAATTTATATATATATTAATATATATTTCTGAGCTATTACTGTCCCTTTAAGAACTAGATACGATATCTTTCTGAATGCTTTGAAATGTTGGAACAGGCAATGTAATATTTCTTAATAGTAAATGATTTGAAGAGTCCTAACAATAAACACAACATAAAACAAGTGCATTTATGAAAAAAATAAAACAGCCTTAATATGATCAGCATAAGGCTGGTTTCTGCAAAATCTACAGAAAAAATGTGCATTTATAAATATTTTTATCCCTAACAATTCAGATACCTCTGATACGCAGTCTATCACCTTGTAACATGTCATCTTTCTTCTGAGAAAAGATTAGTTCAAACAGAAAAAAAATAAATAAATGGATTATTAGAAAAAAATAAGCTTGAACAAGCAGCACAGACAAAAGTTTTTATCAAACTTGACAGGCAGTGTCATTCCAAAGCAGGACTGTGATGAATGGTATCCAAAGTTTCCCCATTTGTAGTAACCTAATCATTTAACATGTTGTAACAGTTATTTTATCTGAGGGAATTTGCCAAGATCTACTAGTAGTTTCCACCTGCTTGCTAATCAGAGTCCCTACACACTCAGTGATTCATATTTTAATTTGAGAACACAGATTTGTTAGGTAATAGCTTTTATTGCACTAACTATACTGTTGGGAAAGATACTACATTCTCCCAACTGCACAGTTGGTTCAATAGAAGATATTATCAAACACCTTCTTTCTGGCATACTCCCTAGCCCATCATGGCTCCCTACAACACTACAGCACTGTCACAGTTTAGTGACAGCTAGTGGTTCTTCCTAATAACACTGCTGTTTTACAGTATGTCACTTAAGTCAATGAGATTTGTGTGAAGAAACAGCTGCAGCATCTGGGTATGGGGGGGAAAAACACAAGAGAGTTAAGAACAAGTAAAATGCCATCATATCTGGCCAGCTTTTTATCTTTCAAATATCACTGTAACAACTGAGCACCAGTGCAGATGTTTTCTGTTGTCAGTAACTGAAATGATGAGTGGTAAAACGATCTAAACACAGCTTTTTTTCTAGTGTTGGTTACTGAGATACAGGATGGTTGCCATGAAGATTTGCAGGGACCAATTCAATCTCCAAAACCAACATTAAAAAACATGATTTACAAAAAAAGTACACTTCTAAATATACTTATTACCTATACTTATTACCTAAATATTAAGAAAAAACTCCATTCCATATCTCAACCTAGACTTTCTGAAGGCCAAACCCAACTTGAACTCACTTAAGTAAGCCCCTATAGTACAAAATGCAACTCTTAATGGGAAGTGAGCAGGACGGCAATATCTAGATCCAGTCTTACCTAACAATGACACATTCAAACATTCTGTGCAGCTCTGCAGATGCTATTGCCCATAATGGAAGCGATGTAACCAAGTCTGCCTGGTGCTGGAAGCAAGCTGTTAGCTCTGCTGAGAGTCAGGGTCAGCTACCCCCAGCCTCAGCACTGGAAGGACTCAGCTACACCCTGGCTTAGACAGTAGACTTACCATGCGTGAAAGCAAACACTCAGGTCCCTAGGTACTGATGCAGAGCACGGTTAAGTCTGCTGTCTAGCTATGGCCTTAGTGCTCTGCCTCAATGTTATGCCTTTAGGATTAGCCTCAATAGGTAGTTATGCCTTTAGGATTCAGCAAAAAGCCCTTATAAGCAAATGATTTCATTCACCTCTCCTAGGCCACAATTTATTAAACAGTTCAGAATCAATTCAGCCTTCAGTGGCACTTTTCATATGACTACGTTTATATTTATGAGTTCTGATGTATCAGGGCCCTAGTGACTGAAGGCTCACTGAGGTCAACAAGAGCATGTCCACTGACCTTGCCACTCTTTACAACCAGCCCCTGAATAGAGAATGTGCATTACAAAATACATAGAATGTAGACGGTGAAGTGCAGAAAAACAAATATAAAAATATTTCAGGTAAAATTTAAGTATGGTTTTAAAAAATGTTTACAAAGATAGAAAGATTGGCTATGATTTAAACAAATCTTTAATTTTAAATTTTCTTAATGGCATGCCTCAACAGGTAGTTTCTTTCTGAGCTGTCATTCTTTAACCTTACAGTCATAAATTATGAAATTATCTAATTTTGTATGGTAGACTCATTTTGCAGGTCTGGATACAATAAAAACTAAAATATTATTACAATTGAAAGAAAGGAAAGAAAACCCAATTAAAATATCAGAAAAGTAGAATTAGCTAAACAAAAAAAAAAATGGAGGGCAAAATATATTAAGAACAAAAAACAAGCCGTAATAATTAAATCATGAAATCTCAGTAGGAAGGCACTTGGTTGGTTTTGACCCTGTCAACAACATTAACATGAAGACAAACTAAAGCTCACAAATGAAAGAGAAGGAATACACACACACACACACACATTTAGTTTCACAGAATGTTTTCTGTATGTACCTAACAAAATTAATTGACAAGATTTTACAACTTCAATCAAAATTCTCCCAAGCTGTTTACAATGATTACTATAAGGTGTCTACACTTTACAAATTAGGTGTCTTTCTGACAGCTTACAGAAAATACTTTACTTATGAGAAGTCTAAATACCCTGGGAAACTATACATTCTAACCCTTCTAACAAGTATTAAGGTAAAATTCGTCTTGTATTGAGTGCCCAGGTTTTCTGCAGACAAGGTATAAGTATGCCATTGATAAAACAACTCACTTCCAGGAAGGAAATATCTTATGAATATCTGCTTCATAAAATGTATTGGATGGATTATGCTCAGGGAATAATTTGAAGTTTTGTAGAGAAGGGAGACTGGTTTATATAGAGAATGAGATAGGCTGCCAGTGGAAAGAGAAAAGATGATCTCATGGTTTAAAGCAGCTGAACATAATCCTAGAGAACTAGATTTTACCCTCATCTCTGCCACACTTTCACAATGATGTGAAACAGGGGAGATGAATTCATTAATGGGTTTGAAACACTCTGACACTGTAATGCTAAGTGCCATAAAAAAGCCTATGAGCAAATCAATAATTCTACATCCAATATGGTGTTTAGGTTATGTGGAGTCATGCACTGAATGAAGATGGTAAAATTAAATATTAAATAGCAACCCATTCAGCAAGTGCCATCCATTTTTTATACTGAATGAGGCCGACATGAGGAGGAAGAAAAGGCATGAGATCATGTAATTAAAAAGACCGCATCATAATCTCTTTATTCAATGGGTCAATTAAAGTTGTGCAGGCAACATTAATCCAAACTTTGAGTGCCTGTCTCTGCAATGTTGATGCTTTTCGTTTAAAACAGATTTCTGGATTTAATTTTTATATAACTTTTTAGATCACTTTGTCAGTCATCATGAAACACTAGTCCAAGCAAGAGGAAAGGAAAATACACATTTCTAGGCAAAATTTAACTTGTAAGGTGGGAGATACAGGAGGGTTACTAAGAGATGGGGCTACCCAAGTGAAATACCAATACCAACCTGCTAAGAAAGAAATAAGTAGAGCAACTACCTGGACAGAATGGGAAGAACATGATTAGGAAGACAGGTTAGAAAAATCCACAGTAAGTCTTGGAAACCAAATCACTAATTTTGAATTTGATTTGGAAATAGGCAGGCACTGGTGATAAAGTTATATTTTCGAGGGTACAAAAAAGCCAGATGTGCTACTATAAGCAGAAGCCATGTCCTTTCACCTCTTTCAGGTCTCCCTGGCTGGACAGGGGATTGCTTGGTCCTGTGACTCCACTTTCCTCTCTCCCCATCTACAAGGTGTGGGAGGAAAATTGTTGGGGGGGAAGAAAAGAGCAAGGTGGACAGCCAATGAGTGCTCTCCTATGCATGTGACTTCTCATCTCCCAGGTCTGGAGGTAGAAAAACATGCAAGGAATCCTTTTCTTCAGCCACGGAGACTGCTAAAAAATGGTAAGTGCACAGGAGAAAGCTCACTGGTTGTCCACCCCACTCCTCCTCCACAAGTACAGAGTACCATAGAAAGCTGACAGTCCACTGAGCATAAAAAAAGAAGTACTTCAAAGATGTTCCTCATTTTCAAGGATGATTTCTGAACCACTCCAGGAATTTCTGAAGTACTTCTTTGAACATAAACATCTACACATTCACTGCTTGGAGTGCGTTTCAAAGGCACCTGGAGTCCTTCAAACATTACATTTGTACATCTGCCATGGCTGGCCTCCTTCTTGATAGGAAGTTTGTCATTCACTGGTGAGCACATAGTTGTCACTTCAGTCACTTAGTACACTAGAGGGACAGTGAGCTTTTCCTGGGATTCTTGGCAACACTAAGATTAACCACAGAAGAATTAACCACTTCACTCCAATGGAAATAAATAATGGAAACGAATAATACAGAGAAACAGATGACAGCAAGCACAAAAAAATAGTACTGCTACATCTAACCAAGACAACAGCTTATAACTATTTTTATGGATTGCTGTTTAGATCTGAGTTTATTTTTCTAAACTTCTCAGTCGAAAAGAACCCGAAATGTTAAGAGGAAGCTGCTTTTATGACTTCCCCCAGGGAAGGGAAACAAGATTTTTCTAGTTGGTAAGCAATGACAGAAGACATAATATTATTAGCAAAGTTAGTATTTGTCAATGTGAGAGGCTGATATAATTACTCAGCAAGAGAAATATTGGTAGACACATGACAGGATGAGTTCTAGTACCAATTGGGTTTTTTTTTAATGAATCCTTTCATGAAAAATTTGCTGAACAGAACTGAAAACTTTTAATTGATGCTACAAAAATTATTCTCTTTTAAAATAAACAAGAAGTATTGTATGTCAGGAAAGCCATAAGCGAGCATTAACTTACCAACTGATGCATCACCATCTAACAAATTATCATCCTCAGAGGTTTGAAAGTCCATAATGACACCTGCTCCATCTAAAAGCTCCTCATCACTGCTTGCACTAGTTATACTGTTGTAGCTGTTTCGATAGTAACCTCTGTGGAACAGCTGCTCAGACTCCATTTAGCTGCTTTGTAACCTAAGGAACGAGAGTGCAGTGTTAAGAAGCAATTTTCTAAATATACACGAATGACCAGGCATTTAATATCCAGTAAAACAAATAAATTGAGCTGTGTGTGTCTGGGCACACAGAAAACTAAGATTATGTTATATATTTTAATTGCTATAGTTTTATTTTAATTGCTGTTATATTTTTCCTCTAATATTTACAAAAAGGAATTTTCTATTTATAGCTATTACTCCATTGTCCCCTCTCTCTTCCTGAGTCCTCCATAGTCTAATCTTAAAATCGAGTAGTATTTCACTCTGAAGAAATATGATTGGAACCCATCAATTTACGCCTAGCCAACATTCAAACCTAATCCAGCATAGTGCAGGGTGGGATCAATGACACGTGTAAAACTCCATGTTAAAACAATGAGGGCTGGAAGGCATATGTAAAAGTAAGCTTCCTTAACCACTATGGCAGCTCACAGTGGAGCAATGACATACAGCTTAGCATACTCTCAACATACTACCCAAGTCAGTGTTCAGAACCATGCTAACAAATAAACCACAACATGTTCACCCCTGTAGAACTGCAAGAAACACATCCATTCAAAAGGTAAAACTTACGTACATTAGTCAACATTTACACAGGCCAAGGATAAATACATCCAAAGAGGTAAGACACTATTGACTACTACATGCAGGAAATGCAGACACAATGCACGGTAGGGAAACCACCTTTGTTAACATTTTCTGCCAGATGCTGCATATGTTAAGTTACAAAAACATTGTGGCTTAGCGGACATGGTTTGGGTATCACTGGTTTAGAGCAGGGCCGTCCAAATGGTGGCCCACAGGTCACATAAAGCAATGTTTCTCTACTGGTAGGACGCAAAGGTTGTGTAAGTAGGACTTCAACTCATTTGAAAATTTCCATTAATGATTAATACAATACTAAAATGCATGTAAATGTAAAAATACACTTCTTGGGAAAAACGGGGTTTTGTTTTTATCACGGTGGAACCATGGTTTTTTGACAAAATGGTTGGTGGGATGTAAGGTGCAAAAGGTTGAGAACCACCGACATAAGGCACATGAATGGTTAACATGAAGCCCATGGTCCCCTGCAGCTGCCTCTCCCGTTGCCATGCACGAAGGCGCTATGTAACACTGGTGCAGCCCACACAACAGGGAAGGACCCTAGGGGGTGCCCAAGCAGTGCCTAGCATCCAGTCACATCAAAGTTGCATATCTCTTGTTCAGAATATAAAGACAGTTGCAAAACAGTTTGAAGACAAAAAATGTTCTCTGTTGAAAAATGAGCTCTTAAAAAACTTTGAGGAAATTCAACACAAAAAAAAAAAAAAGCATTTCTGTATACAATTTTTGTTCTGAGTGAGATTACTAAAAAGCACGATAGTTGATGAGAAGACTGATAACAGTAGCCATTAAATTGGAAAGGGCTGAATATTGAGCTAATCATTATGAGGAGCTTCTGTTAGAAACAGTAACCGGTAAATGAAATAATGTTACGCCAAAAAAGTTGTCTTTGCTACAGTTATGTAAAAGAACACCTTATAATCAGAAGCCTTAAAAGCTTGGAAACCGGAGGCCAATATGTTACCTGCATACATATGAACTATATTTAACACAGAGAATTGCTTCTACTATATTACAAGTTAATCAATATTAACTTCAGTTTTTAATCGCATATAGCCATAATCAAATATGATGGCAAAATGTATCCCATTGCTAACATGAAGGTGTTAGCGAGCTATAGCATATCACTTCTATATGGTTTGTATAAGATGTTAAGACAGGTTATTAAAAAGGACAAACTCATACCACACATGATAACTAATCTGTCCTTCCTGCTGTGGCAAGGTTTAAGCCAGTCTTCAGTCTACGCTAGAAAAAACGCAGTTACATCTTGACAATTGTCTCATTCTCTCATTTTAATCAGAAGATAACCACTTGTCTCTTAAACTACTTCACTACATTACATCCTGCAGGCAACAGGACCCAACAGCAGAAAACACTATAATAAAATATACTTCTACTCCCTTTACATTCAATAGTTTTCCACAAAGAGAGAGATCAGTTCTCTATGTAAAATCAAAGGGTAATATGCCATTAAAACTATTATCGCAAACAAACCACAAAAATTGGATCATACAATCATAAAAAAGTAAGGCTGGAAGGAATCTCTGGAGGTCATCTAGTCCCATCCCCTGCTCAACACAAGCCATCCTATACAAGTGTTCTCCTAACTTATTCTTAAAACTTCACATGCAACCCTCTTGTACCAGGCACAATACCCAAAAACATCCTAACTTGCTACAGATAAAGCAGGAGAATGAGAGCAATGTCCTACCACTAAAAATAGTTTGTTAAAATGTGCTTGTGAAACAGGAAGAAGAGGAGGACTATGCTCCTGGCTACAGAGGAAGGCAACACCCATCACCATCACAGTCCACACTGATTTGACTGCAGGGCAAAATTCCTTCCCAGTCCCAAATGTGATGATCAGTCTAACTCTGAGTAAGACCCTCTAGCTAGAGTTTTTTTTAAGTACCAGCAAGAGCATCTGCCGCCCCTGTCAAAATACCTAGGCTTGGCTGCAGCCAATACCTAATGCTTCAGAGGAAGTAAAAAAAAAAACATGGCTACACTAAAATAAGCATGGCTATATTATTAAAAAAAAAAAAAAAAAAAGTTTAGAAGCAAACTCAGAATTCCTACTTGAGCCAGCGAAACTGAGCACAAACAAGATTTATCATTCACACATACCCAAGGCCTTGTACAGATATTTAGTTTATCCTGGGAGAGTCACTGCTCTCCCAGGAGGAACAACGAGTGTACAGATGTTCAGGCTTTTTCTCCCAGGGTAAAAATGACCACTCCAAGAGAAAAATAACCTAGGAACAACCATGTTTAAATCACTCCTAAGAAAGATTTTCCTGGGACAACGAATGTCTGTACATGCCATGGCTTCTCTCGGAAGAGAAAATAGTCCTCCAGCATCCCTACCTACCCCCAAGGGAGACAGTCTGTCATTTGCCGGACTCTGCTGCTCCAGAACACGCCCCCTTTGCAATTTCCCACAGTGAGCTGCAGGGAATCACAGGCTAACCATAGGCAGTCTGGGTCAGCCAATCAAGGCTCCTCTATGCATTGCTGCAGTCTGTCTGTAGGTGAACTAAGGAAAACTGCAAAGCACACTGAGATGTGTACACAGGGCTCCCCCCAGCTGCAGAGTGCCAGCACTGTAAGCTCTCCGCTCTTCAGAGCCACGGTATTCAAGTGTCTGTAAATATGGCCCTGGGTAAGTTTCTCTATCTGGACAGCTAACCTGGGAGAACTCTCCCAGATTATCTGAATGTATGTACACAGCCTCTGAATTTATATATAGTACATGTGCATACCTGATAGGGAACAGAGAAGCTGCCAAAAGAAAAAATTATGAGATCAAATTAAGAGACCTGTTTTATAAGCTATCTTTGGATACTGCAAGAAACCCTATCTCCAGATTCTAGCTACAATACTGTCCTTTTCTTTTTACCTACCTATAAAGTTGGGGTCAAAGGAAAAAATATACAAAGTACCAAAATCTGAATGCAAAATGTTAATTTCCACAAACCATAGCTAGTGTATTACTTACATTTGAAGAATTGTCTTGTTCCACAGTGGACCAGGGTCTGTTCCTTTTTTTGCATAAGGAACATCAAAATGGAAAAAAATTATATATATAATCTCTCATATTCTATTATCAAGTGATAGTCATATTCAAGATGTTTCATTGCTTCAAATTCAGTCTGCTTCACCACAAACTGTAAATTAAATCTGTTCAAATATGTACGACTAGGGGTCTACTGAACTTGAGGTGGCTGCTGGCTGATTTTGCATTCAGATCGCAGGGCCAGAGAGTGGCACAGCCAGAGTGCGGCAGCCCCCGCTTCCATCCTCTACGATTGGCCCTAGGGCCTGGTGACCCTGCCGCTCACTACTGATTGGCTGCAAGGGCTGTTCATCATGTAGTCCCACCCCTCACCGCCGATTGGTGGGAAGGAGCAGGACTGTATGATGGACAGCCCTCACAGCCAATCAGTGGCAAGAAGCAGGGGCAAAAGCAGCCCTTGTCTCCCCTCAAGGGGCTATGCAACCAAGCTGCAGCAGGCACAAGGACTGCTGGCTCCCCAGAGGGAACTAGCATTTTATTTTCAGTAAGGTTTTTTTTTCAGGGAGCCCACCAAAAGCACAGATGCTTCTTCATGGAGCCCGCACTTTTTCATGAAGCTTGTCCAAAATCACAGTTTCTGCCAAAATCGTGAAATCACGATTTTGGTAGGTCTCTATTTATGACCTGTATCAAGGTTAGCAAATGCAAAAGTGTTCTCTTTTCTTAGCAGTTGTCCATTTAATCATTAATTATAAGTGGCAGGATTGTGGACTGAGTTTAACATTACTACTGATGTATTTAAAAAAATAATTCTGTTATATAAATAGAGGCTTTAACTTATTTGGAACAGATTCCCATAAGAACATATCTGTAACAACAAGCACAAGAATAACATTTTCAGGTACATGTGAAACCTGTGTGTTTCTATTTTTTAAAGTAGCTAGCAGTATGAAACTTGCCTTCAGTAATCTAAGGGCTACTCACTTGTTGAACTGCAGCTTAATATGGCAGCAGATTCATCCCATTTTGGGCAACCTCTAGCATCCACAGCAATACTGCTATCCTAAAACTCAGTGGAACTAGTTAGGAGTAAAATATCTTGGCCCAGAATGAATTCTTCACTGACATCGGCAATAGGTATTATGTTCCCCTCTTGAACTGCTCTGCCTGAAGTAAAGACCTCAATGTACATAATTTAGAGTCTGGAATTTTGAATTCAATGCCAGTAATAATCGAGCGGTGAAATGAATTCATTATTACACATCATGATGACAACACATCAAGCTACATGGACCCATTAGATGACAGACTGCATGTGGTTCTTACAATGTTGAACACTCCATTACAGTAGAAGAGTGGTAACCAAGAAAACCTTATAAGCTGCTGAGTATTAAGTATGCACTGCTTGCTTATTATTCTATTCTTTAAATTATCAAGTATTAGCTTTGGCCACATGCCCTAAGAAAGGATTTTCTGACATGAATGATTAGAAAAAGACTGGGTTCTACCTCTTTGTATTTTGCATCTTTTTTTTATTTCCGTTTCCCATTCCTGTACAGCTGTAATCTGGTCACCTTAGCTTTTCAGGAAGATGGGAGTGACATTATTTCATTTACCAGTTACTGTTTCTAACAGAAGCTCCTCATAATGATTATCTCAATATTCAGCCCTTGCTACTTCAATGGCTACTGTTATAAGTCTTCTCATTGACTCTCTGTGCTTTTCGGTAATCTTACTCAGAACGAAAATTGTATACAGAAATGTTTTTCTTTTTGTTGAATTTCCTCACGCTTTTTTAAGAGCTCATTTTTCAACACAGGTTTCATGACAAATGACATGATGTATACTTACCTTAAATCTAAAATGAAATATATAGAGTGTTTAGGCAACTTTTAGGTATGAATGCCAATCTTGTCAATTCTCATCATATTCCCAGAAAGGGCCAGGAAGAAAAGCCCTAGCTGTCACATCATTTTCAGAATTGAAAGCAGTGATCGTCTGCTCCATTTCAAAATCTATTTTGTTCCTATGGGTTTTATACTGCCTTTGTAGTTGTGGTATCCAAGCACCTCTGAATAGTATGTTAAGTGATATGACTGAGGTGTCAAACAGTTCTCTCTCTCTCTCTCGGGAGATTTAAGTGCTGTGCACTGTTTCAGAGGTTTTCTTTGCTTCTTTAATGTACACATTACCCAATATTTGTAAAAGAAGGCGTGTCAAAAAAAGTACACTTTACATAAAAGAAAACACTTACTAGGATTCCCAGTTCCTATGATAGTTTATTCTTAGAATACTACAGCCAATCACAGCTCTGTCCCTCAGGAAAGGGAACATGTTTTTGGGTAGAGGGGAGAACAATCATACTATTTTCAAGAGATGAAGAGGAAAAGAAGGAAGTAGAAAGAGCTTCAGCAGCAGCAATGCTTCACAGTCTAGGATTACTGTCTTTCATGATTGCCTTATCTGTGGGTCTGGAGATGGTTGTCAAGACCAATCAAGGATCAATAGGTTCTGAAAGAGCCTAGGTTAACTTCTAGCCACCGCCTCCTTGGTCACCGAGAAAGAAAGCAAACTCTTACCTGTTCCACCACACTCTCAATGCCACAGTAGTTCAACTACATGGAAAATGAAGCGCTCGTTCAAATTCATTGTAGTAAATGTGTAAAACAGGGGTAACCAATGTGTGGCACACATGCTGCAAGTGGTATGGGCAGCCTTTGTGTGGGACGTGCAGCTCTGGGAGAGGACAGGTGACATGGTGGCAGATAGGGCAGGAAACAGAAAGAGCAGCAGTTCAGGCAGAGAAAGGGGTCAGAGTGGCACTTGAGAAGGTACGGGACTAATTTGTTGCCTGCCTGCCTGCCAAAAAGGTCGTCTCCTACTGGGGAACTGTGTGTGTCAGGAATTAAATTAGCTTCTCAAATGTAGATCACAGAGGACCAATCAGTAAGACTCACCCCTTCTAGAGTTTAGTTTTGTTTTTCTCCTTTTAAGTATGCCATCACCTTGCTTGATGAGAACTGTCACAACATGTGGCCTTCTTTATGTTCAAAGACCAAGCTATCAAGGGTCAGGGGGAAGCTCCGTGGGAACTTGCACCTTGTTCCAAACCTCCAGCTGCACTAGGAAGAAGAAGTGAGCTAAGAGCTCACCAGCTGAGCTCCCCTTGGGTGATGGGGCTGTTCCCCGATCCTTGTACAGAACAGGTGAGACCCATGGGAAGGGGGATGGGAAAAAGTCAGGCCTCAAGCTTTCCCTGTATTAGGAGTTTATACATCTTTGCCTCTTCTCTTTCCCCATCTGTTCTGCCCCCTCCCTGCACACCCTCTCCCTCCCCACAGTCTTTCCAAACAAATTTCCTCCCCCCCACCCTCAAATTCCTACTGTGTGCAATTAAAACATGTCATGTTGAGTGTTTGTTTATGCTCTGGCTCTCACAGGGAGGTGTGCTAATGGCACCTAAAGCAGCAGCATTGAAGGCTAGTTTGGTAAAGAGAGGAGGGGCCCTGAGTTACGACATCTCCTGCTGAGGCAGTCTGAAGCAGAAGAGTTCTGCATGAGTTTTAGTGAGTATCCTCGCAGGAATGGGGGGAGGAAGGTGGAGAACATTCCACCCTGTGATAATGGAGGACCTGTCAAAGCACTATCAGAAAAACGTAGTTATCAGCCTACATGTAATATGTCACAAGTTAATAAATTAAAGCATAAAACAAACTAGTTGCAAACATATTCTATGTTTTACTAATAATAGCTTTGTGGCTGGATCACCATTTTTGCACCGAGTTTTAGGGTAATGAATTGCTTGAACTGTGTGGCGTGTTATAATTCATCACATGATTAAGACATTAATTGTGAGATAAATGTAACATCTGCCAAGGGCCTCAGTCAAAGCTATTAAGCAAATGAATTAATTGCTTATCAGATTTCATTGTTTCATCATTGTTTGTATACATCTGGAAAGAACAAACAACACAAGGGAATGCGATGTGAAATGATACCGTAGCAATTCCATGTCACTGCCACTGTGAAAGACTTTATTTCAAAGGAAAGCATTAGAAGATGCAATTCCTATATGTTTTATACAAGAAGGAAAAAAATTAACAAATGAGACAGCTTGGAGCAATCCCGGCCGGGTCAAGAATGACTACAGGGCTCTGGGGCCTGGACTCAGAGGGCTAGCTGTGCAGGTAGTTTTCTCTTCGATCCTTACAGTTACGGGTCATGGGCACAAGAGAGAGACGTATGGAAGAAGTCAACAGAAGACTCTGGTGTTGGTGTCATCATGAAGGCTTTGGCTTCCTCGATCACAGTCCACACTTCAGAAAGAGAAGCAGCGGTTTGTTGGGAAGAGATGGCCTCCACCTCGCTCCAATGAGAAAGAAGGTCTTCTCAGCCAGAATGGCTGACTTGCTTGACAGGACTTTAAATTAAGATTGCCAGGGGACAGGCAGACAATCACCAGTGCAAGCCCAGAACCAGCAGATCAGGTAATACAAGGGAATTCACTCCTACCCCAACCCAAAGACGGAACTCTTTTAAAAGCACAGGGAAGCCCAGGGCTTTTAATGGCAGGCTTAGCTGCTTGTACACAAATGCCAGGAGCATGGGGAACAAACAGGAGGGACTGGCTTTTCTGCTAAGCAAAAATGAATACAATCTCATAGGGATAATGGAGACCTCCACCTACGACTGGACCACAGGTACTGACAGCTGCGCCTGCCTACTTTGGTATAGGCGCTCTCTAGCAGCCTTGGAACACACGCCCAAGTCAGGCCTCGGGGCATGTCCCCGAGACTTGGGGTTTAGGCTGCGTTCAACCCCGAGGGAGGCCCCAACACTCACCTGCCATGACTTGATCTTCTGTTCAGTAGTGGGACTCTCCCTCGTGGAAAGTCACAGACCGGGCGCTGCCCCTTGCAGGTGTTCTTGGGGCTCCACCTCCCCTACACCCCAGCCATACACCAGCTGTCAGAACGACCAGGTGATGCGTCGCCGACTTCTCTCCTTTATGTTCGCTCCTGCTCTTGTCTCTTCTTGCCTGTCCCTCAGTAACTTCGTTCGCCCCAGATATCTACGGGGTATGGGGAGAGCCCTGTCTCAACCTCCGCCTTGGCCCTATCTCCAAGCCATTGGGTTCAGCAAAGTGGCCTCCTCGCTTCTTCTTGACCCTTTGGGTCAGTTGGGATGCCTCGCCCGGTTTGGGCTCTAGGTGCCCTACGAGGCCCCACTAACAACCAATAAAAGAAAGAAAAAAAGGAGAAAAGAAAGAAACAACAGGGGTTCAGGCTACAGCCCGCCCCACTCATGGGTCCAGCGTCTGTGGTGGTCAGGATCCCTCAATGCCATCCTCCTTGACCCGGCTGTCCAGTCAAGCCGGGCGTTTACCCTTTTAAGAGAACCAGGACCCTTCTCGTGGGCCCCACTCCAGACTCTCACAGCTCTCCTTCTCCAGCGATCCTGTAGTCTGGGAAACAGCCTCTCCCCCTGCCTCTGGATCTGCTGCCCCTCCTCTTCATTTCTCCGCTGCCGGCTTTTAAATCCACCAGGCGGTGGTTTTTGATCGCGTCATCTGCCGACATTGCTCCCAGCCACAAATAAAAGCGGCTGATGAACCAAGCCAGAGGCTCTTCTCTGCATGGCGCGGTTTTTCCTGCTGGGGGTAGGCAAGCCCCTTCTTTAGGGCTTTTAGTTTTCTTTTCCTGGGATCTCATCCCAGGCTCGGGTCCTGCCAGGGGAGGGGTTCCCAGGACCTTCGTCTGTGTCCCCCGGGACAACAGCTATACCTTATAAAGGAGGGATTGTGTCTCAAGGAAGGGCAGGGATGTAGCTCTCTCTGTGAAGGAGCAGTACACTTCCCTACAAGCAGAGATTGGCACCCAAGGAGGGCAACTTGAGACCCTCTGGGTTAGAAAACAGGGAGAACGTGGTGAAGGGGATATAACTATACAAGTCTATTACAGACCGTCTTAACCAGGAGGAAGAGTTTGACCATGAATTCTTTAGGGAACTGGCAGAAGCTGCACACTCCTCACTTGCAAGTTCTATTTGACTCAAAAAGTCTATGGGCTGGCAAGAGGTAAGGTGCTGCTGGATCTGGTACTGGCTAAAGGGGATGATCTAGTCCGTGACCTATGGATCAAAAGGAAGTTTGGTGATAGTGATCACGAGCTGATCACTTTCTCTATCCATCACAAAGCTGGCAAATCAGTCAACAATTCAGAAATCCTCAATTTTAGGAAAGCTGACTTTCACAAGCTCAGTAGGTTGGTTGCTGAGGCCCTGAGAGATCATGATTTGACAGGGAGGGGAGTCCATGATGAGGGGTCGCTCCTTAAGGATGAGATCCTAAAAGCACAAGGGAAGCCATTCCAGCCTGTTGGAAAGGTAGCAAAAGGGCTGGGAGACTCCCTTGGCTCAATAGGAAATTCATGGACCTCCTGAATCTGAAAAGAGAAGCTTATAAGGGATGGAATTCAAGAACTACCACTAAGGAGGATAATGCAGCACTGGCCTGCACCTGTAGGGAGTGGACCAGAAAAGCCAAGGCTGAAACCAAACTCAAACTAGCTACAGGAATCAAGGACAATAAAAAGTCCTTCTTCAGATATGTGGACAGTCAGGAAAAAAAAACAAACAAGGGCAACATCGGACCCTGGCTGAACCAAATGGTGCAGCTGACAGCCAACACCCAGGAAAAAGCTAATCTCCTCAACAATTACTTTGCATTGGTTTTCCACCATCCCAAGGGGATCACCCTGCCTGACAGGATGCAGAATTATCAGGGTAAGGGCGAACATACACCTATAATTGGTGAAGATCTTGTGAGGGAACAGCTTGAGAGGCTGGACATGCACAAGTCAGCTGGCCCGGATGGAATGCACCCAAGAGTGCTAAAAGAGTTGGCCAACATCATAGCACAACCAACAGTGAGGATATTTGATTACTCATGGAGCTTGGGAGAGGTTCCAGAAGATTGGAAGAGGGCCCATGTGGTGCCCCTCTTCAAGAAAGGAAGGAAGGAAGATCCAGGGAACTACAGGCCAAGCAGTTTGACCTCAATCCCCGGAAAGATCTTGGAAAAAAAATCAAAGAACCCATCAACAACAGGCTAATGGAAGGCAACAACATGAGAGAGAGCCAACATAGCTTTGCTGTGGGTAGGTCTTGCCTGACCAACCTCATTTTCTCCTATGACCAGGTGATGCATCACCTGGACAAAGGCGAGAAGGTTGATGTCATGTGTTTGGATTTCAAAAAAGCCTTTGACTTGGTCTTCCATGATGTCCTCATGGTAAAATTGGGGAACTGTCACCTCAACAACCTTACCGTCTGATGGCTGGGGAACTAGCTCCATGGTCAGACCCAGACAGTGACAGTCGACAGAACCCAGTCAACATGGCACATGGTGACCAGTGGCATCCCCCAGAGCTCAGTACTCAGACCAGTACTCTAATAGATTCATATGTGATCTGGATTCAGGTGTCAGCAGTGGGCTGGCTAAGTTCACAGATAACACTGAATAATGGGGAAATGCAGTCACACTAGGGGATAGGCTTGCAATTCAGGCCAACCTGGACAGGCTCACAGGGTGGGTGGATCAAAACCTGATGACATTCAACACAGAGAAATACAAGGTGCTCCACCTCGGGAGAAAAAACCCACATCATACTTATAGGCTTGGCAGTGCAACACTCACTAAACACCACAATCAAAAAAGACTTGGGAGTCATGATTGACCACAAGATGAACATGAACCACCAATGAGATGCTGCAGCTAGCAACGCAAATAAAACTCTGGATTGCATCTACCAATGCATCTCAAACAAGACCAAGAAGTCATCTTCCCACTTTACTCAGCCTTGGTGAGGCTGCAGCTGGAGTACTGCATCCAGTTCTGGCCTCCACACTTTAGAAAGGATGTGGAGAAGCCAGAGGACAGCCACACGCATGATTAGAGGTCAAGAGAACAGGCTTTATAAGGAGAGGCTGAGAGGCATGGGACTCTTCACCTTGGAGAAACAAAGGCGCAGGGGTGACTTGGTGGCAGCCTATAAGTACAAAAGGGCTGTGCATCAGGAACTGGGAGAACATCAGTTCACCAGGGCACCCCAAGGGAAAACAAGTTCTAATGGTCACAAACCGTTGGAAGACCATTTTAGACTGGACATAAGAACAAACTTTGTTACCGTCCAAGTCTCCAGAGTCTGGAATAGACTTCCCCCAGAAGTGGTGCATGCACCTACTCTGGATACCTTTAAGAAACGCTTGGATGCTTATCTTGCCGAGGTCATCTGACCCCAGCTGACTTCCTGCCCCTTCAGCACGGGGCTAGACCCAATGATTTCATGAGGTCCCTTCCAGCCCTGATGTCTATGAAATCTATTAAACAAGTCTTCCAATCCATCCATTTTGGGACCAGGAAAGAACATACATATAGGCAGCATTTACTAATAATATGCATATTACATTAAAAAGATTACATTATGGAAGTGTAAGGGCTGCCTGGTGGCTCTTATCTTTTACCCTTCCAGAACTCTAACATTTTTTTGAATGAGATAGTCTTTAAGGTGCTACCCTGCCTTCTACTCAAACTTTGGAAAACCAGGTAATTCAAAGCATGTGTCCACATACATTTAACGTTGTCCTTTCCCTTTCCCTCCCCTTCCCCAGCAATAGTCAACTAGTCTAATCTACAAGCACTCCAGCTTCATTCAGTGTGCTGGATGTAACTGTACTGACTGCTACACAGAATGGGTTGGAATGGGTTACTACTATACAAGAGAAGATAGAAAGGCTAAACCCCTCTGACCAACCCCTCTGTGTACTGAACAAATACAGAAGAGATGCCTCAAGTAACACAGAACACCTTATTTCAGTACCCCTCAAGTGATACAGCACACCTCATTTCAGCATGGTATTGCATAGACCAGAGCTGGCCAAAACTGTCATGTTACATAGCCCATGGGACTAATAGGCCGCATCCAGACAACCGTGGCCACGTGGTATGTGGTGCTGCAGACCATCTGTGGACACCATGCACTTTCAAGCATTTCCTGAGTTGCTACCTTGAAGCATGGCAGGAGTGGGGGGTGCGGAGAGCACAGGGGGTGAGGCTCAAAAAAAAAAAATTTATGCAGAAAAAAAGTGGGGCGGCACATGTGGAGGCAGCACGCACTGCCCAAAACCAGAGCCTGGCCAGCCAGAGCCACAGTCCAACTACCAGCCAAGCTCCAAGATGCAGGAGTGACATTGCTGAAGCTTCTCCAGCCCCGACGACTTCAGGTAAGGCTGCAGGAACCAGCACAGCCAGCCAGCACTCCCCTACCCCACCCAAGATAACCTGCCATGCACCAGAGGGTGTATAGTACAGGCGTAACCTGGGGACAACTAGCAGCAGCACAAGGTGTCCTGTTACTAACTGTCCCCAGGGAACCAAACCGTGCTCATCTGGACGCAACCATAGTAGGGACAGGAATTTGGGAGCAGGGCAAGCAGAGGCACAAGTCCATTGGGCATGCATCACAGCACAGGAAAAGTAATAACTATGTTAACTCCCCTGCTGCCCCACCATGTCTGAATCTACCCTGAGAAGAGCCCCTAGCTTTGGATCCAGCCCAGAGAGCATAGCAAGTCTGACATCCCTAGTGAAGATTATCAGTAATAGGGTCACAAGCATCTTCTTGCCACACGGAAAGTCAGCAGTGGGCGCGTCTACATGAGACACTACTGGGCAGTCATTACTGTGCATTTATTTAGTATTTGTATTAGCAAGTACTAAATAAATGCATAGTAACCAGAGCTACTGCACAATAGTGTCAGCAAATGTCTTTTAAGTGATGCTACTGTGCAGTAGCCGAATAATACTGTGCAGTAGCGTATTAGCAATGTCTGTGCTGTGATGCACTGCTGTGCGGTATTATTTGGCTACTGCACAGTCATCACTTCATGCAGACACACCCAGTAAGTAGATGAGTGTAGCCCCTGTGTTCATTGAAGAGTATGCGAAAGCATGATGTCAGGTAACACTGTATGCTTAACTACAAAAGGATTGTAAAATTTTACCAATGTGGTGTTTACTGTGGAAGATGCAGAGGTAAGGGGAAATAGTTTCTGTTCAGTACAGCTCAAATCAGAGCCAAAGTATTGTACTATAGCAAGAGTATCAAATTTAAATCCTATGGAGTTATGAAATGCAGCTTGCAGAGCTGGCAGAAGGGCTAGGGCCTGCTGCCTAAATCCTGGGCCCAGACCATTAAGCGTAAGTATTAGTGGCAGAGGATGTGTAACACAGCTTTGCTAACCCCGACTATCATTGTTCACTGAACCCAAATCTGGCCTGCAAGAAAGCTTGAAGTCCAAACCTGGCTTAGAAAGGCAGGGTGAGTTTGACACCCTGTACTAGAGGTATATTAAGGCACTACTCAAAGGGCAAAGTTAAGATTACACAGGTGTGTATCTTAACTCTTTTTCCTGGTTTTCAGACCTTTTGATTTTGCTGAACTTTGTACTCTGGATGGGCACAAGATAACAGAGTTACAACTGCCTAATGGCAACTGATTCCACCCTCAGCCCCCCAAATTTCTCTCTCTCTTTCTTTTAAATGAAAGGGACATTATTCTTGTAGGGCAGAGATTCTCAACCTTTTTAGATTCAGGGCATTCCTCTCTTGCGAATTTGGTGGCACTGCCAGTTGAGAATCATTGTTGTGCTGCCTCAGTAAGTTCTCAATGGTTTCTCAATCGGGCGTTCCAGCCACAGAACCCTTATGAGGCAGGAGTGCAGGTGTATTAAAGGCGTTCGTGTTCTAGCTGTGCATGAGGCATGTGTATCACCTTATGTGGCTGCAGTAGTGATACACCTTATGTGGTTGCAGTTCTGCCAGCAGCACCTATGTCACAGCACACCAGGGGGGGCTTATCATTCTCACTGAAGGTTGTATTTTGCTGTTTAGCACCTTCTGAAGCTACATATAACCCTAGGGGGGTGCAAATCAAGGCGACTGCCCTGGCCCCGCACTTTGGGAGAAAGTGGAACGGCAGTGGCGACACCATGCTGCCGCTGCCAGCTTCACGTCTGGCTACTCGCTTCCCCCCCACTCCCCCACTCCTCCCACCACCAGCAGTGGCAGCAGCAGCTTCTTCGCATCCAGAGTGCATGGGATTGGGGTGGGGGCAGGGCCCTGCACAGACTGATTTGCCCTGGGCCCCGCACCCTGCTTGGGTTGGCTCTGTATATAATACCATATATTGGGTGTGTCTACATGTGGCCATATTGCCTTTTTAATGCACCGTCATTTAATACTTCCTTTTGGAAGCACTAAAAGATGGCGCAGTAACAGCCCATAGTGTGCCGCCCGTGCTGGCCGCACATGGTTATTCTTGGCCGCTACATTGCCATAGCAATGCACTATAATGTGGGAGCATGCCATTACAGCGATGTAATGGTGGCATCACAGTTTTTGCCAGTGGACACTACAGCACCATAACATCTTGTGTAGACACACCCATTATACAATATGTATATATTATATATACATACACACACCCCCCTATACATACATTCACATGTGTGTATGTATGTATCTATGTGTATTATACACAGACAGACAGACTTATTTACAGGAAGAAGCATACTGGAGTGTCACATACTGGAGCATCACATCTCCCTGGGCTGAAAGGATTACCAAATGAGGCACTTTCCCGGATACAAGCACATGCCTGGGAACAAGACAAGAAGCTGAGACTTCTTTAAAGGGGCAAAGTCGTCTGAATCCCAGAGGTCAATGAGCATGCCTACACATGCAATTAAGGTGCCTAAACTTTCTGGGTAGAAAATTCAAGTTCATGAAAGCACTCCCTGGTGCATGTCTACACTTGCACTCCTGTCAGAAGCAAACTGAGCCTGACAGGAGCAGACCTGTCCTGAGTTGCTCCAGCCCTCCTCTGCCCCGTTGTAGCAACCAGGGGGAGCTCCAACAAACCCTGGTGCCAGAGGGCACAGGGGCTTAGCCCCAAGCTCTGGACAGTGGAGAGGGAAGCTTCCTTTGCTCAGTGGGTATTTCAGTCCCAATCAGGGAGACTGGACTGGTCCCAAGCCAGGGTGGGGGGTCAGGTACTATAGGTACTAGAAAATAGCGCATCAGACTAATACATTGCACAGTAATAGCTGCACGCATGTAGACAGTGACACTTTACTGCACACTAAATTAGTCTAATGTGCAGTAAAGCATCTCATGTAGATGCACTGAGGAGCAAGGACAGCTCAGATACAGAGAGAGATACTAACCTTGAGCACCAGGCCCTGCTTCTCTGTACAGCTCAACTTTTTGCCGAATACTGTGTTCATTATTTCTACCTAGAGGTGGTAGATGCCATGTACCAGCTGTGGTCTCTAAGTAACAGATCATTTAGCAAAACTTTCGATCAAAGAAACCTTCCTTTTCCCAGGTATGTACAAGAAAGAGTTAGTGAAGTTTATCAACCTGAGGAACAGCTATAATATTCGGGGAAGTAGTCTCTCAAGAACCTGTTACGATGCCAAATCTGGAATATTAGCTGTACCATGCACTTCCCCGATGCCAGCAGCTATACAAGCAACTACGAAAAGTGGTTCAAACTGCCAAAGAAGTAAAAACCCCAGCTTATTTGTGGGGGAGCAGGGGAAGGGGGAAGACATGCTAGAGAAAGACAGCCACCAGCTATACTGCAGATATACCCAGATTGCATAGATGCCCTAAGCCTAGCTCACAAGATGAAGCACAAAAACTGGATTCAGATACATCCAGAGGGACTGCATGTAGAACTGGCAGGCAGTCTTCCCCATATTTCCCACCTCATCATCACACTCTCCCCTCATCCCCTAAATCAGCATATACTTCTTTGACCAGAGCACCCATAATCCCTTTTACCTCTCTGTATGACCCATCTCTCTCACTTCTACTGGTGCTACAGCCCTCTCCCTTCCATTCCATCAGTTCTCCCTCACATCATTTAAGTACTCATACACTTAATTCATTTTCTTCTCAAAATGATTGAGGGCATTCTAAAATTGTTGCATTAGTTCTAGTCTGCATTACATAGCTTTGTCAGCAGAAATGTCAATGTGTCCATACACACAGCTGCTCCACGATAGTAGAATCCCTTCTTTTTGCCAGCAGAGTTGTGGCTGGTCCAAGAGCAAAGGCTTCTTGCCATCATCTGGCAGCCAACTGAGGGTACTTCTGGATGGGCCTGTATTTTCTTCTGGCTGCCACACTGCTTTAGTATTCGTGCAGTGACTTGCTGACAACTGGCAGTACAACTGCGTGGTTCCACGGGGAGCTGTGCAGAAATACCCAAAGCTGCAGGGGTACATACACACTGGCATCTTCCCTGCTACAGCTGTTGTCTGGCAGCAAAACCCTTGTAGTGTAAACAAGCCCTTGCTTAGATTACAATCCTCTTCCCCTTTCCTACCAAAAAAATAAAATTCAATATTCATTTGGTACAACTAGACTAGCAAAAATGCCTTCTTATTTTCTTCAACTTTCTGCTAAGAACTAGATTCAAACAGGCATTGAATCTAATCTAAGCTTTTGTCCTCATGGGTTTATTGCTTTGGTGTTCTCTCCAGCCCCACAGTTTCTCTCAGCAGAGACCTCTTCCCTTCCTTACCCTCTTTCTCCCCCTTCCCTGTCTTTTTGTATTTAAATCACTCTTATATTTCACAGCCAGCTCTCTACAAGTCCATTCATAACACCTGAAGTGCATTACCTTACAAAAGCTCATGCCTCTCTCTGAATGAGTTTGGATATTAAGGTACTTTTACATGTGCTCTGGGGGTGGAAAGGGGCAGCGCTTTATAATTAGAGTTGTTCCAAGAGAGGCTTAAAGGACCACTGTGTCTCATGTATCAACATCCCCATGCTTAAAAACGGTGGCAGGGGCACTTCAACTAAAGCTCATTCAACGAGCTTTAGTTCAAGCACTCCAACTGCCATTTTTAAGCATGGGGATGCTGATACATGAAACACAGGAGGCTGATGCAGCATGATAACTGTCACACTCCAATACACTCAGTTAATCAAGTCTGCTCTGACATGCTGGAATTCCAGCGCTTCAGAGCAGCCTTTGCGCTCATGTATAAGTGCCCCTAGGTGTCATACTGCTCTGCTTTCTGCCCATTGGCAGAACTGTTAAGACCATTCCTTTGATGTTTTATATCAATATTTAACCGTAAGTATACAACTAGTTTCTCAGAGACTTAGATGCTTAAAATGAAGCACCTGGCAGGGGAGATACCATGATCAAGGTGGTTTCCCAGGGTGAGGCCTGTCCCTTGCACTCCCAAACAGGCTGACCCTTCAAGTTTCTCTGATGGTGGGAAACTCAGCTGCACAATTCTGTGGCAATAGGGAACTGCATTCATGCTTCCCTCTGGCTTGCTCCTTGACCTTTTAGTTAGGAGCAAGTGAGACAAGGGGGCATCTGAACCCCAAGGCCTCCAGGCTTAGGGCTTGTATGTAGGATGTCTGCCATACATTTGGAGAGTATCTGATGCCCCAGATCTATGAGTCTGGAGGGGAGGATACTTAGTTTCATAGTTTTATAGTTGTTAGGGGCTGGATTTGTTCAGTGGTAGAGCCACAGACACTTGAACAATTGAGGTCTGCTCAGTCAAACTTTAGAACTTGACTACTGTGCTATGCCCAACAGAATTTGGAACTGATTTGGCCCCAGAAATGAAATATTGTAGCTACAGCTGTAGCTGTAAGAAGAATGTAAGAGAATCTGGATTTAGGTCTGAATTAAGGAACCAACCAGTGACAATTCATGACTCAAGAAAAGCAAAATTTTACATTTAGATCTTAAAATAATATTTTCAGACTGGTACTCTGGAAATATTTTAAATTATTGGAACAGAGAGATGTAGTTAGCCATGCTTGTCTGATGTCAAGCAGAAATCAGGGTAGACTAACTAGCGTAGATATATAATAGCACAAGCATTTGTGAGCTGAAGCTGACTTCGTCAGATGCTGTGAGAAGAACAAATTCAGCATAGAATTCATGCACACAAACATGGAACCCTAAAATATTATTTTTCAAATACCTGTACATTAAATTCAAATAAAGTACAGTTAATACACTGTATGCTACTGAACTACAGCATAGCACCTTGGTTCTCAACCTTTTTACACTCAAGGAGCTCCTCAGTAGGCTTAAGGCACCCCTCAAAAAAAGCAAGCTCATAGTTTTCACTTGGATTTTGACTACAAAAAAAATATAACAAGTTCCTTTGTGGGAAAGAATTCAGAAAGACCACAACAGGTCAGAATGTTTTTAACACTATGGATTGTTTTTTAAACTCTGGGTTTATCTTGTAAATCATGTTTGCAAACTTAGCAGTATACTGTGTAGCACCCTACAGCACCCCTGAAAGAATCCCTGTGGCACCCTGCTTGAGAATCATAGGAAGAACAGCAAATGATAAAGTTTATTTCAATTTCTTTCCTGTGCCAAAGGTTTTCCCCCCCAAAATAAAATTTAAATACAGACTGATTCTTAGGGAAATTTATCCTTTTCCACTATGTACCCTGAAGACAGTGTCATAGCAACAGTTAAGAATGCAACATGATTATTTTAGCCACACTTTGATAAAGCACACTACTGAAATTGCACTGCCTACAAGTCAGTCTTCCAAGCTGTAATATTTTCATTTTCACTTACAGGGTGTCAGAACATAGGTTACAATTTACTCAGCAGCTCCACTTGAAATTCTTGAACAGGCGTAACTTGTTAAATACTCTGACACCTGGCATTCCCACTACTAGTACAACTACAAAGAGCATGTCAGAAGCAACTGCCTACCCACAAGCACACTGTTTCATTAATGCACTGCATCAGCTCCAAATACATCTTGTTAACATCTCTGGCTACATTAACATTGAACTGGTGCACATGGGAACTGTAGGCCCTGCAGATGAACTATGTTATTTGGATTTCCTAGCATAAATTACAAAGCTCACTGCCCACTGTTTTGTATTAGGACCACTGTTATTTTCTCCATGTGTCCCATGTAATAGAGGTAGAATTCAGTCTCTATTTTCTGCCCAACAAAGTGAAACCCACTTCCTGCTCAAGGAAGGAACTTTTCCATTCGCCTCACACATCCTGACTAGACTTACATGCAGCACAGATGCTTCTTGTCTGGTCTGGTCTTATCTCCTATCATTAAAAAGAACTACAGAACACACAAAAGCTTAAGAAAAATATTATTTTATTATGCAGTTGAAAGTATCACAAATTAAAAGATATACAACAAGATGCATGTAACAGATACATTACATAACAATTATCAAATACCCTGGGAGAGAACTGAAGAATGAAACAGCTTCTAAAAAAGAAACTAGAGAGGTGCACCGATATATCAGTTGCATATCGGATTGGCACCAATACAAGGAAAATGAACACTACTGGCAATCAGCTTTTTTTAGTTCCGTGTAGCCAATAATATCACTGATAAATGCTGCATGCATGCATACAGCTGCAACACAGTCAGTAATGCAGCCCAGCAGCTTGGAGAGCAGCATCTAGCTGGTAAGTCTGTGGGGGGAAGGGGTGTGGGGGAGGGAAGGGGCATGGGGGGACAGATCAAGATCCCCATGGTGAGGGAGGGAGCAGGGCAGGGGAAGGGGCAGGCACTGACCAGCCAGGGAAGCAAATGCAACCCTTCCAGGAGTGGGACAAAGCCATAGGCGGCTCGTCTGGTGGGCAAGGAAGGGATGGTGGTGGGGCGGCTCCCTGCCACTGCGTGTACCCCTGGGGGAGGCATGGCAGGCATGTGCCCCCCAGATTTGTGCACAGGGTGAGGGCAGGCAGCTCACTGCAAGCTCAGGACCAGGGGCTGCACCAGCCTCTTCCCAGCAGGGGGGCTGGGCTGGGACTGAGCTCAGGGAGGGAGAGGGCAGGGTGGGTGGTGGTGGTACTGGGAGGGGTGTCTATGAGGTGGGCTATAGCCACCCCTCCCAGCACCACCACTCTGCCCCCACCTACCCTGAGCCCAGACCCTGCTCTGTGAAGAGGACAGCACAGTCCCTGGTTCCGAGTCTGCAGCTTGCCCTGTGCACAAATCTGGGGGGTACATGCCCACCCATGCCTCCCCCAGGGGTGCAGGCAGAGATGGGGAGCCACCCCCCGACGAACTGCCCATGGCTCCGTCCCACTCCCAGCATGGTTGCATTCACCGCCCTGGCTGGGCAGCACCTGGTCCTACCCCGCTCCCTCCCTCACCATGGGGGCCTTGATCTATGCCCCTCTCAAGCTCCTTCCCATCCACACGCCCCTTTCCCCCCAACAGACTTACCAGCTGGACGCTACTCTCCAAGCTGCCAGGCTTCATTCTTGTAAATTCACTATCAGATCAGTATTGGTTGACACGACTGGTTAATAATTGGCCAAGAAAATCTTTGGTGCACGCCTAAAAGAAATGCAATAGAAATGGCTAGCAAACATAAGAAAGGGGGGAATCTTTAGTACAGCAGTGTACAAATACATTTACAAAACTATGGGAGCAATAAGTTACTCACCTCTAAGAGCACTGGGTTACTCAGAATTAAACAGATGCGTCAGCTCCCGCCCACCCTTGTTCTTTGTATGGCTAGTAAGGATGCATTACTCTTTGCAACTGATAGGCAAAAACATAATCACTGAAGCAATCATAGGACCCAATAAAGACAATGATACCACAATACAAAAGGGTACAAATTAAGAACATAATGGTAGTGAATTCTATAATTTTAACTGGGTTGAGATTTTTACTTCAGGCAGGACTATAACTTGTTAAGCCTTTTAATGGATGAATGTAGTCTTCGGATTTACTCCAATGATGTCTCCAGGCAAAATAATTTTCTTTGCTTTATAAACTAGAAAAAAATCACTAACTTTTGGAAAGAGAACATTTTAAGATGTTTATTTTTGAGAAGTTGCCCATTTTCCTCACAGTTTGGGGTTTCCTTAGGTAAACCAACACAGTATTAGGGTCATCTTGCTTTACATCAATTATTCTGAGTATGGGGAGCTACCCTTTACAAAGTGACTAGTGCCTGGACATACCACAGTATAAGTATTTGTAATGAATTAAGGATATGGAGTTTGTTAATGTAAGTTTTGGAGGCTGGGGCACAATCAACCTGTCAAAAGCAGACTATAAAAACAGAACATACAAGAGGGTCCAGATGCAGCATCCTGACTAAAATACTTCCATCTCTCATGTTTCCCAGAGCTGGCATGGTTCCAAATGTAGCCCACTGTCCTTTGGTAAACCCCACGTAAGTGTAGTCAGTGCTTCTTTTTTCCAAGTGTATTCTAACCCTCCTAGACAGTGGTTGGGGATGGAAAACCACCCTCACAGAGCAGGAGAGATACCTTCCTTCTTGAGGGATTCAATTAAGCAATGGATAAGAGACACTAAGCAATATGTAACCCAAGTTGTACTCCAAGACCTACCCCCTCTCCAATTGAAGGGATCAGAGCAAGTGCACAAGCGCTGTGGGAAGTGTAGGTGTTGCCCTGTGGGGTCAGGCCAACACTGAGGATCTCAATATTGCGCTGTTAGACAGGAGGGTGTGACACAATTGCACATATACAAACACACAAATCAGTTAGATGCATACACACACACACACACACACACACACACACACACACACATTACCAGCTCAGGCACATACACATCCAAACCAGCCTACGCACATGAATACCTATCACCAATTCAAGCATATACACTATACACCCCAAAAGTTAGATACAGATCACTAATTTGTATATCGTGCACACAATACCATATATATGTGTGTGTGTGTATTTATACACACACACACACAACTCACCTACACATACACACAGGTAAGTTCCTAACTTGGATGGTACAGTGTGTATGTGTGTGCTTGGGGTACCTGGGATACTTGGGGGAAGGTTCAGGTGAGTGAGAGAGTGAGAGAGAGAGAGAGAGAGAGAGAGAGTTAAAGTGTAGGGAGTGAAAGTTGCCAGAACCAGGATAAGAACAGGTGGACTACAGAGAAGCTGGCTGAGGAACTGAGGCTTGGGTTTACTTAAGGTAGACTGGGGCTGGAAACTGAGGCAGACAGCTGAGATGGGGGGGGGGGGGGGGGGGGGGGCAGAAAAGTGGTGGCAAGAAGGAGACAGCCAGGAAAGAAACTTAGGCAGAAACCTGGTTGCTCAGGAGAAAAGGAAAAGGCAGTGGGGATAAGACAGTGGCAAAGAAACAGTGGGTTTAGAGGCAGAGAGGAGCTCAGGACAGGTGTTGGAGGTGGCAGAGAGCCAGAAGCAGGAGAGGGGAGAAATGAGACAGAAGTTAGAGGGGCAAGGAACAGAGATTGGAGCAGGGCCAAACCATAGTAAAGCAAAACCCAACTTAGGGATCCAAATAACAATTTTATTAAACAGACAACACACTACACAGCCCCATGAAGTTATTGGTTCACACACACACACACACACACACACACACACACACACACACACACACACACACTCTCTCTGGCAGCAGGAGAAAGAGACTCAGTGGAAGGGCTGGAGTCCAGGTAGGGAAGAGAAACAGAGTCCAAGTCCTTGGTTGAAGAGGGGGTGAGGGGTGATAGCTACCTATCCAGGCTGGAAAGGGTCCTTGTCCAGTAGGTGTTGTCCAGAGGGGGGTCATCAGCAGGGCCTCTGGGTGGATAGGAGGTGTGGCATGGTGCTGGTTCAGATGGAGAGGGCGTCCCAAGGAGTCAGTCTTCACTACCCCTTTTATGGGGCAGACTACCTCTGATCTCCAATGGGGAGGGCCTGTCCAGGCAATGTTAGTCCTGTTCCAGAGGGCTCCAGGTGTTCTTACTGAGCATGCGCGGCCTAGCACAATGGTGGGTTGACTCATCTTTTGTTTCTTGAATGCTGAGGGTGGTTCCTAGGGCTGGGTCGTTGGTCCAGGTATTGGCGTTGGTGGTTCAGTCATTCAGGGGGAGTTATTTGTAGACCTACTGCCATTGTTTCTCAAGCACCCTCATTCATCCCCATTCATTCAGGAACCAAGTTACATAGGAAAGGTAGGTGTGAGTCATGGTTACACAACCAGGCCTGGGGACAGGATGGAGACTTAACAAACAGGAAACTTGACATGACTTATGCTAACTTACATATATAGACCTAAAACAGTAATCACACAATATAAAAGCAGTAAAAAAAAAACCAAAAAAAAACCCCCGTAATAATTATCACTTATAAAACAGTGGGTATCTATATTAAAATAGCAGGGCACTTATTTGCAAGGAGGGGAGAGAAAAATAAAACTTACTACCTAAAATAAAATGTTAAAGCTTATCCTACATCTTAGCTTACTTATACTTATCTAGGGAATAGAGAGAGAAAGAAAAAGTCAGAAATGGTTGGGGAAGGGGAGGGAATGCATTTTAAAATTAAAAAAAGAAAAACTGGGGGTTTTGCTACAGAGGGGCCCCTCCTTCCCCTAAAGAGCAGAGCCAGATCACCAATGAGGACTTAACCATACCCCTTTTAATGAGAGAAACAATGGTGGGAACATAACATATATAAACCAGGGGGTATAGGGGACACTACAATACCCCGAGGGGACAGGATTCAATAAAGGTTAGACATTCACATTTATTGACATATTCATCCAGTTAACAAAGGACAGGTTTAACAAAGTATAAAATGCAAACAACACAACAAGCAATACTGGTTGACAAAATATAAAATGCACAAAAGACAAAACGCCAAATAACAAGAGATATAGGGCATAGGTACCTGGAAGGGGGGGGAAGGGAAACATAATGACCCCTTCCACTCTGACAAGAATTTCTCCCCCTGTCACTTCACTCACCCCTACTTGACCCAGCTGGGACTTGAATTCAGATCTCCCACATGGTAGGCAGAAACTATACCACACAGCAACCATGGCTGGGACTGCTCCAGGCTGCTAGGGATTTTGACCTTCCGGGAGCCCCTGCCTAACGTTGAGCTGCCCTGCCTCTTGCTGGAGAAACCGGAAGCAGAGCTGGGAGCTTCTCAGGTCACCGCACAGCTTCTTGCTGGATCTGGGCGGGGAACCTCTCCTGCCGGCCACAGCCTCTCACTGGGATCCTGGAGCCCAGCAGGAAGCTTCTCCTGCTGGCCGCACATCATGCTGCTGAGAGTTCAACTGCTGCCTGCGGGTCCCGCTCCTTCAGGCTCTTCTGGGACAACTGCTCCCGCCCCGCTGGCCCAGCTCTTGCCAGCTCTTTGAAACTCCTTCCTCGTTGTCCCTCACTGGTCTCTCTGAGTCAGCTGCGCTGCCCCTTTTATCCCCCTCCAGGGGACCCGAGGGGCCAATCAGGGGACATGGAGGGAGAGTCTCCGGGGCCTGATTGGTGAGGAAAGGGAATCCCAAGCCCCCCAATCATTTTTTACCCTTTCAAAATCCTTGGGCCAAATCACTACCAGCTAGCCCGTCGCAAATATAAAAGCCATTTATTTTAATGGCACTGATCAAGACATTCTTCAAAGCTAACTGACCAATAAGTGAACAGATCAATACTATGTACTTGACAGAGATCTAAGTGAGGTAAAGGGCATGACAGTTATGGAAGATGCCTTTACTAAGGTAGCAGTGTCAAAAATATGCCCCACAGACTGAATCTGACCTAGAGATGCTCTGTCCAGCCTGCTGGACAACTGGCATGGCCAAAGGGAGTAGCCTACTGCAAAATCTAGGGCTCTCATGCTCCAGTGGACATGGTGATCAGCAGCAGAAGGGCAAGCAAGTGCTGAAATAGCCCCATTCACCCTCCAATTGCTTCATCAGTTGCCACTACCATGGCCCTGTCTCCCTGGTTGCCAGCCCCAACTGCATGATCTGGGTCAGAGTGAGAATATTGTCACTGTGTGCTTTCGATTGTAGCTGAAGCCACTACTCCTGCCACCACGGGCTCTGGATCAAAGCCAGAGCTGCTGCTGCCACTACAGCTTCTTCGTGCCCTAGTCCAGATCCAACCTGCAAGGAGCACTACAGTCTGGATATAGCTTGAGGCAAAAGCTGAGTTCAACAACCCCTATCTTAAGGAACTCTCACATTAAAGAGTATCCACATAGAGCAACTCTAGCATTCAAGAAAGGGCCAAAATACTTATTTGATAAACAGAATCATATAAGACTGATAAGACTGTTATCATCTTTTTCTGCAACTTAATGCAACCGTACCTAGCTTGATTTACCATAAAGTGTAAAGCCTAGATGTGGCAAGTTCAACATTTAAGTTTCTTCCACACCGTTAAATAAAAAGAAATCTATTAGTTGTCTTGAAGAATTCTGTTTCCAAGAACAGATCCTAGAGGCTCCCTCACCAAAAAGGCCCTTCAGAGTAAGGAAGTCTGTATATTTAGACATTTGTTTGTATTGGTCTCCAAAGAATCATAGAAACCACAAGGAAGGACAGTTACAAGAGGTGGAAACAGACAACTCAAAAGAAACAAGCTTTAACAATCCTCTAAACTTGAAGACTGTCTTTCATTCCATGGGCCCAAACCTGCAAGGTACTAAGTATTCTCAGCTCCCAATGAAAACAACCTGAGTTGAAAATAATTATTCCCTACAGGCAGGACCATCATTAGCAAACTATTTGCCACTCTTTTCTTCCTATCAATTTCAATTTTCTGTAGCTCATGGTGGGCCTCTTGCTGCATCTGCTTCACTCTTCTTACCCAACTGTGTAAGCATTACTTTCTACTCCTATGTCCAGTTTCATTATTGGGTTGCTCTGCTGGAATAACTAGTAAACTGTAAATTTGTTTCACTTGAACTGAATAAGCCACAGAATTATATCTAACAATTTCTAACACAGACAGGGAATTTGGGTTGACATTTCATCGCTGTTTACCACTTAACTTGACTGCCATTCTGCAGGTAGACCTATTGATACAGATCAAGTCTGTTTTATGTTCATTGCAGAAATATTGAGAGGCACCATTCAAGTTCTGAATCTTCCCAAATTAGCCACTGCAACAGATGGGAGGTGATAGAAAGACCCATGTCTCACCACACACTCTTAAAAATGACTACTACTAACAATGTGATCTCCTTTAGTTAATTGATTTCAGATTCTTAGTTCAAGATCTGCCTCTCAAAGTGCCATTCTATTATTAATTAAACTGATATCATGAAAAGGCTTCTTCAGCATTATAACATAAGGCTAAATTTTAAAGCTTTACACACAAAACACAAAACTCGGACCCAGAGGGTAGTAATTGATGGAAGTCACTCATCGTGGTGTCCTGTGACCAGTGGTGTCCCCCAAGGCTCTGTCCTTGGACCCATACTGTTCAACATCTTCATTAATGATGTGGACACTGGAGTCAGAAGCGGACTGGCCAAGTTCGCTGATGACACCAAACTTTGGGGAAAAGCATCCATACCAGAAGACAGGCAGGTGATCTAGCCTGACCTGGACAGGCTCAGCAAGTGGGCGGAGGAGAATCGGATGGTGTTCAACGCCAATAAATGCAAGGTTCTCCACCTTGGGAAGAAAAATCCGCAGCATCCTTATAGGCTTGGCAGTGCTATGTTGGCCAACACTATGCAAGAAAGAGACTTGGGGGTCATCATTGACCACAAGATGAACATTAGCCTGCAATGCGATGCTGCGGCTAGTAAAGCGACCAAAACGCTGGCTTGCATCCATAGATGCTTCTCAAGCAAATCCCGGGACGTCATTCTCCCCTTGTACTCGGCCTTGGTGAGGCCGCAGCTGGAGTACTGCGTCCAGTTTTGGGCTCCACAATTCAAAAAGGATGTGGAGAAGCTTGAGAGAGTCCAGCGGAGAGCCACGCGCATGATCAGAGGTCAGGGAAGCAGACCCTACGATGACAGGCTGAGAACCCTGGGGCTCTTTAGCCTGGAAAAGCGCAGGCTCAGGGGTGATCCGATGGCCACCTATAAGTTTATCAGGGGTGACCACCAGTATCTGGGGGAACGTTTGTTCACCAGAGTGCCCCAAGGGATGACGACTAGGTCGAATGGTCATAAACTACTACAAGACCGTTTCAGGCTGGACATAAGGAAGAATTTCTTTACTGTCCGAGCCCCCAAGGTCTGGAACAGCCTGCCACCGGAGGTGGTTCAAGCGCCCACACTGAACACCTTCAAGAGCAAACTGGATGCTCATCTTGCTGGGATCCTATGAACCCGGCTGACTTCCTGCCCTTTGGGCAGGGGGCTGGACTCGATGATCTTCCGAGGTTCCTTCCAGCCCTAATGTCTATGAAATCTATGAAATGACAAGAAATTACTGTAGCCACTTGAATTTGATACAGCCTAAAAAGCACATTTAGATACCTGTTTACCCAAACAAGACCTCTATCTATGCAATATCCAGCTTTTAATTAAACTAGGAACTTGGAGTTTTTTTCATTCACTCCAGTTTGGGATAACAACTGAAGTCTAAGTCTTATAAGAATTCAGACACAGGAGGCCATATTTATAAATGTGAAAGACTGTATATTTAGTCATTTGCCTTCATTTTCCAATCCCCTAAAATAACGTACAAGTATATTCCAAGTTGTACCAGTTAAACAGCCATTTATAACTTCATCATTAAAACTACCCCAGCCTTTGTGTGGCAGATTGACCGTAATGTGAATTTAGTGGATAACAGGCCAGAATGCTCCATTCCATAAACAGATGGGGCACATGGTCTGGTTCAAAGGGGAAACCAAAGGAGGGACAGTTCATAGGTGGCGACCAGGAGTGGGGACATGCAAATAGGAAACTAGTAAAGCAACCAGGGGAGAGAGGAAAAGACATCAACAGGGATCCTGGATTTCTCTATTTAAAAACTGCACATTCTCTAAAAACTCCAAAATCCTTCACTCCCCAACCACAGCCCCCAGCCCTGCTAGTGCCCCTCTCTCCACCCATAGTCCCCCGCCCCGCCCCAGGCCTGCCAGAGGGGCCCCCAGCTACTGGGTCTATGAGGCCAGGGTCCTGGGTCCACAGCGCTCTGCCCCTTGCAGCAGCACCCAAGCCCTGGCTGCTGCCTACAGAAGGCAGCAGCTGCTGCAGCAGAGTGTAGCACAGAGCCCAATTCCCCCTACCCTGCAGGTGGCATGGCCAGAGCAGAGCCTGTGTTGGGGGCAGGTGCAGGATGCCCGCTGCAGGCTCATGGCTGCCCATCCGGCTGCCCATCCTGCTGCCCCTCCCCCTGGGATCTCTCCTGCTCAGTGGGTGAAACCTGGCGTGGCAGGCCAAAGTAGGGTGGTTCCAAACTTGGTGCTACTGCTGTGAGCCCTGCGCTGTCATGGTAAGGCATCCCTTGCCCACCCACAGCAGCAGGGGCAGCAGTCCAGAGTTGTGCCTCCCGCTGCTGCCAGGCAGATGGAGGCACCTCACTATGGCAGTGCAGGGCTTGCAGCAGCAGCATCAAGCTTCCTTGCCAGACCCCGCTCTGCCCTGCCAGTCTGAGTCCCACTTGCTGGGCTGCAGACGCCCAAGAGGGAGGCCAGCAGGCAGGGCTGGCTAAGCTCGCAACCAACAGCCTGACTGCACATCCACCCCACAAATGCATCTGGGGGGCACATGCACTCCATGCTCCCCCTGGGAGTGCACAGTGGCAGGGAGTTAGCCCCCTCCCACCCGGACGAGCTGCCCACCCACAGCTCCATCCTGCTCCCCACCTGGGCCCTGCAGTCATGTGTTCCTGGGCCCCAAGTCTCATGCACCATCCAGACCCAGCCCAACTCCCTCCCTCCCTCCCTATGAAGGCCTCAATCCCCCTCCCACCAAACTTACCTGAAGAAGCTGCTCTCTAAGCTACCTGGTGGCCATGTGCATGTGTACGTGCAGACATACACATGGCGCCCCCTGCCTGCCTGACCTCCTCCTGCTCCTCTCAGCCCCTTATAGGCTAAAACTCTGCCAGCCTGCAAGGGGAAACCCAGGTTTTTCTCTTTAAAAAGGAGAAAATCCGGGTTTCACCTTGTTTTTCTGTGGCAAATGAAAAACCCAGATCCCTGCACATCACATCTAACCCAATATGGTACACATTATCCTTAGTGGATGGACTAGCTCTGAAAGAGTAGTTGTGGAGGGGCATCCTTCTCTTCAGACTATGCGGCAGATCATTATTTTGCATAGTGAAGAAGTCACACAGCCAGCTTGCCAGAGGTGTAGAACATACAGGCTGTGAAGTCCACTCCTCAGCTACCAGCCTTTTATACCCTAATGAATAAAGAAACTAGATCCCTGATGGGAAAAGTGGAAATTACTAAACAGTGCATAGCAAGTGGGACTTAACCAGTAAATATACTCTAAGTCAGAGCCCATCGGAGTGAAAAGTACAGCAACATCCCAGGGGCCATTCAGATGCGAATAAAATCATTTGCCCATCTTTAGCTAGGAAGGCTCAAGCATTCTGGTAATGGGAATATTAAGTGTTTGATAATCATTTGATTTTTCACTAAAAAAGGAATGTTGCAGGTTTGAGCCAGAGTCTAATCCTGCCATCTGACCAAGCCGAGACACAAAAACCAAAGGGCTCTGATCTTTCACTACAACTATATACATCACGCACAAAACACGTCAGGTCTGATTAGAAAAGCTCATTCTTTACATTTAGATAGAGAAGAACAGCAAAGAGAACTAGGTTACACAGAGAGCTTTTACTAAAAAAAATCTACTGCTCATTTCTCCAGGGCACAGGATCCACAGGATCTTTCTAACGTGGAACAAATATCAAGCTTATCATTCAGATCCTACAGATGAAAGGTCAGGCGGCAGCAAGACAGCTACTAATGAAGAAGTCAGCTGACTAAATTATTTCCAGAATGCGAGCTGTGATGCCCTCTGGAGGGAACAAGAACCCTATCTGTGCCAACATTAATATGCCCTAGTATAAATCAAAAAGCAGGGATACACAGGATTGTTTAAAGCCTATGTCTATTTGGGAGTACACAGCACAAAGAAAACCAGCCTCTTGTAAATCATTCTATGGAAAAAAAACTGGGATCCCTCCTTTCTTTACAAACTACACTGTAGGCACTTAATATTCATTCAGATCACAAATTAACTTTGTAGATAAAATACACAGAGCAAAAAAAAAAAAAAATCCATAAAATGCAGAGCTTAAAACAACTAATAAAAACTTCAACACTGAATAAAATGGCAGCTCATCCTCAGAGAAAAATGTAGATCACGGCAAAATACAACTAATTAGCATAACTGAATATATCTTGAATATTGTAATTCAAATTATTCTTTCCTTTCATTCCAGTATCCTTCCCATAAAACCCCAATAAAGAACCTCCCTCTGCAATAAACTGTCAGATGAAAGGGAACTAACACAAGTTATGTTTACAGTAAAGTTTCTGTACAATTAAGATTTTCTTAACTGGACAGAAAAATCAACATATTTTTTCAAAAAGATTAAGAAATGATAAAGGCATAATTTTCTGAAACTGATGAAGGTGCTAGGATTCTAGCTGTTAAGGTTGTTGTCAATTAAAACATGTATGAAACTATACTTATTTCAGTTAGTCAAGTAATTTCAGATTGAATCCCTGACTCTTACGCTTCCTGAACACTGCAAAAAAATTAAACTGCTGAATTCATCTGCTTTGCTTCCTCTCTACCTGAAAGTGACTTAAAGTGACCAAGTTTTTAAAAATTAGACCAGAGTAAAAACAGCTTTTATATAGTGAATATGTTTAACCCTAAGTCTCCCTAGAGCACCAAGTCAAAGTTGCAGTCTGAAACATAAAACTATTCATAGAAAGCCTGAACATAAAAAGTGTTTCTAGTTAGATCTAATTTAAAACCAAACACAGTCAACATTTCTCTATATCTGTAAGCAAAAGCCTTAAAAGGAATTTGTTGGGCAAGTGTGAACAGCTCAGGAGCTGAGAAGCTTCTATGAAAAGATCTGAAACAAAGGCCAATTTTTGCCCTCAACTCCCACTTTTCTATCCCCCTTATCTTAAAGTTGTTCTTATGGGTCTCAGCCTCATACCAAATCACAATAAAAGTCTATAGACTCACTTCCATGCTCCACTAAAAGGATTAAAAAAGAGGAGCAGCAGTGTTATTAGGTACCTCAACCAAGACAATTAACAGTAGTGGGGAGAAGCGAAGTAGACAAATACGCTACTAAACTGCAGAAAAGCGAAGTATAACACTGCTTTCCTCTCTCAACCAACTGAATCATTACCCCTGTTCAGACATTTAGGGTGAAAATACATGACATTTGTGCCAGTGTACCCAATACAGTTAATAAATCAAAGTGTGTTACATTATTGTCCGGAAGAAAATAAGCACAACTGGAGTTGCAGTAGCAAGGGACATGAAGGGTAACGAGAAGGGTTTCTACAAGTATGTCAGTAACAAGAGCAGGATTAGGGAAAGTGAGAGTCCCTTACTGAATGGAGGAGGCAACCTTGTGACAGGGGATGCAGAAAAAGCTGAAGTGCTCATTCCCTTTTTGGCCTCAGTCTTCACCAGCAAGGTCAGCTCCCAAACTACTGCACCTGGCAACACAGTTTGGAGAGGAGGTGAGCAGCCCTCAGTGGTGAAAGAACAGGTTAGGGACTACTTAGAAAAGCTGGACATGTACAAGTCTATGGGGCCAGACTGGATGCACCTGAGGGTGCTGAAGGAGTTGGCTGATGTGACTGCAGAGCCACTGGCCCTCATTGAAAACTCATATGGCAATCAGGAGAGGTCCTGGATGATTGGAAAAGGTCAAACATAGTGCCCATATTTAAGAAAGGGAAAAAGGAGGATCCAGGGAACTACAGACCAGTCAGCCTCACCTCAGTCCCTGGATAAATCATGGAGCAGATCCTCAAGGAATCCATTTCTAAGCGCTTGGAGAAGAAGGTGATTAGGAACAGTTGGCATGGATTCACCAAGGGCAAGTCATGCCTGACCAACGTCACTGCCTTCTAAGACGAGGTGACTGGCTCTGACTGAAGGCAAAAGTTTATGTGAACTGTTCTAGCTGGAGGCTCAGCATGGCTTCAAGGCACAGGAAAGCTTGGCACAGTCAGGGACCTGCAAGCTTAGAAGCAAAAGCTAGCACTTGGTTGTAGCCTGTTCTAAGTGTTAGGAAGGGGGAATTTAGGTGTCCCCCTGATATAATGCAGTTGATCACCACGAGTTTCAAAATATAGAAGTCTGTGTGGTTTGTGATCAGAAAGATTAAAAGTCCAGTCTTGGTGACAGGCTGTTTGGGGGGGTCTTTGTGTGGTTTGCAACCAGCAAGCCTAAAAATAGCTGAGCGTGGGTAGAAACTGGCAAGCTCAAGGCAGGTTGAATTGGTAAGTTGTCAGAAGGGAGAGAGAGTTGTGTGGCTTGAGGTCAATGGATTTTAGAAGAGTGGAAGTGGTTTATAACTAAGAGGTTTTAGGGGGTATAGGGACCAGACGCTGGTAGAGAAATGGACCCTATTAAAACAATAGGTCCAAGAAAAAGGTACCTGTCCCTAGAGTCTGGTCCCTGAAGTCCGAGTGCCTTTCAGGGACATGACAGCTTAAAGCAGGCTTATAAGGTATTCAGTGTTTTAGTTACTGCCACCAAACCAAAAGTAACTAAGAAGAAAAAGAAAACAAAAGCTGTTTTAATTTTCTGGAAGGCTGCAAAGTACTAGGCAAATTTAGTTCAGAATCAGAAACAAGAGCTAAGAAAAAAAAAATAACTTTTTAGAAAAAGAAGTAGTTTAAGAAAAAAAGTTGATTAGTTTTCTGGTGTAGCTGCAAAAAGGACTACAGACTGCTACAACCTTATGAGGCACAGTAACAGTAAGTCTGCCAAGAAAAGGAAACCACTATACTGTGCGTAATTTGATTAACTTATGTCAAAAATATATAAATCCTAAAGATTTCGCAGCACTTCCAATCCTAACTTTCTATGATTCTATGAGCCTATAAGATATGGCAAGATGTCACCTTTGAGTAACTAATTTGGAGATGCATGAGCTTTTGTAGGCAACAACCTACTTTGTCAGATGCTATGAAGTAGGTCATTGCCTAGAAAAGCTCATTTGCCTAAAAGGCTGCTCTAGCCCTGGCTTCTCGGCTGTCACTGACCTGAGCCCGCCTGAGAGGGAGAGGGGAGAAGGGAGTTTCTATCCTAACAGCGCTCTGGGCCCAGAGCAAATCGCAGCCTGGCAGGGGGGCGTTGCTGTGGAAGAAGGAGTCCATGGCCTCTCTCCCAGAAGCTGCTGCTGGACCACCCTGTCTCCCCAGCCCTGTCCCCCCACCAGCAGCAATGTGGGGGAGAGGGGAGGGAGTCCCCTGCTGCAAGGGCAACTATTGCTGGCTGGCTCAAGGGTGCGGGGCAGGTCCATGCAACATGGGGGCTCCATTCACCACCCCCCACCTACTCAAAAAACCTGTCAGCTGCAGTCAGAAGCTGCAGAGCAGGGCTGCTCTGGCTTTTTGCCATGCTGGGAACTGCAGCCTCAGGGGCTGACCCAGGTCTGTGTGACATGGGGGCTCCTTTCCCCAGCCCCAGTCCCCAGCACAGATACACATGGGGCCAGACACTTCTGCTGCAGCTGCTGCTGTCAAAAGTCTGGGGTAAAGAAAAGAGCCCCCACACCACAAGGTCCCCCCCGACTTACTAACTGGTGGCTTTGGGGGGGTGGCCAAGGCAGGCCCACAAAGCGGGGGGCTCCTGCCCTCCCCCCCAGCCTGGGGAAACACCAAGCCAGACTACCCTTTCTGCAGCTGCTGGCTGCCACTATCAAGAGACTACCCTCTGTATGCCACCCTCCTCCCACCTCTCGAGTTTCCCCAACCCGTATAGGTGAGAACCTATGTCTATCTTGTGGGTAGCCAGACAGAACATGAGAACAAACATTTATCCCACAGTCTACGGTGCAAGCAAATAACAGGTTGGGCTATAAAACCTGTTTCTGCCTCTTATCAGTAGTCTACCCAGAAGGTTACTCATAGTTTAGGTAACACCCCCCCCCCCCCCCCCCCAGCTGCTGCTAACAGAAGCTGAAATGGCAGGGGGCATTCTGGCAGCTTCCTGGGAGATGTTCAGGAGCGCCCCCCTCCCCACCTGCTGGCCTTGGCCCTTGCAGGCAGGCACTGAGCCTCCCCCCCCCCCCCCTCGACTGAACAGTGCGTGTCTGTTCAGCTGGAATGCGCTTTAACTTATGGCACTTTATGTAAAGCATGATAGTTAGAGCATTTTCTGCCAGGGGCTTTTTGAACATCTGTACTTAGCCTAAGGTGTTGCCATGTCTGACCTTCTTGCCTGACCTCAGACTAACAGGGCTAAAGACCTCTCTAGTGTCTGGAGAGGACAAATGACCAGCTGTCCAGAGGTAGCTGACCACAGCAGGAATTATTACAGGACCTTACCACCAGGTGGAGGAAAGAGCCAAAAACAGCATGTTTGCATTGAGAAAAAGGTTATCCCTTGAACAAAAATTACCTGAGCTGCAGACACATGACCTCTACCCCAGTGTATAGTTACAGCTGACTTCCAAAGACAAACTTCCCCCTGGTGTGGAATGACTTAAATCAGGGCAGGGCTATACATCATGTGTCCACTCCACATTTTTACTAGTGGAGATGCATCATGTGCCTGCACACAAATTCTTCCTGGGCTGGATCAGTCCCCTGCGCACTGGGACTAGGGACCTGATCAGTTAAGAATGCACTTACTTACAGTTTGATTCTATTACATTTATTGAACAGTATCATCAGTCTTAGTGGAACTACTTTGAAAAGGCTGTGCTAAAAGAGTGGCATAGTTGTAATTATTTCATAATCCAAGACTTAAAAAAAAAAAAAAAGACTCTCCACTCTTGCTACTAGAAAGAATATTACCTGGCATATTTTAGTTCTCAGGATGCAATACAAAGCCCATTTGTTCTGCCTGACATTTAATGAGTTTACTGAGACTAGCATTAACTTCTTGACATATTATTTGTATTCCAAGTTTTCGATCTGTAGAAGGGGCAAATTTACTGAAATTTTTATTTGAAATAAATGGCAGAACACCCAGTTCTTCTCTAGGAAGGATTTTTATAGTTCACACTGACAAGTTTTAGGATGACTCTCTTTTTACATACAAATAATCAAATGAAAACGCCTGTGCCTGAAAGAACTCTAGACAGAAGTAAATTAAATGTTAGTAGTACCCAGTATAAACTCATAATAAAAGCATTTGAAGTTTATAGTAAATAACATCCAGAAAAGAGCAACTGCCATAACTAAATGAAGCACTACCATCAGTAACAAGAAATTTCCCCTTTATGTGCATTTAATAACAAGCGACATTAAGACTCTGGTTCTCAGACTACATCAATTTAAGATGATTATACTGCACCATCTACTTCAAATTATCTGGGTTAATTTGTTCTGAACACCATTAGGAAATATTTGACATTGTTAAAATGTAAGGCAACTTCTTCAAAACAATTAATTCTTTAGAAGCCATTTCTTAAATAAAAACTCATTATATTTCCATTAATATCTACTTAAATAAAGAGATTAATTCCTGGCTCAGAAAAAGGGGTGTGCTGTACAAAATTATACATCTTTGGATGGGAGAATTATAGACAACTGCAGAAAGAAATAAGAGTAAAAGCAGTGAAAGCTTGTAATACATAAATATAACCAAAATGCATGAAATACACTCTAAATCTTTTTTATGTTTGTTGTAACTTTACTTAGAACTTAATAGGCCAACCTGAATTCTAGATTCTGTTCTACACCATCTTATTACAAATAACCAGATAAAAAAACCTAACCTGAAGGAATTTTCTTTTACTCATGAAATCTAAACTCAAGTAATAAAAGGCATTAAGGGCACAAAGAAAGAAAAATATTTTCTATTATATGCCATACAGAAAAGGAATCTTACCACACTATTCAACTTTGTCCTCCTGAAAACACAGGCAGCATTAAATATTCATCTTTGATACTGTGTCATATTCCTTCTCTCATCTTCTAAAACTCAATAAAAAAAAACACTAGCCTACTTACATAATGAACACAGAGCTTGTGGTCCAAATCATATGACTGCTAACATTACAGTAACACTATTATAACTAATGATGAGTTACACTGAGTAAAATATTGAGAAGTGTCTCTAGTGACATAGGAACTAAAGGCCCAATTTCAAAAGTGAGTTGACCACTTCAGATCCCAAATCTCATTGGAAGTCAGTACGGCCACACACACACACACACACTGCAGCAGCAGCAGAGGTGCACAACCCAAAATTTTATCAAGGGTCACTTTCTAGTGGTGGACTAAACTAATGGGAACCATTCCCATGACCTGTAAGCCAACATATTTGCTAGCCTGAAAATGAACTACACATACAGGTGCAGATTAAGAAAATTCCATGAAGAAAGAATACTGGATTTGTTGCTTTGATTTCCAAATCATTTTTTAATAAAGAATTGTGGCAGGCAACTGGGATTGTCCAAGGGAGGGGGGCCAGAAGAGACGCCACATGGTATAGCAGGTGTGAACACCGCTACAGTAAAAACACTACATCCTGGTCTTGAATTACAGCAAGAAAAACTTAGGTAGGGTATTAGGAAGAACTTTCTGACTATGCGGAAAGCACTGATTTGGCTCCGCAGAAAGACTGTGTAATCTTCATCTTTTTAAGAGCAAGTTGGACAATCACTTGTCTAAGGTGGTTTAGACAGGGATGATACTATCTTGAGCAGAGGGTTGGACTAATTGACCTCCAGAGATCCTTTTCAACTCTACTCTTAAGATTTCCTTAATATGGACCTGATTCCTTTTATAGGAATACAGCGTACTTACATAGTGAGTGCTTATAACTACAAAGCTTATTCATACAGACAAAGAAAAACAAGCTACAGTGGTATAATGCATCGCTATATTCCATTCACACTAAGGTAAAATGTATACCACTCCCCTAACTGCAAGAGACATATTACTACCAAATTTGTGTGTAGCCCTGACCTTAAACTAAGTCATGTGAAGGGCAACATTATCAGGAACCCGTATCCCATAGGAGAGTTCAGACATCTGCAGCATAAAAATAATTTTGATTAAAACTTAGCACATGCACTTTTAGCTTGAAAATATTTGTAAACTTTATTTAAATCCAGTAGGCTAGAACAGGGGTTGTCAACCAGGAGGCTGCGTAGCCCCAGGGGTACTCAGACAGGCTGTAGGGGGTATACATGGGTAGGAACAGTATGCCCTGGGGCACAGTGGTAGTCTCTCCCCCAGCGCCTTCCCATATTTTGCTGCTTACTGGGGGAGGGGTGAGCCGGGCACCACTGGCCCCACACAGCACACTGCGGTGCCTCCCTGCCCCAACCTCAGCTCGCTTTCTGTGCCCACTCCCAGAAGGGAGGTGACGAGAGCAGTGGTGCCCCTCTGGAAGCCGCATACACATCACCTGGCCAGCCCGGGGGGGTGGGGGGAGAGCTTGCACGCAGCAGCCACCACTGTGCTGTGCCACTGCACTGCTTTCCTACAGCCAGTGTCACACATGCGGCTCCACAGGCTTGTGACGCACCTCACATGCTGCCCATCAGCAGACCGCGGAGCCACATGTGCAACCAGCCGTGGGAAACCAGCATGGGGTGCGGCAGCAGCAGCAGCCACGTGCGAGGCCTGCCCCCCCCATCCTGCCAGGTGGTGCACATACAGCCCACAGAAGGGCACCACTGCCCTCGCCCCCTTAGCCCTGCTCCTCAAAGCGGGCACAGAGACGTACTACGCATCCCCCCACTTCTCGATCTGTCCCCCTCACCCCTTCCTCCACACACACTTACCTGCAGGAGGTTGGTGTGAGTCTCTGCGTGTGTGCATGCATGTCTGTCTGTGCCTGCATGTATGCATGTGTCTGTCTGTCTGTCTGTCCCCTGCCCGTAGCAGGTACATGGCGTCGTGCAGCTCTTGGGGCAGCAGGGTGCAGAGTCCAGCCTGCAGCAGCAGCTGCCGCCACCCTGCGCATAGATCTGGGGGCATGTGCCCCCCGGACCTCCATCAGGGTGCGCGCAGTGGCAGAAACTTACCCCTCCGCGCACACACACCTCTCGGACAAACCGCTCTTGCGTCCTGCACTCTGTCCTGGCTGTTCAGCACCTGCCCCTACCCCAGCCTCACTTTCTCCCTCACCACAGGGACCTCAATCTACCCCTGCCCCCACCCCTTAAAACCAAGACAAAAATACAAGAGGGTACATGAGCTGAAACTTTGAGGCAGAAGGGATACATTTGTTTAAAAGGGTTGAAAACCCCTGGGCTAGAAAAATCCAGCTAGGAAAAAATAGGCTCCTACTCAACCATACATTGCTTTTGTTTACAAAACAGGCTTCCTTTGAATTCTTCAGGAAGAAATATACAGTAATTCTCCTTGCGAAGTGGATTAGAGGTGCACACATAAGGTAGAGTCAAACAGCTTGAAAAAATTGTTTGAAATAACCTTAAAAAAAAGAAAACCTTTGAAACCATAATAAATTGCAAGACTAATCTAAAAACCTGAAAACCTTCAGGTCATATCATACTTCAGGAACTCTAAAGTCAGTATAAGTAATGACATTTGAGGTGATAGCATTTCTTTGTATTCCTTTAATTATAAAATACCATTAATGATATTGCTAGATTTCAGGAAACCAAAAAAAAAAAGTGTTTAATATGTGCTCCTCTGTGGTGATCTGGACACTTATGCATCAAGAACATTTGCTATTTACATTGAGAGCTAAAAGCTAGTAAATTCCTTTCAAATAGTTTTATTACAGGAAAGATTGTGGGCATAAGGTAACATTGCTTCCAAAAAAAAAAAAAAAAGCAAACATGGACTCACCCTGAAACAGCAGACAGTTAAATTCATAAAGACAAAAGTAATAAAATGTACTACTGCTTTACATTAAAATAATCCTATTTCTTAAGTCCTGGCACTTGCAGATCCATGACATTTGGTTTCCACCTCATATAATCTCTGAGGCAAACAAACCCTTTCAAACAGTATTGGTTTTTCCACCTCTGAGAAAGTGTCTGTTGAGTTACTTGTGTAGCCTAGCAAATCTCTATCCACTCCATGTAGCTAACCAAAAAAACCCCCAAACAAACTAGCATTAAGACTAAACTGAGCAATTCTACTATAAAGTCAAATTCTTCTTCTCTTTGGCAATCCCTCACAGTCAAGGATGATTATCTTCCATGACTATCTTATCTGTGGGCCCAAAGACAGCAGATGAGAAAAATCCAGGATCAGACTCTGCTGCAGCTAGGGCATGTGTTTCCATGTGGAGTGAATGACTCTAGATTTCTGATTCAGTCTGCAACATGCTGTTTTTCCTGCACCCACTTTTCCATCTCCTGCTGTTGCCATAAGGTTTCAAAGCACTGAGATCCTTGCAGCAGACTCTTCCTCCATTTGACATGGTCCTGAGAGATAGTCTACCATAAGTTAATGTTGATGTTACATTTTTTTTTCAAGTTGGCCTTGAGGACGTCCTTGAAGCACTCTCTCTGCCCTCCCCTTGACTGAGCTGAGAATAAAACTTGCTTTGGGAGTCTGGAACTTACTGATGGAGGACCTTAGTCTTCTGAATGTTAAATATCAGTTCCATTTTCTTGTATGTCTCAATAAAGACACCAACGAATGCCTCAGGATCTGCTTCTGAGTAAGCACACACTACAGCATCATTAGCATACTGGAGCTTGATGATCGAGGTTGGGGTAGTCTTGGTTTTGGCAGCCTTATCAAAAAATGAGCAAGCTACATGTCAAGTACTTAGCCTAGACATGCTCAACCCCTGCAGAGCCATGTAATCCAGTCTATGGGGCTCCCCAGGTCCAAAACTGGCAGCAGAGGAACAATGGCAACATGAATTGCCACTCCTCAGACAAATGTATGGGCGTGTGGGAGCATCGTGACTCAGATAGCAGGGTCCTATATGCTACATCTGATGTGCACGGCTTTATCCCAGCATGCAAGGCTGGGCCAAAGTAGCACAGGATTCGCAGGGCCAAGGGAGGGTAGTGTAGGCCCAATGTAGGTGCACAGTTCTGGGAAGTACAGCACGAGCCTAGTCCCAGTGCGCAGGGCCTGATCCCAACATGAAAGTCAGACAGAGGCAGCATAGGACCTGGTCAGAGTACAAAGGTCCAACTAGGAATGGCATGGGCCAGATCCAGGTTTAAAGGATTAGGTAGGGGCAGTGCAACCCTAATCTGGGCTCACTGTGCCAGGCAGAAATAGGTGGCCCAACCCGATCTGCAGACTTCTCCCACACCAAAACAGTGAGCACCCCTGACAGTCCATTACTAACAGCCCATTCAGAGGACAAAATATGTTGACTTTATAACTTCTTTCTGGTAAGACATAAACTAACTTTTCTTATTCATAATATTGTCAAGAGATCACAACACTGAGATTTTCATAATGTCCACTGGGGCAGTGAGGAAAAGATGCAAAGAAACACTATAAACAGTTCTGCACATATTCAAAGAAGAAAGCAATCATTCTCTTACAATGATACCACAGGATGGCAATAAAATGTATAGTTTGCGAGATCTGGAAGAAGTATGAGCGGATAACTAGGTATCTGATCTTTGAAGCTACCAAAATTCCGAGAAATCACTCCCTAATAATGCCCTGGGGCATGTGGTGGGGGCACTGGTGAGGCATGACAACCTGCTGCAGAATTTGGGAAAAATGACCCACAACAGTAGTTGGGAATGACAGACCAGTATTTAGGATGTGACAATCCACAGCACTGGGGGAGAAAAACTTATACTTTCTTTAGTGCTTTTTTTCTTTGTTGATATGACAGGAAATTCCTACTGCACCATTACACCTTTGCAAAATGCATGAGAAAAGATGCAGATATTCAGTATTAGTTATTTTACGCACCTGAAGATTATACTATGGGCTTGGACAGATGCTTAGTTTCGTCAGGAAGAGTCCCTGCTCTCTCAGAAGCCATGAGTGTAACGAAGTTCGTAATTTTTCCCCCCAGAGTAAAAGTGGCCACTCTGGGAGGCAAAACTAACTTGGGAGCAACCTGAGCGAAGTGGCTCCCCAGAGAATATATCTTGGGAATCAGAACTTCTGTACAGGCAGCAGACTCGGAGCCAACCCCTGCAATCCCAGTATGAGGGAAAGCTATGTCAGCCTCCGCCAAGCAGGCAGCAGAACACCATCCCCACCAGAGCTTCCAGCTGGAAAAGCCCAGCACTGAAGCACTTAGGAGGCATATTCAGTTCCCAGCTTGTTTCATGCCTGAATCACACTGCACCACATGGGTGAAGGGATGCATACTAGCACATGCCCTGCTCAGCCTTAGCTGGGTTCCAACACAGCACAGGGAGGGGAGAGGATGGAGGACTCTTCTGTGTACAGCACAGACCCCGCCTCACCTTCCCCAACCTTGATGATCTCTGCCTATATTCACTTAAAAAAAACCCTGCAAAGCTCTCTGGGTTGTGTGCTACTGGAACCTCTCGCACCATGGGGAGGGGGGTCACACAGCAGATTAGGGAAAGGGCAGGGAAAAAGAGGCAGATATTGCAAGGAACAGAAAGAAGAGGAACAGATGGAGCACAGAGCATAAGCTATATAGAAGAAAGGGATGGGAGGGGCACTTAGGGAAGGTGCAGGGCTTACCTTGTGGCACATCTGCCAAAAAGGACAGCCCCCACTGGTCTATATTGCATTTCATAGATTCATAGATGTTAGGGTCGGAAGGGACCTCAATAGATCATCAAGTCCGACCCCCTGCATAGGCAGGAAAGAGTGCTGGGTTTAGATGACCCCAGCTAGATGCCTATCTAACCTCCTCTTGAAGACCCCCAGGGTAGGGGAGAGCACCACCTCCCTTGGGAGCCCATTCCAGACTTTGGCCACTCGAACTGTGAAGAAGTTCTTCCTAATGTCTAGTCTAAATCTGCTCTCTGCTAGCTTATAGCCATTATTTCTTGTAACCCCCAGGGGCGCCAGGGTGAGTAAAGCCTCACCAATTCCCTTCTGTGCCCCCATGATGAACTTATAGGCAGCCACAAGGTCGCCTCTCAACCTTCTCTTGAGGAGGCTGAAAAGGTCCAGGTGCCCTGGTCTCTCCTCATAGGGCTTGGCCTGCAAGCCCTTAACCATACGAGTGGCCCTTCTCTGGACCCTCTCCAGGTTATCCACATCCCTCTTGAAGTGCGGCACCCAAAATTGCACACAGTATTCCAACTGTGGTCTGACCAGCGCCAGATAGAGGGGAAGTATCACCTCCTTGCTTCTGTTCGTCATGCATCTGCTGATGCACGATAAAGTGCCATTAGCTTTTCTGATGACTTCATCAGACTGACGACTCATGGGGATCTTGGAGTCCACTAGGACTCCAAGATCCCTTTCTGCTTCCGTGCCACCAAGCAGGTCATTTCCTAGGCAGTAGGTATGCTGGACATTTTTCCTCCCTAGGTGCAGCACTTTGCATTTCTCCTTGTTGAATTGCATTCTGTTGTTTTATGCCCGTATGTCCAACCTGTCCAGGTCTGCTCGTAGTTGTTCCCTGCCCTCCGGCGTGTCCACTTCTCTCCACAGTTTTGTGTCATCCGCAAACTTGGACAGAGTACACTTCACTCCCTCGTCCAAGTCGCTGATGAAGACATTGAAGAGTACTGGTCCAAAGACCGAGCCCTGCAGGACCCCACTGCCCACATCCTTCCAGGTCAATACCGACCCATCCACTACGACTCTCTGGGTGTGACCCTCTAGCCAATTCACCACCCACCAGACTGTGTAGTCATCCAAGTCACAGCCTCTTAACTTGTTCACCAGTATGGGGTGGGATACCGTATTGAAGGCCTTCCTGAAGTCTAAGTAAACAACGTCAACCCCTACTCCTGTGTCCAGGTGTTTTGTAACCTGGTCATAAAAAGAGACTAGATTAGTCTGGCATGATCTACCTGCTACGAACCCGTGCTGGTTTCCCCTCAGCATAATTTTTCCTGCCGGGCTCTTGCAAATGTGAGCCTTGATAATTTTTTCAAAGACTTTGCCTAGGATGGAGGTGAGACTGACTGGCCTATAGTTGCCTGGGTCCTCCTTCCTCCCATTCTTGAAAATGGGGACCACATTGACCCGTTTCCAGTCCTCCGGGACCTGGCCCATGCGCCATGAGTGTTCAAATATTCTCGCCACTGGCTATGCAATGACGACAGCCAGTGCCTTCAGTACCCTCGGATGGAGCTCATCCGGGCCTGCCGACTTAAACGCATCCAGTTCCTCCAAGTGCCTCTGCACCATCTCAGGGTCTACGCTTGGTAGTCTGGCACCCTGCTGCTGCCTCTCTACAATCCCAGTGAGCGACTTGTCTTGCCCCTCGCTTAGGAACACTGAGGCAAAGAACTCGTTGAGGAGTTCAGCCTTGTCCCCCCTGTCCATCACCAATTGCTTATGCCCATTTAGTAGAGGTCCTATTCCACCCTGGGCCTTCCTTTTACTCCCTATATATCTAAAAAACAATTTTTTGTTATCCTTAACTTGGGATGCCATCCTCAGCTCCATGGGAACTTTGGCCTGTCTAACTGCCTCCCTACAAGCACGAGCAGAGGAGGTATACTCCTCTTTAGTAATCTCTCCCCGTTTCCACTTTTTATATGCCCCCCTTTTGGCCTGTAGGCTGCTCTGGATTTCTCTGGTCAGCCAAGGAAGCCTCTTGGCCCCTTCCCCCTTTTTCCCCACATCGAGATCATCTCTCTCTGTGCCCGAAGGCTCATTTCCTTAAGGCACAGCCACCCTCCCTGGGCTCCCATCTCTTCAAAACTCTTACTCTGCAGTGCGTCCTTGACTAAACACCTGAGTTCATTGAAATCAGTTTCCTAAAGTCTAGCACTTTCACCGTACTAGTTACCTTACCCACTCAATGTCTTATGATGAATTCTATTATTTGGTGATCACTGTCCCCCAGGTGACCACCGATCTGTAGGTCTCCTACCATGTCATCCCCCGTTGCCAATACCAGGTCCAGTAAGGCATTCCCCCTAGTGGGACCATATATCTCCTGCGTCAGGTGGAGGTCCTGTACACAGGACAGGAACCTGCATTAACGGTGGGACTTTGCTGTCTGCGTCTCCCACCAGACGTCTGGGTAGTTTAGGTCCCCCATGACTACCGCCTCCCTAGTTGTTATGGTCTCCGAGAGCTGCCTCAGGAGCCCCAAATCTAGTTCTTCCCCTTGGTGTGGGGGTCTGTAGCAGACCCCTACAACCAAATCCCTTTCTCCTTGACCTCCATGTAGTCTAACCCACAATCCTTCTACTTTCTCCTCCTCCGATTCCGTTTTGATGAGGGTCGATGTATATCGCTCATTGACATAGGAGCGCCACCCCTCCCCCTCTCTTCCCCACTCTATCCTTTCTGTACAGCTTATAACCCTCAACGTGTACTGCCCAGTCGTGGGAAGGATCCCACCAGGTCTCTGTTAGCCCTACTAAGTCGTAGGTGTTTTCTGCAAGCAGGAGTGCTAGTTCATTCTGCTTGCTCCCCATGCTCCTAGCATTAGTGTATAGGCACTTGAGCCCTGTGACTGGCACCTTTGTTGCCCCCCCGGCTCTGATGCCCAAAGGGCCCCTTATTGCTTACCTGCTTATTGTTATTTCCTTATCTTACTATCTGCTTATTATTTCCTTATCTTACTAATAAAAATGGGTGTGTTGTGTGGGTGTGGTATGTGGCTGGGCGCATATGTGGCATGTGGCTGGGTGGGTGGTTGTGTGTGCAGCACGTGGCTAGGCAGGTGTGTGGCACGTGGCTAGGTGGGTGTATGTGCTATGTGGCAGGGTGTGGCAGGTGGGGGGGGCGCGCACAGGGCCAGGCACAGAGCGGTGGGGGGTGGGGTTTGCACACGGCCAGATGCTGTCTGGCAGCAGCTTGGGGTGGTGGTGCTCCATCCCCACTGCTCGTCCATCATTCTTTACAGGCACTTGGCTAGTATGTATGCATGTGCATTTTTAATTTTATAGTGTGTGTGTGTGTGTGTGTGTGTGTGTGTGTGTGTTTATAGTGCCAATGTAGTGCCCCTCTTTAAAAAAGGGAAAAGGAGGTCCTTTTTTTCTGCTACATGTGTATAGCAGCAATAGAAGCTTTATATACAGAGAGAGAGAGAGAGAGAGAGATTATTTTTTTAAATTAATCAACTGGAGAGAGTAAGCGAGAAAGTGCCCTCACAGGATCTCCAAACTTTGTTGTATAAAAAGTATATGTGTAAAATTATATTTAACTTCCTAATGTACAAAAGTAGTTTACATAAAAGTTCACGATTACATAGAAGTACTATTGTTATCAATTATTATTCCCACCATTTGATTTACATGTTTACTCCCTCTTTTACGATTTTTCATATTGCAATCAATATACTAAAAAAGAAGGGAAGATCCCAAACTCTGCATTGGTAGTTAATTTTATAGAAGTAGTGAAAAAATTGATGAAAAAACAAAAAGGAACTTCATTTCAACAGTTATACTAAAGGCACAACTGGTGATGGTAAACCTAAGGAAAAAAACTGTAATAAATAAGAATACTAAGAGAAGCAAAGAAAAAAACAGTGGAAGTCAGATAGAAATTCAGGTGGACAATACTGACTCAGAAGAAAAGGTAGGAGCAGAAGTTAAATTTGACTTATTTTTCGGGAGGGTGGATAGTTGCAGTAATTTAAGATGCTGGTATGTTAATACTTTAATAAAATATTAGTAATTTAAATTCTATTTAGCTGGAAAAAAATTTTGAAGGCCAAGGTAAAAATAGCATACGTTTTACAAGGTGTGGTAGCATAATCTTTTAAGATTAAGAGCTGAAGGAACTTTAACTATTAAGAAATTGCATATTTAAAGTAATAAACATTACAGCTGTTGGAAAAACAAACTGAATTTCCTGGCTTATGAAAATAAGGTATCAACATAACAGTAGACTATTGTTTCCATATAGTGATAATGAAGTAATTATTTTGCACGTTTTTCTATTAGAAAGGATGTTCACTTGAAAAGTTACACGCTTTCTATTGTGTGGCTATTTCATTATGCACCAAAACTAAGTCTTTACTTGTATATTTATTTTTAAATATTATACACATACACACACACACATTTATTTATAAAAATATATGAGTTCTGAAAACGCATAAACCTAAAAATGATAGCAAAAGAAAAGTGCTTTTTAAAAAACTATTCTATATGTATTCCTGCCTTCTCAACAATAGGGTCATGCTTCAAAAGACTGTTTAGAAACAGTCTTAAGCATTTCAAAATCTGTTTCATTTTAGATTACACACACACACACACACTATACATAGTCCAAATCTGTTTCATTTTAGAGATAGATTGTATATATCTATAGATAGATACATTTGAGAGAGAAAATGAAATAGATTTTAGAGAGATGCATGCATGTACGCACAAGTGCGGGCACATGTACACGTGCATACACACACACGTATACACGTGCATGCATGCAGGTGTGTATAATCTAAAATTAAACTATGTATTTATAGTTCTATCCATCTAAAATGAAACAGATTTTCAGAAGCTTAGGACTGTTTCTAAATAGTATTTTAAACATTTTGAGAAGGCATTCATGTAAAGCAGTTTTTAAAATGCACTTTTCTTTGCTATCATTATTTAAATGAGGCAGAAATATTCAATGGAAACAAAACATTCATTTCTTGAGTTCATAAACTATTGCAATATGTTTTTACTCTGAGTTGGGAGAAATGCAAGAAGTAAAATATGTTAACTGAAAAGAACATAAAAATAATTTTAATTTAAAACTCATGAAAATGTTTAGATTTTTATAGTGTTTATAAGAAAAAAAATCTAAATGCTTGGAAAATATAACTTACCATCTTTTTTAAATGCATAATAACTCTTAAGTGTATAGTTGTGTAACTGAGAAATAAGTTTTTAAAACTTTTAATTAATGTTTAATATATGGTTTAATATGGATTCCCAGTTATTTTTTGATCATAGGTTAGACCAGTGATTCTCAATGGTATTCTCAATAGTAAAATCTACTAAAATACATTAAATAAAATATGTTGAGTCATTGCTGCTATGACATGGGTATTTATTAATCACTCATCAGTCATCTCATAGTAAATCTCAGGGCTAAAGATCAGCCATTGCAAGGAGTATGTGTATCCTGAGGATGTTTTAAAAAATGTCACACCACTAAACTGGTGGAAGTCACTAGCAAAGCACCTGGAACCAGAGTTTGGTGAAGTGCTAAACCAGCTTTTTACCAGCAGTCACCTCTTCTGCAGGTGAAGAAAGAATATTTTCTTCATTTGGACTGGTTCATTTGAAGCAGAGAAATCAACTGGGAGTTGAAAAAGCAGGAAAACTTGTTTATTTCTTCCACTCTATGAATAAAAAGGGAAGGAGGGTGAGATTTATGAGTTCTAAAAATGTAAAAGGGAATTTTCAAAACAGCTTAGGTTAAAAAACAAACAAACAAACAAAAAACAGTGTCTCATTTTAAAGAGAATTAGGCAAGCAAGAACTTAAGCTCAGATGACTTTCACTTAGGCATTTTAGAACATTTTCCCTCAGATGGCTTGAAATAATTGGTTTAACTTGCTAAACATAGTTCATACTTTCAATAGTATTAACTGTTAATACAAGCGTTTAATAAATTAGTTTGTAGTAAATGTGCAACGTGGTTTTGATTTTAAAAAGTTTCTGTATCTAAAACATTAATGTTTTAATTAATTTTAAGTGCTGGTTTTGTGTGTTTAATTACATTCAAGCTGTATCAAGCTGCATTAAGATGGCAAATATGGGCAAAAATTAATCAAATAAAACAGTTAAATAATCTAGTAAAAATTAATCATCTAGAAATACATCTTTCTTAAAGCTTACTGAAATGTAGGATTTATAACAATTTAAGCATGTTAAGCAACATACAGTTTAGAAATTTGTACCAGATCTACTATAAAAACTTCATTTAGTAAATCAACGTTTTGTTATGCCAATGAAAATGCACCTTTCTTTGAAAAAAAAAAAAAAACCCCAAAAAACCCCCACACACAAGTAAGTTGATAAATACGAGTGATTTTTAAGTCAGGCTAAGTTAGTGCTTCTCAGCCTTTTTAGCCTCCAGGGACACCTATATACATGATGGATGTCTGCTCCGACACTTGCTAATTAGCACACTCCAGCAGCCTCCGCATGTCATGTGTATTCAGCGTCCCCATGTTTCAAAACGGTGGCAGGGGAGCTTTAACTAAAGCTCATCAAACGAGCCTTTTGAAGTGCAAGATGCTGAATACACGTGATTCTGAGGGTACTTTAATTAGAGCGGCTCTGAATGCTGCTCTAATTAAAGCACCCCACCGAGCACACGTATAGATGCCCAAGGAGTTCCTCCATAACTTTTCTGAATTTAGATTCTAGCTCAGTGGTTCTCAGCTGGTGATCTCCTATATCAGAATAAAAAGTTATGAACGGTTGGTTGCACTGAGGCTAAAATGGTTGAGAACCACCATATTAGTAAATGAAAGTCCTACATAATAATCTACAGACTAATTTTATAAGTAGCCAATGTGCATTTCTATTGTATAGCCTCTATGTTTACCTATTTGAAAAACAGCAGAACACTGAAGCTGAATTAAATAAATGGAATCTTACTGCTAATGCAAAAGATATTATATCAATACTTTCTGGTATTCTACCAAAACTGCTTTATATCACATGATAATACTAAGCTTACATAAACTAATACATACATATAACATGTATACATAAATGTTATACATACATATATAATAAATATAAAATTATATACATGATTTATGTCTATTTGATATACACACGAAGCAAAAATATTTAACTTGGTGACATTCATTGCATGTGAAAAAAACTGGGTGAAATTCTGTGAAAGAATACAACATATTTAAAACAGCTTTATCAGTCACTGTCATCTGTTAATCCAACCTAGGTCACATCCTCCATTTAGATTCAGGGCAAAAATTTCAGAAATGCTTGAATGACTTACAAATTCTAGACCTAGATTTTGTACTTTTATAATATTATCAAGTTCTGCTTTAAAAAAAACAATTTCTTATGTAATTATACAGGTACAATTCACCATCGGTAAACTGTTCTACCACCAAAAAGTGCCCTAGGCATTACTTGTCCTTTCCATACAGTATGATGCATCTTTATGCCTATCTATGTGAACTCTTAAAGAAAATGAGTAGCTTGTACTGTTTTAAGTGTACCAATATAGTTAAAGTGATAGAACTTTCACAGAAAAAGGCCCACATCACATAATACACTGCACTTGATATTAAAAACAGATGTATATGAACAGCAGTTGAATTTCAGTTTGTCACGCATTTCCTTTTCTTTATTCTGCTTTGGTAAAATTCTGGCAAAAAATTCTTGACAGCCTGGACCTACTGTTCAAGCTACATATGGATCTTTTTTTTTTTTTTTTGCTAATTACATGATTTAATTTAAAAAGGAGGAGGCTGCTTATGAAGTGATACTTTTATGCCATTCATTGCATCAGATCATGGAGACAAACAAACAAATCCAATATTGACAACTTCACTGAAGAATCAAGAAGACGGGGAAATAGGAAGTGGCTGCCTAAAGAATGCTTTGGGAGGTCGAAACATCTTTTATCAATTCATTTACCTCAATTTTGTAATAAAAAATGCAATCCGATTGGGTACATTTTAAAAGTAACTTGGAATTCAAGATTCAAAGTGCCAAAAATTAATTTAATTTATAGTGATTGTAGAAAGACATGATTACTCTAATAATTTCAATAAATTTCAAATTAAGCCAAAGTCAACAGGACCACTAGAAAAGGTATTCTGCTTGCCCAAAAAGGTGAAGGAGGCTTGCAGACAGCGTGAAGTGAACCTTCCAGCTTCCAAATATCCAAGAAAAGATCTGATGGTTTTATCATTATTAAAAAGAAGCAAACAAACAAAAAATAACATACAATGTTCTTCCAGTTAATCTATTTTACCTTCTCTCATGTCTAACCGCTTTTTGACTGATAAAGAATGATTACTTGTAATCTATTTTAAATTATTAATACTAATCAGATACACTATTATTAATGCCATTAACATGACTACCAGTCTTTTCCAGAACATCTATAAAAACCAATTTAAAAAGAAAAAAAAACCCTCTTTAAATAAGGAATTAAGATACTATTCTTATATTTTGCCTGTATAACATGTTGTTCTGCAGGTTCAAAAACAGGTTAATTTTTCTGAGTCTTAATTATATGAGTACTAACTTTAAGCATGTTTTTTCAGTGTAATTTGTGAAGCTAAGCCATTATATAAATAATCAAAACACTGTACTGATAATCAGGGATCTGAGTTTTCCCTTTCCTGCAGAAAACCATGCATTTTCCCCTTTTTAACAGAGAAAAACCAGGTTTGCCCCTTGAAAAGGAGGAAACCACAGGCTTTCCCTTGCTGACTGGCAAAGTTCTAGCCTGCAATGAGCTGCTTGGGGCTGGAGGGAGTGGGGGAAGGGAATGAACAACTCATGCCCCCAGTGGCTGGGGGGGGCATGGAGCACGGCAGCAAGCTGGGGGGGGTGGGTGGCGTGTGCTGACCAAGGGTCAGCAACTGCCAGCAGCGGCCAGCAGGGATCATGGACCATGCCCACAGATGCCACCAGCAGTGTCAGTGGTGGGGTGGTGAGCAATAAGCTCCTGCAGGGACTACTGACAGTGTCAGGGGGTCACGCTCATTATGCGTCTTTGAAAAAGTTTAGTTTACCACAAGCCTTTTAAGTCTAAAGCAAAAAGCCAGGTTATAAAAGCAAGTACGTAACTAAATTCTGGAAGCATGACATGGCATGGCAAGGAAGTTTATTTTCAAGAAAACAGATTTATGAATAACTGTATCATCCTGTGAGGACTGTAGCTCCTTCTAAGAGCAGGGTGGATGGAACTGAGCCAATGCCTCCTTAGTTTGCTCCAGGATTCCCAAGCCCTGAGCATCTAACTGCATTCCCAGGTATCTTACCTGTCACAACCCAAAGTTGTGGTTTTTGTTTGTGTGCGCTTCGGCACCGCTAAATTATTGTTCCCGCCCAAATCATAGCTTTCTTTGCACAGTAGAGTTCTCTGCTGCGGGAGAGAACTCTGGTGCAACGGGGGATTTCCCGCCAATTTGCAGCTTCTTTACATGGTGCATTTCTTTTGCATCTCAGAGATGTACGGTTCAAAGGAGTTCCCGACATTTGTATTTAGATTCGCGCCACATTATTGGCCGGTTCTAAACGTAGGCACACGTGGCGGCTAGCTATTGGTTTGCTAGCCGTACAAAAGGCTTGAGTGGTTTCCGCCCAAGTTGGAGGACTCCACGAACATCAGGAGCAGGAGACTTCACCCTGTGTGAAGATCTCTAAGCGCTGCAGATCCTTACGGACCCAATGCATTTCTTAAGCAGGCAACAGAGGTCTGATCAGCCTCTAGCCTCTCCCCGTCACCGAGCGCAATCCTAGACGTATCCCTATCCTATATGCCCAATTTTCGAACCCACGGAGTCTTAACAGCTCTGGGGGACCTGGGAACTGAACAAAGCCCACAGAGATTCAGCTACTCCGTGAGGAAAGAATTGCCGAACCCACGGAGCCTAAACCACTCCGGGGACAAAGAACCAAGTTTGTCAGAGTCCTCCAATGAGGATTCAAGTGGAGCTGCACCTGGAAACTGTCCAGCCTACACCGCGACCATCTTGGGTGTAAGTAAATAATCTTTTCAATCAACCACTACGCCTCCATGCCTAATTCTAGCTCGCGCGTACCTAACCGCCCTGCGGTTTTCTCTGACCCCGCGTGCCCGGGCTGCTGGCCACAGCCCGCGTACACAAAGACGGGCCCGGCTCGCCCCCGGCCCGCACATTACCGAGCATCGTACCCATTGAACCTTCTTTTGATCCACTCGAAACCCAGCCACTCCCAGAGCTTGTAACACCTTGTGGGAAATATTTGCACACTCCTCAGGAGTATTTGACCAGATCAGTATGTCATCCACATAGCTTTGAACTTCCGGCTGGGACTTAAGTGCTTCACGCACCTGTTGATGTGCTAAGATCAGTGAGTTGCACCAACCTTGGGGTAGGCACAACGGCCGATACTGTTTTCCTTTGAACATGAAAGCAAATATATCCCGATCACTCTCCCACACGGGAATTGGCCAAAAACAATTTGAAATGTCAATAACCGTGAACTGGGAGGCACTTGCCTTTTGGGCCGCATCCCACATTTCAGGCAGGGTGCTAACTACTGGGCCTAATTTCTTTGTTCTTTTATTTACTTCTCGACAGCCTATCACCATTCTCCATTTTCCACTAGCCTTACACATGGGCCATAAGGGGGAGTTCCACTGGGAGATAGTGGGATCCACCAACCCGGCCTGCAACAGCTCCTGGAGCATTTCACTTACTCCCTGTTCGGCCTCAGGCATCAGGGGGTAAGGGCACACAAAACGTGGCTTTACTCCCTTTTCCATCTCAATCTGTACTTCCTTTTTTGTGTTTCCCACATCCCATTCCAATCGGACCCAAGACCTGTCTTTTGGCATGGGGATCACCTTTCCAATGGCCATCGCCCTCTGGTGGGGGCCATATATAACACAGTGACTCAGGACATTGGTTCCCAATATCCACAGCGGATGGCGGGTAGCAGTCACTACCGTGGAGACCTGTCACTTTCCTAACCTCACTACCCTGTCAATTTCTCTTCCCTGGCTTGCCCCACCCAACCCCTTTAAGTACCACAGGAAGCCCGCCCCCCAGGGGAGGCGTTCCCATTGGAAAATGGTAACCTCCGCCCCAGTGTCCATGAGGAACCATCCAGCCACCTGCCCCCCTTCGATTGTGATTTGAGCAAATAGGCACCTCCTGGGATCCCCGGGGACTCAACCTATCAGGAGCGAGGGAGGGGGTGTCCCTCGCCTCCCCTCCCCAGGGCCCCCCTAATTCAGCTGCAGGTTCTTTAAACTGGGGTAGAGCCCGGTTGGAGTATCAGGCTTCTCAGCGGGAGGGGGCGGGGGGGGGGGCGGCCTTATCCTTCTCTCCCAGGTTGTGTTCTCTCCAAAGCCTATACAACTCACCAGTTGGTTTTCCATCAATCTGCTCTAAGGGGATTCCCACCTTCCTCAGTTCAATCCACAGCTGTTAGCGAGGAATTTTCTTCACCTCCACTGACATTCCTTTCACCACTGCCACCTGTTTCGATTTCAGGTGTTCCCCAGTCAAATTAAACAAAGTCTGCAACCCCCTTATAATATCCCTTAGGGAATCGTTCATCCAAGTATCGTATCCTTGCATCAAAAGATTCTTCAAGGGGCCTATCCCTTTGCGGAGAGTGCACTCCCCTGCGGTTCCAGTGACTATGACTCGCAGGGGGTCATTGTTTAACTGGTCATACAAAGCTGCCTCCATTAATGCATCCCCACTTAATTGTCGTACCCCCCCCCCCACACACACCAAATCTACCCACTTCGGCTCTCTAGCGTGTCGATCCCTGGACAACTCCCAGGCATCCAATGATTTTAACGCCATCCCCATTAGTTGATAAGAGTAATGTCCCGTCACCCTGGGATCTACCAGTGAAGAGGCCTGGGCTGACTTGTACCACTCCCCTGGGAAGATTTTTGCCATCACTGCTATTGATTCTCTAAGACTGAAAAATGTGTCTAACCCTTAGGACACTACTCTATTAGCCCACATGCCCCAGGTCTCCTTTACTTCTTTTGTTCAGCCTGCCTGCTCAGTCTGGAGGTCTGTCAATTTCCAAGGGACCACCTCCCACTCTTGCCCAGCAGGCCCCCCATCTGGCGCTTGGTGTACTTTGGATTTCATAACTGTACTTACCTCTGACTTCTCCGGCGGAGTTGTCTCCACCTCTGTTGCTAAAGAGGAGGGGGTTGGTTGGTCATTCTGATCCCCGACCAGATCAGTCACCGCCACCTCTCGCCCCTCCTTTGATTCTGGATCCTCTAAGGGCAACAAAATTCCCACCGCTTCCCACAACAAAGAGATGGCGCCTTCTAGCAATGCCGTCTTCCCTGGTTTTCTGCCCGCCTGCCACTGGCATTCCCTCCACCTGAGGTCCCTTACTCTGGAGGGGGACCGTAGATGTACTCTCTTACTAAGTTGGGAGAGACTTGTGGTTTTTCCCCGGCATGTGAACATGTTTACTGCTCCTCTGACACAGCTGGCCAGGCCATTCCAAGGGGGGAGGGGGGGGCGGTCTCTCATGCCCACATTCTCCACCACTTGTTAGGGGTTCCCTCCCTTCCCAAAGGCGGTAGGTGAATAACCTACAAGTCACACACCAGGTAAAACTCAAATGTTGCTCTTTATTGTAAGGAAAATCAACAACACACACACACGGTTAATACTATAACAAGTTTATGAGCTGCAAGCGCGTCGAGCTGAAGGAAAGGCACTCCACACCCTATCCCATGTTATTACCTGATAGGTCTCGGGAACCCCACCCCTGCATCCAGGGTGGTGAGGCTACCTCCTTTATCAGGTCCTTAGCCTTGTCCTCCCTGAAGTAGTTCCACCCTGGACCCGGTGCTTCCACTTTATATACCTTTCCTCCCACCAGTTATCTCCCCTAGAAGGGGGGTTCACTTTTCGCCTTACTGCCTCTTCCGGGATTAAAGCCAAGCCGTTATCTCATTTTGCAAGCTGTTATTTCTAAATAAAAATTGCTATCTTTGCACTCTGCTAGGCCCAGGACTTTCCAGGACCATTGGTGGGCCTAGGGCAGTTCCCTTTTTTTCTTCACTCATCAGCAAACTGCAGCAGATGCATTAGCTCATTACCTAGTAGCTTCCGGGTTCTGCAAAACCGACCCCCCATTCAGGGAGTCAGGTTGGCCTCCTTCCAGAGGCTTCCTCAGGTCAGGCCTCACACATCCCTCCATGTTCACAAGGACTCATCACAGAACAGAACAATCACTTTCCTCTGATCAAGCCTAATATTTAGGTTGCAAATTAACACAATCACAAATAAAGTGAAATGTATTAACTTATTTTGTTTAGATGTAAAATGTTCCCCATGAAATCTGTGAACTGGCACATATTATTTTAGTGAATTCATGTGTAAAATAAAGATGATCCATCCAGTTTTATTGCTCATGTTCATGAAATTATATAAATCAAAAAGCTAGATTTTTAAACTCTAATATCACCTTGTTAAAAAAATACAGGTTTATACATTGCCAGTGCGCCTCAAAGATCTCCCTAAAGGTTTCACTTTCAATACACAATTTAATTTAACAAAAATTAAAAAGTTTAATGAAGCTTTCTATTTAATCATAAAAGAAAAAAAAAACAACCCCCTGTTTAAAACAACAGGAGTGTTTAATCCAATGACTCAATCCACTAGTTTAATATCAATATGAATATGGAAGTACCGTATGCAAGTCTGTGTAAAAGTTCAGGAAAGCACTGTGTGCCCGCCTCTGCTCTATTAGGTGCTCTCGTGCAGCCTTAGCCCGGACCACTGATAGAGCCTGTCCTGGGATTGCAGGTGGACCCCAAAGACTACCCTGGCTAACGTCAGGGGATCCCCTTGACTCGCCTGCCACGACTTTGAATGGTACCTCAGTGGAGGGGTTCCCCTTCGAGGCAGCTTCCAGGGTTGTCACGCCTCCCGGCGGGCACACACAAGGCTCCGACCTTCCCTACACCCCGGCCACTCGCCACCTTGGGTTGCTGGTCTTCGGGCCCCTTTGAGTTCTTGGCTCCACCCGACCTCTTCCCGCGGCCCGCCAGCCATGCGTCAGTGTCTTCAGGTCGTGACTCTGCGTGCAGACTTCAAAGTCCACGGACCTGGGTCCCACTAATCCGAATCCCTAGCGCCCTATTCCAACCACCCTGTGACTTAGTGTGCAATTCCCACCACCGTGATAGCCGAAGCAATCCGGCCAGTGGGCCAGGAGGCCACAGAGGGTGCCCTTAGCCTATGGGCCCCATGGATCCCCCTGTGCCTAGGTACCCAGCCCTGGTTGCTCGCCCCACTCGGGTATTGAGTCCCAGTCGTTTATCCTAGGACTGTAGTGGGGCCCGTCTGCTGCTCGTTCCGTCCCTCCTTGGGGTCTTCTGCCGCCCTCCGCGATGATACCTGATGGGGTTCCCGTTGGCCACACCCGTTACCTCCTCTCCGAGGCTTCACTGCCGGCTTGCAAGTTGACCCCGAGTCGGCTTGCCCGACGCTGCTTTTGCTGCTTCTGTAACCGGCCCCTCTGCCACTGCCGCTGCCAACTCTGCTTCAGATGTTGCTGCTGGAGCCTCTGCCGGCTCCGCCGTCGGCATCGCTGCCGGCTCCGCCGTCGGCTCCTCTGCTAGCGTTGCTGCAGGCTCTGATGTCGGCTCCTCCACCAGCGTTGCTGCCGGCTTTGCTGCAGGCTCTGCTGTTGGCGTCTCTGCTGACTCTGCCGTCGGCTCTGCTGTCGGAGCCTTTCCCGGCTCCACCCCCAGCTTCCCACGCTGCCCGATGCAGCAGCTGAGCCCCTCGGGGTGTGGGCTTCCTCCTCGAGCCTCAGCTCATCTGCCCTCCCGCTGCACCTTCGGGGCAGCTTTTTATTTCTGCTGGGTGGCGTTTCCAGCCCACACTCCCCGGCCCCAGCTGGATATAAGTCGTGGGTGTGGTGGTTTCACAGCACGTGTTCCTTCCTGCTTTTCGGGCTCTGCAGAAGGTAAGTGGGGCTTTCTTTTCACTTTGGCCAGGGGTCCTCCTGTAACCCCAGCTCCCCTGGGACACACTGCTAGCTCTTATTTAATTTCTCCCAGTCCAAAATGAAGAAAACAAGGAACTTAAAAAAAAATCAACTTATCGCTGTCATCTCTTTGCCACTGACAGAAGGCCCATCTTACCAGGGCAGGCACCAGCACCCTCCCACATCATGCTGCTCCAAATAGGACCTCGAGTAAGCTAATTAGATGCCTGTACCACTGCACAAATGCTATTGCATTTCCAGCTCAGGAGGTACCTCCTGTGAAACGGCACAGCTTGTTTGAAGGTACAGCTTCCCAGGATAGCTCATTTACCAAAGACGTGGCGCACAAGGAGTGAATGGCATGAGTAGCAAACTACTGGAATCATGGTGGAAGCCTGCTGCATGGTGGCTCCTTTAATCTTACAGTTTCCCAGGCGCACCCTCCGTCCCCACACTGATTGGCAGAGGAGTCTCACTGTTCACTCCTAATCAGCAGGGAGGCAAAAACCACAGTTTTAATTATGGCAAGGTTTTTGCCTCTCGGCTGATCAGCACCGAGCAACAGGGCTGCTGGGTCAGCCAATCAGCAGCAGGAGGCAAAAACCATGTCATATTTAAAACCATGGTTTTTGCCTCCCCTCCAATCAGGAGTGAGTGGTGAGTGGTACAGCCCCTCTGGCAATCAGGGGTGGGGTGCACAGGGGAAACTGCAAGATTAAAGGAGCTACTATGCAGCACACTTCCACCATGACTTGGGTAGGTCCCTAGGCATGAGGATGTAGGCAGCAGGGAAATCCAAGAGGTATCCTTGCTGACATCCTGCTTTCAGATATAGCTTGTAAGCATATGCTTGCCTGGCTTGGGTTCTGTGGCTTGGCAGAGGCATGGCTTTCACGCTCATAAGCAATTCTATATACTCAAATAATAGTCAAAGACACTATGAAATCAGGGTAAGTGATTCCAAACTTAGCAAAACAAATGGTTCTCAATGGTTCCAGATATCGTCAATACCAATGGTTCTGAACCTTTTCAAACTCAAGACACCCCTCTTGTTAGACTTAAGGCACTCCTTAGAAAATAGTAATTCTTAAGTTTTTCACTCTTTTTTTGACTAGAGAAATAATAGAGCAATTTTTCTGTTGCAAAGAAATCAGAAAGGTCACAGTAGTTCAGAATGTTTTTAACACTACATATTCCTATTTGAAACCTTTGGCTTTATATTGTGTGGCATCCTTGAAAGGATCTCAAGGTACCCCAGGAGGCCATGACACGTGGTAAGAATTACTGGTCAACACATTCTTCTTTTTCCTCTATTACTATGCAAGGAAAGTTAATCTAGGTCAGTGATTCTCAATCCTCAGACCATGGCGAGTCAGCTGCTGGACCAGAAGTGACCATGGACAGACAAACCGCAGCCCCCCAGAGCCGGGCAGAGGCCGTGGCTCTTTCCACAGGGTCCACGGCAGCACAGGGTTTGCACCCCATCTCCCCCCCCGGGGGATGGGGGTATCCTTACCTCTCTTCTAGTCAGGAATTCCAGCTGCAGTTGGCTGCGACTGCAGGGCTGCAGTTTGCCAGCCTACAGCCACTTCCAGGCCACAGTTTGCTGGGCCGTGGCATAAAAACTTTGGGAACCCCTGATCTAGGTTAATTCTAAAGTATAAAACTTCAACCACAGGCTTGCAATACCCCAAGCTATCTCCAAGTTTTATACACACCCAGTGCCTACAAAGCCTGGAGCTTGCAGTCACCTAAACACGAGGTGGACTACAAGTAATACTATTTGTATTCTGGTAACACCTAACATGCTATAGGCACTCTTCATACACCCCAAAGGCCAAACCCCAACCCTAACACCTACCATCTAAGGCTCCAATCTAAGCTAAGGAAGCAGGATCAGAGCCAAGGCAATATACAAAGACTGGCAGAAAGCAGGGCAGGGTGCTTTCTAATGCAGAGTAATAAGTGGTTTAGAAGTACATAACATGTTTATGTTTATGCTATGAATGCTACAACTTGAATAGCCTACTATATAGGATAAAGCAAGCTGCAGTATATGAAAGCTCACGACTCGCTGAACAAGTTTGTTCAGAAAGTACCACCCTGCCCTAGATTCTGCCTCTCTCTCATAGGCATTGATATATTCCAGGATAATATCCCCGACCAAGCTCAGAGGGCGTTTATACACATACTCCAGGAGGCGTGGGGGGGAGTGCTTTAACTAGCGCAGCTCTGAGAGCCGCGCTAAATAAATGCGCCCAGAGCATCACGTGTATCAGTCAGTGTTCCTGTGCTGAAAAATGATGGCAGGGTGCTTTGCATTAAAGCTCATCCAACAAGCTTTAGTTTAAAGCACCCAGGTGCCATTTTTCAGCATGGGGATGCTGATACACGTGACGCTGAGAACTGCTGGAGAGTGGTAATTTCTACACTCCAGCAGTCTCAATTAATCAAGTCTGCTTGGATGCTCTGGAATTACAGCATGTAGGAGCAGGCTCTCTGCACACAAATAGGAGCACAGAGAGCAGAACAGAAGGAAATACAAGAGCTACCATGAGAGAAAGACAAGAGGGTGGTCAGGACACGTAACCACTGAAACGGAGCAGGAAGGCAGATGGCAGTTCACCAGTCACAACAGAAAAGCACAGTGTAAACAAAACTGCATACAGTTTTGCTTCTGAGGTTAATACACTTCAAATAACAAGAAGAATACAAGGCTAACAGATAGATCTGAAAGGCTCTGTCCACATTTGGATTTTGTAAAACCCATTTTCCCTTCCACAGCAAAGATAACAAACAACCGATTTATGCACAGGGCTGACAGAGAGGATGACAGCGCAAGAGCGAGGCTGCAGCTGTGACAGTCCAGAAAGTATGCGAGAGGCAACCGTTTCTTAGGGTGGCATCTTTTATTGAACCAACTTTGGTCCATATAGTTGGTCCAAAGTCAGACAAGCTTTCAAAGACAAGATATTCTTCTTACATTGGAAAGCTTCATCCCAACTACACAGTCGATCCAATAAAAGATATGGCCTGAAGAAATCCTTGCCTCGGAGGGAGAAATGCCATTGCAAACAGTGGCAGAGTACAGGGCAGGCAAGATTAACACACTTGAAATAACATGAAAAAGAAAGGGCCAAGCGAAAGGCTCTGCCCCATTCGATATTGGACAAACGCGCCCTCTCTTCAGCAGCAGCAAAACTCGCTCCCAATCCAGCACGGGGCGGCAGGGGACGAAGCCGGGAAGGGGCAGGAGACGGGGCCGGGGGCCCGCTGTGAAGCTCACCTGATTGACAGAAGAAAGTTGCGCGGAGACGGACGCACCTGCCGAGGCAGGCAGCCGCTGGAGCAGACCCGCGCAGTATGGCACAGGGAGGGGGGAGGGGAGTCTGCGAGCCGGGCTGTGGGGGCCGCGCCCGCCACCCCGGCCTCTCGCCCCGTCTGACCAACCGACTGCCCGCCCGCCCTACCTGGGGGCAGAGGTAATCGGGGCGGCGCCGCGCCTTACCAGCCCGCAGGGCGCTGCTGCCGCTGCCAGCGGGCCGCTCGCTCATCCTCCTGCGGCAGCAGTTGGGCTCTGCTCCGCGCCCCCCCCCACCCTCGGCTCCGTCCTACCGGCCAGCTGCCGACCCGCTGGAACGTCGAGGCGGGACTTCCGACCGCGCCGGCGCATAGCTAGCGCGGCGCTTCCACCACTACGTTGCATACCGGGCACTTCCGGTGCCGCTGGTCTGTCCCCGAAAGGGGCCCCGCTCTGCGTTCCACCGCCTTTTTTCGTTCCCGCCTTCTGTGGGGTTTGCCTGCCTCCCAACGCCGCGATCCTTTTTGTAACTGTACAACCATTCAAACCTTTGTACAATACAATGTACAGGTAATAGGGAAAGTGTTCAAAATGTACACTCATTTTTTGAGGCAGCTCATTGATGCGGTATGTGCAAAACCCAAGTTACCCTCAAGGAGTCTTAATTGACTTACTGAGTTTGCTGTTGGGTTTTTGGTCATAGCCGTGTTGGTCTAAGGCAATGTTCAGCAACCCCCAGTTTGATGTTGAGCATGGCGCGCGAGGCCATTTTGCTCTGCACAACACCACCAGCCTGGGTTCTAGGCAGCTGCTGCCAGCCCTCCTGTAAGCAGACTGGGCTCCGTGGTTGGCAGCAGCTACCCAGAGCCTGGGCTAGTTGCAGCCAGGAGGCTGCAAACACCTGCTCCAGGCTCCAGCATTAGCTCCATACTGGCAGGTGCACAGGCGCCTCAGAGCGGACGGTGGGGGAGCGGCCTGAGGCAGCGCAACCGCGGCCTCTCCCCCACTGCCAGCGCAGAGCTGACGACTGGGCTCTGGAGCCTGGTACAGCTGTTTGTAGCCAGCCTGGGCTCTGGGCAGCAGCAGCGGGCAGGCTGCAAACAGCTGCGCCGAGCTCCACAGCCCCGGCGTCGCCTCCATGCTGGCGGAGACTGCACGTGCACCTCAGTGAACAGCGGGAGGGCTGTGCTGCCTCAGGACCTATCCCTACCGTCCACTCCGAGGTACATGTGTACCCACCACTATGAACCTGATGCCAGAGCCCAAAGCAGTTGTTTGCAGCCTGCGGGCTGTAGCCAGCCCAGGCTCTGGTAGCTGCTGCCAACCACAGAGCCCAGGCTACTTGCAGCATGGTTTACAGCTGAGCCTGCCTGACTCCCACCCACTCCAAGCCCAGCCCCAGCCCAGCCCCGCACCAGGGTGAAGTTGGCATTGCCCCTTGCCAGGAGCACCACACCTTTTGCAGGCTCAGCTGTGTGGGCTGGGTGGGTGGTTGGACTGATGGGCAGGCTCTGGGCCAGGGCCTCGGCCAGCTATGGGGCTCTGGCAGGACCAGGGCATTGTTGGGTCAGACTTTGTCCAGTGGCCGAGGAGCCCAGCTCCATGCACCTCCAAATTTGGTTCTGTGTATTTGTCTGCCTCTGTTTGGTTCTCTGTGTCTGTGCACACACATGTGTCTGGTTCTGGATGTGTGTGTGCGCATGTGTCTGCTCTGGGTGTGGTCTGGTTCTCTGTGTTTGTGCATGTGGTTCTTTGTGTGCATGTCTGGTTCTCTCTGTTCTCCTTTTTCTTTCTCTCTCCTCTTTCTCTTATGTGTCTCTCATTGCAACATGCTCAACAAAAAAGGAATACACAACAGCAAAGGCAACATTTATGATTATTAAATATACTAATATGCAGTGCGCCCTACCATGTACCTGCCCCCCCACCCCTCTCCCACCCTCATTTTGTTTTTCTGGCATGCCGTTGCTCCAGCACCTTCCAAGATAGACATTTGGTTTTTTCGGCACTCTGGCCAAAAAATGTTGCCTACCCCTCGTCTAAGGGCATAGGCAGGCAAGGTTCTTTGGGGAGATGTGATATGTTTTATTAGGCCAACTGAGTAGTTGTAAAAAAGTTCTTGGAAAGCTTTTGGGCACAGTTACCCTTCTTCAGGTATGGGGAGTCTCTGCTGGTTTGAGACTCCAAGAAATTACCTTTCATTTTCAAATCCATGTTCTGTTCCTGCTTTAGCCTGGGACCATGCTCTGTGTCCCAGGTCGAACGGGATGGAGACTACTGGCACCAATGCGAAGGTAAGCAGTAGGAGGCAAGACAGGAGGGAGAGGGGGCAGAGGGCCAATGGGTGCAGGGGGCCGGGCACAGGGGGAGCAGGTAGCAGGGGCAGAATGATGAGGGTAAACTGCTTGACCCCCCTGTTGTCTGCCCCCCCCCCACTGCTCCCCTCACCACCTCCCAAACACCTGCCCTCCACTTCCCGTCCCCCTGTCAGTGCTTTATTCACCGTGTAGTACAGGCAGTCCTCGACTTACAACGTTTCAAGTTACGTTTCTCACTTGCAACGTTTATAAATTGACACCCCGTTTCAACTTTACAATGCCAGTTTCCACTTTACAACACCTGATCTGATGTGACGCCATGACAGCAAACAAGTCGCTGTGTCACCCATCTCCCTGGAGAACATCTGTCCAAACTTCCTTGAACACTTTCTTTAAGAAAGCAGACAAGACTCCAGAAAAACCTGTAGCTAAGACTCCTGAAAAGAATCCAGCCAAGAATCCTTCAAAAAGTCCAACCAAGAGCCCTTCAAAAAGTACAGCAAAGTCACCTCAAATAAGTCCTTCTAAATCAATATGATTGCTATTTACAACAGAAATACATTAATGTAGCTATATTACTCATCTGTAATTGATAGAGTACAAAATTCTGGATTATTTTTGGTGAAAACAGGGTACGGGGCCTTGGTTCAGGAACCAATCCCCCATTCATAACATTGTTTCCTATGGGAAAAAATCGATTCCGAGTTACAACGTTTCAACTTAAGACACCGTTTTCAGGAACCAATTGTGTCGTAAGTCCGAGGACTGCCTGTAATTAAATTCTGTGCATGAAAAAAAGATTTAAAAAAAGTGTAAATGTTCCGTGGATAGAATCTTAATTAATGGGGCATTATTCTAAATTCAGAGTTGTCTTGCATTCAGGTAAATACAGTAAATATTGTTTCTCTGTTCTGATCTGCTTTCCCTCCTCCTCAAAATTTAGGTATCTGGTCACAGTATAATCATCTTTTAAAAAATTAAGCAAACAGGGAAATTAATATTTCTGCTTTCTCTGTTATCCATTATGTGTTCTCTCTTACTTTTTAGTAATGGACCTCTACTGTCTGTTTTTTTCCTCTTAAAATACATTTATAGAATCCTTTCATGTTACATTTTATGTCCCTTGCTAACAAACTCTTTCTAGGCCTTAGTCTATCTACTTTTTTCTCTTTGCATATGTACTAATATGTCTTGATCATGTACCCCCATTTTCCTTTTTGTATTTTTCCCTGTTGGTCATTAAGGAGCTATCAAGGCAGAGAGAAAATCGTGTCAAGTGCTAATTTCTATACTGTTCGTGTCTATGAAGTTCAAACCTCTAAGGCTTTAATCCTTTCTACTTTCCGATGTAGATAAACAGAGTCTTCAAGATGGAACTGAAGCTCCAAGACACCCAGACACTCCAAGACACCCATGGGCGGGGGTGCTATATATAAAACAGCAGCAAAGGTTTGTTCCTTTGTCCCAATTCAAAATTTATCTATACCTTTCCTCCTGTGTTATCTGGTAACCGGACATTTGATTCAGCTGAAGACTAGTAGTGGTGTCTCTTCCTAGTTTGTGATGCCTTTTAATATTTTTTGGAAGAAATATCTATTAATAGAAATATTAACAACAACAACTATGTTAGTAATGTAAATATATTCCATAGAGAGAAGTAGCAGAAGCAGATAATATTTTCTATTGGCCTGTGTAACCGTTGCGCATCCCGGGGCCAGTCTAAACATAGACCCACCTACTGGTCTTAGGGCCAGCCACCCATCTTCTCTTCTGCCACACCTTGATGTTACTAATTATCCGATGTTCATCAGGTGGGAGGCTACCCATTTATCTGCCCTGATGACAAGGGCCTATGTATACAACTTCAACTTTCCCTTATCATGTCCCATGCCTTGCAGATGTTTACTCAAGCTAGCTAGCACTGGGTTCTCTCTTGACACAAACACACACACACTGGGCTCCAACCCCACACACACTCTTGGGGCTCCTAGCCCACACACTCTTGGGGCTCCAGACCCACCTTTAGGATCAGGGCTCTAAGCCCTGTCCCCAAGCCCTCCCAGGGCTATCCTCTTATCCCTGGCCCCGGGAGCTTCCTTATTAGCTCCCCAAGGCTCAGGACCCCACCCCACTGGAGCTTCAGGCTGGGTCCTATATGCAGCCTCAGACCTCCACCAAGAATCTGGGTGCTGCCACAGATCCTTCCACTGACCTGGGCCCTGCCTCAGTGCTCTTGGCGATTCTGGGCTCTCCCTGCTTGATCTCACCCACCAGGGATGTGAGGCTGGTGTGATGGGCAAGGAAGCCATCACCCTAAAGTGGAGCAGTCACGTACTCAGGGAGTTCAAAAGTTCAGAGTTCAAAAGTTCAAGAATAGCTTATTGCATTGCAGTTTTGCCAACCAAAAATCATTCCTATCCTAGAATTCCCTCACTTCTCTTTTGACAATTAAGATTTTTCTTTTCCATGACCAACATCCAAAAGTTGAAAGAGTTTTACCCCACCCCTACTTTTTGTAACCGCCGCTTGTGGAAAAGTACCAGAGTTGGTGGAAAATGCGCAGATGTGGGTTTGGTGTTACCTTATACGGAAATGTTGTTTACTGCTGATGCCTTGCCTTTTTTTAAAAGAGTATAAAAGAACGCCTTTTAGTCGGGGCCATTTTGCCTCCTTGTTGGCTTACGGTCTTTGCTCGAGCAAATAAACTGCAGGAAGCCTTTACCCGTGTTGCCTGGTTCCTTTGCGGCTAGACTTCGAACTTCAGGGAGTTTTCTCCCATGACAATTTGGTGACCCAGATGGGACCCATCTAGCTTGGAGCCTTTGGAGACCTCCACCCCCCCCCGACACCCCAGCATGTACCAGGTGAGTTCACCTACTTGGGTCAGTCTCGGGAGGTGGACGGTCCCCTTGGGACCAATAAGGAGGGATCCTCAAATCGGGTAAAGGGATTGTACCGGCATGTACCTCAGGTCAGTACATTTCTGGTTATTCCTCTAGAGGATTCTGGTAGCAGTCCAAGGGTATCCGTCTGCCTCTTAAAAGCTGATAGAGCGGCAGCCTGGCCGAAAGGCGAAAGACACGGATATGAGGTAGTGGCAAAGGGGGGAGTGGGATGCCTTTGCGCAGTGGCCGCAGCTGCAACAATAGTTGAGAAAGCCCAGGAATTAGTCCTCGGATACCCCCTTATCCTAAAGGCCCCACACGCGGTGGCCTTTCCTCCAGAAAAATACTCAACATTTTTCTCATCAAAGAATGAACAAATACGAAACCACACTCTTAATGTCCACAAACCTGGTCATAGAAAGATGCAATACCCTGATCTGGCCACCCTATTACCCCTACCCAACGACGGTGAACCAGACTCCCACAATTGCCTTCAAGTTGCAGCATTTTCAGACAAACCCAAGGCGGATCTCAGTGACTTACCCTTAGACAACCCTGACTTAATTTTTTATGTAGATGGCTCTTCAAAAATAGTTAACGGGGTTAGAAAAACGGGTTATGCGGTGGTAACTCCATTTGAAGTACTTGAAGCTGAACCACTGCCTGGGCAGTTGAGCGCGCAGGCGGCCGAACTTACTGCCCTTACACAAGCTTGTCAATTAGCATCAGGCCACTCTGTAAATATTTGGACTGATTCTAAGTACGCCTTCGGAATCTGTCATGCCACTGGACAATTGTGGAAACAAAGAGGATTTATGACAGCCTCTGGAACTAAAATAGCAAATGCGAAACAAGTCCATGATCTCCTACACGCTATAATGTCACCAAAGGCCATAGTTGTAATGCATTGCCCAGCCTACACCAAAAAGGGAGATCAAGTCTCAAAAGGCAATGCCCTGGCCGATGCAGCGGCTCAGGCAGCGGCCCTGCAGCCACTATCCGCCCTAGCCTTCCAAACTCAAATTCCTCAGTCAAAGGCATATTTGGGAGTATCGCTAAAGCCAAAAATGTACAAGTCTGCACCGCCTTTAGAACAACAAAGATGGAAAGCGGCTGGAGCCACCTGTGAGGAAGATGGAATATGGCGATTGCCGGACAGAAGAATAGTGCTACCTAAAGTAGCCCTTAGACCTTATCTACAACTACATCAAGGCGAACATTTAGGTTGCGAAAAACTTGCCGCTATCACTAATAGGCTGTGCTATGCACCCGGAGTTTACCAGGAAGCAAAAAGGCTTTTAGAACACTGCAGTATATGCAAAACGTTTAATATCAAAGAGGAAAAATCAGGACCCCCTGGAGCCTGCCCCTGGGCTTATACTCCCTTTGAAAGACTACAAATAGATTTTGCTGATATGCCTGAAGACAATGGATACAAAAACCTCCTAGTAATCGTTGACCAACTCACGGGGTGGGTAGAAGCCTTCCCCACCAGAAGAGCCACAGCACAACAAGTAGTAAAAATACTTCTTAACGAAATTGTACCCAGGTTTGGTCCACCACGTACACTGAATGTGATCAAGGATCACATTTTACAGCTGACAAACAGAACACTGGCCAGCTGCCTAGGAATAGAATGGAAATTCCATACCCCTTGGCACCCAGAAAGCTCAGGACAAGTAGAGAGAATGAATCAGACCCTAAAACAAAAAATTGGAAAACTTTGTGCTGAAAGTGGGTTAAAATGGACCAAGGCTCTTCCATTAACTCTTATGTCCATCCGAACCACCCCAAGGGGAAAACTAAAGCTCAGCCCTTACAAGCTGTTGTTTGGACACCCTGTTCCCCAACATTCCCCCTTATTACCGGCTCACACCTCCTCTCTTTTAGGCGATGAAGAACTCACCTCTTATATTTTATCTCTACAGTCTCAGTTAAAATCTCTCCATAGGTATGCTGCTCTGAGCCAACCCTTACCTGCCGATGTTCCAGCACATTGCATCCAGCCTGGAGACTGGGTGTATGTAAAGACTTGGAAACAATCTCCCCTTGAACCTAGGTGGCAAGGACCATATCAAGTCCTCCTCACCTCCCACACCGCTGTAAAGGTAGCAGAAAAAGACAACTGGATTCATTATACTCGTACAAAGAAGAGAGAAGTTTCACCAGAGCTCAGGATCGGCTCCAACGCAAGCTTCCCTGACCCAGAAAAGGGAAAGCCAGAAGAAGACGATGGCGGACTTCGCGGGAGCACCGCATGCCTACCTGACCATGACAAGGGTAGGCCAGAAACAGATGAAAATATAAAAACAAACACCTCCTGGACCTGCAGCCCATTAGATAATATAAAACTCAAACTAACCAAAATCAACTAATGAACTGTCACCCTTTTGGGATCTTGTCCAGTCCAAAGAACACCGAACTCCAAGTACAGCATCCTTTAGACACTTTCAGACCAGCCAGAACTGAACACTTTGGGACTGTAATGTGCCCCAAAAGAGCAGTTACTGGAGCTGCAGGGTTGCTCATACTGTTTGTGCTGATTTTTGTTATAGTATTGCTTTTATAACTATGTTATTTCTAATCTTTCTCTTTGCCGGGGGAATGGGTCCTTTACCAGGGTCGGCTATGGCTGCCAGTTGCTGCAGATGTGCTACTCCCGGCACCCGCGGTTTCCCTGCCTGGATAAGCGATTCAGTTGAACCCTCTGAAATAGACAGTAAGGTCAACGTTGCTCGCTGGTATAGTCCCTCACGTTGCTGTGGTGCAGCAGAAGTCCGAGTATTTAGTTCTGGAGTAAAATATTGTGTAAAGCCTAGCCACCTAATTTACAAACAGTTCACAGAGTCTCCGCAGGCTAAGGCTACTCTTAAACATATTGCTGCCCTTATCTCTGATAACAACATGTACCTCCAATACGTTGAGAGAGCTGCTGAAGCGGAAAAACCAAAGTAACTGTTGGGTGTACAGCCATCTCCTTCTCCACACCCAAGGGGGAATTCCCATGACTCCTGTTCCCTTGGGCCCAATCGAGTCATTTTTAAATCCCTCTAGCCAAACTTGGAACCAGGATCAACAGGAATACCTCTTAGTAAGGCCTGTTGTTGGAGATTGGTGTTTTTATATAAACTGCTCAGTACCAAACTGTATTAACTTGGGCACCAGCAAATATTACCATTATTTTACTAGTTTGACTGGAGGAGACTGGCATAATAATAATACAGCAACGCCTACTTTTTGCAGCTCATATAATAATTTCTATAGTGCTACAAATCTAACCAATGGCAAAAACCCTATATGTAACCCCAATCCCTCTACTCCCCAGCTGTGGTACTGTGCATACAGTGACTCCACTCTAGGTCAGTGCTTTGTCAATGGCACCTTTAACCCTTCCTAAACAAAAAAGGGGGCTCGAGGAGTATTGAGTTTGGGAACGGGCAACCTTCCATTTCCTGAATCATTCTCAAATCATGCTGCCTTCATAGGGCAATATTGGATCTGCGGTTCTCGCACTTACCATATAATTCCTGCAAATGGAAAAGACATCTGCTACCCAGCAATGCTAAAGCCCTCTACCTCCTTTTTGGCATGCCTTCCCCAAGGAAGGTGGCGAAATAAAAGAGACTTACAAGAAAGCCGAGATATGCTGGAAAGTTATGGAAAAAATCCCCTTACCGTAGGAAAATTAATTGGATGTTCCCTAGCTGGTATACTCCCTGGAGTAGGTACTTCATGTCTTGGACGGTACACCTTACATCTCCAAGCTGTTATAGAGATAATGGCCCACGAACTCAGTGAAGGCCACCGACAACTTTCAAGCACTGTCACTGCTTTAGCCACCACCCAGGAAGAGCTTCAACAAATGGTAATTCAAAACCGTATAGCCCTTGATTTCCTCCTCGCTGCCCAAGGAGGTACATGTGCAGTTATTGGACAAGAATGCTGTCTGGGTTAACAGTTCCTTTACTATAGTACAAACTCATCTCAACGACGCTGCTGTCCACATCCAAAGAGCTGAGGACATAGCAAAAATCCCCAAGGATACATCCCTCAGTTGGTTAGATAGTTGGTTCCCTTCTCTTACTGGATGGCTAAGAACCTTTGTGCTAAGCATTGTTGGAGTTATTATAGTTATAGTTTGTCTGTTACGTTGTTTTCAATGCTTGTGTTCTTTAGGGCAACAGCTTATGCAAAAGCAAGTAAAAATGTATGGTCAGTTCGTACAAATATCCAGCAACAACAACCATGGAGATCTAACCCCACTAGAACTTAACTACCTAAATGAATGTTCCAAAACTTCCTCTGGAAGCTTGGAACAAAGTGGGAAACTGTGATGGGCAAGGAAGCCATCACCCTAAAGTGCAGCAGTCACGTACTCAGGGAGTTCAAAAGTTCAGAGTTCAAAAGTTCAAGAATAGCTTATTGCATTGCAGTTTTTGCTGACCTACTTTTTGTAACCGCCGCTTGTGGAAGAGTACCAGAGTTGGTGGAAAATGCGCAGATGTGGGTTTGGTGTTACCTTATATGGAAATGTTGTTTATCGCTGATGCCTTGCCTTTTTTTAAAGAGTATAAAAGAATGCCCCGCCTTTTAGTTGGGGCCATTTTGCCTCCTTGTTGGCTTATGGTCTTTGCTCGAGCAAATAAACTGCAGGAAGCCTTTACCCGTGTGTCATGGCGGGGTCCTTCAGGAGGGCCGTGATCTCCTTACGGCCCCCTCACCATGCCAAGTTGGCCCAAGGGCACCCTCAAATTCTCGCGCACCACGTCTTTGATGGTTAGATAAAGTTGGGAGGCTGCCTTACGGCTCCCTGGGCACGGTTAGCTGGGACCTCTGTTCCCATGTGTTTCCGGACCCCCTGGGGTCTCCCAGTATGATGGGTGCTCCCCATGCACCCTAGCCTTATGGGCTACGCGTGGCTCCTACCAACCCCTAATACCACTCCCCAAGCCTCGCTGATGGGATAGACGCTGGTATGTCTCTCTATATATGTACTGCCCATCTCTCGGGCCTCCTGTACGTACTCTCGCCTGCTCTCTGGGGCCTCCCCTGCTGCACTGCCCTCTCTTGGGCTCTCTGAGCCCACTCGGGGCCTCCCTGTAATGTTGCCCCTTTCTGGGGCCTTCTCTATGGTGTCGCCCCCTGTCTGGGGCCTTTACAATAGTGCCCCCTCCTGGGGCTTTTCCTACAATGTCGCCTGAACCTGGGCTTCTAAAATACAGCCCCCCCCCCCCCCGTCTGGGGCTCTCTGCGCCCACTCTGGGGACTTCTCGGTAACACCCCGACTCTCAGGCCCACCGTGCTGCTGCCCTCTTCCCCCAGGGCTCACCGTGCCACTACCCCCTCTCGCTGGGGCAACCGCAGCACTCTACCCTGCTCCAGGGTTTATTGCAGCACTAGCCCTTCTTCAGAGGCTCACCGCGCCCGCACTGGGCTTCCTAATAATATTGCCCCCTCTCTGGGGCTTGCTGTGCCCGTCCTGGGCTTCCTAATAACACTGCCCCCTCTCTGGGGCTCGTCGTGCCCGCGCTGGGGCTTCTCAAAGCTGCCTCTCTCTGGGGCTGGGGTCTACGCCCCGCAAGCTGCGCCCTCACTGGCGCTATGCCTTCACTGGCACCGGGGTTCCCATACCACTGGGGTTCCCCCTGAGAATACTGCGCCCTCACTGGTGCTAGGGCCCCACCCCCTGTGGACCCCTATGAGGCCTCCTCCAACCCCTATAGCCTCACCCAAACCACCGGTGTAACATCAAAGCCGAACATAAACTCGAGCCTCCTGGCTATAACTCAAACATAAAGCCTCCTGGCAGAACCATGGTGCTCAAACCTCTCCGAGCTGCCATCCTTCACCCAGCTAGAGCGGTTCCTGTGATTCTCGCCTCCTAGCTCCAGGAGCTCCTGACCCTCTGGCTGCTGGCAGGGAACTACCAGCCTGGCCTCAGCCCTGGGCTTTATAAGGGCCAGGCCCTGCCTCCTACAGGCCAGCTGACTCTCCTTAGTTTCCCCGGCAAGTTGCTTAGTTGCTGTGCTCGTTAATGTCCTGCCAGGGCTCTCTCCCTGGCAGTTTCTCCTCTCTAGGAGCAGAGCACTGAGGTGTCCTGCGACACCGTGTTGCCTGGTTTCTTTGCGGCTAGACAACGAACTTCAGGGAGTTTTCTCCCACGACACTGGGGTTAGAAGGCGCCCCATACTCACCTTTCACCAGGGCGGTAACTGGCCTAGCATTTCTGGGGGACTGTCCCACCACAGACAATCCCACCAGGTGACCCATCCCTAGCACGCTGCAGTTTCCAGCCATGCCCAGGACCATGGGGCCTCCTCCTTCCCCATAACCCCAGCTCTTACCACCTGTGGTATATGGAATGTACCTTTAAGGGACCAGCAGTGGTATAGTCCAGTCTTTCCCCCCATGCCCTGTGGTTACAGGTTGGTTGGTGTTGTTCTCCCTGCAAGCTGTGAGCGTGTGTTCTTGAATCCTGTTTCCCAATAAAGATAAAGCTGTTTATCACCCCACTGGTCTCTGCTAAATGCTGACTTGAGGACAGAACCCCGGGGCCATGGAAGTCTGAGTGAATACCTCATCCCTGCAACCCAAGGGCCTAGAGTAAATATTATACAGTGTCAGAAGTGACCTGTCTCTCAGTGGAGTCACCAGCAACCTGATTAAGGGGGTTACAGATTTCACCCTCAACTAAAAATAAATAAAAAAAAATGGAGCATTTCAAACCTCTACCAGCATTATCCTTTACTGGAAATCTTGGGGAGAATTGGAGGAGATGAGACCAGAAGCTTTGATTATATCTCGCAGTCACAAAGACCAAGGAAGAGGCAGAGGATTATAAAATTTCAGTCATGCTTCACTGCACTGGGGATAAAGCCCTAGAAATTTACAGTAACGTGCAAATTGTTTGGAGACCCTAATAACAAAACCCTTACAGAGGTGTTTGCAGCATTCAAGAACTACTGTGAACCCAGAAAATACCCTGTTTTTGAAAGCTGTCAGTTCTGACAACTTAGATACATTGAGGCTGCAGGCATAGATCATTTTGTTACAGAGCTCAGAAATAAAGCACAGCCAGGGCTGTCCCGGGGCAGGGGGAGCAAATCAGGGTGACTGTCCCAACCCCTGTGCTTTGGGGGTCCCTGCTGTCAGTGCTGCATAAGCAACACCATGGCCACCGCGCACAGCCACTGCTGGCTCTTGTGCTGCCGCTAGCTCTGGCCTCTTGCTAGCCTCCTCCCCACTTCTGCTAGCTCCAGCCGCTCACCCTCCCTACCCTCGCCCTGCACACCTCTAGGGATGGCTCTGAGCACAGCATTGTGAACCTGGACCTGCTGAGGATGTTATGTTGAAGGACAAAATTGTTTTCAGCATAAATGATAGCAAACTCAAGGAAAGGCTTCTGGAGAACCCGTCCCTCACCCTGGCACAGGCTGTGGATATCTGCAGGGCAAAGGCTCTCACTAGTGCCCAGGCTCATGTTATGTCTGCAGAAGCAAACCTGCATGCAGTTGAACAAAAGCAAAACTGCCACAGCACTTTGCAAAAGCAAAACAAACCCCCAATAAAGTTTGCTCCACAGGGGGCCATCAAGCTGCAAAAGGCAAAGTTTGCATAAGGTGTGGAAAAACACGCAAGCCTAGATCCTGCCCGCAAGCCTAGATCCTGCCCACTTTTGGGGAAACTTGTTACAAATGCTCTGGAGTGAACCACTTTGCAAAAATTTGCAAATCAAAGGGAGAGGCTCCAAAATCTGAAAAAAGAGTCAGTACCCTATATATGGGCACAATGTCAGCAAAGCAGAACTCACAGACCTTTGATAACCTGAATGCCTGGTATAGCAAAATTATGACTGCTGACTTGCCAGTCTATTTCAGGATACTGGAGTGGAAACAAATACTATTCCAGTAAATGTAGCAAAGGCCCTGCAAGGCAAAGTATGCAAGACTCCAGCTCATGTTACATTGGTTGCATTTTGCGATGCACACATGAAACCAAAAGGTGCAATCATTGCACACTGCAAATCTGGTGCTAATTAATCCAATTAAACTTTTTATGCAACAGACTATAGTGACCTACCAATACCTGTTAGGGTGGCATGCACCACCTTAGACCTTATCAAAAGAGTCCATGAAATGGCCCTGACAGTACTTACAACCAAGACGGAACTTCTCAAACTATATCCGGATGTTTTTGAAGGTTTGGGCCAATTTCCCTGTACGCACCATATCTATGTCAACCCAGTGGTACCACCAGTTGTGCATGGGTGTAGAAAAATTCCCTATGCAATCTTAGGCAAGTTGAAGACCACTCTTGAAACACTGAGAGCTATGGGAGTCATTACGAAGGTGACTAAGCCCACACCCTGGGTCAATAGCCTTGTGATCATCAAGGATCCGGGTTTTCCATTTCCCATGGAAAAACAGAGAAAACTGCAGATTTCATGGTTTTATCAAACAAAATGCAGATTTTCTCTTTTAGCAGAGAAACCCATGAATTTCCTGTGTTTGCAAAGAGCTCTTCAGGCTGGTAGAGTTCCAGCCTGCAAGAGCGATTTGCAAAAAGGGCAGGAAAGTTGGAGGGGCAGGGGGAGGGGGAAGGGCGGGTCCTGTGGCTTTTAGTCAGTCACAAGGCCTAGGTCAGGCTCACTTTCCTCCTGCAGCCTGTGAAGTGATAAGCGGGGCTTACAGGGGGCTGGGGGGGGTTGTGAGGCAGCGCTGGGATGAAAGCTAGCTGGGGGCTGAGGGAGCGAGGAGGTATTAGGGAAATACGGAGTCCCCACCTGGCATCTCCATGTGTGGCTTCCCTTAAGGGCTGCTAACGCCGCTTTCGTTTCATGTGCCTCCAGCCGGGCACTCCAGCCGCGAGCGGGGAGGTGTTGGGAAAATACATGGAGTGCCTGGCTGGCTCCACATCTCCCTGCTCGACGCCAGAGTGCCAAGCCAGGGGCACGTGAAACCAAAGCGGCTCTAGCAGCCCTTAAGGGAAGCTGTGCATGGAGGTGCCGGCCGGGAGTGGGGAGATATGGAGCCATCTGGGCACTCTGTGTTGTTCGCTCCCAGGGGGCAAGGGGGACCTGCACCCCCAGATCTGTGTGGGGGCAGGCTGCGGGCTTGAGCTCCTGCCCTGCTTCCCTCCCGTGGGGCTGCTGCAGACCTGCAGATGTGACCCAGCATGGCTAGGAACATCAGGGCCATGCCGGGATCTCCTTGCCCCCCCAGCTGCCCTGGCAACACACCTCCTGCGCCTGCTGCCACTTTGAGTGGCAGAGCCCCGTGCCACTTCCCTCAGTGCAGCCCCAGGCGCAGGAGATGCGTCGCCGGGGCAGTACAGAGCGAGCAGATGCTAGGAAATCTCCGCATAGCTCCTCTGTCCCCGGCCATGCTGGGTCTCAGGGAGGGGAGCAGAGTGGCAATCTGCTGCCAGCAGGGCTATGGGGGGCCTTTAATGTCAATCTGCTGCCCTGCTCCCCATGGGGCCAGAGGTTGACACTGTATACCCTGACTTCCAAAAAGCTTTTGATCTGGTATCCCACAATGTTCTCATGAGAAAATTGGAAGATTGTAGGCTTAACTGCGAGACAGTTAGGTGGATAGGAAGCTGGCTACGGGGTAGGACCCAGGGAGTTCTACCAAACGGATGTGTCATCTTGGCAAGAAGTGGCCAGTGGTGTCCCTCAGGTGTCGGTGCTTGGTCCAGTGCTTTTTAACATCTTTATTAACGATTTGGATGTGGGGGTGAAGAACTCACTGGCCAAGTTCATGGACGACACCAAATTATGGAGAAGCGTGGTCACGCTTGAAGATAGGCTGCAGATACAGGCAGACCTAGGCAGGTTGACAAGTTGGGCATATGGAAACCAGATGAGGTTTAACACTGAGAAATGTTAAGTGCTCCATCTGGGGATGAACAATTCCCTGCACACCTACAGGCTTGGCGATGCCAATCTGACGAGCACTATGAAGGAAAGAGACCTGGGGGTAATAATGGACCACAGTATGAACAGGAGCTGGCAGTGCAATGCTGTAGCCAGCAGGGCAAGTAATATTCTGGTGTGCATGAATCAATGCATCTCCAGCAAAACCAAGGAAGTGATTTTTCTGTTTTACTAGGCATTGGGGAGACTGCAGCTGGAGTACTGTGCCACACTTCAAAAAGGACGTGGAAAAGCTCGAGAGAGTCCAGAGAAGGGCCACCTGTATGATCAGAAACTTGCACAGCAAGCCATGGAAGGCAAGGCTGAGGGAACTGGGACTCTTCAGCCTGGAAAAGAAAAGGCTGAGAGGGGACTTGGTAGCAGCTTACTGCTACATCAGGGGCATACATCAAGGGCTCGGTGAACAACTGTTCATCAGGGCACCATTGGGGAAAACCAGGGGCAATGGTCACAAACGCCTGAAAGACCATTTCAGGCTCAACATTAGAAAAAATTTCTTCACAGCCAGGGTGTCCAGACTGTGGAATAAGCTCCTTCCAGAGAAAGGAGATCTTCAAAAGGAGATCTTAGAGGAGACTGGATGGTCACCTTGGTGGGGTCACTTGACCCCAGTTGTCTTTCCTGCTTGGTGCAGGGGGACTGGACCCGATGCTCTTCTGAGGTCTCTTCCAGCCTACATTCTATAAATCTGTATATAAAGAGCTTAGTCCATCTGTCAGTGTGTCTGTCTACCTGTCCGTAACACTCTTTGGGTGGGTCATGGCTCCAGCCAGTGCTGTGACATAAATGCCCATAAAGAATAATGGACGGGGTGTGGCTCTAGCAAAGCAGGCCAGGTGGACATGGTGGGAGGAGAGGTGGCCCAGGACTGGAGCAGCAGAAGCAGCATGGGAGTGTGGAGAAGCACAGTGCTGGATTCGGAGCAGGTGAGTGGGGGGGCATGGCACACAGCTGGGTGCAGAGTGGCTTGCAGCACGGGATGGTGGAGCAGTAGTGCCTGCTGCCTGCAAGCTTCCTCCCCTTGCTCCTGGAAAGCAGCAGTGGTGTGGGGTGGTGGGTGGAACCTATGGGCAATGTGCTAGTTTTATATAAACTAGCAAATATATATAAAATACAGTATTGAGAGGGGGAGAGAGAGTTTTATATATATATAGAGAGAGAGAGAGAGAGAGAGAATTATAAGTAAGCTGTTTAAACACACGTATACATACACACACATACACGAGCACACATGCAAATATACATGCGGACACAAGTATACATATGCGGACACAAGTATACATACACACCCACACACATGCACACAAGTAGACACACACGCAAGTAAGTATAGGTACACACACACACACAAATAATCGGTGCATAAACCGGTTAAATTCAACCCCTACAGCACAATCCCGGGGTACTTGGCCCCACCCCGCGCTGCACATGGAGCAGACGCTCGGAGCCACGGGAAACTGACGGACGCCGCGCACAGAGGCACCTCGGGGCGGACAGCGCCCGGGCCCAGGCTCTCCCGCCGCTGTGCACTGACACGTGCAGAGCGACGCACAGAGGCCAGCGCCCCGCAGTCCCCTGGCGCAGGGCCCCCCGCCCGCAGGTGTGCAAAGAAGATCACAGATGGGCGCGGCAAGCACTGCTCGAACTGAGGCGCCCCGCCCCGCGCGATGCGGCCACGTGATCATTGCTAAGCGTTACCAGGGAGAAGCCACAACCAGGGCACGACTCCTTTCGTAGTGCAACGCTAACGTGATGGTTTCGCCTGGTTCGCCTTAGCCAATAGGAGTAGGAGCTGGGATGCGCTACCCAATGGCAGGGCGGGGGCGGACCCGGAGCAGGGCTGTGGTGTTCGGTTGAGCGGAGATAGCGGCTCAAGCTGCGGTAAGCGGCCGCCGAAGCGGCGTGAGAGGTGCGGGGGAGGGGGCACGGCAGGGGCGTGGCGGGGGGCCCTCGCCCCGTTTCCTCTCCTGCTGGGGTGGGGGCAGGGTCACCGGGGGTCCCGGTCGGCGCCAGCACCCGCCTGCCCCCGTGCCGCTGCTCGCGCCGGCCCCGCGGCCCGGCCCCGCTCTGGGACGCTCCTCAAAGGGTTCCGGGCGCTGGGTCCCCCGAGCTGAGAGGGAGCGGGTGGTTATGAGCCCTGCGGGCGGGCGGAGGAGCGGCTGAGGGACCTGGGCTCATTGAGTCTGGAGGAGACCTAGGAAGCATAATAGCAGCCTTCAGCTCCCTGGAGCGGGTAACAGAGAGGACGTTCTCAGTGGTGGCGGATGACACAGTGAAGAGCAATGGGCTCAAGTTGCAGCAAGGGAGGTTTAGGTTAGGTATTAGGGAGAATTTTCTCATTACAGGGTAGTAAAACACTGGATCAGGTTACCCAGAGAGGTGGTAGATGCTCCATCTTTGGAGGTTTTTAAGACCCAGCTAGACAAAGCGTTGTCTGGGGTGATCTAGTTGAGGCTGGTTCTGTGTTGAGCAGGGGGTTGGACTAGATGCCCCTCCCGAGGTCCCCTACAACTGGAGCTGTCTGCCATTCTTTCCTACCAGTGCTGCGGGTGCATTGGGACTAGCAGCCCAATACAGGTTAGCTCTCCTCATGTTTCAGCTCCTGACAATTGGTGCATTAGGAGCTTTGAAACTACAGGGAGGCAGTCCTGCTTCACAGCTGCTGGCCTCACCAAGGCATCCACCAATTGTTTGACAGCTGCTTTACCTCCCACTATATGTAGTGCAGCTGCCTGGAGTACAGCAAAGTTACAGAGCAGTCAAGTACAAGTGAAGGTGCTGCTGGTTGGGCCCATGTGTCTGCTTTGTAACTGTTTAAGTGGATGAAAGAGACCAGAAGCCAACCTAATTCTGCCGTGAGCTGAGTGGGTCCTGTCAGTTTCCAGACAGCTGCTAGAGCATGAGGCTCTGAAAAACCAGGTGAAGAGCCTTAAAGAGGTGCAAAAATCTTAAGGAAGTGTGTTTATGTCATTAAGGAGCATGCTTTACAGTCACCATAGGTTACTACCTTCCCAGAAAGAATGCTTTTAAATGGCATATGCTGTACCCCAGTGGTAAGCCTGCTTGATGCACATAGGGAGTGTGGGCATGAGCACACACAGAAACTGCTAACCCCTTCCTCTTATTAGAGGGGGTCACTAATTGGCATCAACAGTTTCCAGATATTTAAAAGTAAACACAGGTTTCTGTTGGTGCACAGTTAGGGATAGGAGTTGGAGGTTAAAAGTTAATCATAAGTGTTCACAGGGCAGGGTGCACCAAGAAAAGCAGATCAGCTAGTGCCCATTTGCCTTTGAATAAGTCCAAGGAGCCAATGGATGCCAGTGGTAGGCAAACTTTTCCAGCTACAGGCTTGAATGATCCATCTTGGATCAGACGGAGGGTGCCAGGACCCACCCACAGCCATGGTATGGGGAGAATGCCCACAGAGTAATGCCACCAAACCCTGGATCCAATGGTTCATGGGCTGTAGGTTGCCAACCTCTGCTGTATACCTTTTAGGATGCAATGAGTCCTGTTAGACTGGACATAAAACTTGAGTTCAGGTGACTTCACCTGAGTTCTGTTCTTAACCTTCCTTGGGTAAGTTATCTGGTATATTGCTATTCCGTCTTTAAGAATTAGTCTAATCATACTTGATATAGCAACCACTTTGATTGCTAGTGATAAGTGTTGAGTACTGCTTTGCTTAACATGGCTATTAGTGCACTGTTTTGGGGTTGGGGTTTTTTTAGCTCTTTGTATAGAAAATCATTAATATAAAAATTTAGGTAACTTTGTTAAAGTATTAGGATGCCATTGTTAAAGTACAGATTTTTGTGTTATCAGAACAGATGCCTAGAACTGGAAGTAACTTAATGAGTTATTGATTAAAAATACATCTTCCCTTTCCTCCTTCCTATTTCACAGCCATTTCATAAATTGAATTTTATCTAGCATAGTGGGGGTAGGGGGGTTTGGTGTTATTACTCCAAGTGGAAGGCTGTTTCAGAACTTGATTCTTCTGATGTTGAGAACCAACCTGCTAACTTCTGACCAGTTTATATACTTTTGTTCTTGGGACAACTTGGTATTTTATCTTCCTCTGATCTGTTTATATAGAGTAATTGTATCCCCTCTCAGCCTTTATTTGGCTAAGCTAAGTAAACAAGTTCTTTTAGTCCCCTCCTGTAAGATGCACTCAGTTCATTTTTCTTTAATGCTGGTGACCAGAATTGTACACAGTATTCAAAAGTAGGTCTCAACAGTGTTTTGTTATAACAAAGTATTAGTAATTAACTATATCTACTGGAGTACCTTGCCCGCTACATGCTGACATTGTATCTGAATCTTAGGCTGAGTACAGACATTCATAAAGCCTGAGGCAGAATTGATCCAAGTTAAGTGGTTTTCTGTAGGCATCATAGTTTAGATCAGTTGTGAACAGAACATGCATTCACCCTTGTGGAGGGTGGAGAGGGCATGCAGGCTGCCTATTTAGACTGGGTTCTGCCCTCTTTAAACCAGCCTGTGGGTGCTGAACCTGTTATGGGTTTAGACCAGTTTCTGATCGCTTACACCAGTAAAAGTGTAATGTCTGTACCTGGCTACAGAGTCATTCTGTTATACATTTATATGTCCAGGTTCATTCTTCTCATTCATTTCTTGCTGATGAGCCTCCAACTTACTCTTGTTAATTCAAACTGTGTGACATTGCACTTTGTACTGTTCAATTTAATTTATATTACATTAGTCCCTGCATGATCCTCAGAATTTTCCCATGTGATATTCTGATTCTGATATCTATTGATGATGCCTATCAGCTTTCTCTTTCTGGCAGATTTTATATTCCAGTCCATTAATGAAAATATTATGCAAGATTATTCCTAAACCTGATTCTTGAGAAACTCCACTAGTAACTTCCCTCTAGACAGACGGTTTCCCTTTCAAGCCTGCTTGTTTTCTTATCATCTAGGAAGAAAGCCTTTCAGTATTCGTACCCATTTTTTCTGTTTTTTGCTAATAATCTCCCCTGTGGTACTATATGAAAAGCTTTATTGAAATTAGAAATAGATTAGATCTACTACACTTATTTTGTTCAGAAAACTCAGTTAGCCTTTCAAAGATGCTGGGTTAGTCTGGCATGGTCTATCTTGGGTAAGTTCCTATTATTATATAGTATCCAATTTTCTGTTTACTTCCATGCCTTTGATTATTCTTCCTGTTAAATTTTGATTTAAAGATGTGTATGTTATTGAGATGAAACTAATGACCCAGGGGTTTCTTATCTCCCTTTTTAAATATAGGTATTAAATCATGATGCCATACCTAACCCAATATATTATTCAACTAAAATCCCTTGCCACAGGACCTGTGTTCATGTTCTTTCCGAATTCTGGGATGGCTACTACCACATTTGCTTGAATACAAGATAAGGTTTATTTCCCCCAATCAACATAGGGAAAAAGCTCCATTTTTTTTACAATTGCATGCAAAGAAACCTCATTAAATACTTTGTCTTTAGTTGAACTGCTGCCAAAAGCAGCATGTGCTCAGTAATGGAAATCAACTATGAAGCTCATTTAAAATACAGCCAATACTGAGCATGACTGTAAAACAAATGGCCCATGTTGAGCAAACATAATGATGGGACTTTTTTTTGTGTGGCCATTTAAAAAGAAAAAAGCGTAGTTGCTCCCCCATGAGGAAACTGAAGGTACTGCAATACAGGGCTAGTGCTGAGAGGGCCAGAGCTAATCCTGGCCCCCTCCCCTTGGTGCTAAACATGCTTAATCTTAGCCAAAAGTCTGAGATGCTGATAGGAACCTTTTTGTGTGTGTGTGGAAAAAGGGGTGTGTTCCCTCCTCCGGAAACTGGCACTGGACCTGGATGTACTGCAATACCAGGTCAGCATTGAGAGGGCCAGAAGCAGCCCTGACACTATCCCTTGGTGCCAAAAGTTTAATTTTATTAGAAAATGTTAAATTTCAAATGGCAAAGTTCAAAGCACAAAGAAATACAGAAAGATCCTAGTGGGATCTACTTAGTAGAGGATGGTGGTAGGGGTGGGAATGCAACTAAGTTATATATGAATAGGGACCTACTGAATTTGTGGTGCAAGTGAGGTACACACTGGCTCCTTTAATCTTACAAGCTCCCCCATGTGCCTCCTGGCTGCTGACTGGTGAAGGGGCTTCACTGCTTGCCGCTCCCCACTGTCTGCTTATTCCTGATCAGGAAAGTGAAAACTGTGGTTTTATATATGGTGCCATTTTTGCTTCCTGCTGCTGATTGGCCAAGGGGCCTCTGCTTGCTGCTGCCTGGCCATACTTAAAACCATGGTTTTTGCTTCCCCACCGATCAGGAGTGAGCGGGAAGCAGTGAGCAGTAGGGCCTCTCTGCCAGTCAGTGGGATGAGGAGTGCAGGGGGGTGGGGAGCCTGCAAGATTAAAGGAGCTACCACATACCTCCGCCACAAATTCAGTAGGTCCCTACATATGAAATATGCAGCCAACTAAGCTCAGGAGTAGACAGGGGGAATGGGAGGGAGGGATAATGACACTTACAAAGCAGAGAGTATACAGGAGACCCCCGCACAACAATACTACATTGTAAAAGGGAGATTGTTTGGGAAACGCATACAGTTACAAATAACAACATGTGGGATACAGTTGTGGGGGTGGGAGCACTATGTTTTTTTCTTAGCCGAAAAGGCTGAAATGTGGTAGGTTCTTGTAGGAACCTACTACAAAAATAGGTTAGTGCAATCCCCTTTGAATAAGATATATTGTAATGCCCATTGCACTCGATCCTTTTCAGCGCCAGCTCTTTTTCAAGTCATGATGAGCCACCACATTGCATATATTTTTATTTTCTCTTCATTCAAACAGCAGAGCTGTACCTTTCTTTCCCGTTTGCAGTGATTCCAGTTTCTTCACCAGCCTTAATTATCTGACAAACATCATCAAACAGGGTCCCAAACTTCACCCAGAATCCCTCTGATGCTCCGTCTGATGCTCTGTCTCAGCCTATCACATATTAGTGTGGCCCCACCTTCCATAAGGGGGAGCTGGACCAGGTTGGCCTGCATCCCATCTGCATATACACTTTTGGAGGATCCCAGGATTCATGACATGAACACCAAGTTCTAGGGATAAATGGGGGTAATTAGCACATGAATCCTTTGTGGGGAAGTGTATCTGGAGTGTACACACATACTGGATAGTGCTGAGCTATGGGGTTGTCATGGCTTGAAATGCTGTTGACTCCTCTGAAGGCCAGCTCAGTGAACTATAATGGTAATCAGCAGCCTTTTGGCTTTGAATTAACTTCATGCTTTTGGCTCAGATCAAGCATCATCTCAGCCTCTTGTCAGCTCAGATCAAGTGTAGTGCCTATACTCTATGTAAGGAGGTACAAAAATGTTGCTTAAAGGTATGTTTGTGGAGTACTTGTGCTAAAACTTGCATCAATTTAAAGAAAAAAAAGATAAAATGTGTCAGCTCATCCGTTAGTGTTTTCAAATGTGCTCATTTCCATGTGTTTGGGGAGAGCAGGGTCTGATGGTGGGGAGGAGGGTTTGCAAGGGGTAGAAGTTTGGGGAAAGACAGAGGGTAAGGGGGCCACCTGACCCTCCCAGATTTAGTTTTCCTGCAATAGTAGTAGAAGGGGTCAAATTCAAAGCATACCTCCAAGAAGTAGATTCTGTACCTGAAAAATTATAACTATTCTTTAGATTTTTCCATATATAGAATCTAATTATTGGGAGGTCATCTTGTATTCAGGCTTATCATGTATTCCAGTAAATACTATATTGTTTTGCTTTCACCTTAGTTTTAGTAATTTCACTTTCTTTACCCTTGTTCCTGTTACCTGACCTGGCTTTGCTCCCCTTCCCCTATCTGCTGCCCAAGTGCACGTCACTGTTTTTTTTATACAAATATTTGTTTATGTTTTCAGCCATATTCTGACTAGAGCAGGAGACTGGCTTACAGTTTTGTTTTGTTTTTTTTTACCCTTGGAAGTTGTTTCCTCATAGTTCCTGTTAGCTTTGATTTAAGGAAGTTCCAGATCTCTTTCACATTCCAGTCTTGAGCCCCTTTGTCTAGTTGACTTAATTACTTTGCTGATAGCTAGTTGACTTTGCTAGCTCTTGAACTTGAGAACCTGGGTTAAGCAAAAGTTTAACTATAAAACTGAATTCAAACTGAATCAACTCATGGTCTCCTTGCTATTTGCCAAAACTAAATCTAAAATAATATAATTTTTGATCATTAGGAAACTGTTGGGTAAATAAATCTATTAATTATCGCATCCATAAATAGCTGCATGCTGTTCTCTACTTTTTGGAAACGTTGGATTAAGTTCTTGTCCCAGGGAAGTAGAAATAAACATGGTTTTGACTTCAGTGGAGCAACAGCTTTGCCCAAATGTTAAAGTAAACTATGAAGTCACTAAACTTATCAATGTATATATGCTAGAGTGAGAGCTAGATACAACTTTTATTTATTCTTTCATATTTTCAGGGTCAGACTGAGACACAGACATGTCTCCTGCCCAACTTTATAATTTGTACTTAAAATGTCTTGAACCTGATTTTTATGCTGGTGATAATGAAAGCATAGTTGGGACCTTGGTGTAGCGAAAGGTAAGTGTGAGCTGACTATAGGAGGGCCTACTTTGTGAACAATGAAGAAATAGATATTGAGCTGCTACCTGATTCATTGAATGCCAGCCACTTGCACAGTGGGCAAGTTAGATGTTTTATGGGAAAGACAGTGTTAAAATCTCTACAGGGGGCAGAGCTGAGAATTCTCTCTTCTATTTTCAGTTTTCTGAGTGCTTCACTCTTCACAAAAACATAATTTTAACATAGATTCTTGTACATCATTTTTGGCTGAGTTTTGATAATGCACGTTTCAAAGGAGATTCCCAATTCAGTCAGCCATAGACCTATTAGGTGAGTTTCGCACAAGAAGGTACAGGTTCAAAAAGTAATGTCATATGTTGTTTTTTTTTATAGTGGACAGGTGAATAAAAAATTTGGTGAAAGAAGTGTGTCTCTGGAAGGTTTTAAAGGAAATGAGATGGCCTCTGAGCTTGGAACTTAACCACTATTATAAAGCTAAAAGTCGGCTAAGTTCTAGCACCGACATTTTCATAGCACTTAATAGATATGTTGTGTGTTTGTGCCAGAGATGTGGGTTTTCTGGGAAATTTTTAATTGAAAATTTTCCAATTCCCTCAATAGAGCATGATCTGATTTAGTATGTTTATTTGACTTATATTTAGTAAACAAAACTAAAAAAGTACCCCTATGTGAATGTTATGTCCCAGCAGCCACAAGTATTTGAACTGAAATATTTGATTAGGAAGAAAATTAAATACAGCACACTTAATGTGGTTTAAATATTATATTCAAACAAATGCAAAGCTTTATGTGGAAATAAATTATTTTATTGGCATACTTGTAAAAATGTGAACACAATAGCATGCACTTCCCTCACATTGTTTGTTTAAATTTAAAAAAAAAAAAGGCAATGAAAACTGATGACACACTAATTTTAGCACACCCAAAGAACTGTCTATGATATGCCGTAGTTGTCTACTCATGTACTTCAACAGAGTTTAATTCTCTTCCACTGAGTTAATTGCGGCACCTCCAGTTTCACTGTCACTGTGTGTAGAATCACTTGCACTATTTATTAGTTCCATTTCAGAATCGGATTGAGGCAAATCTGATTCAGAACTACTTGAACCACATTCTCTTTTGCTAAACGATGGTTTTACCAATGAGTCTGTGGGCAAGGGCAACTTATCACACTGCATCTTCTTCACTAATTGTGCTTCTGACTCATTCTCCAGAAGCAAGAGATTTTGAGAAATATAGCAGTTCGTTCATTTGGTTTTGATTTGACCTGCACAGCCAATTATGTCAATTTATAACTTGATTTTTGGTTTGGATTATTATGTGAGTGTATTTACCCTCCAGTTCACAAATCAATAAAACATGTATGTACTCTCTCACTCACTTCCTAGGGATAATCACCTGAAAAACATTAATTACAACTTTGAAGCTGCCAAGCTTGTCTCATATTGTATTGGCATCCATACATTGTTACAAATGAATTCTATGAAACGATTAATTTTTAGAAATAGAAAACTTCCCACAGAAAAATAAGGCATTGGAACATTTTCCATCCCACATCTCTGGTGTGTGTGTGTGGTGGAGGAGGGCAGTTCTGAAGTAGTTTTCTCAGAAAATGTGGAGAGGGAGGTAAAAGTAACTAACTACTATAGCTGTCAGTGATATTCATGTTGGCTGAAGCAGAAGCTAGTGCCATTGACTGTACCTGAAGACTAAATGTGCTTATTTTCTGGCATTTTCTGATTACCTACTTTCCATTACAGTAACAAATTGAGCTGTGAGTAGCAATATAGCTCTCTTTCTGGAGCTTCTCATCAGTATATATTATAAGGGGAATTGAGGTATGAATTAACTGATTTACAGAGAAGTGATGAGCTCCTTGATGGAACTGATGAGAAAATGAATTGGAAACTGAAGTGAAAAGCGTAATGTGATCTGAGAGGTATTAAAGAAATAAACTAACTAAATCAAATAAACATATTTGGTTAACTGAGTGCTTTTTTTTTTTTGCCTAGCACTCGTGTAAGGATGCCTTAGAAAAAGAGCCATGGAGAAATATATTAAGGTGCAAAAGATTGGTGAAGGATCCTTTGGAAAAGCAATTTTAGTCAAATCTAAAGAAAATGGGAAGCAGTATGTTATTAAGGAGATAAGCATATCTAAGGTGAGCAGTCTTATTAATTATTAATGTATTCATCTTGTATTCCTACTTTCAAAACAATGTGTTGGGGTTTTTATGTTTTTAGATGTCTAATAAAGAGAGAGAAGAGTCAAGGAGGGAAGTTGCTGTGTTAGCCAACATGAAACATCCAAATATTGTCCTGTACAGAGAGTCGTTTGAAGGTAGGATTAGTAACTAATAGTGTAATATAAAGCATCTAACATGGTAGGGAAAATACAGGCAATGCTCTTGGTGTTTTTGTTATACATGATTAAATGTCTTTTCTTTTATCTTGCTGTCTTCTTTTATTGTCTACCTCAATTCCTACTGGCTTCTTATAACTCACTCTACTGGGGAATAAAACGCACCTTTTTGTTTTTTATTTTCTTTTTAATTTTGTCTGAGGTATAATGCAAGCAATAGATCCCTGTGTGCTTGTTCCTGGAGGGAGGGTCCCAGCACCATTTTTTTTTCTTCACATGCAGTATATGTCTGTCCACAGCTGTAAGTATTTGGAATAACTATACACAAGCTGAATTCAGATATGAGTAATCCAACCAGACCTCCCGCGATCTAAAATAAATCAGTCACCTCAGGCAAGCATGCTTCCCCCTAAAATGACACCAAATGTCTGAAAAATATAGATGACATTTGCATATATGAAGTGTTTTGGTGAACAGGGAAGTAACTTTCAAGCCCAGGGAGCCTTGTGGAAAATATGATTTGCTGCACCTTTTTAAGAGAGAGTCACTTACTGGTGACCCAGTGTTCTCTGTCTAGATATTAAATACCTTAGGCTGGCATCCTGGAAGCTATGAGCCATGACTAGTTGGGAAAGGCTGATGGAGTTAGTGCTTCAAAATTTGCACATCATAGGAACAAGCAGATATGGTGCATTAGTTAAATGTCTTGTGGAATAGTGTTCAAAAGCAGTAGAGAACCTGAATGTCATTTAAGTCAATATCTGATACCTTTTTAGGATGTCCCACAAACCCTAATTTGGCATATCTAGGAGTAGGAATACCATATTCATTCAAGATTGCAAGAAGAATAAATGTGGTCAGATGTGGGCACCTAAATTAGAATTTGGTGAAGTTCAATATTTTTTGCTTTTAGGAGGCAGTCTGAGATTTTTAATATCTCCTCTAGGTAGACTATAGCTTTATGTTCTATTCAAAAGATGGTACCTCTTGTCACATGGTGGTCTCTAGCTTTGTGTTGGGGTCCTACTTATGAAGTTTGAAGGAAAGAATTGTTAGCATCAAAAAGGGAAACAGTAAAATTGTACCATGAATGTAAGTATTTTGCCTGAGAATTGGGAAAAACAAATAATAGTAACTTGCAGCCAGCTTTGAAAATGAAGAAATGTACTTTGCCTTTATCATTTAAAAGCTTTAAGTTTGTTGTTTGTTATGCAATACTGAAATGCCTCCTGCTTCTATTGACAGAAAAGGGCTGTCTCTACATAGTGATGGATTACTGTGAAGGTGGGGACCTGTTTAAAAAAATTAACGCTCAGAAAGGCATCTTGTTCTCTGAAGATCAGGTAGTAGTAGCTTTGGGCTATAATTACATACTATCTATTTTTCATTTTTTAAGTAGTAGAAAATATTATGTAATTTTAGACTGGCCTTATGAATATGGTTATTTATAGGTTGAAAGTCTGATCTATTTATCTGAGACATGCTAAACATGCCATTTGAAACATAGATTAAGTATGTTAATTGATCTAGATTAAAGGAGATGTGCAGATCAGGGTATCAAACTCAGTAGGCCACACAAGCTGAATGAGTGGCATGGCATTATTTACAGACCAGATCGGGCCCACAGGCTGGCCCTGCACACCAGATCCAGTACATGGGGCTGATCTGGCGCAGGTGCTGTGTACAGCAAAAACATTGGACCTGACCTCATGTGCAACACACAAGGCCAGGGCTGGCATGCACCATGTGCACTGTGCAGGTTCAACCCGAGACCTGCAGGCTGGATGTTAAGAGTCCACCAGCCAGATGCGATTTATGGGTCGTATCTTTGACACCTCTGGTCCAGATGAATTTCTCTAAAACATCTGGATTTTATGGCACAAGATTTTCTATCTTCTCTCTTTATATTTTGATTTGATGTTCTGTTAGAATTACATATTCAACAACATCTGATAAGTGCTGTATTTAAAGACAAAGATAAATGTTTCATATGCTGGTTGGAAGCTGTATTACTGCTAAAATGTGGAACCTTTAAAGAATGGAAGTAAATGTTGTTTTTTTTTTAAAAACAATTCAACCCCAATTATATTTATATGTATGTAGGAATGCTGTTACACATTTTAATAAACCAAGTGTTGGGCTTAGTAAAATGTAGGAGAGAGAGTCTTTCAGTCTCTGTCTCAAATCGACAACTGTATGTGTGTGTACGTGTGCGCAAGTAGAAGTTAATTTCTTTTTAATTTCTTATTTTTACATTTAGATTATGGATTGGTTTGTACAGATCTGTTTAGCTCTGAAACATGTACACGAGAGAAAAATTTTGCATCGCGATATAAAATCACAGGTATGTTGGGTGCTAACTTGAAATGGAATTGCAGTAAAAGTATTATGCATTATACTTTCTCCCTGACTGTCTTGACAACTAGATTCTAACTGTGAGCCTAAAATGATACATGCTGCAATTTGTCTGATTCCTTCCTTGTGAAACAAGTGCCTGCTCACTAGAATAGAGGATGTAGAGTAGACAATATGTCACAAGGATGAAACATTAGTTATGTAGTGTAGGATGATCATGAAATGTTTTTTTTGTCTCCCTATTTTTAGTATGGCAGATGGGCCTCAAACATCTTGAACTCTGTAAAGTATTTTTATTAATTTTGATTTAATGAGCAGGGATCCGGGTTTTCTGTTTGTGGAAAAACACGGATTTTCTTCTATGAAGGAGAAAAACATGGGAAACTGCAGGTTTCCCCTTGCAGGCTGGCCAAGTTCCAACCTGCAAGGGGCTGCTTGGGACTGGGAGGAGTGGGACATCCAGGTGGAGAGCGGCTCCCCCAGGTGCTTGCAGGTAAGTTTATGCAGGGCAGATTGAGGTGACCACAGTGAGGGAGGGAGGTGCAGGAATGTGGGGTCCAGAGGGAGGAGTGGGACAGAGCCACGGGCAGCTCTTCCAGGGTAAGGGGGTGGCTGGCTCCCTGCCATTTACCCTTCTCCCTGGGAGTGTGATGGGGAGAATGTGTCCGTTTCCCCCCCCGATTTGTGCATGGCGCAGGGGCAGATGTGGGCTAGCTGCAGTGGGCTCAGGTCTCCCACCTAGCTCCCTTTCCCCCCATGGGCCTCTGTGATGGGATTTGGCATGGGAGGGTAGAGCGAGGCAGAGAGGTTCAGTGCCACCACTGCTGGAACCCCTCCATCAGCCATGAGCGGCAGTGAGAAGTTATGCCCCCGCCGCTGCTGGGTGGGCAGGGGGTGCTTCACCTTGGTGACACGGCTGGCGCAGGGGTCCCAGTGGTGGTGGCAGTGGCACTGAGCCTCCTCACCCTGCTTTGCTCCATTCTCCTGTGCCAGGTCCTGCCCACTGGGCTGTAGAGGCCCCTGGGGGGAGGTCAGCAGGGCTGGGAGGCCCAAGACTGCAGCGAGCAGGCTTCCTCCCCACCCCCCACAGGCTCCACTTAGCTCTGCTTCAGCCAGGCCACCCACAGGGAGAGACTCTTCTAGCCACAGCAGCTGCCAGCTCCCATAGACCTGGCAGCTGGGGACCCCGGTAGGGCTGGGGGGACAGGGGGCTGCAAGTTGAGAGTGAGGGGCACCAGCAGGTTCGGGAGGGTAGGGAGCTCTGGGTTGGGTGTGAGGGGTTCTGGCAGGGCCAGGGGTCTGTGGATTGGGAGTGAGAGGCAGGGGCAGGGCACTGGCATATCAGGGCTGCTCAGTGCCACAAACCGGTGAGGACAGCCACAGCTGGACCCATGTTTTAGTGAGTAAAGGGAGGCAGGGGAAGCTCTGATTTTGTATAATAATAATAAAAAAAAAAATCAAATGGCAAAATATATAGGTATTAAAATTTATAATAAAATAAATTCTAATAATTATTTTATTATCTGGTGCTAATCTGACCTGCTGGGAACACTGCCCCATCTACTTGCTTTTCTGTTCCACTTTCACCAAATGCTGAGAAAATATAATGTAAACATCAGAGAGTACTGGGTATATGTGCTGATTAAACACAGTATAGACTGAGATTAAGATGGATGTTGAGTGTATGCCAAAGAACAGCTACATTACACTTTTCTGGACTGTAGCACATGGAACAGGCATGCTATATTTCAGAACAGTGCTTCCAGGCAGTCAGGCCTAGTGTAGATCATGGGTAGGCAGCCCCTGGCATGTGTACTGGAGTGTGGCTTGCAAAGACATTTTACTTGGTGGTCACACCTTGGGGAAGGGGCTGGGGCTGCACTGCCACAACAAGTATCAAGTCCCTTGGGGCTTCCCTAGCACACCAACATCTTACAAATCAGGGTTGTGGGTGTTTTTGGAACTCTGCCCAGAAACGTTGCTGACCCCTTGTATGGGGTACCTTTGTAGTACTTCTGGGGAGAGGGGTACCTCTCTCCCCAAGCCAGGTAGCAAGCATTTATGTTTCAGGGCTAAAAATGTTTTTCCAGCTTTTGGAACGGTGTAAAGTTGCATATAGAGAAACTGAAAATATAGCTTGTATACCTAAATGTTTTTTTTTCTTCTATATGAATTATAGTTCTGTTTGAAGGAACTATTTTTCCTCTTTTTTTTCTCCCTTCCTGTCCAGAACATATTTTTAACCAAAGATGGAACAATACAACTGGGAGACTTTGGAATTGCTAGAGTCCTTAACAGGTAACTCCTAGTCAGTGCTGCTTTCTATAAATCAGGGGTATCAAATCAGTTGGTGGGCCATATGTTGTGTCAGCAGCCGCAAGGCTAATGCTGCTGCTATTGCTGCTTGTCCCTGTTGCTAACAGCTGCTGATTTTTCATTGCCTGAGTTGATTAAAAACAATAAATTCTGTGATGGAAAAGGGAGGTGGTAAGAAATGACAATGTTGAACTCCTGGGTCCTGGTAGGGTATATGGCCCACCAACTGATTTAAGTTCTTTGGAACTGGCTTTACTCACATAGAGGTCCAGGACAAAACTGCTTGTTCTCCCAGCTTCTTTGGGAAGAAATGTGCTCCACCACAGCCAGTTCAGCCTCTGCCATGGTTAGAAGTCCTGTGGGCCAGAAGACCTACCTCCATGGGCCAGATCCAGCCTGTGGGCCATACATTTGACATCCCTGCTATAAATTTATTGGAATAGACTTCGTCTAGCAATATAGACTCTACATAACATTACATGAGTTAATGTTAACTAATTCACTTTTAGTTTTTCTTTATTTTAGTACTGTAGAGCTGGCTCGTACTTGCATAGGAACACCATACTATTTGTCACCTGAAATCTGTCAGAACAAACCTTACAACAATAAAAGGTACTGCAAAAATCCTTGAATTCTTCTCTTCTTTTTCTTTCCTTTGTCTAAAAAGCTAAAGCTTTTTCTGCTTTCAGTAAAGAACACTTAATTCAGTCTTCCTCTCAACATGGTAGGTGTATTTTTGTTTAAATTGGAAAATCGGAGTGAATGCACAAACAAACTATTTCCCCCCCCCTCTAATAGTTGAGTGCCTGGGTGGTCCAGTAGGCTTCTGGTTACTAGCTTAGGAAATAATTAGCATTGTCTAATGTGAGCACATTTCTCATGTTTCTGCTGTTCCTGCCGTTAGGCAAAAACCAGTTCCAACTCTCCTGAGCAAATTTATGTTTTCTTCTTAATGTGCATTTTTATCGCACTTGGAATTCTTTAAGCAGTCTTAGTAATAGGGGAAACATGCATTAATTCTTATTTATTTTTTGTAGGAGGAAGATCGTTTCTATTCTTTTCCCTCTAATATTTTCCCCAGCAAGGCAGCTAGCATTTCTCCCATTTGTCTGTATGCAACAGTTGCTTTACTTCTTACTCTTGGTGATGAGTAAACTGTGAATGCCTAGAAGGAATATGGAATTAGAATATATGACTTAATCCTTCAGTTTGGGATAGATGCACGTCCGTCTTTGGATCTGGACTACAGTGTCTACCTTCTAGGTGCCTGATCCCCAGAGACTTTACGTTAAAGATGGGCACCAGTATTTTCTCCCTGCCCCCCCCCCCCCCAACTCTTCCTCTAGTCACCTTTTGAATGAAAAAACATGGGTGCTGAATTGGTGTTGAACTCAATGTAGATAAGAATGTTTAGTTAAATTAGGCACTGCTAGGCGGGATCCAAGTGGGGCGTAGATGGGAGCTATGTGCCAAGCTGCTCAGACTAGGACTATTATGGACATGCATAGGAGAACTGCAAATGCCTAGGGAGTGTTCAGGTCAAAAGAAGAGGCAGCTGCTGAACAGGGACTGTTCTTGGAGCTCAGCTTTGGTCTTTCATGTCCAAAGTCCAGCTATGTTTTTTGCATTTGTTCCTTGTTATGTTATTTTCTTGCATATTACACATGCTTCCCCCCCAAAATTTGAGGTATTAAACAGGGAAGCTGATGTTTCTGCCATAAGTATAAGCACCCTGCTTTGATTCTTGCTCCACAGCACAGCAGCATCAGTGGCATTAATATTCAGGCAGCTGAGAGAGTCCTTTGACTTAATTAGTCATTATTCTTCACTCCAGAGGTGTTACAAGTGTCTCTACTTTTTTAATAGTCTGCATGTTCTGCTAATCAAGTTAACCTTTCTTAGCTGCTCTTGGTCTCGCTCCTCTTATATCATACCCTTGTAGAATCTTCAGCTCTTTTCAAAATCATAGATCCACCCATGGAGACCAATCTGCAGCAGCAGTTAGGATTTTGGCTTTAGTTAAGCAGGAAAAAGAGGATGTGTCAGCAGAACAGTATGCTCCATCCTTGTTCTATGTAGACATAACTCTGGAAAAGTCTTCTTTTCTTTCATTCTGCCTTTCAAAAACAAGGGGCTGGTTATATTCCAGGGTGTTTTGTATGTGAGAAAATTCAGTATATTATTTTTAAATTACTAGGTTAGTACACTTCTACAGAATTAAATGCTTCATTTTTATGTTTAGGTTATTTGGTAATCTTAGAAGATAAAAACTAAAATTTACATGTCTGTTTTTCTTTGTTTAGTGACATATGGGCTCTTGGTTGTGTTCTCTATGAAATGTGCACACTTAAACATGCAGTAAGTAGAAACTTTAAGTATTTTGTAAAATTGTACTAGTAATTTCAAATATCTGGGATTTTTTTGTTGTCAAGTTTAAAGATGATTACTCGTGAGCTGATGCGTTTCACTTGCTTGCTTTTTAAAATGAACTATTCCATTAAAGTAATTCCCCTTCTCTGCTTGCCTTGCTGATTAGTTCTTGGCCATTAGGCCTGTGTGAATAGGGAAGTATTCAATTCGGATTTGGATTCAGCCGATTCGGAGGCCAGTGATTTGATTCGGCTGAATAGGTTTTGGAAGATTTGACACTGATTCGGATTAGCCAGGGAGAGGCAGTCACAGCCAAGTGGCTTCAGGTTTTCCCACAGCTCCTCCGGCTTTGCCTGCCTCTCCCTGGGTGGGGGAGCCACAGGAGAAACCCCCACGGCTTCCCTGCCCAGCCCTAACCTAGTCCTGGCACTTCATATGCAAAAAAAGCCCTGCACTCACCAGCTTCAGCAGTGGTAATTGGGGCCTCTGGGCGCTCATGCCAAAGCCCTCCTGCGCAGTGGGGGGCAGCGGGAACACCCCTCCCCCCCCCGCCACACGGCATCCGCACGGCAGCTGTTCCATCGCACAGGTGCAGCATGGCTCAGTAGGGCACTGTGTGCTGTCTGGAAGCAGTGGCCACTGGGGCTGAGCAGTCAGGCTCCAGCTGATGGGTGCAGCTGCCCCAGCTCCCAAACAGCGCACACTGCTGAGCAGCGCTGCACCCATGCCATGGGGCAGCTGCTGTGCAGGTACGAAGTGGGGGGGGCGGTCCCTATTGCCCCCCAATGCCCCGTGCTGCATGTGGGGGCTCTTCCATGAGCCCTCCGAGGCCCTGATCCCTGCTGCTAGGTCAGGTGAGTGCAGGACTTTTTTGTGCTGGGAGGCTGGGCTGGGAGGGGAATGGGGCCAGGCAGGGCAGCAACTAGGGCCTCTCCCACAGCTCCTCCAGCTGTGCCTGCCTGTGCCCAGGCGGGAGGAGTCACGGGGGCCCTGCCCTGCTGCTGTTTGCCCAGTCGGAAAGGGTGGGGGCTGCGATGCAGGCGCGGCTCGCTCTGGGCAGCAGCAGGGCATAGCCCTCCCAGCACTGTTGTGCCAGCTTCAGCACTGGAAGCGGGGGCTCTGCCCTGCCACTGCTTGCCAGCCAGTGCAAGAAGCACAGGATGCAGATGCAGCAGTGCTGGGAGTGGGGGCTATGTTCTGCTGTTGCTTGCCCCGTTCCACCTGGAGCAATCTGCACCTGCATCCTGCCTCTCCCTTGCCCCAGCTGGGCAAGTGGCAACAGGGCAGAGCCCCTGCTCCTAATGCTGCCATGCCCGCATCCCATGCCCCCCCCCCCCCCCCCCCCGAGTAATGCACCCCCCTGCCCCGGCTGGACACCTTGTCCCAGCTCCAACCCCTCATTCCCTCACACCCCTTCCCTCCCCCTTCCTCCAACTCCAACAGACTTACCAGCTGGTGGCAGCTGTATTAGCTGCTTGTTTAGTCTATGGCTGAATCTCTGTTACGGCCGAATCTTTTTCAAAGCTTTTCCAAATTGATTCAGATGCTTCAGATTGATTCGGAGCATTTAATTTGTCTCCCAATTCAATTTAGAATTGGAGATTTGGTCCCCGAATCAGACCAAATCTTCTCCAAATCAAATTGGCTACCAAAGCTTTGCACAGCCCTACTGGCCATCCTCCGTCTATGTTTGTGGCTGGCTTCTATATACGCATGCAGGATAGTTAGCAGTGTGTGCACCTTAAATCATTCGTTCAGTAAACTGTTTTTTGTTATCGTACTTAACACTTCTGTAGCTAAAGATGCAACTGTTGAATTCCTTTCCTTGTAATGCTGTGAACTTTTTCATCTGAGTCCATGCTGAATTTTGGCATATACACTTGGTAGCAGTAATGAGCTCTTCAGCATACAGATATGATAATAAAGATAGGCAATTGTATTATAAAATCTTGAAACAAGACCCTAATACTTTTTAGTTATTTCGAAAATACGTCACTCTCTGTTTTATTTAAGATGGATTTGAAATTAGTTTGTCTGACTTGTTCAAAGGTATTATTTAAGAAATCACTTTCTGTCTAAAACTTTCATAGCTATGCTAATATTAATCCTTGACATTTTTTTAAAATCAAAAGATATTTTCTCTAGGATCTTGAGTAGGACATACTTTATGCAAATTGTTTTCCTTATCTAGTAGATCTCTGTCACAGCAGACCTTCCCTTATCTAGCAAGTCTCTGTTTGCTGTATAAAGAGAGATTTTTAAAAAATTTGTAAAATGCAACATTTACAATAGGACTTCACAGGCAAATATAGTCCTGGAAAAGATACATGGTCATATTTTGTTGTGTGTTCTCAGTGTTGGTACTCACTGGACTAAAGGATTAAGAGACAAATACAGGGAGTTTCAAATATCTGGTTAAATCTATACACTTCTCAGGATTTGGCCAAATAATAGATTTGGCCATTTTACTATCCTTCATTCTAGAAGCTGGTTCTCAAAATAGAATTAAGACAGTCAGGTGTCAAGAGTGGCATAACAATCTATATAGCATGTTACTGTTGACTCATCCCACCTTGGGTAGCCTTTTTTCTGTTTTTTAACTATAGTTATAATGCCTACAAACTGTTGTATTCTGTTACAGTTTGTGGGGAGACAAGTTGTATTTTTTTTTCTCAGCATGGTACAGTTGTAACAAAATCAAGATACCTGGTACTGGATTGATATAAGCAGATAACTTGTTATTAATCTTGATCTAAAAGAAATTGATAATGGTCTTTTAAAATATTTGGAAGGAATTAGATTGTTTTTATATTTATACAAATGACATTCATCCTTTCTTACCTTTTTTGTTACTTTTCCAGTGTGATTTGCTCTATGCTCACATATGCGATCTTTTTTCCCTGTAATATAGTTTGAAGCTGGTAACATGAAAAATCTGGTCCTGAAGATAATCTCTGGATCTTTTCCTCCTGTTTCTATGCATTATTCCTATGATCTACGTAATCTCCTTTCCCAGCTTTTTAAAAGGAATCCTAGGGATAGACCATCAGTTAACTCCATATTGGAGAAAAACTTTATAGCCAAACGGGTTGAAAAATTTCTTACACCACAGGTATGGACATGCATTAAAAAACTATTTTACTATAACCAGTTGTACATCTTTATTGTATTCAATTAAAAAAATTCTATTCAAACTAGTAATTTTGTCCAATATTAACATTTATTTGATACCAAATTATGGGGCAAAGTTAATACACCAGAGGGCAGAGAACAGTTATAGGCCGACCTGGGCAGGTTAGAATCATAGAAGTAGGGTCGGAAGGGACCTTGTAGATCTTCAAGTCTGACCCCCTGCCTGGGCAGGAGGGAAACTGGGCTCAAGTGACCCCAGCCAGGTAGGCATCGAGCCGCTTCTTAAAGACCCCCAGGGTAGGAGCCAGCACCACTTCCCTTGGAAGTTGGTTCCAGATCCTGGCCGCCCTAACTATGAAGTAGTTCCTACAGATGTCTAATCTAAACCTGCTCTCCAACAACTTGTGGCCGTTATTCCTTGTTATCCTGGGGGGCGCTAGGGGAAACAAGGTCTCCCCCAAACCCTTCAGGTCCCCCCTAGTGAGTTTATAGACGGTCACCAGGTCCCCCCTCAGCCTTCTCTTGTGAAGGCTGAACAGGTTCAGGTCCCGTAGCCTCTCATTGTAGGGTTTGCCCTGCTGTCCCCGGATCATGAGGGTGGCCCTCCTCTGGACCCTCTCAATGTTTTCCACATCCCTCTTGAAGTGGGGTGCCCAGAACTGGACACAGTACTCCAGCTGTGGCCTGACCAGTGTCGCGTAGAGGGGAAGGATCACCTCCTTGGCCCTACTTGAGATGTACCTGTGGATGCACGATAGGGTCCAGTTAGCACTGCCAACCGTGACCTTGCATTGTTGGCCCATGTTCATCTTGGAGTCAGTGATGACTCCGAGATCCCTTTCTGCCTCCGTGCTCTCAAGAAAGGAGTTTCCCATCTTACAAGTGTGCTGTCGGTTACTACTGTTAGATCAATGGGCGGAATGTAATAGGATGCAATCCAACAAAGATAAATGTAAGGTACTCCACCTAGGAAGGAGGAATCCCCAGCACACCTATAGGTTGGGGAATGTCCTCCTCAGCAGCTCAGAGGCTGAGAGAGATCTTGGAGCCATAGTTGACTCCATGATGAACATGAGCCAGCAGTGTAACAAGGCCATTAACAAAGCCAATCGTACCTTGTCGTGTATTAGCAGATGCATGACCAACAGATTGAGGGAGATGATGCTCCCCCTCTGTGCAGCACTAGTCAGGGTGCAGTTGGAGTACTGTCTCCAGTTCTAGATGCCGCACTTCAAGAGGGACGCAGAGGATCTGGAAGAGGTTCAGAGGAGGGCCACCTGCATGATTGGTGGTCTCTGTGAAAGACCCTATGAGGAGAGGTTGAGAGAGATGGATCTCTTCAGCCTATACAAAACATGGCTGAGGGGTGACCTTGTGGCTGCCTATAAATTTATCAGGGGAGGACAGCAGGGAATTGGAGATGCGCTGTTTTCCAGAGCTCCTCAAGGAGTAACTAGGAATAATGGGTGCAAACTAGTGGAGAATAGATTTAGGTTAGACATTAGGAAGAATTTTTTTACAATAAGGGTGGCCAGAGTCTGGAATGGGCTTCCAAGAGAGGTGATGCTGTCACCTAACTTGGAGGTCTTCAAGAGGAGGCTTGACAATCACCTGGCTGGGGTTGTCTGACCTCAGTCCTCGTTCCTGCCAGGGGCAGGGGGTAGGACACAATGATCCATTGGGTCCCTTCCGACTCTATAATCTATGAATCTATTTTATGTTGAGAAGAAAACACCTATTACCATATTTCTGAACCAGATACACTTGCAGTACCCACAACTTGTTCTTTATTCCTAGAATAACTACAGAACAACCAAAAAAAATAAATCTTGGATTGCTAAAATATTGTTTCCCTCTTTGAGATTAGTGGTTAAATCGAGGGTGGGCAAAATGCAGTCCGTCAGGCCATTCTATCTGGCCCGCAGGGCCCCTAAATATTTAGAAAATTAATATTAATCTGCCCCTAGCTGTCTGTCATGCAGCCCTCTGTGGCTTGCCAAAATCAGGTAGGTGGCCCTCCACCCAAAATAATTGCCCACCCCTGAGTTAAATTGAGTAATTTTTCTGTGTGCAGTATCTTATTTGTGCATACAGTGAGACGTCAAGTTAGGCTTTGATTTAATTTAAAATGTGGCTGTCCACAAAATGGGACTGACAATGAATCTGATAGCATACTAATATAGGTTTCTTAAACTTTTGGACCACTTCAGATCAACCATTTTTGGTACAGTTTCACAGAATACTAGTTTTAAAAACTTTCCAGAATGTTTTAAATGCATAGATCAGACCTAAGTCTGAGGAAATTGTTTGGCATATTGAAGTCTGATATGGAAGCCATTGTATTTATTGGAATTATTTTAAATTTAGTTTTTATATTAAAATAACAGCAAGAACAGCAGATAGTAAACTATACTGCCTTTAGGAAGTATATAAATGAAGAGACTAGAGAAAAAGTTAAAAGGTAACCTTACCCTTTAGTGTACTCTTGTATAGATTGAAAGTTCACATGGAATTTCAGTTATTCATGACACAGATTTTTAACTATATCCAAAGTTTTGTTATAATCTCTGTAGAGCTAAATACAAATTAAACTTCCAGAGGAAGGAAGCATAGTAAACAAAGAGATTATTAAATTACTAATTTGGGGCTTTAGCTTCCAGTGTTACCATTGGTTTATAGATTACACTTTTTTTGTTTTTGATCTACATATGCTTGCTTCCTGAAGCCAGCATAGATTTGGAATTTTCAGTGCAGCCTGAATAGTCATGAATTGATTATCAGTAATCTGTGATGAAGGCAATATTTTTTTCTTAGTTGAAATATATTGCCTATGAGAGAACTAGTCCACTAATTTAACCAATTTGTATATCTTGGTAAAGTGATACTTTTTAAAAAAATAATCTAAAAAATAATCTAAAATATTAGTGCCATCTGTAATAACTGGTAATACATAAAGATTAGTATAAAAAGAAGCTAATGGAAAATATTTTTCTCTACTTTTATTTTAGTGTGTTTATTTTCGCTAGTGCTCTGTATAATTAGGTTTGCTGCCTTCTGTTTTCAGGCAGAATTTTCATTTCTTTTCAAGAAAGGAACAGAACCCCCACTCCCCACAGTCATTTAAAATACAGCAATGTTAAATAGAAAAGTATAAAAAGTGAAATACTTACACAAACCATTTAAAAAAAATCAAGTTGTGTCATTAATTTTACTTGAGTCTTTATTCACTATTCCCAGTATGCTTAATATTTGCCAAGTAATATACCTGAGATTAACCAGATGGTTTAAAAAATTTCTGAGATACTATAATAGGAGTACTTTCAAACAATGTTTCCAATTCCATATTAATTTTAGTGGGGCTCTGAGCAATGCATAAAGTTGTCTTAGATACATACAGGATTAGGGCCCAGGGATTGTGATTGAATACCATTTGCTATTGTATTTTGACATTGCACTCCATTGCACTTCTAAGTAAGAAGTTTTTTACAAATATATTCCTACACTAAACCTACATAGTAAGTGTGTGTATGTACTTATGTACTAATGTAATTTACTCTCGTTTTAAGCTTATTGCAGAAGAATTCAGTCACAAAGTATTCCAGAAGTTTGGAGCCCATGCTGCACCAGGTAAATAAGCATATGAAAAATGCACTGTAATTTTTTTGAATAGCAGTAGGAGACTGTAAAAATGTGCTATCTATCCTTGACTTGACAATGAAAGCTTCAGTTAAGCCACAAAGGAAATGCACTTTTTGGGAAGCATAGGTTTTATTTAGAAATTATGCAGCTATAAACTATGGGCCAATAGCATCTGGGCTAGGGAGAGAAATTGCACCTTAACCAGTGTAAGTGATTACAGACTAGTTCAAATCTCTAATGACAGAAGTCCAGTGTACATAAACTGTTTTCAAAGTGGCCAAAACCAGTTTAATGTAAACCTTGATGGATGTAGTATCAAGTATCATCCAGAAGACTGGACGGTCACCTTGCTGGGGTCACTTGACCACAGTTGTCTTTCCTGCTTGGTGCAGGGAGCTGGACCCAATGATCTTCTGGGTTCCCTTCCAGCCTTACAATCTATGAATCTGTGAATCCCAGGATGCTTTGCACCTCTCTCACAAGCCTCCCCCTTCCCCCTCTTGCAGCATGGGCAGGCTAGCCTTGGCCCAAGCTGTCTGCTCCAGGTGAGCAGGGAGGCATGTTCTAGCACCCCCTAGTGGGCCACTGCAGGTATGTGGCTGCATTTCTGGAATCAAAAGTGAATGTTTGTTCACTTGCTTATCAGTTCAATCTATGCAGCTTAGACTAACCTGTGAAGATTGTATCCATTCAGCCTCAGGCTTTTTGACCGTCTGTACATAGCCTTAAAGTTTACTTTCTTCTTTTGGAGGGTGAGGGGGAAGGAAAAGCTGGATAAAAACCCAGATCACTGATTACTGATAATGGACATCAGTGATGGGATAATTAGTATTTTTACTATCCAGGCTATTTCCTCGTTTCATCTGCAGAATTTGGTAGTGATCCAGTATTGTTTTTGGAGGCTTCAGTAACAAGACCTGTTGTTCAGTTCAGGCCACAAGAACTTCTGCCTTTGGTATCAAACTGGATTAACAGTCTTCTTCCAAGAATTATTTGCTTTTAAACTTCTTAAAATTTTTACTAGGATTTTTGGTCCAACAGCACTTGAGTACATTTCTCTGCTAGGGAAGTATTGCAACAAATCAAGCCTAAGGGATGCTGTAATCTTTTTGGGATCCTCAAAGTCTGTGCCTGACCACTTCATGCTGCTTGAGTCTTGCTGTACTGGGGCTTGGAGCTTTGCGTCATAAGGATGCTGGAGGTACAAGTTCATCCATTACAACTTGCAGTTCTTCTTTAAGAAGGTATGACCAGGAGCATAAGGATTTCCAAGGAGGTAATACATCCCAGCTGGTTACAGTTAGTGAGCAAGGGGTGTAAAAATCATTACTTGAACATCTGTCCATTCTTCCTTCCTCCCTTCATCTCTTGTATTTGCCGAGACTTTTTTTTTTGTTGCAGTGGACTGTATTGGACTTGCTGTTTCACTCCCATACCATGGCATTTCTAGACATGAAAAGATGCATCTCAGGAAGCAGTTTAATGGAAACTGTCTGTTTTTTGTTTCATTCTATGAAACTTCTCTGCCAGGGTGGAAAGTGTTCTGTTTCTGCTTTACTTCCACCCCGCTTCAGTGGACTGATCCTTCCTTATACTTTAGTGTGTATTTTAGTTTGTCTGTACCCAGGTGAGAGTCACCTAAGTACTCCATGATGGCAGAAATCCTTCTCCTCATTCAAAATGGCTTTTTTTTTTTTTATTACTTATTTCTTAGCAGAAGGGAAAAAAATCAGGAACAGAAGCTTGTGAGGAAGACCTAGATTTTTTTTTTTTTTTTTTTTTTTTTAATCCTACATTTAGCAGTTCTCAGCATGAAAACAAAATCAACATTTGTGTGTAAGGGCTTCCTATACAAAACTCTTCCTTTTGGTCTGCACTTTATTACCAGTCATCTAAGGTTAGGTATAGTGAAGTCTAGCCCCAAAATATACCTGTTTATGGGTAACATCAGATCTATGCTCTGCCCAGTCATATCTACTTGTAGCTTGTCAACTGCTGAAAAGATGCTAATTGTTTATAACCAAGAGCTTTTGAGAACTCTTTTGACCCTGTGGTCCAAATAAGCATGGGTTTGGTCATGGTTTTACAACCAAAGTAAAGATTGGTGAAATTCCATATTTCTTTGCATTAGTCATTTCTGGAACCAGTCCTAGCTGGCTGTCTCTAGCAACTAAAGTTGACTGGTGTCATGCATTGGTATTTTCCCTCGAATGGCATTTTGCCTGATATGAATCTAGAAATGAATACTGAGGATATGCCGTGAAGCACAGATGTTTCTCTCTTTCAGCTTTAGTGAATAACAAGAAATTGAAGGTTTGCTTTTTTTAATGTAATAGACAAAGAAGAATCTGTTTTCTTTCAAGGAGTTCATGTTAAAATGCAAGAAGTAACTGGTTACTGTAATGGTGACTTGACTTTGAAATTACCACTGACAAAATGTCAGAGTTTTGCACCAATTGACATGCCAGCCATCTGGGTGAGCATTCATAGAGGATGTGAAATTCTATTCCCAGGGTGCAGGGGGAAAGGGTTTGTCTCATTTTAAAGAAGATTTAAGCTTCAATTTCTCTGCAAGGATATTTTTGATAGGATGCTGTTGGGTTAGTTCCCAAATGCATTTCTTAAAATAGAGCTTACTGCCTTAACTTCCTTATAGAGTATTTTTTATTCTATTTTCTGTATTACATCATTGTAATTACAATTACTGCTTTTCATTGCTTCCCTCAACTTCTGCTAATTAGTGCTCATTACTTCCAGTTGCTCTGATGAGGCAAGAAGCTGTGCAGCATAATGAAAAATCATTCTGTAAGAAAATTGTCATTTTGCTAGCTGCTTCTTTCATTTAACTCCCTCCTCCCCCCCTCCCCCCTCCCAATCTGGTAAGGGATAGGAATGAATTTTGTAATGAACTGAAACTTTTTTTTTATTTAAAACAAGACAATATAACTTCAAGTTTGCTATTTTTATAAGTTAGTGGAACATCTTTTGTAGCTTTAGAAAAGGATTTTATTTTTCAGAGAGGATATTGGTTTACTTCTGGAATCCACAAATGAGAAGCATTACTTACTCCTTAAGAATAAGGAGAGAGACTACTAAGAAACTTTGGATACAAATTTTTTCATTTCCATGATTTATGCGGAAGATTCTAAAGTGGAAGAGTTGCAGATATTGGAATTTTGTCATGGTGCAAAATGTAGAGTTTAAGAGATCTGTATATGAGTACGTGCTTGGGTGTTTTGAAGGTGTATGCAGGGGTGTAGGTTGTAGCCGTGTTGGTCTCGGGACATAGGCAGACAAGGTTCTTTGGCTATAAAATTTTTTCCAACTATTTAAGTTGGTCTAATAAAATATACCATATTAACCCAAAGAACCTTGAAAGTGTATAGAGATTTGCACACTGTCTGAAGTAAAATATTAGCATGTTTCAAAATTGATTGTATTTTATGATCAGTCAAAATGACTTGGTTCTGATATTTCAAAAGAGTAGTCTAGCATATGGTAATTAGTTACTAATTAATAAAGAGAGCAAAGTAAATGATGATCTTTCATCACTGTATCTAGCTTGTTTGAAAACCTTTGGAATAAATTTTCAGAATTTTAAATGGTAAGGTGGGGGGAAAATTCGTTCAGTGCTAAACAAGAAAAACTTGTTTTGGAGGCTCTTGGATACATGCAAAGCTTTTTCCTTCTCTGATTCTGGGAAGATAGAGATTGACTTCTTTAAAAAAAAAACAAAAAAAAAACTGCATCTCAGTTGGAAAGAAGAATGCTTTTTTTGGTACTTGGCTACTAGAATTAAGAAAGAGCAAGGATGAATTGTCCCCTTCTTTCCTCGTCAAAAAAACCCCACAAGAACACAGAAGACACAGGTCAGGTAATTTGAGAGAGATGGAGCTCTATGCCATGCTAGTCAAAGAAGGCCAGCTCCATAAAAGTTTAACTCTGTTTATAAACAATTCATAACTTTATCCCATTTTGCCTAGGAAAAAGACCAGCCCAAGGACAAATCTTGGCTTCTGCTGCGCCAGCTCAGAAAATTACCAAACCTGCTGCAAAATATGGAGTGCCTTTAATAATCAAGAAATCTTGTGATGCACCTAAAAGATATTATGAAAAAAAGCCACTGGTTAAATGTAGGCAGGTAAGGGTATATCTGATGGCAATAATTAAGATGTATTTATTTTCAGGGTTTTTTTTAAGTACTTGAACTTTGAGGCATAACTCCACTACAAACTTTGGTACTTGGCTAATGGTAATTTGATTCTGGCACTGTAGTGAAACACACTATGCTGTTCTACATAGGCAAACAGAAGCATTGTAACAGTCCATCCCCATGCAGAATTAGTGTGGCTACAACTGCCATGTGCTATAAGCAGGCTTATTAACACTACCAATTAGACCACCAGTGCTGCAGGAATGAAGTTATGCTGCTTTCAGTTGTGAAAATCCATAGCTTGAAGGTAGAAGCCCAATGTGTTTTGAAGGTTCCATCGGTTGACATGCATTTACTGTATTTATTACTATTTCTTCTCATAACATCTTTTGTACTGACACATGTATATAAGCTGGAAGTTATTTTCTTTTAGATGAAGCAAGCTAGTTATTCAACTTGTAAAGATGTTGATGAAATTTTGGAGACTGCCATCATTTGTTAAGTGTTGTTACTGTTAAATTGGTTGTGACTTCTGTCTGCGCACAAAAGCAAGATCAATTAAAGCATGGGAGTACAACCTTGGGAGTACTATACTTCAGAAGTGCAAACTTGCACTTCACCCTATGCTGCAGTTTTCCTGCTCTAACAAAACTATAATACCAGATGGGGGCATTTATACATGTGCTCTGTAAGCCACTCTAATTAAAATGCCTTCAGCATCACATGTATTCAGCATCCATGCCTTCAAAATGGCAGTTGGGACACATTAACTAAAGCTTATTCCACAAGCTTTAGTTAAAGCGCCCCTGCCACCATTTTGAAATGCAGGGACTTTAAATACATATCACATGGAGGCTGCTGGAGCACACTAATTAGTATGCTCCAGTAGACTTCCTAATGGCACGCATTGGAGCAGAGCTCCACAAGTATAGGTACCCTGAGATTTGAAACCCAGGTTTCCCATTGTCAGATCTGCCGCCAATCTGCTGTGGGACCTGATCAGCCATTTTCCTTGTTTTTGTACCTAAAAATGGGATAATTTTACAACTTTATTTATAAAGCATTTTTAGATCTCCTGATCACCATGAATTTGAGTTACGTGAAAATATGGTTATTTTTGGATAGTTCTCTTTTTAATATCTTGGAGGTTTCTGGTGCATTTTTTTTGTCTTGTTCTACAGTTTTCACCAACTCCAAATTCATGGTGATCATTGGCTTACATATTTAATTTGATTCCTTGTGGGTTGGCCAATCTAAGGCATGCCTGCCAAAAGTGACATGGACAGCCTCTGTGCGTGCCATGAGGCAAATCGGGAGGGGTTTCAGGGAGTACAGCTGCAGATGGGACAAGGAATAGAAAGCAGAGCAGGAGATCAGGCAGGGGGAGGGGATTAGAGTGGGTGGGACTTTGTGGCATGCCTGCCCAAAAGGTTGGCTTCCACTGGAATGCACAATTTATGCTCCACAGCACAGTGTACTTTTCAGAGACTACGTTTATGTGGAGAGTTGTATAGAAGTAGGGCTAGAAGGGACCTCCAGAGGTCACGTAGTCCAACCCCCTGCCCGAGGCAGGATCATTCCCATAAAAATCATAATCTAAACTCTGTATAAGCTCACTGTCAGCCCTGCCGCAACACAGACCTAACACTGTAACCTGCCACAGCAGCTAGTGTCTTGCTTCTATGAAATATTATCAGCGTACGTTCAAAAGGTCCTTGGTAGAGGGCCACACCCCCTGATAGAGGAAGGCAAAAACCCCCACAGTCCATACCAATCTACCCATGGGGTAAAATTCCTTTCTGATCCCAAATATGGTGATTGGCCTGACCCTGAGCGGAAGGGCAAGACTGTCTAGACAGGAACCTCTGGCTTTGCTTCCATCAGGAGCATTGGCACATCCCAGTCAAAGTCCCCAACTTGACTATAGCCAACACTTAATACCTGTGAGGAAGGCTTAAACACTGACACACAGCAGAAAAGTTCTGAGGGGGAGGAAAAGGCAGGGGCAACCAGCAAAGCCTAGAAGCATGGAAAATGCCCATGGTAGAACATAGGTGTAGCAATGCCTAAATCATCCCCAACCAGTGGCTGTCCAATGAGAGACGTAACAAAACTGTAGCATTAAACACTTATACAGTTGAAAGGTTATGAGTTACTTTTTTTTTTTTAAATAAAGAGAAATTATGCATTTTTGAAAGGCATACCAGTAAATTATTGGTGAATTAAAATTTTATTGCATGTCTGAATCACTAGTGGAATTTTTTTATCTGAGTAGCATGCTGTGGAAAGCGTAGAAAGAATATAAATGTGTAGTTAGAGGAGATGACTGGCATGAAGGTATGGCCTTCACTCTTTTAACTACACTGAGTCAATCAAGGCTGAGATCATATGTACAGTAAAAGCCCTGTTATCTGACATTTTACTAACCGGCATTTCTATTAACTAGAATTTCCAGCCAGGCAGACCCGGGGCGGGCGGGGGGGGGAGTGGAAGCTCACATGCAGCAGCCACTGCCACCACCCTGCACTGTTGCTGCTCCACCTGCAGACACTGCCACCCCCCTTCATTCCTTGTCCAGCTGGAAGCCCCTGTGCCTCAGGTAACCAGCATTTTTAGCTTACTGGCACCCCCCCCCCCCCCCCCCCCCCCCCATTTCTCACTCATGCCAGAAAACAGGGCTTTTACTGTATCACAAGGATAGGTTAGTGCAACTCATCTGAATAAGATAGATGGTAGCAGCCATTGAGCACAGTCCCCATCAGCACTGACTTTCAGGTCTTGGTGAATCTACTGAATCCATTTCAATTTCTTCTTCACTCCCACAGCTGAACTGTACTTTTCTTGTACATTTCCAATGATTCCCATTTCTTTGCCAGCTTTAAATTAGAGGTGCACTGATATATTGGTCACATATTGGATCAGCACTGATAAAAGGAAAATTAACATGATCAGCAATCGACTTTTTTTGACTGGTGTAGCTAATTAATGTCACTGATAAATGCTGTGCGCATGCGCACAGCTGCAGCACACACCTGGCCAGGATTGCAGCCCTGCAGCTTGGAGAGCAACCTCCTGCCAGTAAGTCTGGGGGGGGGGGGGTGGTGGTGAAGGGGAATGGGGAGGCAGATCAAGGCCCACATGATGAGGGAGAGAGTGTGTGGGATGGGCAGGGGGCAGGTGCTGTCCAATCAGGGCGGTGAATGCGATCCCAGGAGCGGGATGGAGCCACAGGTGGCTTGTCTGGGGAGTGGAGGGGCACGGCTCCCCACCACTGTACACACCCCTGGATTTGTGAATGGGGCAAAGGTAGGGCTAGAGGCCAGGGGCTGCACCAGCCTCTTCCTGACTGGGTGGGGGCCTGGGTCAGGGCTGCGCTCGGGGCAGGCAGTGGCACTGGGAAGGGTGGCTATGGCGAATTTTGGGGTTGCTGTTGCCCACCTCATAGCCGCCCCTCCTAGTGCTGCCACTGCCCTCCCTCAGCGCAGGCCCAACCCAGGCCCTGCTTTCCCCGCTGGGAAGAAGCAGGTGCAGCCACTGGCCCTGAGCCTGCAGTGGGCAGCCTGCCCTCTCCCCATGCACAAATCCTAAATCACACATGACCCTCATGCCTCCCTTAGGGCTGTGTGCAGTGGCAGGGAGCTGCCTCCTGGACTAGCTGCCTGTGGCTCCGCCCTGCCCATGGGGGTCACATTCACTGCCATGGCTGGGTAGTACCTGTCTCTGCCCCACTGCTTCCCTCACCATGGGGGCCTGTCCCTGCCCCATCCTCCATGCCCCTTCTCCACAGACTTACCAGCAGGGAGCTGCTCTCCAAACTGCTGAGCTGCATATTGGCTATAATATCAGCATTGGCCAATATGGTTGGTTAATAATCAGCCCTCGGTATCAGCCAAAAATTCTTTATTGGTGTACCCCTACCTTAAATATCTGGCAAACATCATGAAACAGGTCCTCAAACAGTTCACCCAGAATCCCTCTGTCGACCCCTCTCTCAGCCTGTCACCTATGATTTGTGTGGCCCTGCCCTCCATGAGGAGGAGCCTGACCAGGTTGCCCTATGACTTACCTGCATATAAATTTTTGGAGGATCCCAGGAGTCAAGACAAGACCACCCAGTTAGCACGTGTATCCTTTTGCGGAAATGGGGTGGGATGCATCAGGAGTACACGCACACAAACTAAGCAGTGCTGAGCTGTGGGGTAACCATGGTTTGAAATGTTGTTGACTCTGCTGGGGTGCAGCCTAATGAACTATATCATAAATCATGAGCCTTTGGATTAATATCATGCACTGTTTGTACTATAAATAAGTAGCCAAAATGCTGCTTTAAAAGTGAGTTTATTTACCTGTGTTAAATCTTACAGCAGTTTAAAAAGAGGTAAAATGCATCAATTCTGGATGAAGTAATAAATCTACAGGTACTTGCAGCAGGTCCAGGTCCCAGAAACAGCTGTGACACCCCCTGATGGCCTGGCAATCCCTGCCCTTCAGTTTTTGGGCTTCACCCTTTTCCTTGCTTTCTTCACCCTTTTTTTGATGCTCTTTTGGTTTGAAAAGAGGTGGGAGGCTGCTCACAAGGACTATGAGTCCCTGGCCCTGGTTCCACCTTTTGTGTCGCTGAGTTCCTGGCCTTGTCTCTGACCTTCTTGGCAATAGACTTCTCAATCTAGGCACTCCTTCACAGTTGCCACCTGTTAGTGCTGTAAGCCCAGCCCCTAGCAGAGTTCAAGCAGTCACATGCCCCTCAAGCACCCTGGGACCTCCACCCTTCTTTGCTATTCCCAACCTGGTCCTCTAGTGTAAACTGCAAGCAAAAGTAAGCCCCTAGGCTATATCTTAAACTATAAACACTGTAGCTGCATAACACAGCTGAGTTCTTTTGCAAACTTACAGGCCTCATGGCATGCAGATCCCAGTCATTTATTCAGCATAGTCCTCTCAGTACAGAGTTCCTTCCCTGGCTCTGGCCCTGGGCGCATATACTGCCTAAGCCTTGCTTCTTCTGGTCATGTGGTTTCCTAGCCTCCCACAGGTGTTTCTACTTTAGTCTGGCTGTCCTCCAGACTGGCATACAGCTGCTAGGCTAGATGATGCGGCTGTGCCCCAGCTACACAAGGCTGGCTCTGTTCCCTGGTACTGTTGCATAGCTCCCAGCTCTGCAATAGGTGCTCTGCTGTCTTGGACTGATAATCCATAGCCTGTTTTGTGCATTGTCCTTGGATTTTGTTTCTAAACAGATTTAGTTGGCTACTTTATTTTAAATGTTAATATTCAAATACCTAATACAACCTGCACAGTAGTTTGTCAAATATTACAGGTTTCCCTCTATGTTTTTTTTTTTTTGGTGCGGCTTCTTTATATGCAAATTTGCTCTTATGCAATGAGCATATTTAGACCCATAACTCATATATGAGGTAAATTTACTCTTATGTGATCAGCAGAGCCCCCCTGCCTCCCCCTCCCCCCAAACAGGTAAGTCTGTTGAGGGGAGGGCAAAGGGCCATGGCCCCACTCACCCCAGCCCCGGCTGCAGCGGCACCAGCCGCTCCTGGGGCCAGCTGCCTGCAGCCTCTGGGCTGCACCATGCCCCGAACCCCCCAGGGGCTTTTTCTGTCCCCATGCACCCTAGCTCTTGCTGCAGCTGCCGCGGGAACGGCCGATGCCAGCTCCTTGTATCCCTGGTGCAGGCAGCTGGTGTCAGCTGCTCCTGGGGCCACTCCAGTACAGGCTGGGGTGAGCACAGACAAGCAGAGCCCCAGGTGGTGCAGGGCACGGCACTCGCCCCAGCCCTGACTGCAGTGGCCCTGGGAGCTGCTGGTGCCAGCTGCCTGCAGCCACTGGGCTGCACTGTGTTCTGAACTCCCTGGGGCTCTGCCTGTTTCCACTCACCTCAGCTCCTGCTGCACTGCCCTAAGAGTGGGCAATGCTAGCTCCCTGTAGCTGCTGGGCTGCACCGTGCCCTGGTACAGGCAGCTGGTGCCAGCAGCTCCTGGGGCCGCTGCAGTCAGTGCTGGGGTGAGTGCTGTGCCCTGCATTGCCCAGGGCTCTGCTTGTCCGCGCTCACTCCAACCCATGGTGGAGCAGCTGACACCAGCTGCCTGCAGCCGGGCAGCTACAGGGAGCTGACATCGGCTGCTCCCAGGACAACTGCAGCAGGAGCTGGGGTGACTGGGGACAGGCAAAGCCCTGGGGCGGGGTTTGGCATACAGTGCAGCCCAGTGGCTGCAGGCAGCTGGTGCCAGCAGGTGCGGGGGCCACTGCAGCTGGGGCTGGGGTGAGTGCCGTGCCCTGCACCGCCTGGGGCTCCGCTTGTCTGCATTCACCCCAGCCCACACTAGAGCAGCCCAGGAGCAGCCGACACAGGAACCTATCCCCATTTCTTACATTATAAAGTGGGTTTGCTTTATGCGAATTCGACTTGCGCGGCATTCTTCAGGAACGCATGTACTGCATAAATCGAGGGAAACCTGTATTTCCACATATCTTAACCATAGTATAAAAGCTTGGCAGTAAGTGAAGAAAGTAATTTTAGCGTAGGCATTTTATTGCCCTACACCAGTGGTGTTCTACCTTGCGACCCCCTGGGTTGGATGAGTGGTGCAGGGCTGATCCATGGACTGGATTCAGCATGGGCTTGGTGCATGAGCCTGGTCGTGTGTGCTGGATCTGAATCTGGGTCTTCAGGGTTCTCCAAGGGTCTGGAAATTTGGCAGCACGGAAATGGCCATTAATGTTGTCACTGCTCCCCCACCCCGAACCTTTTGGACCTGTGAGGAGCTCCATGGGCCAGATGATGTGGCCTTGTGGGCTGGAGGTTGAGCACCACTGCCCTGGAAAATTGCGGAGATGGCTTAATATTACAGAATTAAACATAGCTTGATATCTCTGTTTAAATAATCAGAAGATAATGCTAATACTCTCATCCTTACATTTAAAAGGCAACACGATATTGAGGTGAATGGCATTTTCTCTCTCCAATTTTTGAGATTTTTTTTTTTTTTAAAGCCTTTTTGGGAACACAGCATTCACTTGGATTAAGTATTTTATCACCATAGCCACAACAACTAGAAACTTTTTTTTTTTTTTTTTAATGAAAGCCAAAATCCTGGAGTACAACTGTTCCACTCTAGCTTTCCACAGTGCACAGCCACAGAATTTAAACAATTTCTTCCCCAGTTCTAATACTTAACTCAAAACATTCAGTGAAAGATGCTAAGGGAAGTGTCTGCTTTGTATTTCATCAGTTGTGACCTCCTTGGCAAAGAAGGTGTAATTCTATGCATCAACAAAGAGATTTGGAAAAAACATTAACTTTGACCCAATATGCACAAGTCTAAAAAGAACTAATACACTGGATATCCAAACATCTGGCAGCTGTACCTTTTGCAGGAGAATTCTTGGCATGTTGTGTGCCTCAAAATTTTTTAAATTAATTTTATTTATATTGCAGTTGTAGCTAGAGGCCAGTAAAATACTAATTTATTCTGTTGTCCTTCTCTCTGTATAAAAGATCTAGCTCTTGAAGAGAGAACTTACTCGTTTCAGTCTCAGAATGATGCATCTTACCTGATCCTCCTCATAAATCTTTTGCCTTACCTGCATTATATTCAGAGGTGTTCAAAATTATACATTGTGGTTTAAATGTGAACACTTTTCTTATTACTATGCAAATTAAGAAATTGCTAACATTACATAACTTGTTTTTAATTTGCTATTGTTTGAAAGCACTTGTAATATAAAGCTTGTAGGTAGGATTGCAGTGATTAACACAAACAGCTACCAGCTATGCAGTGTGTATGTATGTAGAGCAGTGCTTTTTGGCACCAAGGGGTTCCTTGAGATCCATTCAAAGGTGCCACAGGGTGCCACGCAATGTTAGCAATATGTGTAAACATGATTCACAAGATAAACTGAGAGATTTCAAATAGGAATCCATAGTATTAAAAGCATTCTGACCTGGTGTGGTATTTGAGTTTTTTGCAGCAGAAAAACTGCTCTGTAATTCTTCTGTAGTCAAAAAATGAGTGAAAACTTAGAACTGGCATTTTTCCAGGGGGTCTAAAAAGGTTGAAAGTCACTGGTATAGAGGATCAGTGCTGTGATATTCCCAAAGAAAAGAAACTGACTGGAGAGAAAAACATTGTGCGTTTAAAATTAATTTTCTTTTACTAAAGCTCATTCTTTAGAGCCAATTGAAATAATACAAAAGGATGTATGCTGGCTCTGCTAGAATTTTATCATTTTAAATTATATTCTTGGAAAATGTATGAAGCAGGGTTGTTAACAGATTACACTGTTTGTAACGGTTTACATTAATTTAAATTATTTTAAATTATTTTATTATTATAACAGTTTAAATTATTTTTCTGTCATGTCCTCATGTGCTTTCCTTTTTTGGGATCTAGAAAGTACTATGTCCTGTCCTGTCTAATTTGTAGTTTCATTTTATCTAGGCCTATCCAACTCCAGTGAAGAAAATGCATCCTGGAGAAGAAAGGAGGAAAATGTTTGAGGTATAAAGAAGCATATTTGCTTATTTTCAATCTCCATGAAAACCAAAACAAGAATGGAGAATTGTTTTTATATCCAAAATAAAACCGTCAAACCTTTCCTCCTTATTTCTTCTCTCCGAACACTCTCTAACTTTAATGCCTGTGCCACTGGAGTGCTAACTTTCTTGGAAGAAGTTTGAAGGTAACATGCACTAATAAATTCTAATTATGTTCTATTTTTCAGGAAGCTGCAAAGAAGAAAAGATTAGACTTACTAGAGAAGGAAAAACGACAAAGAGACCAGGTAGACAAGAATACCTTAGCTTTTTTGTGTTTATAGTGATACCTTTATGAAATGTTCCTTTGTGCAGTACCTCGTTTAATTACCTCAGAATATAGAGCAGTCTGATTATTCCAGCTGTTCAAAATGTTTTATTCTTAAAATATACAGATCAGTTTGCTGAAGGCTGAGCAGATGAGAAGACTGGAGAAGGAAAGGGTAAAATATACCTTGATGTTTCTTTTCAACAATCAAGTTTATTTTTCTTATTATTTATTTATTTATTTATTTATTTATTTAAAAAGCAGTGGATTCTTGAACATGTGTTTTTCCTTTTTCGTTTTTTTTTCCTTTTCTCCAGATGGAACGAATAAACAGAGCCAGGGAACAAGGATGGAGAAATGTGCTTAGTTCAGGTGGAAGTGGTGAAGTTAAGGTTGGCAGCAGAATCAGAAATGTAGCGCAGCCTGTTCTCTCCCTTTTAGTCATCTTCCTTGGCACCTTCTTTTTCTGGAAAAGACAGATGCCGGTTTAATTGTGGAACTGTCCCAGTATAAATCTACTGCCAGGGTGTATAACAGATTCCATTTGTATCCTCTGCCTTTTGACAAATTGAGTATACACTGTCCTGTATTTATCAGATTTCTTCATATTCCCTTTCTCTGGCAATAATGTCATCCTTCCTGCTTCTTATTTTTCTTTTCCTACTTCTATCTCAATCCCTTTTCTTGTGCTTAACTTATACATTTAACAACCTCTTTATTCAAATCCCCCCCTTAACTTTTTGTTGTGATATTATCACCACAGTGAAAGTGCTCCATTTATTATATTTAAAATATTAAGATTGGCATAATTTCTTTCTTCTGTTCAAGTCTCTGCTAGAGGTAGCTTGACTAATGTATTGTTAGCAAATATTTATGTGAAGATATTTCATAGGAAATTTTTTAAGTTGAAGGTAAAGGTTTGCTTTTGTATCTGTTTCTGAAAATGGTAAGATCCAAAGCTTTCTCTTGCAGGAGTGAATTTACAACTCTGTCTAACCCCTGTGCAGTGATATTTTTGTACATTTGTGGACCTTAACTCCCTCCATGGGAACACAACTGTTGTGGGAATTCATGGTCACAGAGGGGGAGTCTATCTCTAGATAGCTAATCTCATAAAGATAGTTCAGTATTAGCAGAAAAAATGTTGAATTGGACATCACTCAATGAGAAGCCAGGTAAAAAAAATCAAAATGCTTAAATTGTTATGAACACCAAACCAGTAAGTGGATGGTGGTGTTTTCTACCAGTTAGAGATCTTTCATGCCATATGGTTTCACTGCTAGGTATGGTGAGTTGTATTAATCAAGTTTCTGGAGGAAGAGAGGATACTGTAAATGGTATCCAGGTTTTGTATTCCTGTCCTTCAACAAGAACATGAAGAAACCACATGGGCGTGGCTGCATCCCAAATAATAGTTAAGACAATGCTTGTAAGAAATTGCCATATTAATACTGTTACTCTAGATTTCTGCTGTCTTCCAAGAAGCCTGAGCCCCACTAGAGAGCTTACAAACTACTTTGAAATGCTTCTCTCATCCTAGCTGTTACTCATTCCAACTTCTTCAAATATAAATGAGTATAAGATTACAAGTGTCTTGGTGTCAAAATTACTACTATTAAATATATAACATGCTTCATATAAAGTCTGAGAAATTATTTTACAACTTCTCTTAAGAGAATAGCTCATGCATAATACTATTTCTGCCTCACTAAATACATATCCTCTTCCTACTCTGTAGCCTTATAATAATTTATATTAGAAACCACATGAGACTCATTGGTACCATCACAATTTGGTGTCTATATTGTATTTTGCAAAAGGGTCATTGACCCAAATAGTCCTGGAAAACTTTGTACTCACAAATTGGTTTGAATGTCTTCTCCAAGGCTATATTTGATGCCACTTCTGTCCATTACAATAGATGACCAGTTTGTCATGTCTTTCACATTTCCACAAATTATTTTAACATAGTCTCTTTAACTAAAAATCCTTTCTTGCACAAAAACAATGAATTCAGCTGCATGGTATTGGTGGTCTTTGGATCACTTTTTTTTCCTAAGGGTGTCCCTTTATAGATAAACATTTCACTTGGATTTTGTTAAGTCTGGTCCATAAATAGTGCTTGCATCTCATTTGTAGTAATATAGACTGTCTTTTTATAGACAAAGACAATTTGCGGTCTTGTGCTTGTAAGTTACCTCTATCTAGAACAATACATTAAGTACCTTGCTTGAATGTTTTGATCTATCTTTCCATTACCAAACAGCCACAGAATGGATTAAGGAAAACTGATATTACTGCTTTTTTGGAACAATAGAAACTCTTTGGTTGTGAATTTACATTCTAGTGTCAGTTAAGTAGCTTCAGAAACTCAGTCTTGTTTAGATCAATGATCTTAGCACTGTGTTGAAGTAGTTGAATTCATGGTAAATAAATTATACCATATAAAATAAGGATCAACTGCATTTATATCCCATAAATGGTCCATGTACTCTTGTTTCACTGCCATGTAGCACTTGATCACTCTCAATAATGAAAAGGAAGCTTTTTATGCATATGCTGTGACAACCTTAACATTGTTCTGCCCATTCCTACTTTTGTTTCCATCCCTGGCCATCTCACATAAATCCTGGCAACTATTTATTTTTGTAGCTCCCAACTAACCTTAATGTCATTCCTTGAGTAGGAGTCATCTGAACTTCATAAAGGAACAATCACACTTATGACATTTAAGCAAACTTGATGTACCCTTACCTATTTTTTTTTTTTCTGAGCAAAAAAGAAAGCTAAAACAGTTGTTCATGTGTATAAGTCCATTCATTCAGTCTAATTATTTATGCTAGCACTTAATCTTTGTTATGCTGTAGCAAGGTTTTACTATACTGTGCAGAACATACCAGCTGTCCCTTCTACCTCATTGTCTTTCCCAACTGCTTCCAGTGTATACCTATTAAACTAATGTGAGAGACTAATAAATAAAATGCTAGTTTTCCACAAAAATAAAATTTTTAATTTCTTAATACAGTGCTTTTAAGAAAAGGGCACTTTGAGCATAAGTATTATATTAGAACAAATTGGGAGTTCTGAAGAAAGTTTAAGTTTTAATCTACTAAGGGTAATAGCACTGCCAGGGCTTGTTAGGACCAGGACTTGAGAGTTCTTTCTCTAATTCCCAGGCCCCTTTTTTTGGTGGTGGAGGGGGCGTTGGTCCTACACCGGTGCCTACTCGAGGACCGTATGAACACTACCATGCTATATTTGACCAGATGCAACAGCAAAAAGAAAACCTTCAAGTTGCTGAGGAGCAAGATACCAAATGGAGAGCAGAAATACAAAGTCAAGAACCTATTGAAAGGTATGAGTGCCTTCCATTAGAATTGCATATGCTCTGTTTTAGATGAAAGTAATGAAAGTTACTGTACATATTTATCTGCAGAGAAGTTTCACCTGGAATACATCCAGGAGTTCCTAAGGGGCCTGCAGGTCATCACCATTTACCTGATACTGATGCAGTTAGAAAAAAAATGAAAAGATTGAAGGAGGTGTCTAAACAAGCCAACGCAAACAGGTTGGAGTGTGATAATCCATTAATCTGTCCCTTCGTGTTAGATCTTTGTCCTGTGTCTTTAGTTTTAATACCTATTGACACTTTTCAAGACCATTTTTTATCTATTGAGACTGTTCTGTGTGTACATGTGTGGGGCCCTCACAGACTACATAATCCTTTTGGAACCCATTGGTGTCTTAGTTCCCACTGAAGGTGGAAAACGTGTTTTTTGCATTTTGTCATCTCTGAGGAGAGCATACCATTGTTATTAGTGTTATATGGATAAAGTCAGTATCAAATCTACCTACTTAAAAGGTTACTTGGTTTTGTGGACTCGGTTTAATGTTTGTAAGCAATTACTAGTAACTGAATTTTAGAGACAGAATTTTAAAGATCCTAAATGTAATCTACTGATTCAGTGACAGCCTGGATTAAGTCACAAACCTCTTCTTTTTCATAGTTCAGTTTTCTGTACCTGTTGCCCAGATCCATCCTTCTTCCTTCTTTTCACTGTTTGCCTTACCCTAATTGCTTCCTCGATTCACTACTGTTGAAGTATAACTATAAAACACGCTTACCCTACTTCTGTAATGGTTTCTTGAGTTACTCTGACTAAGATGTGTTCTCAGGAGATGGCTTTTTGGGATCAATCTGAGATTGAAAGCATAGTTCTAATATTAGTGACCAGAGATGGGAAGACCCAGGTAACACTGCAAAAATGTGTTTGTCAGAAGTGGGTGGTGTTTTCTGTGTCAATCACAAGCATTTTAAAAGCAAATTCTTAACTTCAAGCTGAGTAGGAGATTGCAACCATGTTTTTCTCAGAAATTCTGGTACTACCTCAGGTTATTTCTAAACCAGCAAATGGTAACTTACTTGTTAAGTAAAAAGTACGTGAACATAATTAACTAACCTAACTTTCTTTGTCAGTGTAAACAGGGTTATATACTTCTTTTAGTTTAAATTAGGGAAGAACCATCCAGAATTGTTTTTTCACCCACTGGCCCCCGCCAAAGCCCTGTGGAAGTAGTAGGAGGAGGAAGAAAGCCCTCTGGCCTTCCTTTATTGTATTAGGGAAAAAATGGCATGTGATCAAATAATTCAAACTGTCATAATGCATGTGTTTAAGAGAGAAAATATAACTTGCACTTGCTTTCTGGCTCCTTAGTTCTAAAATTTACACCAGTATAATATTTTATTGGAATTGGCTTGCGTTACACTTTTATATATTGTTTGTGCTAGAACATGTGGTTTGATGCATAGTAACATGGGCCATTTTAGCATAGTTTTAAAAACTTCCTCCTGTACCCAATAAATGTGAGGCTAGGTAGTCCTATTTTGTGTATTACCAGATTTGGTAGATTTAGTTTTCCAACCTACTCTCATTCTGCTCCTAGTCCTGTCTTTATTTTTAATCACAACAAATACATATATAACATATTTTAATTATAGTTTTTTAAATAGCTGGACAGGGTTACATTACTATTAAGTTTTTAAAAGGTATTAAGCCTTGTCGTGTTTAAAAACTATCATTTTAAAAATGTTTGATATGGTTTTAAAATCAAACTTATTTTTCTAGTCTAGAGACTAGAAAACCTAAATACTAACTTTGCTTATGATCCATTTTAGTTGATTGTGATCTACAGATCTTGATTTATTCACATGTGTATGTTTATAAATTGGATCATCTTTAGACTTAAACCCTAATATCTTCCCTTAATACAAAAGAATGTGTGAAGTGTTCAGGAGTTTTCTAAAAGCATAAGAGCTTCTTCCTGTAGTGGTATTTGCATTCAAGGTGAACAGTACATTTGGAGAGGGAATGTTTTGGTTTGAATAAGAAACTTGGTTCTAACTGTGGACCTTTTTTGTATTAACTTAAAATAACTATAAGAAGTTCAGAAATCAGTTGTAAACTTTCTTGTTGTACTGCTACATTTAGTGATACAAATACTAAAAATGATATTTTTCAGCATTCTTTAAAAATAACTCTTGGACTAGAATATTTCAGGCCCAAAGTAAATTTGTGTGTGTACGTACACACACACACACACACACACACACACCTCCCTCCCTCCCTCCCTCCCTCCCTCCCTCCCTCCGCACGCACACGCACACACACGCACACCTCCCTCCCCGGGTATTTACAACTTAAAAAATGGGCAAAATCTTTGGGACACTGAGAGATGCATTCCACTCTCTATAACTCTCTTTCCTTTCTTTACCCTTTGACCACTTGAACTGTTTGTCTGACAGAAGCCTGGGTTTTAAACACAGTTATAGCTCCCTGTAGGAGCCACTAAAGCCTGGTGGTGTTTACTTCCAACTCCCCTTTCCCTGTCCCTTTTCACAGACCCTTCTCAATGTGTTCTTATGATAGGAAGCTATCTCTCCTACTGTTAGGGGCTATAAAAGAAGTTCTTTTGCAATGCAGATGAAGAGCTTTTTATAGTAGTTCTTTTCTTTTTAGAACCAGAAAATCAAGGTGACACCTCAAATTGAATTTTAACTCTTTTGTTTGTTAGTTCAAGTTTATCATCGTAGTATAGCTGACAAAATTCTCTGGCTAGTAATAGGGGATTAAGTTCATATTTGTCAATCTTGTGGACCTGTATTTTTACACTATTATGCCTTACTACAGAATATACTCTACTTTTACTTTGTGGTAGGCCAGGAACATTACCAATATAGGATTCTGTTTCTTGGCCTCCTAATGAACCTGTGAGCCAAGGCCCTTGCAGTAATGAAGGAGCATAATCCCAAAGAACTGGCTGCTAAAGGTTGATTCCTTTAAACAGGTGACAAAACCTCCACGCCATACTATGTGCATTTGGTGTCTTGCGTCTAAAGGTGAAACCCCAGAAAATTAACCGGTTCAGAGTTTAGAGGGTGGAATATATAGAGGCCACTCTGGATTCTATTGCACAGAGCTTACTTTCTTCACGATCAATTCCATTTCCTCTTGGAATCCATGTTGGTGGAGGCCAGCCTGACTTCAACTAGCTATCTTGGGTCACATGGCCTATGCAACACCGCTACTAACAAGAAGGCACAAATTCTCTCTAGTGTTGGAAAGTGGTCAGTCTACAGGACTGGTGTGTTTGTTTCCAGAGCAGCTGCTGTTTCTGCACATCTTTCAAGTTTTAAAATATCACAGTAAACAGCCTTAATAGATACATCTCCGTGTACTACAGTACAGAGGTCCTTTTTTTTTTTAAACTGTAGCATTCCGAGATGAAACTTTTTTTATTCAGGCATGAACAGGAAGTGCTGGCTTTCTTGCTTCAGCATAGAGCTCATCTTAAGGTCACTGTGTGATGCCTGCCTCATCCCATGGTTGGAAGAAACTCTTATGACTTCTCACCTGTAGTCCTAATTCCATAAGTGGTAATGCAATGGCTCATACTAGCCTCATCCTGTCCAAGGCCCTTCTGGTTCCTCCAGTAGAAGTCAAAATGACCATATATGAAGGGAAAACATTAAAGGTTTTAATTGTCCTTGATTGAAAAGGACAGTTGTTCAAGTAATTAGTTTAATTGCAAAACCAGTATTAGCTGACTTTTTTTTGCAGCTTGCCAGGGTAGATGACTGTACCACCTTTGGGGGAAGTCTGTTCCAAACCATTGGCACTTGACTTGTAAAGAAGTTTTTCCTTATGTCTAGCCTAAAGCAATCTTCAATCAGTTTATGCCCATGATTTCTTGTATTTCCTGGGGGGACCTTGGTGAATAGATGCTCCCCCAAGCCCTGATGTATGCCCCTGATATACTTATACGCTGCCACCAAATCCCCTCTGAGTCTTCTCCAGGCTGAACAGTCCTAAGTCTTGCCTTTCTTTGTGTGCTAGTTCTTGTGTTAGTACACTTATTTTGAATGTCTCATTCTGAAACTTTCAACTTGCTATATGTTGCAATTACTCAGGCAAAAAGGATGGGTAGCTGCAGAAAGAGCAAAACAAGTTGAGGAATTCTGGCAACGAAAGAGGGAAGCTATGCAAAACAAAGCTCGTGCTGAAGGACACATGGTATGGAATTTTTCTTCGTATTTCTTTTACAATTGTAAACTTTTTTTTTTAAGCATACACTAGCTATACTTATTTTAATATTAATAGACTATGACAAAGTGAGAAAAATGTGGTTTTTATTTTTAACTTCCTTTGATTCAGTTGTATTGGTAACATGAAAAAATTTTAAAGGTATTTTCTTTTTATGATAATCTAATAAAAAGGCTGCATGTTAATGGATGCTGAAGTTATAAATTTTAAAACCAAATTGAGAAGTATGTCCATTGATCTTTACCTATTTAATCATAAGAGCTCCCTATGTGTTGTTCACTAGCTTGCAGTTATGATGTTTGTCAAATTACTGTACCTCATCCTACACTTCCATACTTTACAAAACACTGATAAAATTGTACTGGCTATGCTCTAAACATGTTTTAACTCTCATTGTCAGAGTTAAAATTGTCAAAGTTTTGGGTTTTTTTTTCCCAGTTTTGCATTTTGTTTTGGTTTTTAAATCTTCCTTGAAGGTTGAAAGTATACACCTTTTTTTCCTGTCCAACTATCCTATTAATTATACATTTAATATTATTAGGAAGCCCTTTCACCATAGTAAATTTTAATGAAATAATTTTTATACTAGCCAATTGCTTGTCAGGAATGATGGGGGGGAGGGGGGGAGGCGTGTACAGACAGAGTGCTACCACCCTGCGCTGTCACCACTTCCCAGGAAGGAGTCGGGGGAAGAGGGGGGCTTGCCCTCCCATCCCCCTTGGCCAGCACCCCATGCTGCCTCCAGGGAGCGGGGGGGGGTGTCACGCCAGAAGCGCTGGCCTCATTCCCCACCCTGCTCCATCCCCACTGTCACGGCAGTGCGCTGCCACTGCTTCCTGCCCGGAACACTCTTGGAACACTCGTTTCAATCAGCATTGTGATTGGCTGTCAAGACAACCAATCAAAGTGCGAATAAAGCGTTACAGATAGACAGACTAAGGCTTTTATTACATTAGAATACATAGGATTTTAATTGTTCAGTTGAACTGCTTTGTTGTTTTCCTTAAGATTCATCCATACCACAAAAACACCCTTAACCAGGTGATCCAGTTACAACAATACACAGATGATTCCACAGTAGACTGGGTAGCAAATTGGCTCAAGGGTCACACTCAGAGGGTGGTAGTGGATGGGTCAGTGTCAGCCTGGAAAGATGTGGGCAGTATAGTCCCTCAGGGCTCAGTTCTGGGGCTGGTGCTGTTCAACATCTTCATCAGTGATTCATAGATGTTAGGGTCGGAAGGGACCTCAATAGATCATCGAGTCCGACCCCCTGCATAAGCAAGAAAGAGTACTGGGTCTAGATGACCCCAGCTAGATACTCATCTAACCTCCTCTTGAAGACCCCCAGGGTAGGGGAGAGCACCACCTCCCTTGGGAGCCCATTCCAGACCTTGGCCACTCGAACTGTGAAGAAGTTCTTCCTAATGTCCAGTCTAAATCTGCTCTCTGCTAGCTTGTGGCCATTGTTTCTTGTAACCCCCGGGGGCGCCTTGGTGAATAAATACTCACCAATTCCCTTCTGTGCCCCAGTGATGAACTTATAGGCAGCGACAAGGTCGCCTCTCAACCTTCTCTTGCGGAGGCTGAAAAGGTCCAGTTTCTCTAGTCTCTCCTTGTAGGGCTTGGTCTGCAGGCCCTTGATCATACGAGTTGCCCTTCTCTGGACCCTCTCCAGGTTATCCGCATCCTTCTTGAAGTGTGGCGCGCAGAATTGCACGCAGTACTCCAACTGCGGTCTGACCAGCGCCCGGTAGAGGGGAATTATCACCTCCTTGGACCTATTCGTCATGCCTCTGCTGATGCACGATAAAGTGCCATTGGCTTTTTTGATGGCTTCGTCACACTGCCGGCTCATGTTCATCTTGGAGTCCACTAGGACTCCAAGATCCCTTTCCACCTCCGTGCCACCCAGCAGGTCATTCCCTAGGCTGTAGGTGTGCTGGACATTTTTCCTCCCTAGGTGCAGCACTTTGCATTTCTCCTTCTTGAACTGCATCCTGTTGTTTTCTGCCCACTTGCCCAACCTATCCAGGTCTGCCTGCAGCTGTTCCCTGCCCTCCGGCATGTCCACTTCTCCCCATAGCTTTGTGTCATCTGCAAACTTGGACAGAGTACATTTGACTCCCTCGTCCAAGTCACTGATCTGGATGAGGGGGTGGGAAGTGTCCTGTCCAAATTCACAGATGACACAAAATGACGGGATGCAGCTAACACTCTGGAGAGGAGGAACCAGATCCAGGCCGACCTAGACAGGCTGGGGAAGTGGGCAGAGAGCAACAGGATGCAATTCAATAAGGACAAGTGCAAGGTGCTGCATCTAGGGAGGAAGAACTGCCGTCATATTTACAGGCTAGGGGGCAACCTTCTCAGCTCCACTGAGGCAGAAGAAGATCTTGGAGTCACTGTTGACTCCAGGATGAACATGAGTCGCCAATGTGATGAGGCAGTTGGTAGAGCCAATCATGCCTTGTTGTGCATCTGTAGGTGCTTCACAGACAGGTCCAGGGAGGTGATTCTCCCTTTCTATGCGGCACTGGTCAGACTGCAGCTGGAGTACTGTATCCAGTTCTGGACACTGCAGTTCAAGTGGGATGCGGACAATCTGGAGAGGGTCCAAAGAAGAGCCACTCGCCTGGTTAGAGGCCTGCAGGGAAGGCCCTACAACAGGGGCAGGCAGTTATTTCAGGCAGAGGGCCGCTTACTGAGGTTTGGCAAGCCATCGAGGTTCTGCATGACAGGCAGCCAGGGGCAGATAAATATTAATTTTCTAAATTTTTAGGGGCTCCGAGGGCCGGGTAGAATGGCCTAGTGGGCCGCATCCAGCCTGCGGGCTGCATTTTGCCCACCCCTGCCCTACAGGGAAAGGCTAAGGGACCTTAACCTCTTCAGCTTCTCCAAGAGAAGGCTGTGAGGGGAGTGTACAAATTCATAAGGGGAAAGCAACATGAAGTAGGGACGATCTGTTCACCAGGGCACCCCCTGGAATGACAAGCAACAATGGCCATAAGCTACTAGAGAGAAGGTTTAGGCTGGACATTAGGAGAAAATTCTTCATGGTCAGGGTTGCCAGAATCTGGAATGGGCTCCCAAGGGAGGTGGTGCTCGCCCTATCCTTGGGGGTCTTCAAGAAGAGACTGGACAGGCACCTGGCTGGGATCACATGACCCCAGGGTTGGTGTTTCCTTGCCTGCCAGGGGCAGTGGGTCAGACTAGATGGCCCACTGAGGTCCCTTCTGACTCTAGGACTCTATGAATAATATTGACTCTTGGGTGTGCTGGAATTGGTTATAGTTGTCAGGTTGACAAGAGTGTTGAAACTGGACCCTATTACTTGGGTGTATTTACTTAGAGAGCACTGTGGAGTGACCACCTTTTTCTGTAGGGCTAATTTCACTTCCAGTAATCATATGTGAAAAATGTGCACCCTCACATTCAAGCATCTAAGAATCCTGACAGGCTTTATTCAGTGCATATATCTTAAAATGTAAGTTGCCATCTTTCAAACAAAATCTCTTGGAATAGGAGATTGCTTTGCTAACACACATGCTTTCATTTAGTGGAAAGTTTATCTCCATTTTATTCATGGTTAAGTTGTTGCTTACCTTGGGATAAGAGTAGATAGACTGAAGTTATAACGGAGCAGCTGATTCATACTCCTAAACGACAAGTCATCTCCTTATCCCCAACATATTATAGTGTTGTAATCATTTATGTGTATAACTCCCTAAATCTGCTAGAGCCTGTATCTAACATCTTTTAGACCCAGGGAGGGTAAAATACAGCCCACAGGCCAGATCCTGCCCACCAAGGTATTTTGTCTGGCCTACAGCAGGTCCCTTGGCCCTACCCAACCCAGGTGTAGCTGGCAGCCTGGGTCATCCCACTGCCCCGGATTTCCTGGCAGCCCCAGTGGTGGCTCTTTCCAGCTGCTGCTCCTGACCCTGCCACAGGTTGCAGCTCTGCCCCAGGCTCTATCCCCATACTATTAACACCCTGCAATTATAATCCCAGCCCTGGTCCTGCCTGCCCATCCCACTTCCAGATGCAGCTCCCCACTCAGCCACAGCCCCATTCCAGCTGCCTAACCTCATCTGGGGGCCACCTAGGGAGGTCTTTTTGGCGGTGGAGGGGTGCTGCAGACTTGGCCTGTGACAGCTCACTTAAACTTCTTAAGTGGCCTTCTGGCCAAAATAGTTGCCCACTCAGATTTTAGACCCAATCCCTTCAGTCAAGTATTACCCAGGGAAAATTACATTGCAAGTTGATGTATATGGGAATTCGAAATGGTTGAGCCTCTGCAGCTTAGACCTCTAAATTTCTGTCAGTGGGTACATCTAACTCAGTGTGTGGAGTTCTCTTTGGCACTTATGGCTGGACCTTACAGATTTACAAGTTGATTACTGACCTTGAAGTAATAGATCTGGGTTATTTAGCTCAACTAATGAAAATGTATACATGAGATAGATTAACGGTGTAAAAGTTATTTAAATTAGAAAGCAGGAAACCTTGGTTTCAATCATCAATTTTTAATCTTGTTTTATATTATGCTACTTTTTTTTCCTCTCTCTTAGAGAGGTGAATTATGATTTGTCAGTAACCATTAAGAGTGATAAATTAGCCCTTACATTTAAATTTGATTTCTTTTCTTGTGATCCAGGGCATACATCATATTCATGCACTTATCGAACAGTTTCATGCTTTATACATGTAACTGGATTCTTAGTTTTTACATGTATTTTATTAGAAAAATGGTAATTCATCTGTGTTTTCCACCAGTTATTTGTGTCAAGGTTCATTTTGCATGAAGATCAATATTTAATTATTGCACAAAAGCAGTATTCAAAATGAATGAATAAATAAAACTACCTTAAAATGTGCCACGCAGATAAAAATACTCTAAACGTTTTTGTCATTTAAAGCTGATTTATTAAACAAATGAAATACCTATTATGAGGAAATTATAAGTAATTGTTCCTGGCTACCAGGTCCTTCATGATTTTTTGAACTAGTACATTGAAACTTTTTTACATCTAGCTTTGTTCATAGATTAGGAGAAGGTAGCATTCTTTCTTAATTTTTTCAGTTTTCAACTGGATTGGACCCACGGACTAGCCCTGGATTCTGGGTCTAGCACATCATGGAGTGGGTGCCCTGTGCAGCACAGTCCTGCTCTGGCCACTTCAGGGCCATGTCACACGTAGCAGCCACTCTCTCTCCAGGACGTGAGCTGGAGGAGGTGCTGCACATGGTGAGCAGAGGCCATCCAGTGCACCCCACAATGCTGCCTGTGGGTCAACTCCAAGACCCACAGGCAGCACCAGGTGTTAAGTGCTAATGTTCCACTGGCCAAATTTGGCCTGCGGGCTATATCTTTGACATCTGTGAAATAAAGGAAGTATTCTCTGCCCTTGCAGAAGAGGCTGCTTTTGTCAAAAGCTGCTTTTAGCTCTTCAACAAGTTCTTGTTCCTTACTCAGTTCTACTAGTTCTGTGATTTGACTTTTTTTAATTTCAGCAAAAATACACTGTTAAGTATTAATTTTTATTTAAAATACTTGTGTGCAATAAGTGTAGGCCTTAATGCACATTATTCACCATCTTAATTTACATTCTTTTAAAAAAAAGTGTTACATTTAAACCATATTTTATTTAAACTAAAATGTTTCTTTTTACTGAATTTTCTATTCACTCTTCTTAATCTTCTAGATTCCAAGGGGCCATGTTTGATTCTGTCTACTAATGTCCCACTCCAGAACATACAGATGCTTCCATTTTATTTTAAATTTTTGTTTAGAAAAATGGAACACTATACAATAAATTGTCTGCCCTTTCCAATAAGAATTATAATTTTTCTTTTTAAGTTGTAGAAGTCAAAGTAACTTTGACAAACATTAGTTTTTAATAGTGTATATATTTTGGTAGCGGGAGAATGAGGTTGAGCCTTAATATTTTTATAAACTTTCATGATTTTAATTACTGGGGTTTTTTTAATTCAACTGTTCTTAAACACCTTCTCTCAAAACTTGTCCAACTTTGGCACTGTCTAAATAAAGGATTACTATGCTGGGTCTTGATCTGTTGAAGATCTAGTAATTTAACTTATAAACAAGATTGTTAAGTTCTCCAAACTTGAAGTTGAAGTGGTATTCATTGGAGATATGTCTATGCCAGCCAGGCCATTTAACTATAATATTGGTCATATTTACACTTCAAAACATCTGGCTTCTTTTACACAATTTTGACTCCTTTCTAATTTAAAGCATCACAATGTATTTGATTTAGCTTTTGGTAATTCTAGTAGAATCAGTGTAAAAAGCAAATTTTGTTATCCTTTTTTTCTATCATTGTGTTTGCAAATATGAAAACAAACATTTTAATTGGAGTCAGTGCTTTAGTAAACTAAATCAAGAAGTGTTTGTTATTTTTAATATTCATTTTGCATGAAAACATTTTGATGTGCAGGACAGCAAAACATGGTTTTAGCGTTCACTTTGCAGTGTACATCAATGTAATACATTCATGCTGTGATGAGTATTTTAGAGCAGTTTGTTAATAGTTTAACAAATACTCATTGAAATATTAGCATCTAATATTTTATGTTTATAAGAGTTAAAATAATTATGTATTCTAAACTTGTAAAAAAATGCATTGGCATTAATTGGAACGCCAACTATGTGCTACAATTATACGTTAAATCAAAAAAAAAAAAAAGTACTCAGTCACCCAGAATTTGCAGTCCAAAATACGAAAGACTAGATTCACTGGGAGACCAAAAGAAGTTCAGTTTGAATGAGAAAAATCTTTATTAGAATGTTCTTGAGCTTTCTCTTTGATTACTCAACTGTTTTAAATATTACTGTAAAACATTTCTTGTAAACAAAAGGTTTGTCAGTGAAGTTTGTAAGAGCTGCAAGTCATTCATGTTTCATATAAGAACTTTAATCCAGTTGTTATTGGATAAGATAGAAAATGTTATAGCCACAGCCATTCTTAAATTTGATACATTAAATGGTGAACAGGGTACACTACAAAACGTGGCAGCTATCTATGGAGGCAGGTCCAATTCTGCAAGAGGAAGGAAATCCAGAAACAAGGAGGAAGAGGTATGCTTGCCGCATGTTTGCCACCTTCATCACACAAATAGCATCACTTGACTTTGACTCTTCCTTGTTTTCCTGCATGGTTTGTATGTAAAACTCGAAAAAGGGCTTCATAGATTCCCCAGGAATATTGGATCCAATCCTAGATTTTAGTATTTAATAATTGTACAAAATACCTACCAAAAGAGTTTTATCTCAAAATATTAATTTACATTTGCTTGTTAAACAGAATGTACACCATCAAAAAAAAAATTACCACTCCCCTACCCTAACCCCATTATATTGCATATATCTACTAGTTCCCTTAATTCTACCAACGTTATGGTAATTTAGTATTAAGGAACCTAAATTTCGTGTTTTTAATTCTATTAAAGAAAAAAATATAGAATTTCTTTTAGAAATAAATAATAAGTTAGCAGTATTTTTCCTTTATTCCATTTTTTGATTAATTTTTTTTTTTGTACATGTAATATGCTGGTATCCTTCTAATTTGAGACTTGCTTCCTTTGTTTTCTAGGAGTATTTGGCAAGATTAAGGCAGATTAGGCTTCAAAACTTCAATGAACGTCAACAAATTAAAGCAAAACTTCGTGGAGAAAAGGTTGGTTGAAAAATAACACCAAGGCTTTCAGGAGTTGTCAGTGAAAGATGTTCCCTGATATGGCTAATTAAAAATTCTTCTGGTAGATATATAATAGCTTATAAAATACTGTTAGGGTGCATTTCCTATGTTCAGCCTCTATAGATAATCATTTCTTTTTCATAAGATATAAACAAAAATAAATTTAGCACTTGAGCGGAGTGAGTACAAAAACTTTCCTGTTTTAGAAAAATAGAAACGTGAAAATGAGAGAGAGGAAAAAAAAAAAAGGTCCTAGACGACCAAAAAAACCCTTTTAAATTGCAATTGCTAAAGCAGCACAAAACAGCTAAATTTGCATTTCTTGCGGATGCCCAGTACCTCCAGCTCCATGTTGCCCACTCATGCATATCCTGCAGCTTGGCCCCTTCCTGGCCATGTGCCTCATAGTGTATGCACAACCACCACCACCGTGGAACCTGGCCAAGGCTCCGGAGCCTATTGCAGCTATTTGCAGCCTCCTGGCTGCCTGCCATAGTTGGCCCAGGCTCTGGGCAGCTGCAGCTCTGGCATGTGTGCCAGGAGTTGCCAGCCCCTGCTTTATATAATTCATATTGAGTATAAATAACTTTTGAGTTTAAAAAAAAAACTGTGTATATGTGTGGTGGAGGGGAGGATTTTCAAAATTAAAATCAACTTCTTCAAAGTTTTTTAAGTTAAGTTAACTTGTTCTGAAACCCCCTTTTCTCAGAATTCATTTGAGTGGCCTTTGGCTTTGCACCTAGTGCAGTGTGACCTTAATCTTAATTAATAGCATGAATTCTGAACTAACAAACTTTCCCCCACTAAATTATCAGTACTTCACTGTCTTCCTCGGTATATTTGTAGTTTTTATATCGTGTTCTTTTACACTATAAGTCTTTAAAAGTGTCATCAATAGATAAAAGTGGTAATTGATTTTTTTAAACTGATTTTAATTGAGGGCTGGAGCAGAACTTTCTTACATTAAATGTTTGCAGCCCAGTCTCTGGGGACTTTCAAGAGGTGTCTTTGTTCTATTAAAGATTTATATTCTATTGAGATAGTGCTGGTGCATATGTTTTTCTGATTGGAAAGTGTTAATTATATAAGTATAAAAACTACCAGTAGTGATGTGCACCTTTTTGCTTTTGCTGGCTGTTGTCTGTTTGGAACTGGGGGCTTATTCCTTTAAAATATATATAACTCTGGAAAAATCCATGGAAAAGAATTGTATTATAAAAGAAACTGCCAATGCAAAGCTGAGGTTGTGCAGTTTGAGCTTTCAATCCTACCTTTTATATTTGTTAATCTCATCTCTGGGGAACATGCATTAGGATACTTCCTTCATTTAGATCTGCTGTCTTGAGTGGTCATACCAGATTCTGGAAGGTGCTAGCCAGTTGTAACTCGCATAATAGAACCTTAATAAGCAACACCTGTCAGCACAATCTTACTTCTCCTTCCTATTCTTATCCTCCTTTTTACTAAATATACCATAGGCAATGCTGTAAGAGTGTGTAGGACAACCCTTGCTTCCTTTCATCTGGCAGTAATAACAGATCAGGAAAGGGAAGATCAGGAAGCACTTGGTGCTCTAAACCCTTTTATCTTACTGCTTATCTCCAATAGGCAACCATTAATCCTCTGGATCAGCATTTCCCAACCAGTGTGCAGTGGCGCACTGGTGTGCCGCATAACTTTGGGCTAAAGCCACGCCCTCTGCTGGCTAGAGCCATGCCTCCCCACCTGCTGCTGCCATTGACAGACAGATAGAGTGGGGTCATGGATCCAGCCATCTGTGTGCCATGTTCGCCCCCCTCTGCTGCTGCCCCCCCCCCCCCCCCCCACTGCTCTGCATTTGTCTGGTTCATCATGGGATGGGAGAGGCCTGGTCAGTGTGCCACCACTGCTGGAACCAAAAGCTTGGGAAATGCTGCTCTGGATTGTGGTGCACATATAAAAGGTCTAGTCAGGTACCTGATGCATTTGCCTATACAGGGTCCTGCAACCATCACACCGAGACCTTCAATGTGTACACCTAGGCAAGAGTAAGAAGTAGTGGAGGCTGCCCAAGACCTACCCATCCCCTCTTTTAGATCATTGAGACAGAATCCAAAGGCCAAACAGATGTTCTGTGTCTTGATGGTTGTAGCTTTTGCCAGAGAGCAACAGATAAGAACTGCTGCTGACTCCCTGTTGCCTCAGTGAGGGCACATTTTTGTCATGGTGATGATTTTTAGTCTTTGTCTAACCAAGGCGTCCTCACAATGCAGTGGGGGTTAGGGTTTTGAGACACCCTATACTCACCTGACTCTAGAGGTGCAACATTGTGGTTTTTTATAGGAGCTACTGCCATGAGTAGCCCCACCACGTTTTCACCAGGCTCTCCAGATGGTGGAACCAGAGATTAAGAACCCAGGCTCTAAACACTGTGCCTCTGGTCACTAGCACTAAATGTGGATATGAGGTGCCTTGCCTACCTTGGAGAGTAACACTTTCCCTCAGGGTGTCTGTATTTCTTACTCTGAGTGCAAGAAACAAGACAGCTTTGCTTTACTGTTCAGATGTTCTTCCAATCTGTTTCCTTTGCTAAAAATAAAAAGACAGCTACATTTTTCCAAAGGTCATAAGGATGGGTTAAAGTCTCAGTTAAAGAGGCCTTTAGTTTGATTGTCATCCCTCTTTCTCAGTCAGTAAGGAACCATTCTATTACAGGCAACTTCAGAAGCTTGATGTGTAGGTTTCTATGCCTTTGGTGTTACAGATTTCCATATTTCTGTGATACTTGTTGAATGGGACACTGTTCATACTCTTATAGAACATTGCTTTGTGGATCTAACCTCTACAGACCTGATGTCCATTTTATCAGAAAAGTCTTTTAGTCTCTTTAGGGCTCCTTCTCTCACTTTTTTTATTGGTCTAGCACTTGCCCATTTGTCTCAGGCATGAGTGTGCTGAGGGCACTTGAAGGAGAAAACGAGTGATTTATTTTTAGGGCTCTTTGGGACAAATTCTAAATCCTACAAGTTATCAGGATCTATCAGTTATCAGGACTCGTGGTAGAGGTGATATTTTTTATTAGACCAACTAGATTTTTGCCAAAAAAATTCTTTAATTGCAAGGTTTGAGGCACAAACCCTTCATCTGGCTTTGGAGAAAAAATTGTAAAAGTTTTTTCCTGGGTATAAATGAAAGCTCATATTTCATAAGAGAGTTGAAGGTATGGTAAAATCCCATTTGGAACAGTTCACTTTAGATGCAGATTAGGCTCAGAGAAAAGTTGGAATAGTCTGTTTACCTTGAAGTTGTTTGGTGATTATACAAACAAATAAAGTTAAGATGCTCTTTAGTTCAACCAGAAAGACGATAATTCTTTCTGGCCTTCATCTGATGAACCTGTCAGCCAACATTGGTTTGCTCATTCTTCAAGGAACTCTTATTTTGTAGAATGATTCTGGCAGTTCTGATGGACAAGAAGCAAGTGAAGAAGCAGAATTGAGACTCAAGAAAATTGAAGCACTGAAGGTAATTGAAAAACATTACAGTAAATTATTTAAAAAACATGTATTTCATATTCTCTTATCTGAACTGATTTGGGCCATGAAGAGGCATTCAGTTTCTCCTGGGACAGTCACTGCTTTCAAGAGAAACCATGTGTGTAGAGATGTTCCTGCTTTTTCTCCCAAAACAAAAAATGGCCACTCCAAGAAAAAAATAACCTGGGAATATATAGGGATAAATCAATCCCGGGAGAGTTTGTTCTGTGAGAGCAAATGTCTGTACAACTTACTGGGCTAAAGGCACATAGTGGCCTTATTTTAAAATTAGTCATTTTCTATCTGCAGTAGTTGTTTCATTGTAATGTTTTTGATACTTCCATAAGTAAATATAGATAATACACTAAATATTGGTACATATTTTCCTGTATCAAAATATGTATTTCCTACAAATATGCACAATGAATAGTTCTCAGACTCACTAATCTCAGCTGAAATGAATCATTCAAATTCATTCTTTCAATACAGACATTGTTTGATGCTGTTTGCAGAAGATGGAGCCATAAACGCTTTATATTATATTGTAGTGTCAAAGCTGTTAAAGTTATCTATCACTTAAATACTAAAACCCATTTTGGTCATGTTATGATATGTTTAAAATGAAATTCATTTTGACTGACTCTTCTCTCATGTTTGTCTTGGCCCGGAAGACAATTTGTTATAAGCAAGATGGATTGGAGTTGATGTGGGAAAGAAAGGAGAAAGAGTGCACCATGACTACTTCATTTATTTTTGTTAGTTTTATATTAACTAAGTAAGGGCAGGGAAAGAGCACCTGCAAAATATTGCAATGTTTTCACTGTGTTTTGTCAGACCTGGCAAACACTGGTTAAAATGTTTTAAATGCTGATTTATGCCTTAATTTCAAAGTTATGCTTCTCTAATAAAGAAAGTTTCTAGATCTGTGTTCTTCAATGGTATATAGACACACAACCTATAGAGTGTTCTGAATTCTGTTGCAACAGCAGCATGTGAAGCAACAATGTAACTGCATTGCACATGTTTGCACAAGGTACAACTGGCCATTTCAGTTGATAGAAAGAAATACATTGTAAAAACAAACATTAGTAGGTTATGCTTAATTAAGTTTACTTAAAGAAGAGAAAATGTTTTTGTGTGCTTATTAGCAGATTCAGTTTATCAACTAACAAATTTAGCATTTAAATGTGTGCTTGTGTGCATATGTTTAAATGTTAAATTTGGTTATAAGATGAATCTGTTAATAAACACACGTGTATATATATCAGGTGATTGTGTATCAGTGGGATCTATACACACAGACAGAGACAGACAGGGTTTTTATATTTCTTAATGCAACTGATTTGGTACCTCATATATATATATATATATATATATATATATATATATATATATATATATATATATATATGTGTGTGTGTGTATATATGTGTGTATATATTATTTACAGAAACCCTCTAATTGCCTAACTTATGTATTTTGATGATGTTTTCTACAAAGCACAAACGTCATTTTATGTGTGTGTGGGGTTGAATCTTTTGTCCTAACACTGCATTAGTTCAATAATTTTTTTATTTGTATTTTGTTTGGATGAAATGCACAATTAAATTTCGAATTCCTTTAGTATCACCCAGGAAAATGACTTTAGGACAGAATAAGCCATTGATTTGTTTTCTTTCTGATGTTTCCTATTTCAAGCGTGACATTAGTTATCACATCCGGTCATGGCTCTCCTGTGGTCTGAAAAACCCTTTCTCATGATGTGCAAAACAGCTCTTTTTGAGAATTTAAAGAATGTAGGTTTTGGATTTTAGGAAGCAAGGCAGTCTGTGAGAGTTTCTTCTTTTCTTTTTTTTTTTTGAAGTGGTCCATGGAATGAAGTTGGAAAGCTATTGGTTGTAATGCTAGTTTAAAGTCTGCTGGTTTCTTGTTTGTAGGCCCAAGCGAATGCAAGAGCTGCAGTTCTGAAAGAACAGCTAGAGCGAAAGAGAAAAGAAGCATATGAAAGAGAGAAGAGAGCTTGGGAAGAACATGTAAGAAGATGTTTTATAGCATAGTTTTATGTGGAATGATCACTACTTGACTTTTCATCTCTCAGCCAAAGAATGCAGTGTCTAAAACATTAAAAAGACTTTCAAGTCTAGTTTACTGTAGCAAAAATGAGACTCTGGGAGAGTCAGGCTACTCTTATTTAGAAGATTGACATCAGTCACCCAGGCATGAACATTTTGGCCTGAGTTTAAAGTATACATCAAACCTGAAAAATCATTGATTTAACCTTGAAGTATTTGGTGATGGTCTCTAACTTACTGAAATGTGCATAACTGTTTCTTTTGCTCATAAACTCTTTGGAGTGCAAAGTCAAATACATAATATTGCTGCTCTAAAAGGAAGGTATTATGAGGCCAGTAAATAGGAAATAGCATACAGCTGACAATCCTTTTAATTAGGATGAAATCATGTGTAAAATTACTTGTCCCTTTTTGTGGTACTTATCAGCTTGTCATTTGATAAGTTTGTGCTCAACTCATAAATTATTTAATGAATAAACAAGTAATGATTAGAAGGATGCATTTCAGCTAGTTTCCATTGTTGCAATAAACTACAGGACTAACTAGAATTTATGTAAATTATTATTGCTGTCAATATTTGCCAGGCTATGGTGCTACTTTGTTTCACTTTGTGGCACTGCCATTCTGTATTTAAAAAAAATTTAAATATTGAAAGCATGTGATTTACAAAAGCAGGTGTACATAAAATGATACTTAAGATCCCTGTTCCTTTTCACATGTGGATGCTAATAGAAAGATCTTGGGTAAGAATTCAAGGGTGGGAAGGTACCAATAATAATTACTGTCTTGTGTTTCCCTATCATTAAGTAGATACACTTTCAGATATGTCATTTTGCTTCTCCTCTTCCAAGATTTTAAAGCCTCTATGCATAGAATCTTTAATACTCTTCCTTTTAAAGGGATTGCTGAAGTTATTTTTTTTAAATATCAAAAATTGAGATCATGTTGAGCACTTATCTTCTGACATCACCTATTTTGTCAGTGGATTTTACTGTAAATCACTAGCTCATTGGCTTATTTTGCTGTTGCTATGACATTTTCTACAGTCCATGGGTATAGCTGTCTTCACATCAGTTCAGCAAGCTTTCCCTATGTCTCTTACTTTCTTTTAATTATGTGACCACAGTTTAGGTTTACATGCAGAACCTTTATTTCTTCTATTGTAGTAATCTCTTCTTAGGTTGGTTAAATTAGATCAGAGGTGACTAACCTTCTTGCCAGGTATGCCACAAATTAAGTTCTGTCCCCCACAAGTGCTGCTTTAACCCCTGCTGCCCAGTGTATACCTGATAAGGGTTTGTGTCCAAATGTTTGGACTGTAGGCAGGGGGACTCGAGTCTCCAGACACGCAGAGCAGGGGCAGGACATTGCTCTAAGAGGAGCTGTCATTACCAAGAGCCAGGTAACCCTTCCCTGGTCCTGCAACAGCTACAGTTTTCTATAGTGAATGAGGATCCCTTGAATTCCCTGAGGGCCAGGGAAGGGTAAACCTGTCTCGTGGTAGTGACACTTGACACCACTTACTGCAGCATTGTCCTGCCCCTCCTCTGGTCTACTGGCCGCTTGACTCCCTGTCTCTATTCTAATGACTCCTGTTCACTGGGTGCCCAGGGCTCATGTGCCACGCACAGCAACTGTGTGACACTTGTGGCACATGGGCCACAGGTTGGGCACCCCTGGTTCACTTGTCTCATGTGGTACTATATAAGTACTATGCACAGGTAGTATCTTACATGAGCTGAGTTCTTAATGTAAGGTGTTGATCTTTCAAAATGCAAGAGAACAATTTTTTTGTGGGTGATGTCTTTTATTGGATCGCATGCATGTTTGGGTAGGGACATAGATGAGTTTCTGGGTACCACTGTGCCGTTCCTCATGTTTCTGAGGGGGGGAAAAAAAGGCAGATGTAGCAGAGCTGGTTAGCAGATAAAACAAAGGCGTGTGTATGTAAACAAAAATAACATATAAGCAATTATCAGGTTGCTAATAAATGAGAGATGCATCCTTGACCATAACAGCTATGACATCATTTTGATACTACCATGTGTTGTTCTCTCAAAACCAGCCTTCCAAGGAAAACTGTTTGTCATTTAAGATTACTTCTTTGAAAACATAATTCATAATGTACCTACTAGTACAAGGATTTCTTTAAACTGGTAACCACACAAATATAAGAAAGCTTATGAATGTAACAGGACTGATGTATTTCACTTGTTGGTTTGTATTACTGTAGCATGGTTTTGTTCTGTTTTTCCACAGTTGGCAGCCAAAGGGGTAAAGAATCCTAATATGCCTTTCCATGTGGCAGCAGCAGGAGCTAGTCCTGTGCCTGGTCAGCATGAACCTGGAGTACCTTCTGTCAAACCACAGCCTCCATTTAAGCCCGGTTCACCCATCATCTCCATGACTTCTGCATTGAAGGAAGTGGGTGCGGTAGGTACTCCACCAACATTTAAAATCAATGAAGAAACAGGAGACAAATCTACCAATTTAGGAGATTTGAAGAATATGTATTAATTCAAGAACTTTTGGTATTTTGAAACATGTTTTTAATAAGAACTGGATACCTCAGGGGAAAAAAGGGGCTGGGAGAGATCTCAACAGGTCATCTAGTCCAACCCCCTACTGAAGGGAGATCATTGCTGTCTAAACTATTTTATCCAAGTGTTTGTCAAACCTGCTCTTAAAAACTTTCAAACATGGACATAATCTTAGATCTTCCAGCCTTCTCTTATATCACATTTTCTCTGGTGAGCAGAAATTTTCTAATTTGACCACATCTTCCTTGACATATGGTGTGCAAACTTGGACAGCAGTAATCAAGCCTCATCAGTGCTGAGTAGGACAGAAGAATTGCTTCTGTAGACATGCAAGGGAAAGTTCTTTTAAATGTTGAAGTACTGTGAGTTGAATTTACAGATTTTTTAACTATAGGGACATATTTCATGTTACTACTTCTTAATGAGTTTTTGAATAGTATACTAAATATTTCTGAGGATGACTGCATGGGATGTTCTTGCTATTGTATGTGTTTTTGGAAATGGTGCAAACACATCATTCTGTTTTTGGGATATTTAATCCTGCAAGTGGTTATACCTTTGACTCTAACACTGCAAACAGTTCAAGCTGATATTAAATGAGACTGCTTGTAGTAGCAGAAGTTAAGCATATGAAGAAGTATTTACAAAATTGGAATTTACAGTAATATCTGAATTTATTTGAACACAGTTTTCTGTAGGGGGGTTTTTCAGGCACATAATGTAACTGTTTTTATAGGAATATATTTTTCCCCCCTTATGTGCAGCAAATTATCTTGCATGAATATTAGTTGCACTTTTAAATCTTGCTGTGACTTTTTGCTCTGGTTTCTTTACCATCAGCATCTAGTAGTGAATCTTTCAATTCAAACTTTTTACAAAAGTCTGTGCAAGATAATGGCCTTCAATCATTTCTTTGAATTATTCTATTTATGCTTCATTGAAAACTGTAATGTTTTTGCAAGTTCCAAATCTATACCTTTTTTCAGTTCCCATGGTATCATCTTTGCTGATTTGTGACGTTGAAGATGAACATATATTCTTCCTGAATTAAAATGATGTTGAATAGCTGCTGGAAGGCCTGAAACATATACGTAAATTATCACTGTGGATACATTTCAGTGACTCTCATGGTGCCAAAAAATGTCCTATTTGCAAGGCCAGCAAATTAATCAGTGTTGTGTTGTTCCCCTTCAGTAGATTAGTCTTATGCTATAGTACATTTGATCTTGAAAAATATGAAAAAAACCTGATTTTATTTCTGTTTTTGTGATAACGCCAAATCTTTGTCATGCTTATTAACAGCTCTTGACACAACTCATTTTTCGTCAGAAAAAGTGTTTCAGTTGCTTATTTCCTTCAACCTCTTTCAACTCTAAGCATGTAGGATCAAATACCTTCATACATTAATGCTGGGTACTCCAATCACTGATCAAAATATTATTAATTAGCAGTAGTTAATACCATCTAGTTAAAATCATTACCTTAAGTTCTGAAAAATATCTTTATACCGAGCTGTATTATCTAATGACCTGCTCACCTTCTTGTATTCTAGTAAATCATGCTTTTCAGTGGTGTACAAATTGAAGAACTTTTTCTTTCATATCAGTGGCAGCTAATTTACTCATTAGTTGCTTTTCCTAATGGTTGCACAGACTAGATCTTTCAAGTGTTTATGTACTTATAAGTACTTCTGAGTAATAGAACTGAAAAACTTGGATTAAAAATCCTAGAATCTCTCCGGTCCATGTTGGATGCACTCTTCTTAAGAATGTATATAATTTTTCACAGCTATGTCCTTTCATTACCCCTAATTGCATAACTTTGCATCTACACCTCAGTTTTGCTCCTTGGAGTGAAATGTGTTGGGTGTCTATATGTTTTGAGTGAAACTGGTGGATCAGAGAAGGCAGGCTTGGCAGCTCCTTGTCTTCAAATTATGGCAAAAGGGAACAACTTTCATGGGATGGTTGGTTTGGTTTTTTTTAAAGCTGTCCCATCCCTGAGCTATATGTAGGTATTTCATGCACTATCTTCTCTTTTTTCAAGTATTTATTTCATTTGCTGTAGGGACCTGATTTAAAATCTGAAATATTTCAAGGAAATTTTAAAAAAATAATTTGTTTCAAATATTTTCTTAAGCAAAATTACATTCCAAATGAAGATTTATGCCAAGTCAAATAGTCCCTGGAAATAGTATTTTTAAATCTAGAAAATTAAATTTAAATATTAGGGGTGTGAAATACAAGAGTGATTTCAATCCTGCCTTCACCTAAATGTATGTGCAGACACAACTAGGAAATAACTATTGGCAGGGTCTGTACAGTGCCACAAAATGAATATTTGCCTTTTTTTGGCATAATTGTGGCTCCACCTTTCCTCATCTTCACAGATTTAATAGACACTAGGGCTGAAAGGACCTTGACAGATCATCAAGTCCAGCCCCCTGCCTCAGGGGAGGAAGTCAGCTAGGGTCAAAGGATCCCAGCAAGATAAGTGCCCAAACGTTTCTTAAGAGTCCAGAATAGGCTCCTGTACCACCTCTGGAGGGAGTCTATTCCAGGTCTTGGGGGCTCGAACAATAAAGAAATTTTTCCTTATGTCCAGCCTAAAACGGTTTTGGAGGAGTTTGTGACCACTGGTCCTTGTCACCCCTTGGGGTGCTCTGGTGAACAGACATTCCCCAAGGCCCTGATGCACACCCGTTATGTACTTATAGGCTACCACCAGGTCCCCCCTGAGCCTGTACTTTTCCAGGCTGAAGAGTCCCATGGCTCTCAGCTTCTCATCATAAGGCCTGTTCTCCTGCTGATCATATGCGTGGTTCTCTGGACTCTCAAACTTCTCCACATCCTTGAATTGTGGAGCCCAGAATTGAATGCAGTCATCCAGCTGCGGCTTCACCAAGGCCAAGTACAGCGGGAGGGTGACATCCTCAGATTTACTTGAAGCAAGTGAATTTCTATGGATGCAAGCCAGAGTTTTGTTCACTTTATGAGCTGACACATCATGTTGGTGGCTCATGTTCATCTTGTGGTCAGTCATGACTCCTAAATTTCTTTCAGCTGTGATGCTAGCAAGCATAGTGCTGTTGAGCCTATAAACATGCTGTGGATTTTTTTTTTCCCCCCAAGGTGGAGTACCTTGCATTTTTTGGTATTGAACATCATCAAGTTTATATCCGCCCACTTTCTAAGCCTATCCAAGTCAGCCTGGGTCATCAGCTTATCCCCAGGTGTAGACGCTCTGCCCCAAAGTTTAGTGTCATTGGTGATCTTGCATGATGACACCAAGCTTGGTGGAGTTGCAGCCATTCTACAAGGGGACGAGTTGGGATCCAGAATGACTTTGATAAACTGGATAAATGGTCCAAAAATCAAATGAATAAAATTAAGCAAGGACAAATGCAAAGTCCTACACTTTGGAGGGAACCGTCACATGCACAAATACAGACTGAGGAATGACTGGCTAGGGTATAGTACTGCAGAAAAATACCTGCACGTTAAGATGGATTTGAGGCAAGTCTGCTTTTCTTTGGGGGGAAAAAAGTGGGGGGCAATAGTAGGAATATCACTTGCAAATGAGGAAATGATTCTTCCACTCTAGTCAGCACTGACAAGGCCTCACCTGGAGTGTACTGTGTCCAGTTTGGGGCCTACACTTCAACAAGGATGTGGACAGATTGAAGGGAGTTCAACAGAGATTAACAAAAATTATTAGAGGGCTGGTAAACGTGATTTATGAGGAAAGCCTGAAAGAACTTGGATTATTTAGTCTGGAGAAGAGAAGACTGAGAGGGCATTTGATAAGTCTTCAAATACCTGAAGAGTGGTTCTATAGACAATGGAGATGCTCCAGTCACAAAGAGCAGGGTTAAGAGCAATGGTCTCAAATTGCAGGAGAATTTAGGTTTAATATTAGGAAGAACTTTCTCACTAAGAGGGTGATTAAGAATTGGAACAGGTTATCTAGAGAGGTTGTGGGATCTCCATCCTTAAAGATCTCGAAGAGCAGGCTAGACAAACACCTGAATGGGACGATTTACACACAGATTATCCTGTCTTTAACACTGAACTAAATCACCTCCTGCGGTCCCTTCCATCTTTCTTTTTGATGATGGGTAAATCTTCTGATGCTGTTGATTTGTTTGTGCTTGAATATCAAGAAACTGCTGTTTCCGTTATTCTTCTGGTTACTTAAAGCTCGTTGTTCTCTATTTCCTCCTTTCATTTCCAGTGACATTCTTAGATTTACCCCCCCTTTTTCCATTTTGCCTAGGAAATACCTTAAATTTGTCCTTGTACTTTTCTCTTGTTTATCAGGAGAGAACCTATTCCTTTGACCTATTCCTAACTTCAGACTACTGATCTGTAGAACAGTCCCAACTTTAACTTTTCTATCACACAATTCCTGTTCTGAACCTTTTTTTTTTTTCATTTGCTTAATCTATTGATTTTTTTTAACCATCAGTTTCCACTTAGTGAATGATACAAACATTTGTTCAAAAGCTGAAAATATTCATTGTGCTGTTATCAACGGAAAGATGTTAGAAAGGTTAATTCTTTCTTCTCCCAGTACAGGTTCTTAATACTCTGAGTGTATTTTTCTGACCTGTTCTCCTGTGTTGTATTTTGTTCCCCCTGAATTTAAAGGATGAAAATGCAGCTTCTGTCCCAGAAACTTCTGAGGAAATAAAAAGACCAGATAATGCCATCCAAGTAAGTTAAATTGTTCAAATTTCTGTTCACTGGTCTATTCCTTTCCCTTCTGAGTTTCAAGTTTGTGGCATGTTTTTGGCCCTTTTTTAGAATAAGCGAGAAATACTGAGAAGACTGAATCAAAATCTTAAAGCCCAGGAGGATGCAAAAGTCAAAAAGGAGCCTCAAGACATCTGTGCAACAGAGGTGACTGAAGATAGTAAGGAACAGCATGAAGTAAAATATCCAGGGGATCGCAAGAAATGGCAACCAGAGGCAGCTGAGTTAGTGGTTCCTCTAGCAGAACTAACAATGGAAGAAACATTGTCTGGGACAGAAAGTAAGCACACTTTCTTGTTTAAAAGGTTTAGCCATCATTGTACCAATCTGCTATGCGTAGTGTCAGAACAAGAAGTGCTCTATAATTATAACTCTTCATTATCTAAGCCAGGAATTGGCAATTTATGGCCTATGGGCTGGATCTGGCTGGCAAAGACAGTACATTAGCAACAATTTGGCATCAGGTTGGCACTGGTCAGGGGGTGGGCAGGAGAGAAATCAGCAGTGGCTGGGTCAGAAGTAGTAGGCTTTGAGCCTTTGGATCGAGCTCCATAAAAGCAGTCTGCTGCTCCTGAAAGGTTTCTGACCGCTAGTCTAAACAGCAGTAAACACTGTCTTTGTAGTTAATGCTGCTTTTTTGTCTGTGCTCTTTAAAAAATTGTAGGTGGTTATGTTCTATTTTTACAATTAATATACAAATCACATGATTGAATATTCCTAGCAAGTCAGCTGTGAAGGGGTTAATTTAGGTTAAGGCTATATAAAGTTATTTGGATATACTCCCACTGCAAACAGCTTTATTTAAAAGAAGGAAAAACACATATGGCATTTGAAGCTTAAAAGTAACACTTTAATAATTTCCCTTATTCTTTTTCACTTTTAGCTAGGATTAAACATCCTTGCTGAAAAAGAGAGAATCAGTGTGGCTGGTGTGTTGCTAAAATCTAAAGCAGTTAGTTTTAAAATGAGATGTTAATTCCATAGGGGGAAAAAAAGAATCTGCAGAGCAGAGTTACATTTCCCAAATTTACAAAATGCTTTTAGCACTGAAATGAACCCTTTTAAATGCTTTTTTTATGAAAAATGATCAGGGATCCCACCAAGCATTCCTGAGGCTGGGAGCTGTCACCCGATGGGGCTCCCAGTCTTGGGGGTGCAGTCTGCTGCTGGGAGCTGTAGCCTAGCCACATGTTCAGTTACCGGTGTGATAAGAACCAGCCACAAAGTTATTACACATTTTATGTATAAACTTTGTGCTTATTCCTTTTTTATCATGCCATTAATTGCATTAATGTGTGGCTGGGTAACAGCTTAATCAGTGATTACACTTAAGATGTGATTAACCAGTTAATGTGTACCAACGGAGTGTGGCAGGCCAGTAGGGGGCGCTCCTGCGTTGAGCCGCCCACCTCCCTGCGCCCGCCCACCTTCCAGGCTCCGAGTGCTTCCCTTGGGGTGCCTCACATCTGGCCGACCCCTTCCCTGGAGCACACCCGCTAGCCTGGGGTTCCCGCTGCCACCATCCAAGGCTCTGGACTCAATTCTGGCTCTGCGCACCTTGGAGAACACAGGCCTGATCGTCCAATGGGTACTAGACCCAATACAAGCACTTGGGGCACTTCCCCAAGTCAGGGGCTTATTAGGAAAGTCTCCCTTAGTCCGCAGACCTAAGGGGCCTGCTCGGCATAATTTAGACCCACCCCTCAATAAGTCTCCCACACCGGTCACAAAGAAGAACTTTATTGATTACAGGGGGTAGGGTGGAAACAGGGTAAAAGGTAGAGCAGTATCATAGAAATATCAGAGGAATATCAGAGGAATCCCATAGAGCAAACCAGGGTGGCTGATGGTAGCCTTTTTAAACACGCATCTGAGTTACTGTAAGCTAAATATCTAGTCTGATCTCGAGCAGCTTACTCACTCGCATCATCTGGAGGTTGGAGTTTTCCTCTGGAGGCAGGTCACTCTTAGAGCATGCAGTTATGAGGAGAGAGCCTGTTTCAGATGGTGAAGCTCCTCTCCCAGTTTCAGATTCACCTGGATGACGGCATGGCTAATGGCTCCCCTTCTTCCTGGACCGGGCCCTTAAATAACCTCTCTGACCTCAGCAGCCCGGTCCAATCGAAGCTGCCAATACTGGCCACAAGCCAGCCAATCTACCAAGCATCCCTGGCTACCTGGGCTTTCCCCCCTGCCCAGGTGACCAGAGTATCTGCCTCCCAGGCCCCAGGCTTTTGTCATGCAGACCAGGGAGGGGGATCCCCGCCCTGAGGGATTCAACACCAGCCTCTCAGGCTGGCAGAGACAGGTCTCTGGAGAGGGGCACCAACGGTGACATTTCTGCCACACAGACTAAGGGCACATCCCCACATGCAGGGACATGCGCTTGTAGTGGCAAAAATAGTAGCAGCACAGATTTCCACCATTACTTTTTGCTGTTCTTGCATATGTGCTTTGGTGCAGGGCAAAATGCCCCGCTTGAGGCAAACTGCCCTCTCTTCACTTCTTCCAGCTCCAGGTGTGCTGGAGGAGCTGGGGCAGAACTAAAGGAGGGGAGGCACTACTGGCTGGCAGAGCCAGAACAGCCAGAACATCTCTCTAGAGCAGAGGTTGTCAACCGGGGGTACTTTGAAAAGTCACAGGGGGTACATGGGGACAGAGCGCTGCCACCCTGCACCACTGTCTCACAGGAGCAGGGCCTGGGTGGCATGAAAGCAGGGCCACACAGACACAACACTGCCGCCACTTGCCACCCTATGTTCCCTCTAAGGAGCAGCGGTCCGTGAGCGTGCTGCCTCGGTCCGTGAGCGCACCGCCTCAGTCCAGTGTGGGACACTTACTGAAGGGGACCAGGGGCTGGGGCCAGGGGCTGAAGGCTGTGGGCCGGTGGCTGGGACCAGGGGCGGGGGCCGGGGGCTGTGCTCCCTGGCCCTGATGCCACGTGCCTCCTTGCTCCCTGAGGTGATGCGGGGGAGCGGAGCAGTGTACCAGAGCCGTCGGAGCCTCACTGGGGCAGGTTAGCGGCTCCTCCCCAAGGTGAGGCAAGGCAGGGATGGAGGCTGGGGCAGGGGGCTGGCACAAGCTTTGCCAGCTGCAAGGAAGTGCTCCATTCCCCAGCCCTGATGCGGAGGAGCAGAGTACTTCCCCAGAGCTGGGGAGCCTGCGCCAGGCTCCTGCCTCAGCCTCTCCTGGTGCATGGTCTTCAAAAGGCTGTGCTCAGCCACGCTTCTAGTTGTGCGCAGCTGTGCACGCACGCACCTTAGAGGGAACCTTGTTGCCACCCCCCCTGCTCTGCATCTGGCTGCTCACCACCCCCTCCCTCGGGGGTACACTTATTAAAAAGGGTGGTGCTGGGGGTACACATATTTAAAAAGGTTGAAAGCCCCTGCTCTAGAGGACCAAGCCTCTGTCTGCTGGCATGCACTTGTATGGCTTGCTCTGCACCACTTTTTCACAGCATTTTTTGTTTGTTTGTTTTTGTTTTTTGCTACCAGGATTTTCTGGCTGCCAATTTTGCCCCTGTGCTGCAGATCTGCAGCACAGAGCACATTTTAACATGCCAGTCATGCAGTTTGTGGCATCACAAAGAGGTTTGCAGGGCCACTAACTCCACATGCCTACACGTCCATCTGGCCAGAGATAGCAAAAATGGACAACAAAGGAAGTTAGAATGGCAGGAAATATTTGTATTAACCCCATTCTTTCTCATCAGGTAGGTTGCTAGGGATGTGAAGTAAGTTCCTAGCTAGTATGAAATCAAGATCAATACAAGCAGTGAAAATGAAACCACTGTTTTCTCTGTGGTTGACATGCAGTACTTCAGCTGTTGACAAAACAGCTCGTTCTCCTGATCTTTTTGTTTTTTCATAGTGGCTTTTGCTACTGAAGACAGGAAATTACAGTGGGATCTGCTAAAACTAAGGCCCTAGAGTGAAATTCTTTAGATTGTTGGATTTGCTGCAGGGATGAGGGAGTACCTTTTGTCATTTATTGTGTTGTAATGGTGAAAAAACCAAAAAGATAAGTAGTATATGCAGCTTGTATGATTTCCCTTCATCTTTGTTTTGTCAGAATATGAACAAAGCAAATGTTAAACATACTTGTTTTTCATATTTCCCATCAGAGTGTACTGTGGGGGAGGTAATTAAACTAGATATTGGTGAGCACCACCGGAAGCATTGGGGCAAAAGTCCTACAGATTCAGTTTTGAAAGTACTGGGAGAAGCAGAGCTACAGCTTCAGACTGATGTAATGGAGGAAATAAGTATCACAAATGGTAAGCAAGAATCGGTGATTTTCTGAACTGCAAGGCTGCAAAATAACTTTTCATAGACTGATATTTTGGAATTGGAGAAACATTTTTTCCTTATACAGTACATCACATTTTGCCTCAACTTGTTTCTGAAGGAATATTTTTAGTTGGGCAAAACTTTCTTGTCTCCAGTTAATAATGAGGGATTAGAAAAAGTGGAATAGTTTTCCAGTAAAGGACAAAACAAATAGAAATCAGTGTTTTAAAAACAATCACAGTACACTGTTTTAAACCTTCCGTTAAGTTGTTTAACCATTCTATCACTTTTTGATATCAACTTCTCTGAAGTCTTCCATTCCTGCTTGTTTCTGACCTGTTTCCAATGAGATAAAACACCTGTTTCACTCTTGCTTTTGTATCTTACTGCTTTTGAGGTTGGAACATAGAAATTATTAGGGCTTTGGCATGTCAATTGTTAATTCCTCTGCTGAGAATCTGAGACCCTTCACTGTGGTGTCCTAGCAAAAACCTACATCAGTGTTGTTGCACTTGAATTTTTTATTACATGTGTAATCCTATGCTTTAAAATTTAAATGGACTGTTATCTTGTAAATGGTATTTTTCTATATTACAATAAATGTCTAAAGAAAAAACTTCATATTTTCAACTCAGTCTTTTGCAGTGTTGTTAGGTTTACCCTTATCAAAATATCAGCAGTATTACTTAGCTGAGTAAGCATAACAGTCATATCTTATAGTCTAAGTAAGCTTGAGTCAGTTTGCAGTTACGTCACTTTGTTTTATTTTTAGTTTTAAATCAGGCACACGTGCAACCTTTCATGCATCAAACAGTTATACTCTTGTAGGTAAAAATAGAACAATTCTTGGTGAAATCCAGCAACATACTGTGCACACTATCTGGTTTATTAGTCCTAAACAAAGAAACTTAAAAGATACTAGAAAACTGCTTCAGTTATAGCAAGTATAATGAGTTAATTTTGTTAGAACAGAGTAAATGCATCTTTTTACTTAAAAAAGGGTCTTAAATGTGGTGGTTTCCCCTGTATTAGTGCCAGTGCTTGCCTGTGTATGGAGACTTAGCTTAATTTATTGGCTTTACAATTTGCTGTTTACCAGATTGAAACTTGTGCCAAACCAGGTATAACTCTCTGAGGTTTGTTTGTTTGTTTTTTTAAACTGTACAGTAAATTTTGTATTTGAAACTGTAGAAATATCTGAAGAGGAAACTTCTCAACCTTTAACAGTAAAAGAGCAAACTGCTTCTCCTATTGAAGAGAAATCTTCAGAACCAGTTGTTGTCACTGAGTCTGAAAGTACGATACCTGAGGAGTCGCAGACATCTGGAACCACCCTGTCCCTGCCTGCTGTGCTGGATGGTATGAGTTTTCATTAATACTATTTAGGGTTAAAGAATTAATAATGGTGTAACTCTGGGTTCCTTTTTAAAAAGAAGAATTTGCCAGAATTTTGATATGATATCATTATAGGTTACAAATGGAATATGTTAAATGTCAAAACTCTGTTTGATTTGTTATGTTGTGTGACTGTCTGTGGAACAAGGAGATGCCAAGCTTTTTCACTGAAGAGGCATCTGCATATTTTCCAATTCTGAACGGGGAACATTGGTGCTGCTGAGTTTTCAGGAAACCAGTGCTCTTTGTGGCTGTGAGAATTAATAGTGGGTTCTATAAGGAGGCAGAGCTGCCATCATAACATCCTTCTGTTAAACCCAGAGACTGCATCCACATGAGTGCAGAGATTTGTTTCCCCGGGGACAAGAAGCAGCAGCATAACTTGTGCCACTGCTACTTGTCCCTGGGAATACCTGTGCCACATGTGCTCTGGCTCATAGGTTATCATGGGTGGGGTAAGGGAGGCTGGGGCCAGCAACCATGCCCCAGCAGCCTCATCTGAGTCCTGGGAGCCTTGGGGAGCTGCAGCTGTGGTGATCCTGCCACTTGGAGCCTAGTCCGCCACTGGAGTGTGGCTCTGGGCAGCCAGGCTCTGGTTTTGGATGGCCCACGCTGCCCCTGCAGGCACTGCCCTGCTTTCTTCGCATGGGTATTTTTTGACCCCAGGATCTCCCAGGGTAAAAAAAACCCTGTACTTCTACCTTGCAGGGAACATGTGAATGCGCAGTATGCGGTGCCGCAGACAGGTCTGCAGCGCCACATACCTCAGGGTCGCGCTCATCTTTCTTTGCCACGTCCAGTTTTTAAAACTCCAAGGATCTAAATGTAACTATTTTAAGATGAGAGAGCTTTCCTTGAAGCTTCTCTTTTTTTTTTCAAGGAATGTATTTTACTTGATGCTCTTCAGTTGTGATTTTATTGAATTTAGAGCCTGATGATTTGGAAACAGAGTTGCTGGAAGAAATAGAAGGAAATAAAAAGCACAAAAGCAAAGAATTTCCCATCACTGTTAATGATGTGTGGATTAAAGAAAAAGAAGTGAAGGAGAATGGGTAATTATATTTTTTTCTTCTTTTCTTTAGTGCTGCCTGTAGTAGCATTAGAATCAGTAACTAGTTTTTCACTGATAACTAGATAGTTTACTTAAATATTATGTTTGGTTTTGGTTCCCCTGTTTGTCTTTGTCTTATTATGGTTAATTTTAATGGGTGGTTAATTTTTCAGTAGATGCATGTGTTAATTAATTTGATGTGGTTTCTTTTTCTGACTGTGGTATCCTGTCATAGGCCACAGAATGATTCTGCCTGTCAGCAAGAAAATGGCAGTGATGATACAGCTTCAGAGAGAGAAATGCTAGATAAAGTCCAACCACAGGATGAAGCTTCATTAGGTCAGTCAGTAGATCTTACTTTTTATTTATTTATTTAATTAGTAGCATTGATAGTAATTCCTTTTTCCTATAGGCTGCTTACAGGCATAACTACACCCCCCCCCTCCAAAAAAGCGCTTTATTTTGAACTTGGTGCACCCCCACGCTGAGCCCAATGCACACCCAGAAAAGGCATTGTTGTTTCCTAACCAATATTTTTGACCACCAAATTAAAACAGTAAAAATAAGTGAATCCAAAGTACGGTAATTAACTGGTATGTGGTTTTTTTTTAGTAAAATTGGGCTATATGAATGGAACCCCGTCTACCATCAGCTTTTGAGCCAAATAAGTTGCACAAGGACAGTCACTAGGCCAGATCCCAGGGTCAGCACTTAGACTGGGCCATGCACTGCCCCACCCCAGCCCCATGTACTCAGGTTGGGTGTGCAGCTGTTCAGCTCACCTGGCTTCACATGGGTCTGGAAAGTTTTGGATCCTTGGGGAGCCCTGCAGGCTTAGAGGATTGGAGGGGTTTTTTTTTAATGTACATAGATCTATAACATTATTTCTCTTATCATGCCAGAAACTTGTCTTGGTCATTCTATGCAACCTGAACCCTTTTTCCAGAGGGTGGCACAGCCCCACACCAGACCAACAGCCTCACCAATTTTGTCAGCTCAGTCTTCACTGGATGAGTCATTTCCACCTCGCTCTCGCTCTGTATCACCAGCCAAAAGTAAAGGCAAAAGTTCATTGTTGATTGGGCTTTCTACTGGCTTATTTGATGCAAACAATCCAAAGGCAAGTACCTAAAGCTTATTTTTATTGATAGACTAATGTTATCTTGGGGCTTGTTTGTATGAGAACCTCTACATCATGTATTTTCTCACATACTACAGGGCCACAAATCAGATATGCACCTTATTTTTTGGAAGGCAGAATGTAGAAAGATATTTTTCCCTGAGTCTTATGATATGGAGTAAGTCCTCCTAGAAACATAATCATAAAGGAAGTGTGGCACCCCAGGAGACAGTCTAGGGGAGACAGTTCTGGTATAGCAGGACAGTGACAAGGGTAGGCCCCAGACCCTTCAAGGGAAGCAACAAGACTGCTGCTGCTTTGCTGGAAGCAGCTATTTAAATAAGTTCCTGGAAATAATGAAGTATTGCTTGCACACCACACACCTGATAAGATGCTACAGACTGCAGTAGCTTGTTTGTCTTCAGTCCACTTAATGGCTCTTCAGCCAAAACCTACCTACCAACAGCTTTAAGAGAGTTAACACTGGACTCTTCCCCTGCTGCTTGCTCCTTCTGGGAGAAATGGCAGACATTTTGGCAGATGTTTCAGCACAGAGTTTCTTTGCCTCTTTCTTCCATGCTTCTATTCCAGTGATGTAAAATCTAAGACATACACCCCAGTTTCGGAAACCTGAATGTGGGGGAGGGGAGGAGAGAGGTATGTATCGTGTGCAAATAAATTCAGTAGCTTTTTCAGCAGAGGTGCCTACATAGTCAGCTCCCTTTGCCAGGTTGGTGTATTCTCATAGTACCTGGTTGCATTAAGAGAAACTGTGCAACATTGTGGGTAGGCACCTGTGTCCTGTGTTACTGTACAGCATATTATTTTGTGTGAAATTTTTGCTAGGTATTTCAGACCCTAGTATTCCTTGCTGAAAATATTTGGAGTATGAGTCCAATTTCTATGATTTCCTCTGATTTGGGGTGTTCTCTCTTAATCTGGCAAGATGTCCATTATTCTGACTATTAAAATCTCCATTCTGTTTGTCATTGAGCTTCTTTCAGTGCTGATTGTATTATCAGGGTGCTACTAGATTTTTTTTTTCTCCTGCCTTTTGCTGTGGCAGGCTTACCGAAAGATAACTTCCGTTGCCTGACATTGGAAGTTGTCCTTGTCATATCCCAGCATCTCCATCTCCTTTCTGTTGTCTGTATATTCACGTTTGTTGCTTCAGGGCTTTCATGGCAGTGGCTGAACTTCTGCTTCTCCCCACAAGCTGAGGAAGTCCAGGACTACTTTCCTAGATCAAGCAGCAGCATAAGCTTTAATTGGAGGCTTACCTAGAGCTAAACCTGTGTGGTCACAAAGGTAGCAAACAGGCATTCCCAAAATACACCAGTATTTCATTTTAGGGCACTCTGACCCCTAGGTGTCACACAACCAAATTCAGTTATTTTGGCCACTGTTACGGGAACAATATCTTTCCGGGGCTTATTGCGCATGACACTGGCACTGGTGCAAGTATTTCAGCTTCTACACAGGTATTGCTCTGCTGTACTGTACAGTAGGTCTTCTGGCACTTGGCGAGTTGGTTTACCTTCAGAAGTTTAGTCTGAAGGAATCAAAACGACATGAACACACTTAAGCCAGTGCCAACAGCAAGCAAATTCTAAGAGTAACACTTTGCAGTGAAAATATCAAGGTGTAGGACCGGGGGTGAACTGAATGCAGCCTGCGAAACCAGCACTTTTGACCTGCCAGGCTCCCCTGGGGGGTCTGGAAATTTTGATGTAAGGGAGTAGTGGTCATTAATGCAGCCACAGCCCTCCTCCCACCCCACAGGCCAGGTCCAGCCTCCCCTTTTCCCACAGGGCTGGGTCACATTCCCTTCTCCCCAACAAGGCCTGGCCATGCTCCCTTTTCCCCAGGGGCCTGGGTTGGGCCCAGGCCACACCCCCTTTTCCTCCGTGGGACCAGGCCATGCAGTGGGGCCAGGCTATACCACAGGGCTGGGTCAAGGCCCATTTCTCCCCTGTGGGGCCAGGTTACATCCCTCCTGCCTTCTTGGGGCTGGGTGAAGCCCCCTTCCCCAACCTGTGGGGCCAGGCTCAAGCCAGGCTCTTCTCTCCACCCCCTTCCACATGGCTGGATGGTGGCTGCTGCCGTGGCCCTAGCTGCTGGACCAGAGCCACCATGTGGCCTGCAGTTGGACCAGCCACTGCCCATCTGGCCCACAGGGGGAAAAGGTTGTGCACCACTGGTGTAGGATATTAAGTATATGTTGTAAGAAACCTAATTATCCTTACCAGAACCTTCTTATGTAAATACTGAGTGGACAGCTAATCTATGCTATGCTTTTATTTCTCTTGCCAAAGAAATCAATGTGTTGGGTTTTTTTCATGTTCTTTCCCTGTTGTTTACTACTAGAAAAACAGACTTGAATTCAGCTTTGTCACATCACTTGTGTCTTTATTGTCCAAGCTGCAGATACAATAATCCAGAGCACCATGAATAATTAAGTAGATATTTCTTTTTTTTTTCAGTTGCCATTAAGCAAGGTGTCTTTAGTAGCCTACTAAAGAAATTAATTTTTAATGTATTTTTATAAACTGACAGGAATATTTTTTTTAAAATGTGTGCATAAGCACATGCACATTTGACAGTGCAGTTTTTGACCAATGTAACATTTTTATTATTAAAAAGTTATCTAGCAAAAAAGTGAACAGATCCACATGATAAAAGAAACTCGACATCAGTTTACATATTTTTTTCTGGGTTTCTCGTACCTTTTCAACATTAAAAAGGGAAAACATCCCTTTTACTTCTAATGGAAAACCTCATGGTTTCAGAATTTAGGATATACTTCCTGTGTGGTTTTTGTTTTGAGATAAAGCATCAAAATAGATTTTCATACTTTGCTTTAATTTTTAAATTTAGTTGTTCCATGTTCTGTTACTGAATCGTTATAAAAACCATCTTAACGTGAGGTGTTTGTGATCTTTATAGATGTTAAGAACATGTTCACTCCCAGATCTTTCCAAATTGTACAAGGCAGTAGTTGATGTTCCAAGTATAGCAGATGTACAACATCAAGACAATCTTGAAATAGATGATATGGAAGATGAGCATGTCAAAGAAGGACATTCTGATTCTGATGACCTGTAAGCATAAAACATTTACTCAATATTGCAGAAATATTTAGAATATCTTTAGTTGGGTATGAATAACCAAGTTACTGATATGTATTCTTTGCTCTCCCATTGTAAAAAAAACCCCAAAAACCAAAAAAACCCAACCAACCAACCAAACAAAAAAACCCCAACCCTTAACCCACTAATCACTCCAACTACCGCCGTTCTCTCTTTTCTCTCTCAGCTTATTAAATGTACAACTGTTATCTGGAAATCCTCTCCTCCAGTTCCATCTTAAACTCTCTCTAAAGCAGGGGCGGGCAATTATTTTCAGTGGAGGGCCGCTTACCCAGTTTTGGCAAGCTGTTGAGGGCCGCATGAGTAGCCCCGCCCCTTGACAGGTGCCCTGTCCCCTGGTCACCATCTTGGGACCAATGTCCCAGGGCCAGCACCAGTGGGGCCCAGAGCAGGGTGCAGGCCGGCAGGGGTCTGTGGAGCTAGGCTGGGCTGCACCAGCAGGGAGAGGGGGGAGCTGGCCCGACTCCATAGAGCCCCTGCCAGCCGGGACCCTGTGCTCCTGCCACGCTGCTCTGGGCCCCGCTGGCACTGACAGTGAGACACCGGTGCGGGCCCTGTGCTCCCACTGGCTCCCCACCTGCTCACACCCAGTGCCCTCCAGTCCCACAGTACAGGCGGGGGGCAGCACACAGCCCCAACCCCCTGCTCGCCAGCAGGGAAGAAGCTGGTGCTGAGCTCAGAGAAAAGCAGCCCCTCGCCCGCCCCATGGCTGTCACTCCCTGCTGCAGGTGCTTGCAGCCCGCATGGGGCTGTCTGGAGCAGGCACAAGTAGGCTGCAGGTGGCTGCAGCACAAGGCGCTGGCCATGGGGCGGGCGAGGGGCCGCTTTTCCCCGTGCTCATGACCAGCTTGTAACCCAGCCCAGTGGGGTGGGGAAAGCAGCCCCTCCCTGAGCCATGCCCGGTGCCCCACACTGCAGGTGCTCGCAGCCTGCCTGGGGCTGTCTGTGCCTGCTCCGGACAGCCCCACACGGGCTACGAGCACCTGCAGCGAGGAGCACCAGCCATGGGGCGGGCAAGGGGCCACTTTTCTCCATGCGGGGAAGGAGCCCAGGGTAAAGCTGAGCGTGGGGGGAAGCGGCCCCTCCCCTGCCTGGTGCCCCACACTGCAGGCACTTGCAGCCCGTGTGGGGCTGTCCGAAGCGGGCACAGGCAGCCCTATGCAGGCTGCAAGCAGCTGCAATGTGGGGCATCAGGTGTGGGGTGGGGAGGGGCCGTTTCTCCCCCCCCCTTCCGCTTCTTCCCTGCCCGGGGTTCTCCCTCCCCTTACCTGAGCTTCCCTCACCAGGGCAGCCACGTGCTCCCAGCCTAGAAACCCCGGCTGGGGCTTCTGGCAAAGCGGGCAGGCCCCACTGTTGTTGGAGCCTGCTTAAGGTCAGATTCAGTTTTCCACCCTCAATATTTCTTGACAAGTGTCCTGTAACATGTTGACCATGCTCTTGAAATGTCCTCTCCTGTTTTCCTTCTACCTGTCTAATTGGTCCTTCAGCATGTCCTTTGGAAACTCGTTCTCCAAATTTCTGTGGGGGTTCTATCAGGGTCTATCCTTTGGTCCCTCTTTTTTCCCCTGTATATCTTAGCTTTGCATAATTTCATCCAGAAGTAGCAGTTAATTTTCTCCCCTAATGGCTTACAGATCTATCTCTCCACTCCAGACTTGCAGCCTTCTGTTCAGATTAAATCTTTGCTCCGTCTCTGACATCTTTGTGGATGCTTAACTGTCAGTTCAAGTTCAGCATGGCCAAAGCCAAGTCCTTAATTAGTCTTTCTTCTCCCTACAACTAGAGCTCTCAAACAATTAAAAAACTTGATTGTGATTAGTTGTGCAATTAAAAATAAATAGTTGCAGTTAATTACAGTTTAAATCACACAGCTAAAAACTGAAAATAATGTACAGAAAAACTCGATTATGCAAAATTATGGAGGTATTTTGTATAGTTGGGGTGGGTGGTGTGTGTGTGGCGGGGATTTGTGAAGGTGTGGGGGGGCTATGTGGGTGGGGGGGCGGGGTTGGAGCCTGGGGAGGGGCAGTCTCTGCACACCCTGGCAGGATGCAGTGTACTGAGGGTCAGGAGTGAGGGGCAGCAGCGGGGCTAGAGAGTCTGTGGCTTAGGAGTGAGGGACAGACACAGTGCCCTGCAGTTAAGTCTGTGGAGGAAAGGGACGTGGGGGAGGGAAGGAGCGCAGAGGGTGTGGGAGATCAGGGCCCCCATGGTGAGGGAGGGAGTGGGGCAGGGGCAAAGGCTGGGGTGAATGGGACCAGGGGCTGTGGCAAGTCGTGGGACAGAGCCATGGGAGTCTCGTCTAGGGCACGGGGCTGTGGCTCCCCACCACTGCATGCCCCCTCAGGGGAGGTATGGGCGGGCACATGCCTTCTAGATTTGTGCGTGAGGTGGAGGTGGGCTGTGGGCTGGGGCTCTGAGCCCTGCTGCCTTTGCCCTGGGAGCCATGCACTGACCACGTTGCATATCCACTGCCTTACGTTGTGTTGCACTGCTCCTGGGGCAAAGGTAGCAGGGCACTGCCATTGCTACCCCACTAGGCAGCCCGGATGTGGTGGAGTGGAGCCTGGGCGTGGGCTCCAAAGCCACGTGTGCAATTAACGCGTTAAAAAAATTAATGCAAGAACCAACTAATGCATTAATCATGTGCATTAACTGCGATTAATTGACAGCTCTAACTACAACCCTTTCCACATACTGCTTATGTCAACTATTGTGAGCACTACCACCATTCTGCCTATCCCCACATCAGTATTTTCCCTTGTTTCTCATTAATTATCGACGTATCGACTTGTGTTTCTAATTAGCCTGCAATGCCAGCCTCCAGTGCCCAATTGCTGAAATTTCATAACAAGAAAGAAAGAAAGGAAAAAAAAAAAAAGGCTAAGTATTGTCAAAAAATGTTTGTACTCTTTCCCTGACTTCTCACAGTTGAGACAAGCAGCACCCTGTAAACATCATAAATGCCAACTCATTATTCTTTTTTAAACATTTCCTTGTGCTGAGACCACTCCCTATCACACTAACCACTGCTGTCCCACTGTGTATTTGTACTTCTCCATTTGGTGTTGTATATCCACCTGTGGTCTTTGTCTACTTATGTTTGTTTTTACTTACGGGGGGATGACTTTCCAAAAATGTGTCATCAGATGTTTTTAATGAAACTTCAATTTCAAACCAATGTGATCAAAGAGGAAAGACATCAGAATATTTATCAAACAAGTCTTGCTACTTAAAAATGGTTTAATAATTTTCATAGATTTCATAGACATTAGGGCTGGAAGGGACCTCGGAAGATCATCGAGTCCAGCCCCCTGCCCAAAGGGCAGGAAATCAGCTGGGGTCATAGGATCCCAGCAAGATAAGCATCCAGTTTGCTCTTGAAGGTGTTCAATGTAGGCGCTTGAACCACCTCCAGTGGCAGGCTGTTCCAGACCTTGGGGGCTCGGACAGTAAAGAAATTCTTCCTTATGTCCAGCTTGAAACCGTCTTGTAGTAGTTTATGACCATTTGACCTAGTCGTCATCCCTTGGGCCACTCTGGTGAACAAACGTTCCCCCAGATACTGGTGGTCACCCCTGATAAACTTATAGGTGGCCATCAGATCACTCCTGAGCCTGCGCTTTTCCAGGCTAAAGAGCCCTAGGGCTCTCAGCCTGTCATCGTAAGGTCTGTTTTCCTGACCTCTGACCACGCGCGTGGCTCTCCTCTGGAATCTCTCAAGCTTCTCCACATCCTTTTTGAATTGTGGGGCCCAAAACTGGATGCAGTACTCCAGCTGCAGCCTCACCAAGGCCGAGTACAAGGGGAGAATGACGTCCCAGGATGCTTGAGAAGCATCTATGGATGCAAGCCAGCATTTTGGTTGCTTTACTAGCCGCAGCATTGCACTGCAGGCTCATGTTCATCTTGTGGTCAATGATGACCCCCCAAGTCTCTTTCTTCCATAGTGCTAGCCAACATAGCACTGCCAAGCCTATAAGGATGCTGCGGGTTTTTCTTCCCAAGGTGGAGAACCTTGCATTTATCGGCATTGAACACCATCAGATTCTTGTCCGCCCACCTGCTGAGCCTGTCCAGGTCAGGCTAGATCACCCGCCAGTCTTCTGGTGTGGATGCTTTGCCCCAAAGTTTGGTGTCATCGGCAAACTTGGCCAGTCCGCTTCTGACTCCAGCGTCCACATCATTAATGAAGATGTTGAACAGTATGGGTCCAAGGACAGAGCCTAGGGGGACCCCACTGGTCACAGGACACCACGATGAGTGACTTCCATCAATTACTACCCTCTGGGTCCGACCACGGAGCCAATTTTCCAGCCAGTGGATCGTGGAGGACCCAAGGCGACAATTGGCCAGTTTCTCCAAGAGGTGATCATGGGAAACCAGATCGAAGGCTTTTTTTAAGTCAAGATATATGACATCAATCTCTTCTCCCTTGTCCAGGTGATAGGTCACCTGGTTGTAGAAGGAAATGAGGTTGGTCAAGAAAGACCTACCCGCAACAAACCCATGCTGGCTGTCCCTTAAGATGTTGGTGTTGGCCAGTCCATTAAGGATGGCCTCTTTAATAAACTTTTCTAAGATCTTCCCCGGGATAGAAGTCAGGCTGATGGGCCTATAGTTAGCCGGATCCACTTTCCTCCCTTTCTTGAAGATAGGCACCACATTGGCCTTCTTCCAGTCTTCGGGCACTACACCAGAGCGCCAAGAGTTTTCAAAGATCCGTGCTAGAGGCTGGGCTATGATGCTCGCCAGCTCCTTGAGTACCCTGGGGTGAAGATTGTCAGGGCCGGCTGACTTGAAGGTATCCAGCTTCTCAAGATGTTCCTTCACGAAGTCAGCATCAATGGAGGGCAGGAGATCACCCTCACCCGGACTTCCCTGTCCCGTAGCGGGCACGGGCGTCCCATGGGACTGATGAAAGACCGACGCAAAGTACCTATTTAATAGGTTGGCTTTTTCCTGGGTGTCAGTTGTCAGTTGCCCCATCTGGTTCAGCAGGGGTCCAACGTTGCCCCTGCTTTTCCTCTGGCTCCCCACATATCTGAAAAAGGACTTTTTATTGTCCTTGATGCTCAAAGCTAGTTGGAGTTCAGTTGCAGCCTTGGCTTTCCTGGTCTGCTCCCTACAGGACCGGACCAGTGCAGAATAATCCTCCTTGGAGGTGATTCCCATCCTCCATCCTTTGTAGGCCTTTCTTTTTAGCCTCAGGAGGTCTGCTAGGTCCCTGGAGAGCCAGGGGGGCTGCTGTGCCCTCTTGCTGCCTTTCCTCCGAGATGGAATAGACTTAGTTTGTGCATTGAGGATCACTCCCTTGAGGAGCAACCACTCTTCTTGAACTCCCCTCTCCCCGTGGTCATGGTCCCTTAGGGCCTCACTGACAAGCCTCCTTAATAAGCAACTGTCATGAACCACTCTTAACACCTTCCCTCTTCCACATCCCCCCCCTCCTTCTTACAGTACATGCTGTGTTTTCACAAGACGGGATGAGTTTTGACTAGTATAAGGATAGCTAACAGTAGCCCTGAATCTGTGGACTAAATGTATAGGAGAGGCACTCAGGTGATCCTCTTACCTCTGAGTTTTCCCATGACTCTAGGAAACACTGGGTTAAGGCACCAGGCTGCTCTGCTTGTGCCACCTCCTAAATAGGAGGCAACAGAGCTGCTTTAGTGTGGTGTTCTGTGAGAACTGATTAGCTTCATTGTGAGGTGCCCTGGGAGCTTGGGGGGATCAAAAAAAAAGTTGAGAACCACAGGGGGAAAGCATGATGCTTTTACTGTTTATCGAGCCATAAACAGTATGCTATGTCTGTTTATACTTAATGTGTGAATTGTCAGTATTATAATGAAAGTTATCTCAAGGTTAAGAAAAACGTACATTTTTCTGCATGTCAACTTCTTCCCTAGTGAGACACTTCTCTTCCTGAAAATACCCCGTTCAGATTGCACTTGCTGATTTGGGCTCTAAGACTTGCTTTCCATTTTTACACCTGGTTAAATTACCTCCTGGTGCTCTGCTTTGTCCATTGCTACCCCAGTTTTGGAGCAGCTGTATATGGAACCTTTTTCCTTTCTCTTCCCTCTAGATCCTCTAGAGCAGGGGTGGCTACCCTGCAGCATGTGTGTGGCATGTGGCAGAAAAATCAGGAACATGTCATTTGCTCATGTCTTATTCTAGATGCCATCTAAGTGTAATTTTGGAATGTTCCCGACACCGAAGTTTAGGAAAAATGTTATAAAAATAAAATGTTATAAAAAAACTCATTATAAAAAAAAATATGCCACAATTCTGGTACAAATGTGGAAGATTTTTTTTAAAAACTGGTTTGTGGGTGATGGACTATAATGTTTTTATATTTTCTTTTATCCCAGTATGTTTGGAGAGGCAGATACAGACCTGCAAGAGCTTCGAGCCTCAATGGAGCAGCTACTTAGGGAGCAGCCTAGTGAGGAATTCAGTGAGAAGGAAGAGTCTACTTTAAAAGCTAGAACTGCAGAACGCATAACAAATGGTACAGAACTGGATGATGAGGAAGACAATAACCCCAGCAGTGAAAGTGTACTTAATGAAGAATGGCAGTCAGGTAAAAGTAGTGATTATTTGTAATTTCCTTCCTGGGATGTTAGACATAAATGCAGAATAAACCAATGGTTAGTATAGGGTTTTAAATTTGCTTGTTTGTTTTTAATATTAAGATTCCAGCTTATTTTATTGCAAAACTTGGGAATTCAAGCTGTGATTAAATCTGTTTTTCCTCTTACTGCAAGTAGTGCTGAAGGAAAACATTTTGGCATCTGAATAGTGATTACAAACCAGTATACAGTCACCTAGAACTTATCTTTGGAAGGATATACACAACATCTGTGTATATTCTCTTTTTCAACTTGCATTCACAATCCTGTCACATAAGAGTGAATGGGAAATAGCAGATGGCTTGATTGGAGTAGTTAGAATTATACTGCATTCAAGTTTTATAAAGTGTATTAAATACACTCAGAAGAAGCAGCATGTTTTTAATACTGCCCTTCCCGAAATAAGCTGCTGCTGTCAGACTAGAAATTCAAGTGAGTTAACTTAAGAAAATCCTACCACTGCTTTACTACTTTGAGGAATTGATACTAACAGCACAAAATGCTGCACTAAAATTGTAATGAAAGGAAAAAATAGTGCTGTTTAAGAAAAATAAAGAAATCCAAACTTGTATTTTTAGCAAAGGAACAGGGTAAATGAGGGAATTTAACAAGTTCTAAATGATGTCAGGATTATAGCAGAACTACCTGTCTATAAAAACAACCACTACAGACTAAAAGTGAAATCATGGTTTTGTCATCATTCATGAGTAGCTGAAGGCGACCGGTATATCTCAGCATAACAACTATATGTAAATAAATGGCTTTATGTAGCACCTTTACATGAGAAATCTTAAAAGGTTTTTGTAGAAATTAAACTTCATATGCATGTTTCTCCCCTCTCTCCTCTCTTCACAGTTCTTAGTTGCTCATGTAAATAACACCATTTTGGAAGTAATCCATAGTGGCCCATTCTCTTGATTTTTATGATGAGCCTTTCAGCATTTGGTATTAATGTCTCACCTCCTGGAATAATGAGATTTCATGAGAGATATAGGATTCTGTTAAAGAAAATAAAATGTTAGCCTTCAAGGCTGTACAGAGACAAGCTTTAAAATGCAACTTCTAATAGCTTAGAACCTAGAAGCAAATAAAATCATGTGGTTTTTAAGACATTCATTATTTTATTGGAGCTCTTACTACTTTTGTAGACACTTGGGGCTGGCAGTGCTGGTTTAAATGTATGGCATGGTTAGGTTGGTAACTTCTGGTGGTCACAGAATTATATATTTGATCATTTATAATAGTAAGTCAAGAGTTCTCATATTTAATTGCTAAATTCTGCTACCTGTTTGTCAGTTTACTGTAACAAAGTTTGCAAATCTAGCCGCAATATTGTCAGAAAACAGTAAGCTCTCTGGCCACATGCACACTATCCTTCTCTCCTTTAGAGCATGAGGATGCATGCTGTTTTTATCGGTGTGGTAGCATCTTGGCATACTTTCCTGAAGCTAATTACTTAAATTTGGTTTTAGAGGTTTCTGTGATGACAAGAGTTTAGGCATGTGGTGCAATATATTCAGAACCCCAGGAAGATTAAACTTTTTGTGCTTTCTGCCTTATATTTTTTTTCTTTGCAGACAACAGTGATGGAGAGATCACCAGTGAGTGTGAAGAGTATGATAGTGTCTTCAGCCATCTAGAAGAGTTGAGATATAATTTGGAGCAAGAAATAGGCTTTGATAAATTCATTGAAATCTATGATAAAATAAAGGTTTGTTGAATTCTCCAACTGCAATAATACTTTTTTTTTTAATTATATTAATCTGACCTCATACTGCTCATTGCTATGCTATCCAGGTTTGTTGTGTAACTATGCATAAGTACAGACTGGGGAATGACTGGCTAGGCTGCAGTACTGGAGAGAAGGGCCTAGGCGTTACAGTAAGCTATAATTTGAATGAATATGAGCCAACAGTGCACTCTTGTTGCAAAGAAAGCCAACAGCATACTGGGTTATATTAACAGGAATCTCAGTATTCCTGTTGTTTTGAAATTTTCAAGGAAACTAATTCTTCTGCTTTGTTCAGTACTGGTGAGGCCTTACCTGTCATTCTGTGCCAAGTATTGGGTTCCATACTTCAAGAAGGATGTGAACAGATTGGAAAGAGTGGAATGCTGAGCAACAGAAGTTGTTAGAAACCTGAAAAGGAAGAGTTAAGAGGAAAGAGTGAAAGAGGGTTATTTAGTGGAGAAGGAAAACCTGAAGGGAAATTTGATAAGTCTTCAAATGCCTGAAGGGCAATTTACTGAGATGATGGAAATGGGCTTTTTTTCTGTGACCACAGGCCTAGAGCTCCAGCTGAGGAAATTCAGGTTGGAGATTAGGAGGAACTTTCTGACTATGAGGGTGGTCAAGCATTGGAATGGGCTACCTAGGGGTGTCCATCCACTGCAGGGGTGCAGTCTCCATCCATGGATAATTTCAAGAGCAGGCTGAACAGACTGTTGGCTGGAATGGTTGGGTTAGTCAGGGGCCATCCTGTCTTGAGCAGTTGCCTGGACTAGATGATCTCAGGAGTTCCCTTCCAGCTCTGCTTTCCTATGATCCTATGACTAGAATTTCTGCATGTTCCTCTAACTCTGTATTCTGTTCAGCATGCTGATAGGCAATATTAAAAATTCCAGTGTAAAGGACCTAGAAGATGAGTTTGAGCTATAGCACAGATGATCTCCACTTTTTGTTACTGTGAAATTGTTTAATTTTATGCCCATCTTAATTTGGACCACATGGTTGTCTTTCTTCCTAGGCTATACATGAAGATGAAGATGAAAATATTGAAATTTGTTCAACAATAGTTCAGACTAGTTTGGGAAATGAACATAAACACTTATATGCCAAAATTCTTCATTTGGTAATGGCAGATGGAGCCTATCAAGAAGGTAATTTTCTTAATGCTTTATGACATTATACAGTATTTCTGTACTAAGTTTTTGTGCTTGGAATGAGCACAGCAGGTTCTATTCACCTGTTTTTAAAGAATTTGAATCTTTAAGCCTTGGGCATAGTTTTAGAATATGGAATAGCTAAACAATTATTGCTTGAAATGCTTAGGTTAAAGGCATGATGTGAAATGCTATTCAGTTTTTATTTTTGCTATACCAGTGAAGGGCTTTGATTTGTGAACCCAATCCATGGCATTCTCCTTAAGAGCTAGTTTTTGGTAGCCAGAACCCAAAGCCTTTTTATCTTTCTAATGATGCAAACGAAAGAGCCACTGGGCATGTCTGAACACAGCAGACAAATTCTGGCTGAGTTGCTCCTGAGCACATCTAGCCTATGTATGTTCCAAATCTAGAAATACACCAGTGAAGATGCTATGGGGCACTCTTCTCTGGTCCCTCTTGAGACCACAGTGTCTGGCATGCTTAAGAGCAGCCAGTCAGGCTGATCCTGTGAAAACTTCCTGGAAAGTTAAAACAAGAGTCAGATTGTTGGTCTGTCGTCTAAAAGTAAGTCTCAAGTGACTATAAGCAATAAGAGAACCTTTTAAAAAGCACTAACAAATCAAAGCAACACCTACATGGTCAATGAAAATGCTTACATACCTTTGTCATTCCTTTGTTATACCATATTCATGAATAGAAGAAACGTTTAGAAAATATTTGTGTTTTTACCATTTTTTTTAAATAAGCAAACTTAATCTGTGTTTAATAATCTAGAGAGAATATTGCTTTTTTTTTTTTTTAAGTAATGATAATTAAGCTAAGTTTAGCTTTCTGGCCATTAAGGTTTAAATATTTAAAATAATTACCATTGAGAACCAGCCTTGTTGCAATTATTTTTTGCCACTTATTTAAAATGTTTTAATTGTTAATTTACTACCAAAATTATTTAATTCAACTCCTTTGCAAAACCAGATATCCAACAATAAATGAAAAAATGATCCAGTAAATTCAATTAAAATTTTAACATGATATAGCAGGTCAGTTTATTAAGTATAAAAATCCCATTTTAAAAAGAATCACTCAACAAATAAATCACTGATGACATATACACCCTTATCATTCTTTTTACTTCCTGTTGTTCCTGCAGAACAGTTCAGACATTCAGCAGGGAAAACACAGATGATCAAATTGTCTTCGCAGAGATGGAGTGATATCTTAATGATATGATTAGCAGTAGGGCATACAAAGTCATACTGTTTAATATTCCATATGAAACTGAAGGGAAAAAATGCAGTCTAAGAAATAGGTACAAACCAAAAGTGATAGGAGCATTGTTTCATGGAAGTTATGATGATGAAGAACAGAAACAAAGTAAAACCAAAGGAAACCCTATAAGATGGCAAAACGGCTTTCTTTTGAGATATATAAGCTGGCATTATACCCGATCTGTTCAAGACAAAGATCAGGTTTATAAGTCACCTACGTACCCACACGACCTAGCCTCCACCCCCCTCCTTTCTTTTTCTTTCTCCCTCCCTGTTTCCTTCCCATTTCTTTTTTTCTTCCCCCCCCCACCCCCACCCCCCACCAGCTGGATGCAGTTGCCTTCACTCGTGAAGAATGAACTTTTTTTCCCCTCATATGCTGGCATCACATTTCTTAAAATGATAGTTTCCAGCAAATGTTAGGAACATACTTCAACTTTCAAGGAATTTTCTGACCAAGTCCTACTAAAAATGAGTTGTTTTTGTTGCCAAAGGCTGATTTTAAAACCATTGTAATTTAGAATAGTCCAGATTCCAAATTAAATATTTTACAGGATATACAGTATATCATTAAAATGGGAAAGTCCCACCTCCAAATTACAGAGAACTCCACTAATGAACAATGAACCTGGTGGCCTTCTATGACCAGGTCACAATCTTTAGATGCAGGTGTAGCAGTGGGTGTAGTCTTTCTGGACTTTAGGAAGGCCTTCGACACTCTCTTACCACATTCTCGTTAAAAAACTAGGAAACTGTGGCATCGATACCTACACAGTCAAATGGGTCACTAATTGGATGGAGGGTCGCACCCAGAGAGTGGTGGTGGATAGGTCATTTTCAGCCTGGAGAGATGTGGGTAGTGGGGTCCCCCAGGGCTCGGTCGTCGGGCCTGCACTGTTTAACATCTTCATCAGTGACTTGGACAAGGGGGTAAAAAGCACCTTGTTCAAATTCGTAGACGACACCAAGAGTAGGGAGAAGTGGGTACGCTAGAAGGGAGGAATAGGCTGCAATCAGACCTAGACAGGTTACAGGGGTGGGCAGATGAGAACAAGATGGGTTTCAACACTGACAAGTGCAAGGTGCTGCACGTGGGGAGGAAGAACCAGCAGCATACCTACAGGCTGGGGAACTCCCTTCTCGTCAGTGCAGAGGCAGAAAAGGATCTTGTTCATTTTGGCATCAATAATGACTCCATGGGCCGACTGTGGGGACGCGGTCAGGAAGGCCAACCGTACCTTGTCATGCATCCACAGATGCATCTCAAGCAGGTCCAAGGAGGTGATTCTCCCCCTCTATGCGACACTGGTCAGGCCACAGTTGGAGTATATGTTCGGTTCTGGGTGCCGCACTCCAGGAGGGATGTGGACAACATGGAGAGGGTCCAGAGGAGGGCCACCTGCATGATCAGGGGGCAGCAGGGCAGGCCCTACGGAGAGAGGCTAAAGGACCTGAACCTGTTCAGCCTTCACAAGAGAAGGGTGAGGGGGGGGGGGGTTCTGGTGGCCATTTACAAACTAGTCAGGGGGGACCAACAGGCATTGGGGGAGTCCCTGTTCCCTCGAGCACTACCAGGAGTGACTAGAAATAATGGTCACAAGCTGGCAGAGGGTAGATTCAGGCTAGACATCAGGAGGCGCTACTTCACAGTCAGGGCAGGTAGGATCTGGAACCAACTTCCAAGCGAAGTGGTGCAGGCTCCTACCCTGGGGGTCTTTAAAAGGAGGTTAGACGAACACCTTGCCGGGGTCGTTTGACCCCAGTACTTTTTCCTGCTGTGGCAGGGGGTCGGACTTGATGATCTGCTCGGGTCCCGTTCCGACCCTACCAACTATGAAATGGAGGACTAGTGTCAATTTTAAAGACATTTGCCACTAAACAGTTTTATAAATACTTTTATCTTGCATAAGCGAAGTTATAAAAATTTGTATCCTTATTTAGTGGTAAAAGGATTTCATGGTGACAGGTTCTTTAAACTGAGCATGCTGTTTGACATGCAAGTATATTAAGACATTTTACTTAATCCAATAAGGATGCAGGATCCTTCTTTACAGGCTTGCATGCTTAGTATTTTCAAGGTAATTTTGAAGTTGGCTATTTTGTTAAATGTCCCTGTCTGTGTTGTTTCATAATAGTTTATGACATATATGGTTGATTATTAAGCTGCTCCTCCTAATTTAAGTTAACTAAGCTTAGGTTGATTTTTTTTTTCCCCCCTCTCTCTTTCTACAGATAACGATGAAACCTGACTCAGGAAATTCATTAATACTGTTACATATATGTGTTTGGATGCTGTAGAGCAGAATAAGTCGTAATGGAAAATGTAACAATTTTAAAAAGGGGTGGGAAGGTAGGAGACTTTAGAAAGCATGCTGGTTGCATGAAGAAGATGGAAAATATGCTTTTTTCAACTGAAATATTCATGCATTTCCTTCAACACGTGTTGTCTCACTTTAAAGTTACCTGTTATAGAAATTCTTCACCTTAAATTTCAATCAAATTATAGAGAGGATGATTCAGAAGATGTCCTAATATAAGAGGGGGGAGAGATTTATAATGTAATGAAAAAGGCCTTTTAAACTGTTGGCTGTTAGGCTCAAGCAGTTAAAAAGATGAGCATGTTATGAAAATACCTTCTTTTAGCTCTTTACTTGCATACTAAAAGCCTCCATTAATACCAAAGCACTGAAGGCTATGTTTCAGTCTCTGACTACTTAGGCTGTATCTAAATAAGTACATCATATCAATGACCCACATTGAATAGTTCACTTTTTTTTAAGAATAAAATTTATAGTGTTTTGCAGCTTCAGTTTTTGTCACTTTTTAACTGGTGTCAACTGAACTTTTACTGGTGTTTGCAAATTAAGGCAAACTGGTGTTTGCTGTCACATCACTGAAATAGTTAATTTTTTTTGTAGCGGTTATGAAATTCATTTGTAGCCAAAGAATTTATCATTGCTTTCAACCAGAAATGTTTTCAAATTTTGCTGCCTCTTCTATAATGCTGTGCAGAGTTTAAGGTGAATCTTTTTATGTTTACCTCCTGCTGCTGTGTTGATAATTCTAGCAGTTGGAAAAGGGAAAATGAAATGAAGGTAACCATGAATGTTGTGATGCATCATTTTGATGATGCTGATATTTGCAGCGTGCTCTCCCTAGCTAGGGGTTAGGGAGGTGGGTAATTTTATTCTTTCCCCCTACTCTGCTTTTTTGTCAGAGAGAATACAAAGATGGACAGAATTAGCAGTTTGTTTCTCCAAATACAATGGCAGGAAATTTTTATTGGTCTGTTCAATGACAGATCAGGCATTAAGGCTTAGTTGAAATGTTTAACTTCCAAGTGTTCAGCTGAAGAAAGATGGATTTTACACACTTCAATAATAGCAACTTCAGTCAGAAAAATCTAAAAAATGAAAATATTTAAATTATTTTAGCACCAAGCAAGAATTAATATGTATATTATTTCTAACCTTCTTCAAAAATAAATATTTGTTTTTTGGTTTTTTTGTATAATTGTTGGTTTTTACAATGGTGTTACTATTAAAGTCTCTCTCCTTGTCCACTGGAGGTGGAATAAAAAGACAGTATTAAATTATTTTCTCTTTTTTTCATGTTTTAAAATTGGGGCCTCCAATCAGTTTGGAGGAGATGGCCAAATTCCATTTTTAACTGTAGAGTGTGGGCTCAGTTGTAAATTTAGAAATCCATTGCAGTATTCTCACTGATGAAAATAAGCGCCTTATAGAAAAAACAGAGTTAGTAAATGGTCTTGATATATTACATAATGATACTTGAAAATTTAGTTATTTGTTTGGGACCTTGTTATATCACTTGGAAAATATGTTCACTTTTTAGCACCAAAGCTATTCCTGCCCTGGTGTTTTTTCTCTCTCTCTCTCTCACTCCTCCCCCCCCCCCCCTTCCCTACTTACGTCCTCCTTTATATCATTTCATACAACAACTCTCATAGATTTCATAGACATCAGGGCTGGAAGGGACATAGGAAGATCATCTAGTCTAGCCCCCTGCCCCAGGGGCAGGAAGTTAGCTGGGGTCACAGGATCCCAGCAAGATAAACATCCAATTTTCTCTTGAAGGTGTTCAGAGTAGGTGCTTGAACCACCTCCAATGGCAGGCTATTCCAGACCTTGGGGACTCGGACAGTATAGAAATTCTTCCTTATGTCCAGCCTGAAACGAACTTGCAGGAGTTTATAACTGTTCAACCTTGTCATCCCTTGGGGTGCTCTGGTGAATAAATGTTCTCCTAGATCCTGGTGAACACCCCTGATAAACTTATAGGTGGCCATCAGATCACCCCTGAGCCGGCGCTTTTCCAGGCTGAAGAGTCCCATAGCTCTCAGCCTGTTGTAAGGTCTTTTCCTGGCCCCTGATCATGTGCATGGCTCTTCTCTGGACTCTCTCAAGCTTCTCCACATCCTTTTTTAATTGTGGAGCCCAAAACTGGATGCAGTACTCCAGCTGCGGCCTCACCAAGGCCGAGTACAAGGGGAGAATGACGTCCTGGGATTTGCTTGAGAAGCATCTATGGAAGCAAGCCAGCGTTTTGCTCGCTTTACTAGCCTCAGCATCCCATTGAAGGCTCATGTTCATCTTGTGGTCAGTCATGACCCCCAATCCCTTTCATCCGTAGTGCTAGCCAGCGTAGCACTGCTGAGCCAAGGTGGAGAACCTTGCATTTTTTGGTGTTAAACACCATCAGGTTCTCATCCACCCTAAAAGTAAAGTTACTTAATTGCAGCGGAGCAACGGCTCCACTTTTAGCTCCTAAGCAACACGAATTGCACAAATCCCAGGTGGTACTATTCCACCATGCCTCTGTGTAGGTATGATTTATAAACCATGTAATAACTTTGTTTCAACCTGTAACGTGCCCTCCCACCTGGTGGGCTTCACACTATCACTGGAGAGTGTTGTCAGCCATAGGAATGGGAGGGGGTAGGTTCTCCCATAAACGCAGTGGCTCTAGAGGCTGAACAGATACAGAGTGCACAATTGGGGGCACAGACTCAGGGGCATTGAGCTCAATGGGGTTTCCCTCAGGAACAACAAACCCATAAACAAGCAGAGCTACAACAATTACCTTCCCTCCCACAGTTAGCCATTCCAGCCTTCAGTAGGGAATGTACCCAAGATAATAACTGGTGCTACAGGTGCACTGACAGTTACCACCCTGCCAGTCAACTATCCTGTTTCTTCTACTTAGAGACCAGGATTTCACTTGCTCTGGGGTGGCGGGTTTCTTTCAATACAGATACTGCGGCTGGACCATGTGAAGGTCATCTGAGCACGTTTTCGGGGGATGCTCTTCAAGGTCAGGCTACTCCTTTAGGTCTTCAGGAGCAAGTTCATTAACATCTGTGTAATAAGAAGGAATAGTAGACATGCCCTACCCAGGAAACACAATAAGACATTAATAAGAATACAGTTATAACAGTCCACCACTTCATGATGCCAGTCAGTTCAGACAGGTGATAAAGCAGTACTTGTCTTCAGTGGCAGGCTCAATTAGGAATGGCTGTGGCTGCATTTGTGGACAGATCCAGTCTGTAGGAACAAGACAACAAGGAGCTTGGCTCCCATTAGATGAATCTGACTTAAATACCTACCATGTATTATGCATACCTTTTGCCAATAGTGTCCCCTCCCATTTATCTCCTTGAGGATGCTTCACTACCACCTGAGCTCCTGCCTGGAGCTTTCCCAGGTCACTACCCCTAGGTTTCTGTACTGCCAGCTTGTGGTATCTACCCAATCTAAAGGCCTGTTGCATAGGGCAGCCTCCCAGACACGGTCAGTTATTGGCCCAATTGATAGCTCAGTCTAGGTTCAAATCCCAGTCCGTAAGAGCTGGGCCAGGAGCTAACCACAAATTGCATTTGAGGTTGCCACTGACTCTCTCTACCAATCCGTTAGACTGCGGATGGTATGGGATGTGATATGTCCATAACATGCCATGTTTCGCGATCCAGTCATACACAAGATGATTGCAGAAGTGAGGGCCATTATCGCTCTGTAGTTCTATGGGTGGTGGGTACACAGCTAGCAGTTTCCAGTGCTGCACAAGTGTCCTGGGCTGTAGCTCTCACTGAGGCGTGGGTGAATGTTATCCCCATGATCAGCTTTGCGACTGCTTGGATTTACCTGAGCACTCTTCCCACGAGATGTCTGGGTAGTTGATGTCTCCCACGACAGCTGTGGACCAGGAGCATGCAGCCTCAGTCAATTCCCTGGCGAACTCATCAAGCTCCTGACTTTGGATGGGAGGTCTGTAGTAGACTCCCACCATTGTGTCCCCTGTGCTGTGTTTCCCACGGATTTTAACCCAGAGGGTCTCCAGTTGTCCACCCTGGTTGCCAATATCAGCTTGCAGGGACATGTAGCTCTCCTTGACATAGAGAGCTACACCCCTGCCCCTTTTGTCCACTTGATCTCTCCTGCACAGGGTATAGCCGTCTATACCCATGGTCCAGTCATGGGTGGAGTCCCACCAGGTCTCCGCTATCCCTATGACATCGCAAGTATTTGTGTTAAGCAGGAGGACAAGTTCAGTTCAGATCACTAATTTAATCAGCATTGAAAAACCTAATATTCAGACTTCAAGTGTCAACGATTAGTCTTCGGAGGGAGAATCCTGCAAAGGGACTAACAGGAAACAGGAGAATCTCTGTGCCCTTAGAGTAACTGCTTTGGACTGTCTGTTGAATCAGATAAATATTACTCGGTGGTGGGTCCAGGAATGGGAGAAGGGGGGAATATGGGAGCACTTTGGCTGTGCTATGTATGTGCAGTGAGCTTTGAACTCACTGCCTGGTCAGCACAGATTCTTGATGGAGCTCTGTTAGAGCAGTGATCTGAGTTCATCAGAACCCCTGCTTTTACACCACTCCAGAGCCCAGAGAGTGAATGCTGCCACTATTTGCCCTTCCAGCAGTGTGTCCAGCCAAACCTTGTGCCAAGGGCTCGCATGCGGCACAACTAAAGGTGGGGAGGGGGGTGTTTCAATTGCATTGCCATACCCCTTTCTGGATCCACCCCTGACATTTGTAATATTTTTCTATTTACTTCATTTCTAAGATCATCTGTGTACCTGACTGATGGTACATGTTTCTAGTTATATTAGCTTCAGGCAGATGCAAAATGGACAGCCAGTGTTTCAGAGCTTTTATGATAAGTAGTTACCAAATAAAGCCTGGGCTTGCAACAATTTAGGCACGGTTGTATTTGGTCTTGTAAATGACAGTTCATTACCACATGCTCTCTCGATTTCTTGTGCCTTGGTTAGAGATGACATGAGCAGGGTGCGGGGCCCCACCCCTGGATGTGAGGAAACTGACAGTGGATTTGGCAGTGGGCAGGGGGAGATGGGGAAGGTGAGTGGCCAGATTCGACAGCGGATTCAGGAAGGGTGCTGAGCAGCTGGACACGGGGCCTGGGGCAGTCGCCCCAATTTGCTCACTTCCCACAAGGGACAGCTCTGACCCTGGTGCTCTTTCTACTTGCTGCAGTTCTTATGTGATTATTGCCTGTTTGCTCTACATTCATGTTCTTAGTTGACCTAAAGTTTACAGACACACCTTGGGCACTGATTTATAATTGGATTCTTTCATTGGCAAACATATATAGATTTTTCCATATAAGTTTTGTAGGGGGAATAAATTTACCTTACTTAACATTTTCTAGAGTAACTGTAATTGGAATGGAGTTGTTGAATTCAATACATGGCCTTTAAACCTTACTTAGCTTGTATTTTGAACATTTATATGTAATGCTTGTTTTAAATTAAGCATGCTGTATAAATGTACTGATTAACAAGTGCATTACATAATCTATTTCTTTTAAAATGTAGTTCCTTATTACTGTGCAAAAGGGAAAATACTCATTGCAGTGTTTGTAAATGAAAGGGACCTGTTCTTTCAAACTGATTAAAGCAGTTGTGGTTTACTGTTAAGCACTGGCTGGGTACATCTACCTGAGAAGTTTACTGCGCATTAACCTAATAACACTGTGGTAGTGTGTCATGACAAAAACCATGCTAAAAGCATAGTGTGCAGTGTTACTAGACTAATATGCAGTAGGGCTGTGTGAAATTTCAGCTGCCATTTCATTTTGGAGGTGTTTCGGCACCCAAAATGAAACGGAAGGCTCTGAAACATCTCCAAAGCGAAACATCCAAACCATCCAAAAATTTTCAGAAGTGTTTCAGAGCCAGACTTTCAGGGAAACAGAAACTAAGAAGAGGGAGGAGGGAAGAGGGGCGGAAAGACTGCTCTGATATTGACATCTGTAGTTGGCCAGTGTCTGCGAGCTGTCCCAGAGGTCCTTTCCAATCCCAGTGCTCTGGGAGGGATGGCAGCCTGCTGTCATCCTGTGCGCAGATCCAGGGGCCTGCACCCCCCAGGAGGAGTCTGGCACAGCCCCGCAGCCCTCCCAGGGGGGTGCAGGCCCCCAGATCTGTGTGCAGGATGACAGCATGCTGCCACTGCCAGCTAGGGTCATTGCCAGCACCTGAGTCTGTTCGGCCCAGCCCACGCCAAGCACAGCCTGGGGAGCCATGGGAGCCCCTATGATTCATAGATTTATAGATTGTAGAGTTGGAAGGGATCACAATGGATCATCGTGTCCAACCCCCTGCCCCTGGCAGGAAAGAGGACTGAGATCAGATGACCCCAGCCAGGTGACTATCCAGCCTCCTCTTGAAGACCTCCAAGCTAGGTGATAGCACCACCTCTCTTGGAAGCCCATTCCAGATCCTGGCCACCCTTACTGTGAAAAATTTCTTCCTAATATCTAACCTAAATCCACTCTCAACTAGTTTACCCATTATTCCTAGTCACTCCCTGGGGCTCCTTAGTAAACAGCGCTTCCCCCATTCCCCATTGACCTCCCCTAATAAATTTATAGGCGGTCACAAGATCTCCCCTCAGTCGTCTCTTGTGAAGGCTGAAAAGATTCAGCTTTCTCAACCTCCCCCCATAGGTTCTATCACAAAGGCCACTAATCATGCGAGTGGCCCTCCTCTGGATCCTCTCGAGATTCCCCGCAGCCCTCTTGAAGTGCGGCACCCAAAATAACACTGTACTTCAACTGTGGCCTGACCAGTGCTGCATAGAGGGGGAGCATCACCTCCTTTGTTCTATTAGTCATGCACCTGCTAATGCACGACAAGGTGCGATTGGCCTTGTTGATGGCCTCGTTACACTGCCGGCTCATGTTCATCTTGGAGTCAATTATGACTCCAAGATCCCTCTCTGCCTCCGAGCTGCTGAGAAGGACACTCCCTAACCTATAGGTGTGCTGGGGGTTCCTCCTTCCCAGGTGGAGTACCTTACATTTATCTTTATTAAATTGCATCTTATTTCTCTCTGCCCATTGATCCAACCTGTCCAGGTTGGCCTGAATCTGCTCCCTGCCCTCCGGTGTACTAACTTTGCCCCATAACTTGGAATCCTCAGCAAACTTGGAGAGGGTGCTCTCCACACCCTCGTCCAAATCGCTGATGAAGGTATTGAATAATATCGGTCCAAGGACCGAACCCTGCGGGACTCCACTGCCCACCTCCCTCCAAGCCGAGAAGGAACCATCCACCATCACTCTCTGGGTGTGGTCCCTAAGCCAGTTGGCCACCCACCTGACCGTGTAGGCATCCACTCTGCAGTCTGCTAGCTTCCCAATAAGGATAGGGTGCGAAGCTGTGTTGAAGGCCTTCCTAAAGTCCAGGAAGTTGACATCAGCCTCAGCTCCCGCATCCAGGCAGTGTGAGACCTGGTCATAGAAGGCTACAAGGTTTGTCAGGCAGGATCTACCTGTGACAAACCCGTGCTGGTTTCCCCTCAGCATCGTTTCCCCTGCTGGGCCTGCACATATGTGTTCTTTGATTATTTTCTCTAGCATTTTCCCAGGAATAGAGGTCAGACTGACTGGTCTAAAATTACCAAAAGGACAGGTGGCCTACAGCACCCAGGATTCCCAAGCAGTCTCCCATCCAGGTATTAATGAGGCCCGGGCCTGCGTAGCTTCCAAGATCAGATGGAATCAATCCGGTCTGGCCATAGATGGGTTGGCTGCTCTGCCTGGCCCCATTTCCCACCCAACCCAGCCTCCCAGCACTTTTTTTTTTTTTTTTTTTTTTTTTTTTTTTTTTAAAGTCCTGTACTCATGGGCTGCAGGAGCAGCAACTGGGGCCTCTGGGTGTTTGTGACAGAGCCCCTTTGCACAGCTAGCTAGCTCTCAGACAGCGTGCGGCACCCTGCTGAGCTGCATTTCACCTGTACCATGGTGCAGCTGGTGTGTGGGTGCCAGGTGGAGGACAGCGATTCCTGCTGCCTCCCACTGCCCCGTACTGAGCAGGGGGCTCTGCCATGAGCACCCAGAGGCCCCAATCACTGCTCCTGCAGCTGGTGAGAGTGGGGCTTTTTATTAAAGTGCTGAGACTAGGCTAGATGGGACGAGGCCATGCAGGCCAGCCATGGGGCTTCTCCCATGGCTCTCCCCATCCGGGGAGAGGCAGGCATACCTGGAGGAGCCACGGGAGAACCTGCAGCCGCCTGGCTGCGCCTGCCTCACCACCAGCCAATCTGAATTTCTGAAACAGTTGAAACTCCGAAGCAGATTTAATTGAATTGAAATGGAGCAGTGATCCAAAACGAATCACAGTCCTTCGAAACGACAGAAACTGAAATCGAAACAAGACATAGCCGTTTTGCACAGCCCTAATATGGTTCACTAAATAACCGTGCGCTGGTGCTACTGTGCAGTAACTCTAGGTACATGCATTTAGTTACTATTTTATTAAGGAAGTACTAAACTAAGTGCAAAGTATCTAAGGCAGACAAGGTTCTTTAGGTAAGTGTGATATCTTTTATTAGACCAACTAAATAGTGGGAAAAATTGTTCTTTGAAAGTGTAGACATGCCCACTGTGCATGTAATATTTAGCATAATTTTACCCAGCTAAACTTTATTTTATGTGAAGGTAATCCTAACTGGTGCTGCTTTCTCAAGTTGGACATTTTGGAGAGAAGATTATTGAGAGAGAAGGAGGAAGAACAGCATGGGGGAGCAGGCAAGAGACGATGCATGATGTTGTTACCTCTTGAATTGAGAAGGCATGAGAGGCAGATGGAAGTCATGCAGATGTCATTCCAGATAAACTAGGGAAGAGAAAAGCACAGAAAAAAAATGATATGCTCCTCTAAACTGCAATCATTAAAGGAAGAACATTCATATTAATTTAGAAAGTTAGGGATGCTTAATTGAACTTATTGAAGTCCATGGGGGTTTTTTTCAGATTTTGGGAAATTGTTTAATAAATGAAGTGATCTACATAAAATCTCATTTACAGTTTGTAATTGTAGATTGATTGTGGTCTAAAGAATTAATTTCCATACAGTCTTCATGGCAATGTTTAACAAGATTGTTAGCTCTTCCTGCTTAGGTCTTTCCCAACCTGTGTGTTAAGAATGCAATATGTTGCTCTTTAAATGAGTAATACTGCAACAATGGGACTAATATAGTTGCTGCAGGCTTACTTCATAAAAACTTTATGATTAGCAGAGGATTTGTATCAGAGGTCAAGATTAAAACAGGAATGTTCTGCATTTGTGAAGTTGTACTCCCAAAGCAAAAGTATATAAAGCGTTTAGTGATTTGTGAGGGCACCAAGCATCCAACTTCATTGTTTTTTAAACACTTGTAAACATTTTCTTGCATACAAAATAATGTGCCTCTAAGGATCTTTAAAAGAATCTGACTGTTAGCAGGAAATTACATCAGTTTATCTAGGTATGCCTTCATGGTGGGGCTCCAGGTCAGTACTTCACTTCTAATACATTCCTAGATGTAGCATGATCAATAATTCACAGGAGCAAAATGCTAAAATTTAAAATGTGCTTGTTTCTGAACAGAAGGGATAGAGAAGAGAAGGTTTAAGGTACTATCTCTGGTCTATTGCATGGTATTTGGCAATAGCAGAAATTTGTGTGTGGCTTAACATGGCAGAATTTACTTCCATTTTAAGTGTCTAATGTCTGTGCATACTGATCCTTGCTGTGCAGTTTGGTCTAACCCTGGGTAATTCTGAACCATGCCATATAACAGAAGGACAGGAAATTAAGGGTTGAATACAGGTGAAACCAAGTAGCAAGCAGCTACTTTTGCCTAACTAGTAAGGGTGTGCAAAGCTTCAGTAGCTGATTTGATTCAGAGGAGATTTGGCCTGATTCAAGAGCCAAATCTCCAAATCCTAATTGAATCAGGAGACCAAGTAAAAGCTCCGAATCAATTTGAAGCATCCGAATCGATTCAGAAAAGCTTTGGGAAAAGATTTGGCCATAGACTAAACAGGCAGCTGACAGCTATATCCAGCTGGTAAGTCTTTTGGGGTTGGGGGAGGGAAGGGGTGTGGGGGAGAGAGGGATTGGGGCTGGAACAAGCTGCTCAGCCAGTTGGGGGGGGGGGTGTTACTCAGGGCAGGAGGTGGCAGGATGTGTGCACAGCTTGCTCTAGGTGGAAGGGGGCAAGCAGAGGCATGGCATAGCCCCTGCTCCCAGTGCTGCTGTGACCACATCTTGCACCCTCCGTGCTGGCTGGCAAGTGGTGGCAGGGCAGAGCCCCTGCTCCCAGTGCTGATGCAGGTGCAGCAACTGGAGCAAGCTGAGCTTGCATCGCACTCTTCCCCCACACCCATGTCAGCCAGGCAAGCAGCAGCAGGGCAGAGCCCCCGCAGCTCTCCCCCTCACCAGGCCAGAGGCAGGCACAGCCAGAAGCTGTCCTGCCTGGCCCCCATCCCCTGCCCAGCCCCAGCCTCCCAGCACTTAAAAAAAACACCAAAACAACCAAAAAACCCTGCACTCGCCAGATCTGGCAGCAGGGATCAGGGCTTCTGAGGGCTCATGGCAGAGTCCCCCCCCATGCAGCATGCAGCAGTGGGGGTCAGCAGGGATCCCCCTCCCTTGCTTGGCACCTGTCCCATGGCACAGGTGCAGTGCACCTCGGCAGGGTGCCATGCACTGCCTGGGAGGTTGGGCTGCTGGGGCTGAGCAATGCCAGGCTCCAGCTGACACATGGAGCTGCCTCCGGTCCCAGGCAAATCAAACCTGGGAGCTGGGGCAGCTTCATGTGTCAGCCAGAGCCCAGCAGAGCTCAACCCCAGTGGCCCCAGCTCCCAGACAGTGCACAGTGCCCTGCTAATCAGCACTGCACCCACACCATGGGGCAGCTGCCGCACAGGTGCCAGGTGGGAGGGGGGGCTATCCCCGCTGCCCCTCTCTGCCCTGCACTGCACAGGGGCTCTGGCACCAGTGCCCAGAGGCCCTAATCCCTGCTGCTGCAGCTGGTGGGTGTGGGGCTTTTTAAGTGCTAGGAGGCTGGGTCCAGGCGGGGCAGCCCTGGACACTTCTGCAGCTCTCCCCGGCCGATCCGAATCACTGAATCTCTCTGTATCGGCACCGAATCTTCCAAAGCTGATTCAGCCAAATCAATTCAGGACAGTGATCCAAATCTCTGAATCAAACCACTGTCCTCTGAATTGGCCGAATCTCAATCTAATACTTCCCTATTTGCATAGGCATACTAACTAGGCTAGGTAGTGTGATCTTTTTGTAGGACACGAGACTATAGTCTAGACATTGCTACTCAGATTTGTAGCAACTTTCAGCCTCTCGTTTGTTACACAATGGCATTTACAAAACAAACTGTTGAACTTCAGCTCAACCAGTGTGCTTTACCAGGTGATCAATCAGTAGAGGCAAAAAAAAAATGTACTATAATGGAACATTCACATTAAGGGCACCACAAGCTGATGGGAGTGCGATGATATCCTTTTCAGGGTGATGCAGTAAAACTGTTAGGTGTGCAAATGCCTACATATTCACAAGGTAAACCCAGAAATTTCAGATAGGAATCCATAATTTCAAAAACGCTTCTGACCGACTGTGGGTTGTCACCTGCTCCCCCTGCCCCGAGTTCTTTGCAACAGGAAGGCTGTTATTTTTCTTCAGTCAAAAACAGTGAAAGCTAAGAGCTGGCACTTCCCAAGGAATGTTTGAGTCTTAATGTTGAGAACCACTGACAACCCATTGTTCCATTTTTATTGGACATGTACTGGAATGAACTGGTAGTAAGCAATGTTCAAACATAAATCAGGTTAGGCCATTCTGTTTCATGTTACTATTTGCATAGCATTACATTGCTTCTCAACAATTTTATCTGATGGCAAATTTGCAAAATCACATGTACACAAAACCTAATTTGAACCCAATGTGGAAATGTAAATTGATAAATATGTAAATGTAAACAAAAGAATGCAAAAATTGTGTGCAAGTTAACATTTATTTAACGAATATGTACTAAAACCTGCTCACGTACAGTGTACCTGACATTTCAAATCATGGAGGACTGAACCAATTCTTCTGGCAGTCATTCACTCACAAAGGCAAAGGTGTTGATTGAGCTGTGCAAGCTACCATAACAGTGAAGAAGAAATGTGTGTGACTTTAGCTCTCCCCTCTCAGTTATTTAGAAGCCTACCTCTGCTTCAAATTCTGGCCTGTAACTGTGTTCTTAAGTAGGCACCTAATTAATTCTTCTTAAATAAATTACCTTGTTTTGAGCAGTGGGTTGGAGTAGATGACCTCTAGAGGTCCCTTTTAACTTTATTTGTCTGTGTTACTATAAAAAAAAAAAAAATGAGGGTTCACTTCCTCCTTCTAAATTAAAGGAAGCAGAAGAGGAGGTAGTGGTCCTGTCACCAATGCCTTACTTATTTGTATAAAGCCTTTTTGGCAGGTATGGCACAATAGCCCCACACCCTCTATCGTGTGTGCTGCTCCGATCCCCTTCTCCTGCCCAATGTGCTTCTCTGCTTTCTGGTCTGTCTTGTGCTTCCTGCACGATTTGCTGCTCTGCTTTCTACCCTATCTACTGTTGTGCTGACTGCGATCTGCTACAACACACACACGTCGCCTGTGCCACCTTGGCCACTTACGGCTATCCCTGGCTCAGAGCACTCATCCACAGTGTGAGACACTTGGGCTCAATGCCTTCTTTGAACTAAGGGGAATCAAACCACATTTCCCTCTTCCTGGTAAAGTGCCTTTACCACCAGATTAAATTGGCAACTTTGGTGATATCCTCTACCTCTCTTGAAACTGTGATACTGCATGAAAGAAATCACAATTCATTGAACCAGAGAGTGTATGCACAAGTGTGAGCAGGACTTTGTAGCCTATTGTTCAGAGCACCTGCCTTTCATACAACTAAGAGTGTGAGACTGGTTCACCTTCTTATACCCACACTTCAGCGTTTTGTCTGCTGCCTTTTGGTCATTACATTTTGGGATTTGACACCAGAATAAAAAAATATGGACACGCAAGTCTGTGTACTGTATTTTTTCTTTGTTCAGAGATCTTTTCAGTGCAGTTTTTAGTTTAGTATTTTTAGTTCATTTATCCCATAAGATTATTTTAATTCTTTGGGATTTTATAGAGGGCAATTATAATTACTAACTTATACTTAGCGGGGAAAGCTTTTTTGTAAAATCAAACCTGGAAATGTGTATCAGACTTATGCAAGGTAAACTTGCAATAAAAAAATACTGTAATTTGAACCAACTTCAAGCAAAGATGAAAATTTGTTTGTGAACTTTATTCACTATTATGCCTGAGTGTCTCTCCTTTGTAGTAAGCTATACACAAACCATAGTGGATTTCTTTATAAATATGTGTTCTCTCTTCAGATTTGTCATCAATCTGAGACAGAAATCCTGCACTAATGTGCTCCTGCAAAAGTTGTACATCACCAGAAGTCAAAACAATTGGAAGGAACTTCAATACATTCTTAAATTTGCAATTTTAAAAGCACTGCAGCTTGTAATACCATGATTAGTAATAAAACTTCATGCAGAATTGTCAATAAATGCAGCCTTTGGAGCCAGAGAAGTTTCACATTCCAGACCAAATTGAAACTCCACAAGGCAGCTTTCCCAAACCTCCTTGCTATATGCTTATGAGATGTGGATGATGTACCTCACCATATGTAAAAGCTGGATTGTTTCTATCTGGTTATCTAGGTTGTCTCAGCTTATTTTAAGAGTACATTCAAGGTATATGACACTGACCTCCATTACAGGGAATAGCTCATGAGACAGGACAGTATGGTGATAGCAAACCCCCCAGTTGTTGGCATGAAGGACTGTCCTGTTCCATGACAAAAGCTGGTGAAAAAACATGACTTGCCCAGAAGGGCGAGACCATTTATGTATTTATGAAATGGTCCCTTGAGCAGGAATAAGATCTACATTTCCACTTTCTGAGCGGAGTGCCTTAACCACTAGACTTGAGTCACGGTCGCTTTATCTTCTCTCTCGAGCTTAATTAATCCTACATACTTTTTTGCAAGATAGCAGCTATGACACCTGGGGGTTGGGAAGAATGCCCCCCACTTCAAAACACCCTGGGGTTGGCGTACTCTTCCGCAAGGTGAAAGATGGGTCTGATCCCCTCTCAGGCTGAGGAGACAAATCTGGGACTCTTATTTAATTTTTATTTTTTTATTTTTTTTTAATGAAGGGATGGAATCACCATGACAATCTCTAAACAAAAGTGGTGATCACAGCTGCATTTTTATGCAGGGCCTGATCTTTTCTATCAAGTTGGACCCTTTCTCCTCTCACTCCCTGCCCCCTGAAAACCGTAGACTGAAGAGGGATGCCAAGACTGAGCAGCCCAGTTGGGCTGAGCTGTGAGATGGAACTGAGACAGCTGCTCAGCCCTGCCAGCTCTGTGATGCTCAGAAGTGGAATTGTACCCACCTAGTGGAGTTTTAATCCACCCTGGTTAAAAACTTAACCTCCTCCAGGTTTGAGGTGGAGTTGAGGGGGGTGCACTATTGGACACAGGTGCCTAAATTCCTGGTAAGTTCCATTTTAGGCAACTAAATCCTTATCTGGGTTTGGCCTTTGGTTTGTCTCAGTTCTCTGTGTGTAGTGTGGGTTAAATGGCGTCTCCCCACCTCACAAGGTACTACTGTAATATCTATTACCAAGCCGTAAATAACTTTTCTCTGACACATGAAGATGCTATATATATGTAAACCATACACAGGTGACTCGCATGTATCTTACATTTGCTTTATTTTTTTTAATTGGTTTCAAAATTACTACTTCTCCCAAGTCTCTGTGGGGTTTCAATCTCCAGTCTCCTTGGCAATATGCTTACCTGCTTCACCTTATACTTGGCTAACTCTCCCTTCCCGCCAATAAATTGGTTTGCAAAGTGTTTCCAAGCATTAGAATCAGCTACTGGAATGTACAGAGGGGAATAACTGTGGTGCCTGGAGTTAGTGATAGTAAAAAGTGAAGCAGCAATTAACCAAACTCTGAATGTTCAGAACATGGAAACTGACTTCCACAGTTCACTAACTATGGTGCTTTTAAGCTTCCTTATGCAGTCACAGGGTGGCAGCATAAACTTGGGGAAAAAACCTGCACTAAAGGAATTGGTAACAGTCCACTACTTAATTGTAAACATCATGTGGCAGGAATCCTGTGTAGATATTTAGTAATGAACACTGCCATCCTTCCCCAGGGCACTATATATTAATGTTAAATACTAACATGCTACTGTTGTGCTGGAACTTTGGAAGGGCTTTAAACCCACATGCTTCAAAGCCAGAAGGTGTGCTCTGCATTTCAGCTGTGTGTGTATCCAGCCTCAGAAAGTCCGAGCCTCAGAAAGACTTGTTAAGCTACTAAAACTATAAAAAGTTGTTTCAATGTATAGACATTTAAAGTAATTTGTGATAGTCCTAAACTAATGTTTCAGAGGTACTGGAGGCAAACACTTCAGCTGCTGAGCTTTTGAGCTGCTTAATTTTTTCTTCAAGGTGTTTTTAATCCAAAATAAAAGTTGTTCACTAACTACATCCTACTGCCCAGCCTTAGAGTTTAAAACTCATTGGAGTAGGTATCTGGATGCATTCTGGCCCTTTTTGCAATACCTAAGCAACAAAAAGCAGCCAGATTGTACCTTGATACAACGGAAATTTTGTCTGGGTCAGTGAAATGGCCCAAGACTGCTGTAGCCCTTCTCCAATCAGTTGTGCCCAAAGTGAGCAGTGTCAGGTGTGCAGCTGAATCATGATGTGGTCCTGTTCTGTTCAAAATGACTTATGCTCCCTTAGGGACAATAGCCAGCTAGTGGAAATTAAAGTGCTACTCTAAACTGTACTGAGCACAAGCTGGTGCAGATGTGCTCAGAGCATAAGGGAGTCATAACCAGATCCCTGATAGCCCTGCATTTTTGCTGCACTCAGCAGAAAATCCTGGCCAAGTAGACAAACTAGAGTATGTGATCTGAATTTTCCCTAGTTTGCAACTTCAGGCAAAATACATTGAAATCTGTCTCCATCTTAATGTCATTTCAAATCTCAGGCTCTTTGTTTAGGAATGGCATTCTTTCATTCCCCCTCTCATCACTGAGGAAAAGATTGCATTACATTTTGGTTTATTCTAGCTAGAACCACTTTGAATGGACTTGTTACCAGTACATAGAATTGATATTATGATAAACAGTAGCCTTGGAAACAAATGTGATAAGGCAGTGTGCAGGAATGGATTGAAATGGGAGAGCAGAGAAGGCTGAGAAAACTTTGCGAGACAAACAGCAGCAACTCAGGAGCAATTAACTGGATCTTTATAAAGTAGATCCATACTAATTTGACTGCTACTAAAGTGCCAGATTCTCATCTTGTATAAACCAGTATACAGCTCCTGGCTCATTAATATATTGCTGCATTTGGTTCTGCCTGTACATTTGGGCTACAGCAACTCTACTGATAAAGATGTCTAGAAGATTAGTAATAGATTACATGTGGCTTGTTTGCCATATCACTTTATTGTAGCATGCATGCAACTAATTAGCGTAGTTCCTTCCTAGCATCTGGCACTGTGTTATAAACATTCCACTGACGTTAGTACTGAAAGCCATTAACAACTTAAGAAAATGGAGAAGGGATGGAAACTGCTTTCAACAAGTTGTATATAAACTACTGAGCCTAAAATGACTTGGGTCTGCACTGTTTTACAGTCTTGCTTTCCACACTGGGGCAACGTGAATGAAAGTCTCTAAAGGTGGAAAATTATACTTCGCCATAACATGAGTTTGAACTTACATTTAAGATTTTTCTACATTCTCAATTTAGAACTTGACTGTTAGCAGTTTCCAAATACCACACACACACACACAGTATGTACGCTCAGACCCACTAATGTGAGCAAACACATTCTTCAACTTACAAAATTGTTTCCACATTAATGAACTACCTATGATTTGATTCTTAGCCTACAACAAAAGGTAAAATTGTCAAATGTTCCTCCCACTCCCACCCCCTTCTAACAAACCCAGATCTGACCAGTGGTGATAGAAATCCCTCTGAAATACAGTTTAACTGGTTGGATTTATTTTCTTCCTGCATGGGCACCAATGCTTAAAAATTTGCTTCTGGGTATTTGGCCTAATGGTCAGATTTTCTTGAGGCAATGATTATGGCAAAGCAATGTGAAACAGATTTACAGTGCTTTTCATATGGAGGGGCTCCTCGTCTATTAACTTCTGTCTCCTGCATATGACAGCGGTAGGATGTTTCTACCATTGGCAATTGTTACACATCCACAATGACAATGCAATGGAGAGAACTACTGCAGTAAGGAATCATGCAGTGAGTGGCTTTATTCAAAACCAATCTAATTCAAGTAGGGCGTGGGACTGCCTGCATGCTATTAAGCGAGAAATTTTGTATGACCCCACAATGTGTCATATACATGCTGGGTGGCAGGAGCGGGGGTAGCAGTGGTTATTGTAGTTAAGGTCTTAATGTACTTGCTTCTCTAGTGTAGTTAAAGTCTTAATATACTTGCATAAGAATCTCACTAGGAGTTTATTTTTGCTTTCAATTGTTGGTAAGTGTATTATGCTGTTAAAAGTTAGTGCTCTGTGTTAGCTCTGTGATTACTTTATAAAATCTCAGTAATGTTACATCAGTCATAAATGATGGCTTTTTCACACAGATTTATATCTGGATTATGAAACCAGCCAAATCTCTTCAGCACTATATCAGGTTCACATTTTTTCAGGTATGTTTTGGAAAGCTGGCCATGCCATTGAGGCAGAACTGGGGACTAAAAGCAGGGGATCTCATTTCTAGGCCCTTTCTGCATGCTTTCTGCCAGATCAAGTGTTCCTCCACAACTCCCACTGCTGTCAATGGATATTTCAGGTGCCCAGCATCTTTTGAAACTTGGGCGATCAAACTCTTGGTGCCCTACGTGCAAAATGAAGAAAAATCATACTTCCTACGTTTTTGCAATTTGCCTTGTGTCGTGACTTAAGTTCCTTAGATAGATATTGCAGAAGTCCCAGCTATTTTTTTTTTTTTTTACAAGAGAGATTTTCAAGCAAACCAGGATAAAGTGTGTTTTAAGGATCTCAGATTTGTAGGTGAAAATAGATTTCTAAACGCATATGCTTTCTGTGACTCAAGCTCTACTGCTAATGGGGAATAGAATTAGTCAACCAAAAGAAAAAAGAACGTGAAGTGAAACAGCAGGAGGGAGCCAACCCTCCATCTTCCGCCCCCACTTCTTCGCTTGCAGTCTCTCACTCTCCCTTTCTAATGCAAGCTAGGGGAACAGTAAGTGACAGCCCTCATCAGCTGAAGAAAAACATAAAAAATAGCAGCAGGGAGGCCTAAGTTTCAACCTCTCTCCCCATTCCCTGCTCAGGAAAACATAAATGCCCTTTTGATGCATCCCATGGGAAGCATGCTTTGTGCTTTAAGCAATTTTAAAATGACGTTAGCATTTGCCAGATAAATACAGAAAATGACATTAAAACAGCGTTTTTCTGACTTAACCTCCAAAAGCCAGCAAGAGTCTGAGTTAAGGTTCCCACAGCACCTATAACATGCTAAGCCCCTTTTGGACAGCCACTGCAGCAGCACACATGAGTTTGTGTCACAGGAATTGTAATAAGCAGCCTCAGGGTTCTTCAGAATCCTGCAGAATCCTTTTGAAACTGAAAATAAAAGCACCGAAAATAAATTACAGCCTGTCCCTTTATTATTGTCCGGGAGGTCTAGTGTTTCCACTAAAACTACCATGTGTAGTGTTATGTAATTCTATTTATGGTAAAAACACTGGATCTGGTTGTTCAAATTCCTGTGAAAATAAGAAGGGAAGTCGCTGAAAGTAATGATATACCTGTTTCCTCTTTCTTCCTTTTGTTTGGCTGGCTTATCCCTGAGTGATCACGGTATGGTAGGGGAATAATGTCTTGTTTGTAAGCTAGCACCTGTTACTTCTTTTGATTCTAATGGTCAAATCAAGAGGGGAAGGATTATCCAGGGTAGTAGTTCTCAAACTTTTCCATACTGTTATCCTCCAACAAAGACAACTCTGACATTTAAGGAAGGGTGGTGGTCATACCTTCTCCCACCCCCAGATATTTAAGAACTTACATTCTAATGCAGTGGTTCTCAACCCTTTTAGACTCAAGGCACCCCCCAAAAAGTGCCAGCTTTTAATTTTCACGCAATTTTTGGCTACAGAAAAACAATAGAGCAATTCTTCTGTTGCAAAGAACTCATAAGGCCCAAACAGGTCAGAATGTTTTTAATGCTATGGATTCTTATTTGAAATCTCTGGGTTCATCTTGTCACTCACATTTGCACACCTAACAGTGCTAACATCGCATGGCCCCCTGCAGCCCCTGAAAATTTCTCAAGGTACCCCTGAGTGCTGTAGCACACTGGTTGCAAATCACTGTTCTAATGGCTAGAGAATAAGACTAGACATGGAAGGCTTGGAGTCAATCCTCCTATGCAACTTGGATATATCACTTAATATACATTGTGTCTAATTTTCTCAGGTGTAAAATAAAGATAATCCTTTCCTACCTCATAATGGTTGGATAATCAAATACTAAGGTGATGAGAGCCACCTCTAGAAGTTAGCTAGAAATTAAATGTTCTGAGCAAAAGGCTTACAAAATACTGTTTATTTAGTCATCTATAAAAAGTAATTCCAGGCACTTTAAGGGATATCTTCACACTGGACTTAATATTAAGTGAGACAGGACATGTCTACATATGCAATTACTGTGTCTGAATAAACTCTGGCACAATTTGAGCCAGTGTAAACTAATCCAGACATCACTGTCTATGTGTGTGTGTTTAAACGCAGTAATTTACTCTGGGGTGGGCAAAATGCAGCCCAGGAGCCGGATGCAGCCCACCAGGCCATTCTATCCAGCCCACGGAGCCCCTAAAGAATGTAGAAAATTAATATTCATCTGTTCTGAGCTGCCTGTCATGTGGCCTTCAATGGCTCCCTAAAACTCAGTAAGCGGCCCTCTGCCCAAAATAATTGCCTGCCCCTGCATTGGATGGTACTTGTGTCTGATGGGGCTATCTGATAGAGCAGTAAATTAGTCTACACTGGCCTAATTGCTGTGCATGGTTAGATGGTGACACTTTGCTGTGCAGAAAATTAGTTTATTGTGCAGTAAAGTGTGCATGTAGATCTGCCCAGTTTATTGTGCAGATGTGGAAATGTCCCATGTTTTCCCAGTTTTTGTTTTTACATTTATAAAATGTACATGCTCTCCAAATCTGTTTCAGTTGCTGCAACTCTACCCACTTGCCTGGTATGCCACATCCCTTTCCCCATTTTTATCTTTATAGAATATATATTCTTGACCGAAACTATGTTTTCCTGCATATCTGAATAGATCTTTCACAAATGTAATATAAATAAAGAAATAACATACTGCTGGATCTAGGTTGAAATAAAACCCGTGCGGAGAGATCCAGTACCAGGTATGTGGGAGTGTAAGTGAGATGACACGAATTTACCACCGTAATGTTCTGGCAATACTAAGATGGCTCCAGTACCAAGATGCTAGACATCTCCAAGTATTCATCCTGTGTCTGAGTAATATGAATGTCTCTATTTGAAAGCTCAAGTTCCATACTATATGAGAAGTGTAGTTCCCTTTTCTGATGCACCCATCTATTAAATTAGGCAGTCACAAGCAACTTCAGAAATGAAGGGGCAAGATGAGGATAAGAATTACTCCCTAGTTACTTTTTTCATCCTTAAGATAGTATGGTTCCCTCAGGCACCAAGATATAAAGGGGATTCAGCTTCTATCTAGCTCCGCATATCACTTACAAGACTTCAGACAGAATAATGCTACTGATCTGGTCATTCTTACCTTCCATATTAGCAAATGCCAGAAATGATGCAGTGGAGAGTGAATCCCACCTGAGCCTCCCCTAAGATGTTTCCTCACCTGTACCCAAGACTGAAGAACCAGAAGCTAATGAAGTATGCATTAATATCTCATGCAGGGTCTCCTCACTGCTGAAGGTGTATTCCAAGGGGACACATGCACCCTTCAAATAGTTTGATTCTGCGGAAACACCATAACATTTAGAGCTGTGCGAAATTTCAGGAGCTGTTTCATTTTGGAGGTGTTTCAGCTTGTTTCAGCACCCAAAACACTGAATCCAAAACTAAATGGAAGGCTCTGAAACATCTCTGAAACGAAACAAAACCATCTGAAACATTTTGGAATATTTTGGAGGTGCCTCCTGGGAATGGTCCGGCACAGCCCTGCAGTCCTCCTTTTAAAGTGCCAGGAGGGTTTCTCCCATGGTTCCCCCCACCAGGTCTGAGGCAGACACAGCTGGAGGAGCTGCAGGAGAAGCCCCTGTGGCTGCCCTGTCCGGCCCCAGCCTCTTGGCAAAAAAGAAAAAAAAAAAACCCGTCTGGCTGCAGGAGCAGCGATCGGGACCTCTGAGAGCTTGTAACTCACTGTCTAGGAGCTGGGGAGGCTCCATCTGTTAGCCAGAGTCTGGCACCGCTCAGCCCCAGCAGCCCCAGCTTCTGGGCAGCCTGCAGCCCCCTGCCAAGACATGCTGCACCTATGCAATGTGATGGCTGCCATGTGGGTGCCAGGCTAGGGGGCAATCCCTGCTGCCCTGTGCTGCATGGGAGGGAAGGGGGGGGGGGGCTCCACCATGAGCCCTCAGAGGCCCTGACCACTGCTGCTGCAGCCAGTGAGTTGTTTGTTTGTTTTTAAAGCGGGGCTTTTTTTTCTGTGCGCCAAGAAGTTGGGGCCAGGCAGGGGAGGGGGCTGGGCAGGGCAGCCATGGGGGCTTCTCCTGCTGCTCCCCCTGGTGGGGCAGAGGCAAGCCTGCCAGAGGAGCCAAAGGAGAACCTGCAGCCGCCTGGCTGTGTCCGTCTTTCCCCAGCTGATCCAAATCTTCGAATCGGTGTCAAAACTCCAAAACAGATTCAGCCGAATCGAAACAACACTGATCTGAAACACCAAAATGAATCCGTGTCCTCCGAAACGGCTGAATCCAAAACTGAAATGAAACGGCTGTTTTGCGTGGCCCTGTGCGGCTGAGATGTTTGAAAACTCAATTATCAATGTGTTGATAATTGCATTGTCAAAGACCTCATCACTACACAGTTTTAGGAGGAAAATACCATATTCCAAGTCACAGAATCATAGAAAATTAGGGTTGAAGGGACCTCAGGAGGTCATCTAGTCCAACCCTGTGCTCAAAGCAGGACTGTCCCCAACTAGATCATCCCAGCAAAAGCTTTATCTAGCTGAGTCTTCAAAACCTCCAAGGATGGAGAGTCTACAACCTCTCTGGGTAACATGTTCCAGTATTTTACTACCCTCCTAGCAAGAAAATTCTTCCTGATATCTATCGTAAACTTCCCTTGCTGCAACTTGATATTGTTCCTCCTTGTTCTGGCATCTGCCACCACAGAACAGTCTAGCTCCATCCTCTTTCGAACCCCCCTTCAGGTAGTTGAAAGCTGCTATTAAATCCTACCTCGGTCTTCTCTTCTCTAAACTAAATAAGTCCAGTCACCTCAGCCTGTCCTCATAACTTATGTCACATGCCCCAGCCCTCTCACCATTTTCATTACCTTCCGCTGTACTCTCTCCAATTTCTCCATATCCTTTCTGTAGTGGGGGGCCCAAAACTGAACACAGTACTCCAGATGTGGCCTCAGCAGTGCTGAATAGAGGGGAATAATCACTTCCCTTGACCTACTAGCAACACACCTACCAATGCAGCCCAGTATGCTATTAGCCTTTTTTGTAACAAGGCACACTACTGGCTCATATTCTGCTTATTGTCCACTGTAATAAGCCTTTTACAGAAACTAAGAACTGGCTTAGCATTCTTTTAACAACAAAAAAAAGTTGAAGTTTTCTCTTTTCCTTCCCTAACTCCCTGCAAGTCTCTTCCTGCAACAACTGTGACTTGGGCTAGGGACAGATATTACACATAAACTGGTTTAAGTAATCAGAAACTGGTTTAAGCCTGTAACAGACCAGACATTCAGTGCACATAAACCAGTTTCAAAATGGCCAAAACCAGTTTGAGATAAACCTGGCTGAATATAGTATCAGACTTAACTGATTTGGCTCAAACCAGTTTATGCAATGTTTCACCCAGACCCCTTTCTGATTTAAGTTAAACCAGACTCCCCCAGTATCCCAACATGCTCTCTGGGCTGGGTTGGGCAGGGCTCTCTGCTCCAGCTGCAGGGTAGACTGTGCCCCTCTGCTCTCTAGCCCAGCCCTAGTGGAGACACTGGCCAGCATGGCCTCATTAAAGCAAAGTGGGCAGAGAGGTGGTTAATTTTTTCCTCCTTCCCCTCTTCCCCCATCCCAGCTGGGGTCAGCCTGTTTGCCGGGGAACAGAGGGGAGGGGGCTGCAGTGGTGGCTCTTGGAGCTGGCAGAGCCTGACTGCAGGGAAGGGATGGAGGGAGGAATTAACCCTTCTCCCTGCCTCTTCACCTTAACAGGCCCCATACTGGGTTGGTTGTCCCACAGGGTGGGGAGGGGAACTCTGTTCTGTGCTGGTGGGGACTCTTTCCCCTCCAGGACGGGGACTCTGTGTGGTCCCAGATGGGGGCTCTTCCTCTTCCTCCCTTTCTCCCCCACCGCCATGGGGCTGGGAGTGGGGGCTCCATGCGATGCTGCCTGGCCCCAGAGCGGGGGGTGGGTGGGCAGGAGGAGGCTCTCTCTATGCTGGGGGGGAACTCTTTCCCCTCCTCCTCCTTCCCCCGAAGGGGCAGCAGGAGCATGGAGGTCAGCTGGGCAGGGTGTGTGTGTGAGGGTGCGGGGTGTAGGGATGCCCACACACTCCCCTTATGGCATGCAGCCCCCACTGCCTGGCAGCAGCAGCAGGCAGGGAGGTCAGGGTAGTCATGCCCAGTGCAGGTGTGGCTCCAGCCTGCACTGCGCTTAGGGGGTGGGAGCAGAGCCTGCCTTATCGCTGGGGCTCTACTCCCCATGCCTGCAGCTCCACCACTCGCAGCAGGGGAAGCCCCACACTGGAGCCTGCTGCCTCTCCTGCTCCCTGCTGCCTGCGCAGGTCCCTGCACTGCTGGGAGTGGAGGGAGCCCCACCCGCTGCTTCCCTGGAGAGTCCAGCATGGGGCTCCCCTCTGCAAGTGCGGAGCTGCAGGCATGTGGCATGGAGCCCTGGGGATAGAAGCAGCCGGGTAGGCTGTGCAGGGCTGCACTCCTCGCACCCAGCACAGTGCTGGCTGTCTCTATCGCAGGGGCTCTGTGCAGCACACTTGTAGGTCCACACTTGCAGAGGGAACATCCCGCACTGGACTCCGCAGGGGAGCAGAGGGCAGCAGGGAGCAGGGGAGGCAGCCTCACAGAGCCCCACTCCCCACCCTACCACAGGGAGGGGAGAAGGAGGGAAAAGAACCCCCCCCCCAGCACTGAACAGGGACCCCCTTCTGGCCCCATGATGGTGGGAGAGAGGGAGGCAGGGGAAGAGTTCCCCTCTGGGGCTGGGCAGCCCTGTGTCCCCAGATTGCTCCCAGCTGTGAGGGAGCTGCTTGGGGGGGGGGGGGGGCAATGCCCCCCTCCTCAGCTCAGCTCCCCAGCGGAAGAGAGGGCTGCTCTAGCACCCCCAGGGTCCTGGCTTGAGCCACTGCAGGCATGTGTCTGCATTTCCTGAATAGAAAGGGAATGTCTATCCACTTGGAAACTGATTCACTCTCTGCAGGTTAAACTAATCTGCAAAGATTGAATCATTCAGGCTTGGGTTTTTTGAATGTCTGTCCCTAGCCACAAAGTTAAAATTCTATAATGGCTTGTAATAACCCAGATACTTGTGTAGGACTTGCTATAAGCAACATTCAAGCATAGTATGGAGAAAGATACCCTATCAGCATTTTATGGTACTATATAGCTTAACAGTTATCTCACACAAGCAAGATCTGTTGAATATGACATGCATATATATATAAAATTAAGATGAGACATGGACTTTGGAACAGATCTAATCTTCTTGCATGATGTTTTAATCCATCAACTAAAGTATTTGAAGATATATGCATATGGGTTAAGATGGGAAGTTAGATGACCTAAAGGAGGGGTTGTCAACCAGGGGTACGCGTATCCCTGGGGGTACTTGGGAAGGCCCTAAGGGATATGCGTGGGTGGGCAAGGATGGAGCACTGCCGCCCATCACGCCACACTGCCACCTCCTAGGACCAGGGCCAGGGTGGGGTGTGGCGAGGGCAGCAACAGCTCTCTGTGGGCTGCATGGGCGTTGCCTGGCCAGCCGGATGCGAGGGGAGGGGGAAGCTCACATGCAGCAGTCACCACTGCCACCCCCTCCTCCCCCACTGCCATTGCTCCGCATCTGGCTGTGTCCACCACCCCGCCCCCATCCAGCCGCCATGGGTACACTTATTTAAAAAGCTTGAAAACCCTGACCTAATGTGATCTGATTTACTGAAAGTACTGGGATAGTAAAACCCTGATACTGAACATTGTTGCTAGACAGAAGGCAAAAAGCACTAATGCCTTGTATGCTGTGTAGTCATTGATGTATATGCACCCAGGATTCATACAGTAATAGCCCTCAGAATTGTTAAGGGTATTATGTGGGTTAAAAACACTCTCCTTTGTTAGGGACCATGGTATTTTTTCTGAGCTTCCTTTGTGCTGGAAGCGGCTTCATACAAGGAAGGTAAATGCCAAGTCACCTTTTGCAGGTCAGACACTGAGGAAACCCTTGGGGTTTCCCTGAGTGTGAAGAGTAGTGGATGAGAGGAGAAACTGCACAATAAAGTGTTTTAAAGACTTATCATGAGTTTTGTGTGATTTCTGGAGAGAGATGCAGCTTTACTGCAGTTGGTTTATGCGAGAGAGCAGCTGAGCTTTACATGTTGTTTCTTCAAAGGGAGTTGTCTGATTGCAACTTATTACCATGTCCTTCCAAGGAAATGGGATTTGTGTATCCTTCACATGCAGAAGATACCAAGTTCTGATTTTTGCTCCAAAGATAAAACTCACCTGTCGTGTTCCAAAACATGCTACTGTTTGGGAAAGGATAGCACAGTTATCACTATTTAGTCTCTTTATGATGCCAACATAATGTCACTCATCCAAGTACAAGAACTCACTACCTAATGGAGGAGAGTTGTTAGGCAACAAGAAGCCTCTTTATTTATGCCTTCCTGTCCAGTATCATAGTTTAAATCTAGACAGTAAAACAAATGGTTGGGGGGAAGCCCAGCTTAACAGCTCCTTTGTACCCATGTCAGAGACTTTGCACTCCCTTAAAGTATTATAGAAAATTGATTTGGAAGCCATGTGAAAGGCACTTTGTGCTAGGGACAGTCCAAACTAAAAGTCTGTTATTACAGCTATAAATCTTTAATATCTTTATCCCATGCACACACATCTTGTTTATGGCAATGCACCTGGCCTCAAACTTTTGTTTTAATTTTACAGCCTCCATGTTTTAAACATCTAACAGGCTATTCTTTAATACCACATCAAATCATACTTCTGTTTAATCCTTCACGAGCACTATAAATTATCACCAAAGCATAAGATTTTTAATGCATATACAGTACAAATGTATAAGTCCACCTTCATGTCAGCATATAACAGCAGCTCATAGCAGCAACTGGTCCATCAATATACGAACACAATCCTCCCCCATAAATCTCTCTAATTCCAGGAAATAAGAGAACACAAATTAATAAAATGTCTAATGCCATAATCACCTCAGCATTTTTGCCTGGACAAAATAAAGAGCTAAAACTGGTTGCCAGCAGCATATAAAAAACGTATGTGTACCTTTCTTCTACACTCCTGCAGGCTCTCATACACAATAACAGACGAGTGACAGCATGACTCTGTGGTATAGAATGTGAGAAAGCCTTATGAGTATGTCACTACTGTAGGCTGAGACTGCAGCTTGTGTAAGCACAGCCTACTTAGCTTTAACTAGCTTGATTAGGTGCTGGTAGCAGTTTAACCACAGCAGCACAGAACACAGCACAAGCTGCAAATCTTACTGCTGAGATGCCAGGTAAGTCATCAGGAAGTTAGCCAATACTGAGTCCTGTGCTACAGTGGCTAAGATGCCAGCTGCACCAAAGCTAACTGGTTAAGCTGAAGTCACAGCAGTTACTGCAGCATAGACATAGCTGGAAAAGCGATTATCTGACACGATCTTCTGAAATCTCTTTAATGAGAAAGGAATTAAATCACTGAAGAGCATACTTATCCACTCCCACCAGGGACCACAGAAGAACTGGCCATACTTCATCATACATGCCTTTGAAAGTAGCTGATGTACATTCAATTATATCAGTATGGGCACCCAGGGTGAAATTCTATTTTATTGAAGTCAGTGGGAGTTTTGCCTGACCTTTAGCTATCAGAAGGAGATCATTTCCATTGTATTATGAGGAATCATTTTGCAAAGAAATTACTTTGTCTATGCATGACTGAGGTTACATAGGCAGTTTCATTTTAACAAAAATATTACCTGAATGATACAGAAAAAAGATGTGTAACCTAAAACATAAAATATTTTTTATTTTAATATAATCATATTCAGTTCAGAGCACTGTTAAAGCAAGCTCAGGCTTGAACCTACAATGAAGAAATTCAGACTTATGTCTCCTCTAAGACTCTAACCCTTTGCATGGAAGCATTGTGATAGGACCTGAAGCCTTTCGTTACAACTTCTGAACGCTACGGCTATGGGTCATGCACTGTGCAGGCTGTGGGCATCCAGACCTCCTGTTGCATGGGCTACAGCCAGCCTCCTGCTTCCCCAAGATCTTCTGGGCCCCCCCAGGTTGTGCTGCCTTACCTTCAGGGGCAGAGGCAAAAAGCAGAAGCAGGAGGAGGGACCAAGAGGCCTGAGTTCTCAGCAGCAATAGCAGGAGTGATAGGGGGAGAGGGGCCCAGGAGTCAGTGGGCTGCCGGTTGGACAGCCCCGTGATACATGATTGTATTACAGAGAAAGTGTGACATACTATCATGCAAATGACAAACTTGGCTTTGAGTCACAACTGTGGTCTCAGATATTTTACCTAGAATTCCCTATTAAAATTAGTTTTACTCATTTTTGGTTCCTTGGACCTGGGTCTCTCTTATCCATTGCTCATGAATCTTAATATACTGATTCCTCATTTGGTCTTTCCATACACATTGTCTGTCCTTTTACCAGGATTGTGAGATCACCCTTTACATATTAAAGTGAAGTTCAAACTTGTTTTGTCTTGTGCATTGTATACTTCCAAATGACAGTACATTTCACAAGCTTTTCAAGTTAACAAGGAGAAAGGTGTTCTGGACTGTCATAATCTTTTTCTATTTTGTTCCTCTCTCATACTCACTACTCTTCAGCTCATCCTTTTTCCAAGATCTCTTTCAGCTACACATTTTCTGAAACTTATACTATTGGTCCTTCCATCCATATAAACTGCTATAGATTCACTTAATCATATTGCTTCACTTGCATCAGTTAAGTAACATCCTATTATGAATATTGGACCATTTCATTTACTTTATGCAATTTTCCAACTCTACATAAGACTTCATTGCCTCCTTTAATTTTCTGAAGAGCAAATTCTTGGAGGACAAAGATTTGACAGATCCTATTACAAAGCAATTGTAATCTTTCAAAAACAGGAGACAGATGGTATATATTGGAAAAGGAAGAACGTCTGCATATGGATACTAACTTCTGAAATGCAATTTAGTAAATGGAAAGAAATCTGTCTGTGTAAAATATTATTTTCATGGAGATTAAAAAAGTTTAATAGAATTTAAAAGCAGTCCAACTTCATATTTCTACAATTTGAACAACTAGAGGGTAATACCTACCTTCTGCTTTTATTGCTGGGTTCCTATTGCTTCCCTGAGTTATATAGGCTTACAGTGCTATAATAGTCTAGTTAAGCAGGCATGCAATTGCTTCTTTAATAGATTGGTGCCATGTCCTAACTGGTCAGATATCAGAATGAAGTAGTTAGCCATGGTAGTCTGAAATCAGACAGAAAGCAGGATAGATATGCACCTTACAGACTTAACTAAATAAGAGAGATATATAGCAAAAGCTCTTGTGAACTCAGGTTCACTTCATCGGATGCTATGAAAGGACATCATAGAGCAATATATAAAGTGGAGTGAGAGATTTTAATATAAAAGGTGGGAAAAAGGGAAGGAGAGGAGAGAAGAACAGTGCTGGAAGAAGCAAACATGCAAAAAATCCATAGGAACAAAGGCATCACAAAAACTAATCCAGGTAATGGAATAGTACTACATAATCCCTGTTTAAGCCATACCTAACACAAACCAGTCTTAGTTCCACAATTTTCTTGTTCTATAATTTTCCATTCAAACTAGTTTTTAGAATTTTGCTGTATGAGCAAATCACTCATTCTACACACTGCTCTGTGTTGTCCTTTCTAACTGAATCTGATGAAGTGAATTTGAAGTTCATGAAACTTTGTGTCACACCCCCCCCCCCCCCTTAGTTAGTCAATAGGTTTCATATATAAGAATAACAAAGACAGGAAGGGAGGAGTGCTTTCCTTGTTAAATGTTTGTTGCATGTGAATTTTTAGGATAATTATTGAGACTAAATCATGCATAAATACTATGGGCCAAATTCTGCTCTTACCTATATTGGTGTCAACTGAGATTATTTCCACTGATTCTAACAATTCTAAATCAACCAATTTATCCAACAGAGGGCAGCGCTGTACACAAACACATACTATTAGCTTATCGTGTATATTGTTTTAAAAATCAATTTCTGTGCAATAACTTGTGCTCATTAATACATTTTTTATGACAGCTCTTAAGCATAAGGCTTCTGTAGTTTTAGTTAGTATACCATGATATACTACTACTTTAAAAACTTAGTTCGAAAGTGAGTAGCCCAACATTCTTTATCATCATTCCCAATTATTTCTGAATATTCACCTTACTTCTCTAGAAAGCTTCCCTAAACGTAAATATCCTTGCTGCATTAATGGATATGCCAAAAATCCATATAAAATAAATTGCGTTCGTTATAAAACCATTGTATGATGGTAGTATTCAACCTTGAAGTGAGCTTTTGAGAAAAAGTGATGGATGATAATGAAATTGAATTACAAAATGGACGTTTACTTATGGAATACAGAATAGAAGTCAATATTTTAATTTCTTGGTGATCCTCCTCATTCTTAGTAGTGCTGGTTGTACAGCAGGATGTAGCACTGCTTTGAGAGAGAGAGTATTCCTCGATGCACATTGTGTTTATCTAGTCAACTTCATGCCATTGTATTATTTATATTGTGGTGTTACCTAGGAACCCCAGTCACGGAGAAGGACTCTATTGTTGGACTAATTGTATAAAACAAGGGTTAGTGAATTGTTTGTTTTTAAGAAACTGCATATATTTACACTGTTTCATAACAAAAGAATCAATTTAAGATTTGGTGGCTATTTAATATTGCATTGCATATTCAGGAATACAACAGGAAGCATTGTGTTGTTTTCAGTCATGTCAACATTAGGTAACTATTCTGTAAAAGGCAATTTCAGAAATAAAATACATAGTATTTTTAGGCTGTAACTCCAGGAACCTGATTTACAAAAAATATATGTAAATAAATTTAACATTCCACTAGAACCCAATAAAACAACAAAAACATAGGTTAATATCCCAAATCTAGACACAGCAGGACAGCTCTTTGCATCAAGATGAGAGAGACTATTTTTCACTAAAAATCTACTGGATTATACCACCACTTTCATTCTCCTTCCAATTGCATCCCTGCTAAAAAGAGGCTCCTCATCAATATTTGCTGTTTTCTTCTGTGGCTTGATTTAAATGAGGTTTAAAGTTTGTTTCCTCCTTTATAATTTATGCTCAGGGACAGATACATTTTACAGGTTTTCTGCAAAACCACCACTTAGCATTCTAAGTCTCAAGGTGTTTTTAAAGTGTATGAATGTCAGAGAATACACATTATACAGAAGGTTTCTGGGATTACTTAATTGAATAACACTAATAAATAATTCTGTTTCCTTTCCTCATCTTGACAGCCAGAGCCAAAGGGGATTAACTCTTTGTGTTACACTTGTCCTTATCCAGGTTGGCTCAAAAAGATAAAGAAGAAACAGAATCTAACTATATCAGCTGGTGCCATCAATGTCCCTTCTGTCTCAAACCCTTCCCGCTGATTCCCTCTCCTTATTATTTATCTATATGGGTTCTTACAAGGCTGTCATCAGTATCTTGAGTGCCTTCCAGTAGTCTAGTCTGTCCTATGAGAACGTATGATTTGAATGCATGTCTCATCTTCACTTTTCAGAGACAAGGTATGTGCAGTATAGGATCTTGTCTGGATTTTTTAGCATACCAGTTATGTGTTTATGGTAACGGAGCAATTCTTAACCTGGGTGTCAGGGCAGTCTGGTGTGCTGTGAGATCCTCTGAAGGGTGCCCTGAGGTTTAAGGGGGTAAGCAAAGAAGTGCAAGCTCAGGCTTGTCCCTGCCTGGCCTCTGTGTAAGGAGGCGAGCACTGTAATATATGTTAGTTTTTGGAATTGGGTGCTGCTTAATTCACAAAGTAATGGAAGGGAAGTGGGGGTTGGAGGCCAAAAAAGTTGAGAAACACTGTGCTAGAGAAAGCAGGTCACCGAAATCTGCTGTGGTTTTGGAGCAGGAGGTTGCGAGGTGTGCAATGGTTCTCAGGTCCTGAAGAAATGCATTTTGCAGGTTTTGGACTATTCCCCCCAGAAAGCTCCCTCCTGATCTGCATCATACGGAGGGAGGTTCATGGGGCGAGCGCAGTGACTCTCAACCGGGGCTCAGGAAATCTTGGGGTGCCCCCCCCGCTCGTGTGAAGGGTGCCCCGAGGCATGAGGAGGTAAGAGAGGTGTTATTAGGAGACAAGCTGATAGACTATGCAGCTAAGCACAGGCTCCTTCCCCATCCCCACTGCCCGGCCCCTCTGCAAGGAAGCAAACCCTGTCACGCAGAAGCCTGTTTTGGAAATGGGGTGCCACCCAATTCATAGAAGTTATGGAGGAGGACCCAGTCGAAGGAGGGGGCCTTGCGCGTGAGAAGGGGGTCTGGAGTCCAAGGAGGGGGGCTCGAGTATGAGAGGTGAGTCTCGAGTCCAAGCTGCACGGCCTCAAGCCCGGGGGCTGCCCTTCAACCCGGGCAGCCTGGAGGGCGGGGCGGGGCCTTCCCGCTCGGGCGGCCCCAGCTCGGGGGGAGGCGGGGGCGCCCCTCGGCCCGGCCCAGCCCGGCCCGGCCGCTCGTCGGGGCGTTGCGCTGCGCTGAGCTGCGGTGCCGCCTTCCGCGTCAGCCCATCGCGGCGGGAGGGAGCGAGCGAGCGAGGCAGGCAGGGACCGAGGCAGCGGCTGGCGGCGGCGGCTCCTCCCGGGAACAAAGGGGGCAGCGCGGCGGCGACGATGGTGAGGCGACTTCCCCCCCTTCCCTCCCCGGCGGCAGGAGGCGGCGCCCGCCCCTGCCCCGGGCACCGCGCCCCCGGCTCTGCAAACCCTCCCGGGGCGCGCCCTGCACACGCGTGTGTCCTGCTTGGGGCCGGCGGGGCTGGCGCCTCTCGGCAACCGCCCCCCCCGCGCGCCCACACACACACACACACACACACACACACACACACGTAGGTACACAAGACACAGACACACAAACATGTGGAGACACACTGATACACACACCCTGATGCACCCCCCTGATACACACACACATACAAGACACAGGTACACAAACATGTAGCTACACACACACATTACACAGGCGTGTCTTCCTCCAGGGTCTGATCTCCAAGTACTTTCCAGTGCAACCCCCCCCCATTGCCAGCCCCCGTCTTCCTCCCTGTAGCCCCCCCACCCCATGAACTCTAGCCAAGCCCCAGTTACAAGGTGCCACCCTGGGGGGGGAGGGAGGAGGTTCAAGCAGCCCTACATGAAGCCCCCCTTCCCCATCCCTGAGCATCAGGGGCTGCTGGCTATCTGCTCCCAGCTTGCCCCTCAAAAGGTGTCCGTGGCATGCGCCTGTAATCTCTGGTTGTGGATACGTTATCTGCACCCTCAGTAAGGGATGCTGAGAGAAATAAGTGGCTCTTGCCTGTTGAGCAGCCTTGATCTGACTTCCTGCCGAATGTTTTCTTTTTCCTTTTTCCCAGCAGCTTGCTGTATAAATTAAACTGGTTGAATCCCGCCTTTGCTTCTGTTAATGGCTGCATTGCCTTCGTGTTCCACTGGTTATATTCCAGTAGTAGATCTGCCATCAGATGATGTTGGTAATAGTTCTGTGGTATTTCTGGAATATATTACCAGCCTTATGATATATTGTCTTGCTTAATGAAGAAATGAACTTTAAGGCTTGTGAATGAGTGGCTGCTTTCCATAATAAAATGCAAGATGTGCTCCATTTCTGCTTCCCTGAAGCTCTGTGAGTTAGCTTGTATAAGATCTAATTCTGTAGTGTATTAATGTTGCTAGCTCTGTTGTTCTCAACTTCCTTAGACTCAAGGCACCCCTCCGAAGGTGCCAGCTTTTAGTCTTCTCTGTTGTTTTTTTTACTACAGAAAAAATACTAGAACGATTCTTCTGTTGCCTTTCAGAGTCCCAATGGGGAAGCAATTTTTTGATGCTATGAATTCCAATTTAAAATTTCTGGGTTTATCTTGTGAATCAACTTTGGACACTGTACACTGCTAATATTGTGTGGCACCCTGCATCACCCTGGAAAGGATCTCAAAGCATACCAGGGTGTGGTGTCACCCTGATTAAGAATCACTGTTCTAGCTACTTTCTGTGGGACCTTGCTGTTAAAGAGAATAGCTTGCAGGTTTGAAGTCGTATTTTGGTTCCTTTTTCATTTCAAGGGGTTAATTGCTAATTTGAAACAAACTGTAAGCTACACACATTTATTTATTAATCTTGTTTTCCGTATTTAATTCTTTATTAATCTGCTCTACAAAGGATAACATCTTAAACTCTAAAATGGCCTAAGAAAACCTGGAGCTTGTTAGAACTGAAAAGCAGACAGAACTGCAGTTTAAAAAAACCCTTATTGTTCCTGTAGATCCTCAGGGTTGAGCTAAGCAGCTGAGTAATGCAGATAAGACAGGCACTGTAGTGACCAGTGGTGTTGTGTGTTTTATTGCTTTTCATAAATCTTGAAATTTACAGGAAACTTTCCGTTATAATAATTTAATCTACAAACTAAATGCCTAAATACCTTTAGGGATTTGGGTTGAATTAGACTTGAAATCTCTCAATTTATTATGCTTCTCCATGCAGTATTTTTTCAGAGGAAATACTTTTGTTGATTTTTAAGAGCTAATTATTTTTTCTAGATTATTAATGCTTTACTCCTTTTCTTTTTTTCCCCAAGACTTTCAGGGGAGAGTCTGAAGAGGCATGGACGTAACCTGATACCCTTGAAGTGCTCAGAACAGAGATGAATTTTGTCAAGGCTTGTTTTTGCTGAAATAGATGAAAAATGGATGAATCAGCTTTGTTGGATTTGTTGGAGTGTCCTGTTTGCTTAGAACGTCTTGATGCTTCTGCAAAAGTCTTGCCTTGCCAACACACCTTTTGCAAACGCTGCTTGCTTGGCATTGTGAGTTCTCGAAATGAGCTTCGATGCCCAGAGTGCAGGACTTTAGTGGACTGCAGTGTTGATGAACTTCCTAGCAATATTTTGCTGGTTAGACTACTGGATGGCATCAAACAGAGACCCCGAAAACCTGGTACTGGTGGTGGGACTGGTGGCACAAATTCATTAAGAGTCCAGAGCAATGCTGTTGTTAATTGTGGTTCAAAGGACCCACAGGGCTCTCAAGTTGGACAGCAGCAGAGAGTACAAGCACGGAGTCCCCCTGTTAGGGTAAGTATCCACTGTAAATGATAAGACATAGTTTCAGGTATCCATCTATGTCTCCAAAACAGTTGCTTCACAAGAAAAGTAATCAAATGTTTACACTGAACAAACAAAAAGCTTGGAGCAGCTGTTGGAAATTTCTGAAGGAAAAATATTTATCAGTTTTCATAAATATACTGTACTGGGTTTAGAATTCATAAATTTGTCTTGCTGGTTATTGGTAAAAATGTTAAAAAAATAGTATGCATGACATCTGTTGAAAATCAAATTTGTTTAATTTAAAATAGTTGAGAGAGGAGAGAACCAACACAACTGTAATATTACCATTGATTCTGAAGAGGAAATGAAATAACTTAAAGACCACTGGTATGAAATGATTAAATAACTGTTAATTGTAAACACTCTTGTGAAGAATATTTAAAATTGTTCTCCACTTGATAACTGCAACATTGGAAATTTTGTTCTAGGTTGTTGATTTTTCTTTTAAGAATTGTTACCAAAATTACAATATTATGCAACTCATATAGTGGATATTAAATACCCAGCCCCATTAAAGGGGTTGTTAAATAGGAGTTTTCCTATTTTTCCCTAAAATTGTATAGTTTGATTTTTTTTTTTTTTTTAAACCTTATTTCAAATTAGGTATGTGGTCTCAGCGTTTTTTCTCTCTTTTTTTTTTTTAGTATTTTAATGTATTGGCTGTTTTTTTCCCTCCGATTGTTTTGCCTTCAAATTTTATTAATGTCTTTAAAAAATACAAATTTTTAATTTTAATGTTCAGTGTAGTACGCTGAATTAGCAAACCTATTAGATATTTGCAGGTGTTGCATTCAGGGTCTTTTATTTATGTTACTCTATGCTGGTAGAGAATGTCCATCTGCCACCCGATACTGAAGTTTGAGATTGTTTTGTATTTATAAAGTCTATGCCCTGAGAGTTAAACATTAGCTTGCATTTTTGCCTCTGTTTTTTCTTGGCATTTGTTCAGATTGTAGGATTTTTCATGCCTTATAATCAAGACTTCAATAGCTTAATTTATTACTATTTCTCCTAGAACTAGTAATTGAGAAGAATGTTTTATGAGATGCCTGACCTAGCTCCACTTTATCTAATGACAGGGCAGATTAGCGTCTTTGAAAAAGTTTTGTTGCGTGTTTAATGTTGCTTTTACATTCAGAGCTTCTGGGTATGAACTGAAATTGTCTTAATGATTTAAGTGCCATACCTGTTCTGAAAAATGCACTGTATTTTGAGAAATGGCCTCAGGAATTTGGAGAAGACTGTTTAAGTGTTCATTCTGTATATCTTTTCTTTACCTTAGGTACATTTTCTACAGTATGACCATTGGTTTTCTTTGCAGCCAGGGGAGGAATCAGTGCCTTGCACTGATTAGGTTTAAATAATTACTGCTTACCTGATATTTCTCAAATCAATTTAGGTGTGCCTCTGAAGGCAATCTGCCTTATGTTGTAATATTTACACTACAGTTTTCTGTAGAACAGAAAATAATGCATTATAGCATTCTCTTGTACTGTGTTTCATGACCTCTGTGTAATATTGCCCATAAAAAGTAGATAAATTGGTGTGAGTAGAAAACCAAGAGGATATTGCATTTTTACATCAAATTTGAAGTTTAAACAACATTGCGAAAAAAACTACAGCAGTTTCAGAAATAAACATAATCTTTTTCATTATCTTGAAAATGTACTATGATTTCTAAGCAGCTACCAAAAATCTTCCATTGCAAAAATGCAAAGTATCAGGATATTTCATTACACATCATCTGTTAGTCTTTTCTAAATCTTTGCACTTGTAAGAGAGTGCCCATTTTTCAGAAAAGTTAGAGGCTTATAGTGCATTGATGTACTGTGATTTTTTTCATAGCTTTCTGAAGATTTATTGCAAGTGCAACTGAAGTTTAATATTAGATATTCTCCTCTTTTATATTCTTAGACTGAAATGTTCTGCAATACCCTGATATTGTGCAATGTTTGTTTCACATGTTGCACAGACCAGAAAGTGATAACATATGGAATGTTGCTTCAATTTATTAGTTATGTTTTACCATGTGCCATTTGAATTGTGACCATGTGGTTCCCTCACGCAGTTAACTGATGTTGAAAGAACATTAGTGGCAGACTTGAGCACTTACAATATACTGCACACATCTTGTTTCCCTAGTATTAAGGTTGTCTGGTTGACATAATGTAGATGTTCTCATTCAGCTTGGGGAAAAGAAAGTTTGACCTGCAATCTTTCACCCATCTCTGCTAGTCTAGACTCCTTTTTGAGCTGAGAGGAAATACCTAACCCCCCTCCCCCCCCCCCCCACAACAACAACAAAAACCAAAAAAAACCCACCAAACAAAAAACAGGTGCTTATTCTGGGAAGGAAGCAACTCCCTAGGATTTTTTTCTTTTTTTAATTAAAAGTACAATGAGCAAGAGACAGGAAAATGAAATAGTTTGTGTAGCAGAATGCAGTAAGTCTTTCTTAAAATACTGGAATAAGTTATACTCACTGATGGTTGGTGATGAAAGAGTAATTTTTCTAGATTAGTGCTAGAATCAGACTTCTTGAGCTGTGGAATTTTTCTAAGGGGCAGCTAATAAATGAATATTGCTGTTACATTAAGTGAAGTAAACCTAGATGAGAGCTGTCAAGTCACAAACATTCTGCTTATACCCTAAAGAAATACTAAACCAGTAAATATCTTCTTTTTTTAGAAGATGCAATAATTTGCAGGAAAGGTTAATGCATCATATGCTGTTGCATGAGTTCCTGAACTAAGTCATTGATGTTAGAATTGCTATCCCTACTGTTATACTGCAGTGTGCACTGCCTTTTACATGTATACATGAAAACACCATCTAATAAGCAAAAAAGAGCATGTCCCCATGTGCTGAAAATTATGTTTGTATTGTGAAGGTTGTAGTGTAGTTGGAGGCTGGCATACTTGTTTAAGAAGTCTCTCTGCAGTTTTATGGGTGGGTTTATGTTCATCTCGGATCTGAAACTAAGATTTCAGTTGTACATAATAAATGTCTTTGTTATAGTCCTTTAAAAATTATTTAGAAAACTATCCACAAAAATACTTCAGCAGCAGCTGAAAGAAACTAGAGATGTGTCTTAATCTCTTGACAAAGGAATATAAATAGTTGTTTTTTACTTTCTGTAATTTATCTTTCTTGAATTTGTGCACTTATAATTCATCACCCAGTTGCATGCTATTTTTTTCCCCATATTTTCATGGTGTTTCTGGTTTGAACCATTCCTGTGAGAGCATGCCGTGCACAGCTTAGCTGGATATACAGTTTAACTTCATGTATTTAAAGCAGTGGTTTCCAGACCTTTAAAATTCAAGCCCCGCTCCCTCTTATTAGACTCAAGGTCCTTCTCCATAACTCTTGAGAACTGAGCAGCACCCTGTTTCAAAAACTATTTTCTTTAATTACAGTACTAACCTCCTTGCAGAATAGCCAGACAGTGGGGGTAGGAGAATGTCCAGGCAGGGAAAGCCTGAGCCTGTCCTTATCTGCTTAACTTCATACTTATCACACGTCCCTTATCTCCTTAGACTTTCTAAGGGTCTTGTGACAACCTGGTTGAGAATCACTGGTTGAAAGATAATGTCATCTCTCAAACATCCTGAAGCTGGCTTAGACATCAAGACTTAAAACAAACAAAAAATATAAGTTTTTTTTAGGATTCATATTTTCAAACTCTTCTTTGCAAACAGGAAGCTTAGAAACTTATTTTGAAAAATGAAAGCTAAGATTCTCATCTGATTCAGGTTCTGGGACTTGAAGAAAAATACTAAATATCGCAGGATTTGGAACATCTAGCATATAACTCTTTCTTGAACTGATGTTTGTGGTCTATTTCTAGCATATTATATATATCCCATGCCTTTGAACAATATTTACCAGGCAGTCAATAGAAGAGGTCTTGACTGTATTTAAATATATATGGATATCTGGTTGACAGTGTAAGACCTCTAGCGGTAATGATATCCATATTATGGAGAAAAGGGACAAGGACCATAATGAGGACTAGTAGGGAAAAATGTTATTGGAGTTACTTGAATTAGTTGTATTACATTACATTCTTGAAACTTATTTTTCTCTAATGCTTCAGGTGTTTGCAGAAGCTTTTTGAAATAGAGCAGAAAGAACACACATGGTCATAGAAATGCCTTTTTTTGTTCCATGAAATTATGTTCAGGTTTAGCTGAATTATGAAGTAAAGATCAGATTTTTTTCCTTCTCACTTGCATTCTTAAGGAAAATAATAATGTAATGCATTATAAAGTGCTGAGCCAATACCACCACCAAAACTAGTAGTTCATGGTACATGGGAATGTCTGGGAGAGACAGAAGCAGTGACAGGAGAGGAGAGCGCATTCAGGCTCCCCCTTCCAACCATCTCCTATGGACTTAATGTTGTATGGTCCATCACCTTATTCCCTTTGGTGAGGCTACCATAAAGGCCAGAAGCTCCTCCATATTCTAAAAGGTGAGGAAGAAAGAATTGGACCAGCTGGACTCCCCTGACCATTAGCTTGACTTAGGACTTGACACTAACAGCCAATTTCCTTTTGCCTTCTGAACCCTGGGGATATCAACTTTCTCATGCTTCCAGTTAATACATCTAGTCCTGTGGTAGATGTCTGACCTGATGGTTCAGAAGTCAAACCCTAATGATGATACATGATTCTGAAAGGGGAAGATTGCAGTTATATGAAATAAACATCTTTGTTTTAGTCCTTTAACAATTATCTAGAAAATTATCCACAAAAAGACATCAATGATTAAGGCTCCAAAGTCAAGTGCTTGAAATTAGGCAATGTCAGATTTTCAGTTGTCTATACAACTTTAATTTTGGCAGATTGTATGTGTTTTAATGTAGTCTTCCCTTAAAAAGGTCACAGGCTATTTTCCTCCCGGGGACCTCTGTGTCATTTAGTGTACATTTTGAATTTGCAAGGAGGCAGAATTAAGGTGGCACAGATGATCATAAATTAGGAAATGCTTGCAGGGGCTCAGTACTGCAGATTAACTTTTTAATTTTTGTTCTGTATAGTTCCTTAAACTGTTTTTGTGAGGTGGTGTGTCTGATGCTGTGATTTAAAAAGGCTGGGACAGAGAGGCAAGTTAACATTCAGGAATGAATGCAGATCTGTGGAAGCTCTATGGGCCATATACATATGCTGTTTTTTCTGCCTTGCATACTTTTATATCTACTAAATGCTGTTTTTTCACATAAGGTTTCTGGCTATGTAATTTCAAGTTTTGAGGTTGAGGAAAGTAACATTTTAACTATTTCTGTATAACAGTTTTGTATCTTGTTTGATAGGACTTCAGTGGAAATGGTATCTCTAGTAGGAAAACTAATTGTCTCTTGCATTGCAACTTCTAAATAATTTACTGTAAGCAAGGCAAAAGAGGAAGAATAATTTTGGCACTTGAACACTAGATTGGGATTCAAAACATCTAGGTTCAACTCCTGGCTCTGCCATAGACTGCCTTTTATAAGTTTGCACAAAGTCTTTCAAGTTCCTTTGTGCCTCTGTTTCCCATCTGCAAACAGGAACAATAATACTTCCTTTGTTTGACTCTCTATTTAAATTGGATGCTCTTTAGAGTAGGGATTGCCTCTTACTTTGCAAATATGCATAGTGCTTCCTGCAATGGAGCTCCAATATCAATTTGGGCCACTAGATACTACCATAGTAGAAGCCCTGTTACACACTTTTTATGGTCAAATTAAATCTCAGTGTGATTTGCTGATTGTGTTAGGGAACTCTTGATAGTATGTTTCATGTGACAAGGATGGTCCTGTGGCTGGTGTTAAATTGTTGGAGGGATTTCACATTGCTTTTGGACAATTAGTAGTAAATAAGATCAATAAAAGAAGAGCCAGAGACTTTTTCTTCTTTTTTAATGTCTGGAATCTAGTACTTCATTATCCTTTGCTAAAGAAATATCTGTCTGACTGGAACATTAGTGTGGTATTGATATGCTTTAAAAATTAATAGAGCAAATATATACTGTGAATGATGCTACTAGTTCAGGAAGGTTTTATTCATATTAACTGCATGCTAGCACTACTTTTGAAATAAGATTAATAATTGGTGTAAACCATTCATAGAGACGATAATTAAGTTTTGTATGTGACTTTAAAATGTATAATGATGTCAAAATGAAGACAGTTTTGTTTGAAAATAACAAACTATGTATGTGATGATAAAAAATGCTACATGCTATTTCCTGTTGATAAATTGTTCTTTTATGTATCATTGGAAAGATACTCCTGCCTGAAAAAAACACATTTTAATAACCATCTTCACTGCAGTATTTCTAGTATGCCTTACTGTTTTTTTTTTCTCATTTTCGTCTTCTTTGAAACAGGAAATAGTTTAGTCTGAAATGGAATAGTACTTTTTTTTAAAGGCGAGTGTAATAAATTGGCAAGCGTGGCACAGGTTTCTGTTCTACAGATAAACTTTGGTTATTTAGAAAATGTACAGTCAATACAAAAAAGAAATGTTAAATGTGACTGTTTAAACATTTTGGGGGGGTGGGGGCAGTTGTTAAAGTAGGTTTTCTTTTATTACCATAAAACTTAGGCATCATTAGAAATGCTTGGATAGACAGACTAGTAAAACATCAGTCAATGAAGTTATTGAGCCAGTGTAATTTGTGTGCAGTGTCTAGCCTTTTCTTGTTGTTTGTTACTTTTTTATTTTATATTTATATGCAGTAGGGAGAAACAGCTACAAAAGTAAACAGATAAGTAAAATTGGGGCCACTTGGGACCTCTTCTCAGACCAACCCAGAACAGTGCAGGGGAGACCTCCTACCACCATATCTAGTAAACTAGGACCCAGGCAGAGCCTCTCCTTTCCTCTTTACCCCTGGCATGCAGCCTTGGGGAAAAACTGCAAAAAAGAGCCAGCTGGAAATCTTCAGACAATAAAGCAGCTGCAGAAATGGGCATCTTTATACAGTCAAAGAACTTTCTATCATTTTAACTGAACTTCCTCTGCATGGGCTGATTTGTTTACTCTAAAAATCTTATTCTCCCTTCTTCAGCTTCACATCACAAAAGCTTGTCTCACCCAGTTTCTTGCTGCCCTTATCTGATGGCCTTGGCACCCAAGACTATCCCATGGTTTATCTGTTCCCAGAACAAGACCATGATCCAGCTGACAGATGAGTAACATCCTACTGATGCCCTCCTCCTCCTCTCTAGTTGTGAGGTTTCCCCAGGCACTTCACAACTGCATGGCTTCTAAGACTTCCAAGAGGGTAGACACTGCTCTTTCTATCCCCGTGGAAAAAGTAAAGGATTTAACTCACAAACTATAGACATTCCTAACTTGGCCTCAATGTGGGGAGAAAGTGTTTTAGCCCAGAGGCTTCCAACCCCTGAACTGCGGCTGGGTACCAGGATTCGAAGGGTTTGCTTCCGGTCCACAGGAGGGTTGGCTGCCAGACCGGAAGTCCAGAAGTGACCAGTTGGCTGTGGAGCGGCAGCCAACCCTTTTTCACATCAAGTATAAAAAAAGGGTTGGCTGCCGCACTGCAGTATACCAGTCACTTCTGGACTGCAGTTTGCCGGTCCGCAGCCACTTCCAGTCTGTGGTCTAAAAAGGTTGGGATCCACTGTTTTAGCCTATAAACAAGGCAGTTATGGCAAGTTGGCAAACATTCTGTCAATGGCAGTCTGCAGAGTCAAGTAAAGTAGACAAGAAATACCAACTCTCCTCTCCTGGGACAGATTAATTTTGCACATAAGATGTGTCTGACCTGGTCATCTCTGAGGCTCCTGCAGCAGTAATAGAGAGGATGCAAGTATGAAATAGATGGCAATAACCACTCAGGCACCAAACTGGATCTTTGTAAGATGGAGCTTTGTATGTTTATAGGTGAACTCCGCTAGAGCTCAAGCAGCACTTGCATATCCAGGCTAGACATCTAGAAATAGTCAACTTGAAGCTCTGTCGACACATTTACATTTTTTGCAACTCTTGAAGCCTCTAGATTAGAGGCTGTATTCAATAAGCTGTTACTTCAGTTGCTAGTCTCCTCCTTCCACCTCCAAATGGGCTGGTCATTGCTTTGAAGTTACTTGCAGTAGAATGTGCAGCACCGTACTTAGACTCCTGGTGGCCTTAGGTGAACTTATAATTTTGTCCCTTCATCAGAGATAATCACGATAATACTAATAAAACTTACCATTTTGGGGCCCCCTTTCTGTCCCGGCCCCGGGCAGCTACCCGGTTCGCCCATGCCTGTGTCCGGCCCTGAGAGTTTGGAAATGGACAGTCACTTGAAGTAGAAGACCCAGGTGCTTACCTTTCTCTTTAAGATTTGTTGTCTGTTTGTACATTGTATGACCCGCCCCCACACCTCCATCCTCAGTTTAGAGGAAACTGAAGTCTAGTAGGCGTGCTTTACTCCTTTCTCCCAAGTGTGTGGCCAAGAATTGAGGCATGATGTATACTGGTCAGATGCAACCAGTTAGACATGTAAGTTTGTGTCCATGAGGTGTATGTACATCCACAGTGGCTGTACATACCAGCACTATGGCTTAAAGAATTTCAACTATTCAACATGAGTAATTTTTTGTAAGGTTCTCCTATGAAGAAAAATCAAATATATCTGCTCTCTGTGACAAAACGCAGATATCTTTAAAAAAGGATTTATTAATTATAATTTCTCAGGAAGGTTATAGAAGCTGGAGTACTGTCTAGGCCTACTATTTGAGCATACTCGATTCTAAATAGTAACCTTGAAATACAGTAGAATAGGGATGTCGAACACATGGCCTGCAGGCCAGATCCAGCCCATGGAACCTTTTCAGTCAGTCTACAGGGTTCCCAGAGGCACCAGGAATTCAGGGATGGGACTGGCAGGTTGGGTTTGCTGCCAGGTTCCCAGCTAAGAAGCTCCCCTGGGGATGTATGTTGCTGATGGGGCAGGGGAAACTATGGCTGTGTTAACCCCCACACTGCTACTGGGTCAGTTCTGCCTGGGAAGCTCCATGTGGTTCAGATTTGGCCCTTGAGGAGCCCTGCTGTCTGGATCTAGCTCGGAGGCACAGATGGGTTTGACACCTCTGCTGTAGAGCATAAAAAAAGGCACTGTTCCACGTACCCAAACAGCTTATGACTGTAGCATACATTGTGTTGTTAGAAGTCAGATTATTTTGGAAATATTAATACTTTTAGAAATATTTAAGTGAAGTAATTCTTTTTCCAGTCCTGTGTTCCCTATCTGCTATACTTGTTACTATCCATAGTAGAGATACTTGCATAGTCCAAAAATTGAACCAGTATGCACCTGCAGCTGTTTCCAAAACAGCCATAAGTCTTTTTAAATTAAAGGATTAATAATATTGATTGCAAAAGTGCTGGTAACCTAAAAGGTTGAATATATCTTTAAAAATATGGGGCTGGGTATGTTTTGATACACTAGCTCTGATAGGAAGTGTGTTTAAGTTTGCCCTTTGCACCTTCCAAATGCATGTGATTCTTCAGACAGTTCAGGGACAATATGTTGGATTCATTGCTCATGTACATTTATGAAGTATTGTTTTATAATTTCCAACTGGGAATATATTTGTTGAACATAAATACATTTTGATCAAAGGTCAACATTTGAATAATATTCAGGATAAAATTAATACATTGATTTTTCTTTTTGTGTTTGAGATTCTCATGTTGCAGATTTTTTTATTTTTTTTCATCAGCAGCTAAAAATAAATAAAGAACAGCAAAGCCCAGGATAGTAATGATTTCCATTGGACTGCAGATACTTGAAGCATTCAAGAGCATTGAAGCAGTTTTCTGAACCTGTGTTGTTCCTTTGTAAGGGAAATCACCTTTGTTCCATGTCACTGATTCATTTCTTACAGGTGAGGTCACCATACTCTGCTCTGATTGTGTTTTCTGTTCAGCATAAAAAAAACCCATGCCACACCCTTCAGGTCCCATTTCTCGCAGTCTCCTAAAGAGGTTCAAAATGTACCTGTGCATTAACAGTTTTTTCAAAGACTAAAACCAGGTTTTTAGAGGTTTTGTGAACCATGAATTGACAAAAGAGAGTATGCCTCTGTGAAATACTTTGCTGTAGGACAAAAGAACTATTCAGTCCTATGAGACTTAAGTTACTGAAATAAAGGGAAAGAAGCTGGTCATCTTGTTTGAGTAAAGCTGTAAGAGCATCAATAGTTAAATAATTTGAAACAATAGTTCTCAGTTATTCGTCATCATATGCTAACTTGATTGCTTAGGTGTTAATATGGAGTATAATCCCCTTTATACTATAAGATTTAGAAAAGCTGAAAAATTTAGACTGCATTGTAAAGATTTTTATAAGTCAAGGAAGTCTAAAAACTATCAGATGAGTATCTGACTTGGCATATGTAGGGCATAGCTGTTCTAGAAGTGTTTTTAAATAATCACAGGAAAGACAAAGGCAATGCCTCTGAATGTAAATGAGGCATTTGCATTAGATCCTTGAATTAAAAAAAAAAATAACTCCAACTATTGGACAACCTTCATACTTTCTTTCTGTGTTGATTTAAACAAAAGCCCATAATATCACACGCTTTCTCTTTCTCTCTTTCTTGCTTGCACTAGATATATCTAGCTATCTAGACAGCTGTAAAGACCTATCTTTAAAGTAGCTTATTAAGGTCTATCCATACCAATAGAGTTAAGCTATTTTGAAAAGATTCTTGATGATAGGATAGGTAAAGATTCTGGTCCTTAACTAATGACTTAGTGGGCATGTCTGCATGTGCATATTAATGCACTTGAATAAACTCCAGAACTTATCTTCACATGCACCCGGGACCTCAGCACCTTGAACTGGGCCCAAACAGCCCTAGCAGGCAGGGGGCCCAGAGGGTCAGCCTGCTAGCCAAGGGCTGCTGCCCTTGGCTTAATGTGATGGGCAGAGGCTGGCTGGAGTAAGAAGATGCTTCAGTATGGGGCTAGCCGGTAGACAGCCCCTGCACTGAAGCACCCTCATGCTCCAGCCAGGCAGTGCATCTTCTACATGTGCACTGCTGTGGAGTTTTTTACTGTGGATAGTACTATCCTGCTGTGGAGTTAAATGAGTTTGTTCCAGCCTAATAGGGGCACATGTGCAGATATGTGACATTTACTGTGCATCTAATTAGGCTACTGTGCAGTAAACTTCTTGTGTAGACATGCCTGGTAGGTATGCTGTTAAAAGTTTTGTGTTATAGAAGTGGCATTTTTTCAGAAAAAGACATGCGATCTATCGTCTAACCATTTGTAGTCACTAGAAGGTATCCTTTGAAATACAACTTGGGTAAAAGTAAGATGCTTCTAAACCTAAGAAATAAAACAAAGTTCAGAGTGTTTACCTGAAACATGTACTTGAAAATGTAGAAGTGATATTTTCTAAATGTTTTTTTTTTAAAGATGGATGCATACTTTTCAGTGTTTATGCTTTTCACTTTATGGATTTCTCTATCAGTTGAATGTGAAAACAATATAAACTGGTGTTTGTAATATAGATGAGGTATTATATAAGAAATATAGGGCCTAACTCACCTAGACTGCATTAGTGTATGTACAGTCCCCTACCATGTCCAAGGAAGACACCCTGTTTTCACTGTTGTCCTCACTGGATATTCTCCTATTAGGGGAAGGTTAGCTTTAATTTACAATTAGTAGTCCATGGCAGCTGTGCCAGTGGAGACTGCCTGGAGGCGCACGGTAAATTGGGGGTGGCCAACCTGTGGCACGCGCACATGCTACAACCTGGCTTTTGGTGATGATGTCTCTCCCAGCAGTGATGCACCATCAGAGACTTGAGTCCCCTGCCTCCATTCTGGTATACCTCAGTGCAAACTATTAGATATGCATCTTGGGAGCAGGGATCAGAGTGGCACTCAGGGAGGGTGGGGGCTTAACTTATGGCACACCTGCCAAAAAGGCTGGTCACTACTGTTTTTAGGCACTTTCATTCTAACCAGTCCCCACCAAGTCTCTGGATTGTTTAGTCTGTCTGTGGGTCTTTGAAGTGTGGGAACGTCGGGGAGGTGGTTCTAGATTCTGAGCAATACTAATGGTTCCTTCACCCATCTCCTCTGAGTTTATCCTGGTTGAGGTCCAGTGTCCAGGTTTTTGCTGATGGAATCCAATGATGAATAGAGCTTGTAATTTGTACCATCAGTGTCTTCTTATGGTCTCAGTGTTTCTCTATGTAATGGTGGAGGGGTTTTATTCATTGACTCTTCATATTAGCATAGCATAGCCCTGTCATGTATAAGAAGCCTGTTGTGCTAGGTGCTGTACCAACACAGAACACAATGATACAGAGAAGGCAGTCCAAGCATAAGATGAGACAACAGGTTAAAACAGACTGAGAGGGGAGTACCACAGTAAATGGTGAGATGGAGAAATACAAGCAAACAGTGAGAAAGTATTAGTCAATGAAAGCTTTTACATTTTTATTGTAGGCAACACAACACACCAAAGGACATTTTAAGGAGGATTTAGAAGTAAATAATGAAATAGCTCTGTGGGTGTTTATAGGGCACTTCACACAAGTGTGAAGGATAATGTAAGAGAAAGCACGAAGTTGCTCCTTTGCAAATTTAAAAATGGGTGGTGGAGGTCAGTATCATGGGCCAGTCAGATGTGGGAACTAATATTTTGAGAGTAAATTGAAGAGGGAAGTTGGATAGGGATAGGCTATGAAGGAAGATGAAAGTGAAGACCTTACTGTGTTTGAAATAAAATGGAGTGTCATTCTAAAGATGTAAAAAGAGGAATGACATGGTCAAAGCAATCAGCAAGGAGCATGGGTGCACCTTTGAAAGCAACAGCATGAATAGGTCTGAGCACAGCAAGGTTGCTTTTTTCAAAGTCCCCAGGAAGGATGTTGCCGTAATCAAGATGAGAGCTTGGACAAGAATTTTAGTAGTATGGATCAATAGGAAAGTTCATATCTTAGAAGTATTATGCACAAGAGTCTATAAGCCTTTAGGATTAGCCTGGATGTGAAGACATAGGAAGAGGTCTAAGCTGAAGGTGATGTCAATATTTGGCTCTGAGTGATGGGATTGTGTTGCTGAGAAAATAAATTGGTTTGAGGTGTGGTAGGGGGAGGATAGGAAAGTAAATTTAGAGCTCTGTCATAGGCATGTT